>NC_091475.1:151223456-151916790 GCF_036971445.1 Narcine bancroftii
GTTAGATGAGGTTGACCTTCAGGACCCTGAGGAGTCGGATAGGGTATGGGTGCAGCAGCCACAGGATCTGCCCAGAAGGGGTGAAATAGTTGCTCAGGTCCAGGAAACACTTGGTGGGTTGCATTCCCTGGAGAAACTGCATTAACATTTTACCACATTAACAAACTCTCCAAGAGGGAGTGAGGAAATTCCACCCACCCACCCTACAGGGCAAAGACCACTCAATGTTATAGTCTTCACATCCTTCCTGCCATCGCACCATTCTGTTTAACCAGTAAGGAGCTGCTATTCCTTACTATGCAGCAACTTTCAAGCAGACAAACGACATGGAAACATCATAATTGGAAACTCGAGCTCAACAACGACTACATCTTTTGTTATGCATATTTTGAGCACAGCTTTTTATAATTGATTCTTTGCTTTATTTCTCTTTTTAATTGCACCCTGAGCTGAGACACTCTCAGGAATTTTGAGTTACAGATTACCATTACAATGCTACCGTTTATAAGTATGGTGTTACAGATCAAATACTACCAAAGAAATATTGTATATACAGGGTAATTTGTTTCCACCTGACAATGACAGTGTCCCCACCAGCCCTTCCATAAACAGAAACAAATGCCTCTTGGGGTGGGTGCTTCAAGAGTTTTTATTTAGAACTACTAATTTGGCCAACTTTCAGTCCTGACTCCTCCTGGCTATTATTACAGAGAACCAAGACAGGCACTTGTGGCACCCATTTAAAGGGAACGCAAGCAGGAAAAGCATCCCAGTGATTGACAACAGCCCAGAAAAATGGGGTACTCTTTGGATGCATGCCAGTCGACTTGCCCCCTGCCTCACCATAGGATTGCACAGTGATGGGTATTTGGGCTCTATACTTAGGGAACGCGCAAATGTGAAGCCAAGGTGCGGGATGCACAAGCCAAAAAAGAGGGCCCTGACACCTCATGGATGATTCTGTACTGCCTTTTCACAGATGTTGGTGGTAAAGGTGCTCACATTTGCCAGTCAAGTCGGAGAAACCAGGCATATGAGTCAGTGACCAGACATTTTTCTTTCTCTTTCCTCCCTTTTGACAATGAGGAGCAGCTCTATTGGAAATGCAATGGTCCTGTTTGTTCAGGGGGGAGTTGGTGAGGTATTGGCTTTAAATTTGATTATGTGCCTTGTCCAGCATATGGAAGGCACTTGTGTATATATTGAACCACTTGGTTTAAATAATTTTAAAACATTTTTTTCTCTCTTCTTTTGTTCTATATATAGTTTTAACATGTACGTAGAGTTTACTGTATAGAAAACATTGTCTTCGTAGTGATTGCAGAGATATTTGACATTCGAGTGGTGAAATGTTATAGGTAGATTGTGGAGAAACATGTGGCCTGTCTGGAATATTGTGGATTGCAGGTGTTCGCGTGTTCTCCCTGTCTGAAACTTATTTGGAAATCTTGTCTATCAAGGTTGGACTCCAGCCACCTATTAATGAACACCTTGCCATTGGCTCATTTAAATTACCTAGGGTTATTATTGGCTAGGCGCCCAGACCAGAACTGTATTAAAATATCAACGCACAGCACATTCTTTCTCTCTGCCTTATGACCCAAGCACCGGACATCACTTCACACCAGGTTGCTACTGTAAACATCGCTGGATGTGTTTCTGGTAAGGTGAGCCGTAGTACTGAGATAGATCAGTGCTTGCAGAGATCCACACTCCTGTTGGCACAGGGAACTGAGAGTGTGTGTGAAAGTCCCTGTCTATAAGAGTGTGTGAGCATGTAGAGCACACATGTCAAACTCAGGCCCGCAGGCCAAATTTGGCCCGTGATATAATTATATTTAGTCTGCAAGATCATATCAAATATGTATTAGAGCTGGCCCACTGGCCGCCGTGCCAGTATAATGCATGCACAGCTAATACTCCAAATCCCAGAATGCTTTGCAAATGCGTTGGCGCCGGCCCGTCAACCCACTAATCGCCCCCACCTCCTCTCTTTACTTTTATTAGCATCTGCGACCTGTCGCCCAACTCACATGTAATAAACCCCTTACGAAAAATGGCCAAATGAAAGACAGAAAACAGGACCTTTCAAGACAGGTGGGAGGCAGACTCTGACCCCAGAGTTTGATGAACTTGCATCTAAGAAGAGATGCCAAGTATCTGGTTTAGACCCAGGTGCATCAGAGTAAATCACAGTGTAGCAAGCTAAGCTTGGATTAATATTTTCTTTGGTTAACTTTGGACTGTTCATAGTTGAAAGATTGGATTTTCATTGAAGCAAGTTGTTTTTTTTTTACTTGTTTGCTTGTGAAAAAAAATACATTTAAAAGGAGCTTAAAGGCTATAGAGAAATATTATTTATTGAATATTTTATTTCTCATTTGTTAATGCTTCTTCTGGAAAGAGTTCAACCAAAACTATTATTAAACATTTATTTTAATAAGAAAAAGTTTAACATTACATATGTTGAAAGAAGAGAAAACATGCAGATGTTGTTGAAAATTTTCAATAAAAATTTAGTTTGGCCCACGACTTAGTCCAAGTTTTTAATTTTGGCCCTCTGTGAATTTGAGTTTGACACCCCTGATGTAGTGTATAGGCAGCCACTGTTATCACAGTCCAACCTGGGTCCGATGTGAACGTCTATATAGTTGTTTAGTGATATAGTAATTGAGTATTGTTTTATGTTCTCCCTTGTTTGTCTCCTGTGTATTCATTAAAGTTACCTGTGATTGTAACACTTGTGTCCAGACTCTACTCTCTGAACCCACTGAACCTGATACTCTTCCAAACATAACACCTGGTTAGCATTCCTGGGTTTGAATCTGCTGTATGCAAGGAGTTTGTTCTCCCTGTGCCTGTGTAGGTTTCCTCTGGATACTCTCGTCTTCCACTCTCCACTTGTTGGTCGGAATAACATAACATTTGGTAAGTTTCCCCAAGCAAGGCTCATTCAGAGAGTAATGAGGCATGGAATCCAAGAAAGCCTTGCTTTGTAGATACAGAATTGACTTGCCCAGAGATGAGAGAGGGTGGCAGTAGATGGTTCATGGAGGTCAGTGACCAGTGCCATCCCTCTGCTTTGTGATTTATTTTTTATCAATGACCTGGATGTGAAGTGGAAGGGTGGGTTAGTAAGTTTGCTGATCAGGCAAAATTTGGGTGGTGTTGTGGATAGTTTGGAGGCTTACCAGAGATGACAAAGGGACGTTGATAGGATGCAGAGCTGGTCTGAGAAGTGGCAAATGGAGTTTAACCCAGAAAAAGTATGAAGTGGTTCATTTTGGTCAGTTAAATTTGAAGTCAGAACTCAATGCTACTGGGAGGACTCTGAGCAGTGTGGATAATCTGGAAGATCTTGAGGTCTATGTTTATAGGACACTCAAAGCTGCTGCACAGGTTGACAGGGTTGTTATCGTATGATGTGTTGGCCTTCATTAACCGTGGGATCAAGTTCAAGATCCACGAGGTTATTTTAGAGCTATATGAAAATAGTTAGCCCTCACTTGGAATATTGTGTTCCGTTCTGGTCACCTCATTAAAGGAAAGATGGAATGCTATAAAATGGGTGCTGAGGAGATTTACATGGATGCTGCCTTAATTGGAAAGCATGCTTATGAGGAGAGGTTGAGTGAACTTCATCTTTTCTCCTTGGAGCAATGGAAGATGAGGAGTGTCCTGATAGAGGTGTACAAGATGATGAGAGGCATTGAATGTGTGGATAGTCAGAGGCATTTTCCCAGGACTGAAATGGCTAAAATGTGGGGGTGTAGTTTTAAGGTGCTTGGAAGTAAGTACAGGGGGATGTAAGAAATATGATTTTCCCATGGAGAGTGGTGGGTGCATGGAATGCATTGCCAGCAACGGTGGTGGAGGCAGATACAATAGATCTTCAGATAGAAGATCTGAAGATCTTCTCATGGAACTGAGAAAAATGGAGGGTTATGCTGTAGGAAAATTCTTGGCAGTGGTTAGAGTAGGTCATTAGGTTGACATAACAATGTGGGCTAAAGGATCTGTAATGTGTTAATTTCTATGTTTCATTTTTGTTCTTCAACCACACAATCTTATCGAACATTTACTAGAATTAGATTGTACGTGAAAATGTTACAATTACACAGACTGTCCCATGATATTAACCCATATTTGTGGTCATAGTGTGTTTTGTTTACAGATCAGTCATTTACCAAAAGTCTTTGTCTAGAAATTAGCCTAATTATTGTAACTGCCCAATGACATGGTGATGGTTTCCTCACCTGCTGAACTGCATTCTTTAAAATCTAGAAGACTTTACCAAGAGACAAGCCACAACCAGTGTTAATTTTTGCTGGAATATATCTGACGTAGAACAAGGAATTCAAGCCTTATGAACAGAAATCCTGAGACAAATATTCACAAAAAAATAACTTCTCCTTCATCCATACCAGCTTTCTTCCCAAGTTGTCTCTCAAACCTCTGAACATTATAATCATTCAATTCCACAGTTTTTGTTAACACGTTTGTAAGCCATTTATAAATAGTTTCAAGTTTGCTAAACTCTACTTTGAAAGTTTTTTTTTTCCTTTTTGGTTGCCACTCCTCAGGGTCCTGAAGGTCAACCTTTTTGGTTGCTACATCATGGAAATATAATCCTGTTGTATTATGACTCACAAACAATGCCAAGGGCTTTAGTGAACAAAATTAGAAAACAAAATGTAAGTTAAAACTGAAGAGCCTTAAATTAAGCAATTAAGCAGACAAAATCAAAAATTCTAATTTGTATTATGTAGCAGGGATGTTATGTTTATAGTTTGAAGTATAATGTGGTTACAGCTCAAGGTTTAAGGAAGAAGACTCTCACATAAAGGGAGTGTTTTCGACACTGTCTTTTATAGGCAGCCAATTGGTTGTCCCAGATCTGCAGGCCCGGATTGGACCCCTGATGATCTGCTGGTGGTGATTGGTCAATTCATCCTGTATTACTGTGGCCTATGGGAGCGGGTGTCTCATCCCGCGTGCTGTTTGCTTGATTGCTGTGTTCGACGGCCATTTCCTGTGTCGGCCTACGGAGTGGGCCGCAGGGTGCTACATGACTCCCCCTCAAGAACTGGTGATCAGGAAACCATCATTTAGAGGCCAACCCCTGCGCCATGGGGTCAGGTGAGTGACCGGCTGGTTAGAGTCCAAGTGGGCTGGTTTTAACCGGTTGAGCTTGAAGGTCTCCTCCTTGCTGCCAATGTTCAACATGGCGGTGGAGCTGTTGTGTCTGATGACGCAGTATGGCCCTTCAAAAGGCTACTGGAGAGGTGGCCGGTGAGCCCTGCGTTGGACAAATATGTAGTGACAGTCTTAAAAGTTCTTTGGAACAAAGATGATGGCTTGACCTTGGGATCTGGACTTAACTGGGGCTAGTGAGACCAGACGCTTCTGCAATGAAACGTTGTGGCTGCCGGGAGCTCCCCTTTTCTTGAAAGCTGCCACAAATTTGCCTGGGATGACATGGGGAAAGCCGTAGACCAACTCAGCAGAGGATGCCTCAAGATCCTCCTTTGGGGTGGTACGGATGCCTAGCAGGACCCAAGGGAGTTCATTGGCCCAGTTCGGTTCAATGAGTCGGGTCATCAGGGCTGTTTTCAGGTGACTGTGGAACCTCTCCACCAACCTGTTGGCCTGTGGGTGGTATGCTGTGGTGTGGTGAAATTGGGTCCCCAGGCTGGAAGTGAATTGGAGGCCCCCTGTTGGATGCTTAGTGTTTGTGGTCCCCAAAACATGCAACCCAGGCATTCAGTAATGCTCGTGCACATGCCTCCATAAAGATTTCAGGTAGCGACACCACCTCTGGCCATCTAGTCAGTTGGTTGGCCATGGTCAACAGATAACGTGCACCTCTGGATATAGGTAGAGACCCCACAATGTCGATGTGCATGTGGTGGCGTGCTGGTTTGAAGGGTTGTGGAAGGGCCTTAATGAGGATCTGGATCTTGGATGCCTGGCACTGAGGACATGTTTTGACTCATTGAGTGACCTCTTTATGGAGACTGTGCTTGACATACCTGTTAGCCACCATTCTAACTGTTGTCCTGATAGCGGGGTGAGCCATATTGTGGACCGAATCGAAAACTCACCTCCTCCACGTGGCGGGATGATTGGATGCGGTTTGCCAGTTGAGGTGTTGCAGAACAGCATGTAGTTACCTGGGGCAATCTGGATGTCATCTAGCTGCAGGCTGGTAAGTGCTATCCGGTACATCAGTATGTCAGGGTCTGCCTGCTGCGCATCTGCCAGGGCTGCATAGTTGATACCTGGGGCGGGGTCGTGCACTGCTAGGATAGGGCATCAGCTACCACAATGGACTTACCAGCGATACTTTCAATGTCGTCTGTCAAAAATTCTGATACGTAGGACAGGTGCTGTTGTTGCCTGGCTGACCATGGATCTGACACCTTGCTGAAGCAAAGGCAAGCGGTGTGTGGTCTGTGTAAATTTTGAACTTCCTGCCCTCCAGGAAGTAACAGAAATGCCGAATTGCAAGGTATAAGGCTCCCTATCAAAGGCATTGTACTTTAGCTCTTATTGCCTGAGATGTTTAGTGAAAAAAGACCAGAGGCTGCCACTGTCCATTAACCAGTTGCTCAAGTACCCTCTGACCGCTGTGCTGGAGGTGTCTACCATGAGGGTGGTTGGGGCATTTGTCCTTGGATGTACAAGGAGGGTAGCTTTGGATTGGATGTCTTTGGTTGCTTGGAAAGCCTTGGTCACCTTCTGTCCTGAATGTCTTTACAGGGCCCTTTAGTGAAGGGAAATAAGGGGCTTATGATATGGGCCTCTGCGGATATAAAACTCTGATTAAAAATAATTGACAATAACTGCAAACTCTTGCAGGCCCTTTACAGTCGATGGTCTGGGGAAGGAACAAATAGCGTCCACTTTGGTGGGTAATGGCCTGCTCCCATGTTGGTAAATCCGATAGCCCAAGAAATCAGTTGTCTCTTGGCCAAACTGGCACTTGGCCGAATTGATGGTTAAACCAAACTCACTTAGCCTGATGAGGTCCACCTTAGAAAATATCCATGCCCCTTGCAGATCAGCAGTGAAGTCCTGGATATGGGACATGGGATACCTGTCGGGCCTGGTGGCTTCATTTAGGTGGTGGTACTCACCACACAGCCTCCAACCTCCTGCTGCCTTTGGTACCATATAAAGGGGGAGGTAGTGACGGAGGGGAATTCTGCTAAGACTCGAGCAAATTTGTTGTCAGCAGTACTCACCGAGTGCAGATGGGGGGTAGAAAGTTCAGTTCCTTTGAGCAAAAGTGTCTGAAATGTCAAGGCGTGTATCAGCCGCCGTTCCTTAATGTTCACCAATAACGAGTTGGCGCTCAAGAAATCGACACCCAGTAACAGTTGATGTATAGCTGCCACCATAAACTTCCATGTGAATTGCCTGTCCCCAAAGAGGAGGGGAAATATCCGAATGTTGGAGTCATTTGCTGCTCAAAGCTCTCTGCTCACCCTGCCATTGTGAGCCTTGAGGCTGGATGGGGGAATCTGTGGCAAGAACTGTTCACCAAGAAACATTGGCCTGACAGGGAATCTTAGATGTAGATGAGGCTATGCACTTGGCTGGTTGTCACAGCCATCAACAACAGCTGGCCTTGGCATTTCCCTGGAACGCTCAGGGTGAGCGGCATTGATGGGCCTCGGAACCCCACTATCAATGATACGGCATTGATTGTAGATTGGTCTTTCATCGTCAGGTCCAAAGAGCTATTTGGATCTATCAGGGTCACCTCTGTGGTGGGGACACTACGGTTACTGCTCAAGGTATAATGTGGTTATAGGTCGATTTAAGAAAGAAGACTCTCACACAAAGGGAGTATATTTGATATTGACTTAATGGGCTGCAGCTCTGACTTTTTATAGGCAGCCGGCTGCATCACTACTGGGGCGTGGCTTGAGTGGAGCTGGCTGCCGATTTGCTGTCCTGAATCTGTGGGCCCAGATTGGGCCCCCTGTGATCCGCTGGCGATGATTGGTCGATTTGACTGCTATTACTGCAGCCTATGGGAGAGGGTGTCTCAACTCGCGTTCTGTTTGCTCAATCGCCACGTTCAATGGCCATTTCCTGTGTCGGCTACAATTATTCAAATATGCCATTAATCAAATTCTTCCATGACCAATGTCAATGCAATTTTAGTGATTTTAAATTAAAATAATTAGTTAATACTCATTTACTTCTAAAATAATATATCCATGTCCATTTTCAGTGATGACTTTTTTCATTAGGATTTCATAAAATGTTTTATTAATGCCAAGATATAAAGTTAATTTGAACATCAGAGGGAAAGGCACATATATTGTTATTCATGTTATAACATGAGCCCTCTGATGTTCAAATTAACTTGATTTTATAATATAAATTAAATTAATAATATAAATCAAAGGGAAAATATTATCATTAACTTCCTTGAGTTTCGTTTGAAGATGTTACTTGTGCTTCTGCACATTGAACGTACTAACTTTTTTTTATTTTCGTGAGGAGGTGATGATTTGTTCAAAGGAGGTGCTTACACTTCCTAAGGAGGCTCAAGAGGGCATGAACTGTTGAGATAATGGAAGGTAGGAAGCTCCCTGAAATGCATATGTAAATCTGTTGATGCAAATGTTCATTCTAGTAGTTCTCATAACTTAGGAAAAGACCCTTTGCAATACCAGTATGCAAGTTCACTGATGCAGAATGACCAATACTGGTAGTATTGTTATTGCTGTTTTGTTGCCCATCCACATTGAACTGGGGTTGGATTTATCTGAACTTATTTTTTTCAGGGCAGAGACATGGGTTTTAACCAGGAGTAGTCATCCACACCCACAATTTCATTTTGCTTCATGTGAAACCATGACACTGAGTAAATTTGTTCTAAGCATTATGTTTCCCCAATGCTTGATAGGAGTCATTTACTTCTTTATCACAGAACTTTGAACAATCTCTACAAAGTAGTTTTTAAATCTTACTGCCCAGGAGAGATAAGCCAGGAGATGGGGAGATTTTAAAAAATCCTGATATAAGTTTTGAAATATTGAAAAAGATGAAAGAAATGGTTATATGGTTATAAATTCAATGCAGTTAAAAATGTGTTATAGAAGATTATGTCTTTGTCTTAAGGTATCCAGCAGTTTTGAAGGCATTTGTTCCAGAAGGGAGAAATAGTTATTTTTTTTATGGAACCTAATGAGGAAAATGTTTATACCGATTCATTGCCTGAAAAAGTGAGCGCTGTAACTGGAGAGAGAGAGAGAGAGAGAGAGAGAGAGAGAGAGAGAGAGAGAGAGAGAGAGAGAGAGAGATCTTTTAAAATCTATGATAAAAATAGAATAATGGATTGATTGGAATATCAAGTTAGAGGGGATTATGGGCCTAACCACTGTGAAGTCATTTGCATGAATGTGATTTGGATCACATCCTGAATCAATCAGGACAATAGAGATGTTAAATTTCATGCCTCTTGGGGGGGGGGGGGGGGAGGGTCTTCTCTCATTCTTATTTCATTCTTTTCTTCTCTTATTTTACACCTGGACTGACTAAAATTATTGCAACATATACTGTTGTTTTAGTGGGAGTAAGAGGAGTGGGAAAGAGATGATCGATGGACAGATTTAATATTGGTACTTAATGGCAGGAAAATTGAATTTTATTAGTATTAATATTAATGGAATTCAGAATCCAATAAAATGAAACATTGTTTAAATTATATGAAAAAGATTAAAGTAGATATAGCCTTATTGCAGGAAACTCTTTTGACTGAAATAGAACATGAGAAGTTAAAAAGAGATTGGGTTGAATCTGCATTGGCTTCTTCATTTAATTCCAAAGCAGAGGAGTAGCTATATTAATAACTATAAATTTAACAAATTAACAGATTGGATACAACTATAGATAAAGCAGAGAGATATATAATGATTAATTGTCAAATTTATTCAGAATATTGGACATTAATTAATATATGCACCAAATGTGGATGGTGGAAAATTTATACAAGATCTTTTTATGCAATTATCAAGTGCCCATGGGAAAATAATAATGGGTGGAGAGTTTAATTTTACTTTTGATTCAAAACTAGATCAGATAGAAATATTTTAAATAAAATAGTTAAAATCATGACAGAATTAAAGAATAAGATGAGACTTGTTGATAGTTGGAGGAAAATTTGTCCTAATGATAGGGACTATTCTTTTAGATACAAGATGTATTCATGAATTGATATGTTTTTAGTTTTTTTACACAATTACAAGCTAGAGTTCAGAAGATTGAATATCAAGCAAGAATATTATCAGATCATTCACCTTTAGTGATGTCAATTGTGTTGGAAGAAGAACAAAATGTAGGTTTAGATGGAGATTTAAATACTTTTAAAGAGGAAGGACTTTTGTGAATTTATGAAACAACAAATAAAGTTTTTTCTAGAAATTAATGAACACTCAGTAGCAAATAAATTTATTATATGGGACTCTATAAATGCCTTTTTAAGAAGACAAATAACAAGTTACACATCTAAAATTAAGAAGGAATATATGAAGGAAGAAGATCAATTAGACAAAGATGTATTGTATTTAGAAAAGAAATTCCATCTTCATAAAAATGAAGAGAAACAAAGATTATAGGAATCAAAAAAATTGAAACTTAATACAAAACAATCTTATAAAGTAGAAAGAGATGAACTGTGCACAGGACAGAAATATTATGAATTAGGTGAAAGACCCCATAATGTTTTAAATAGTAACTCAAAGCAAAGCAATTATCAAGAACAATAATAACAACAGAAAGAGAAACTGGTCAAATTGCATATAAAACACAAGAAATTAATGATGATTAATATATACAGGATAGAATAATATGTTAGGAATATATGAATAGTGAATGATAAATATGTATGTATTGAAGCAAATAAAAAATAAAAATTAAAAAAAGTTTTAAAATCTGAGCTGTTGACTATTTTACGGACCTTTTAAAGTTCCCTGTCTCAGACTTTAACATGAACATGACAATGAGCATTTTAATCATTCTGTTATTTTTTAGTTCTATAGAAAATAATGAATCGGGTTGGTCTTTAATGGGATATTTTAGAATATATAATGGGATACTTTATTCCCTTTTGAAAATATGATAGAAATGACACTGTTGAGTAATGAACATGCCCCATGAAACTTGTATCTGATCCCATTGTATGTTTCCTGCTTTAATCTGCTTGTTTAAGCATTGGAACAGGAATCTCACAGAAGACAGCATGTCCTGATTTGTAAGTTGCAGCCTAGTTGCCAGTGATGTGAGTTGTGCCTGCCCAGTTATGAACTTGCTGCCATTAATCGGCATTTTCCTTGATATTCTTTAAGGAACTCACCTTAAAATAATTACATTTCTCTCCTTATAGAAAATACCAGCAGAGAGAGAATGGATAGTGTCGGCCATCTTAGGGTCACAAGCACAGGGTCTGCTTGAGGATGTGAGAAGGAGATAAGGTCAGACAGAGTAGACCAAACTGTAAAGAGAAAGATGGATCGGAGGTGGAGAAGGTGAAGGAGGATAATCAGCTGGAGTCCCATTATGTATATAGTGCTAAACTTTATATTAACAATGACCAATGCAAAATGAAGTTGCAATATTAGCAAGAAAATCTGTGGCCCCATTAAAGGATGCTACTAAGGATATTATCACTTATGTCTTGAATATAATTAGAAAAATTTGGAAATATTTAGCAGGTTGGTTAGTTTTTGTTGAGAGAAACAGAGTTATCATTCAGATAGAGGATAATTGATCATTATGAGAAAAGAATACAAATAAAATAAGTTTCAAAATGCACAGATAATATGCATGATTGGAACAAAAACAGAAGAGTTGAAGTAATACATAGGAATAAGTTGCAAGCAGGTAAAATAAAGCAAAGAAGCAACTTCTCCATCATTGTACTCTTTGTGAATTACAGCACTGGAAATGGTTCAAAAATTCCAAAATCTCCCTGATTTAGAACATAGAACATTACGGCACAATATGTTTCTCTAATTATACCAACAGTGAAAACATTAATATACAACTCCTCTAGGAAGTATATAGCTGCAAATATCAGGAGATTTTGAAAATCTGTTTTCTCCTTTTCTCCAGCATTTCCTTTCAAAACCAAAATTAATAACATAATTAGAATAATTAATTTGAATGCACAGAGTTGAGATCAGAATGTCTCATGCACAGGCACCTGCACACCCACTTGCTTGTGAAGTCATCCCGGATTAACAATTATCTAAAAAAAATTTGATTTGATTTAATTGCATAACTATTTTGGAAATGGAAGGAAAGGCAAAAAGATGAAAGTCAACCAATGTTAGTGTAATCAAATTTTAATTTGATTTTAAAATAGGTCACAGTAAAAAGTTACAGTTGATTTCTTCAAATTTATGGCACTGATTAAAAAGAAACATCTTTACATTTGCAATTCACATGCATGAAAAGAAAGTTGCACTTCAGCCAAATTTGCCTTCAGTGGTAATCAAAAATAAAATCCCTCATTCCAGATTGTGACAAATCCAGATGAACCACATAAATGCTATTCTTAAAGCTCCAGGCATGAAAATTGGATCAGGCCCACTCAAGCTTAGCATAAACTTGTGCATGCTCGTGTGATTACTGCATTTATGTCATCTCCTGTCACCACACTGAACTTGTGGGCTGAATTGCCTCCTACCATGCTTTCTGTGATTCTGGAGCCCAAACTAGAGCACGGACATTTTGGCTTATGCTTAACTCATTGTAATTCTCCAAATACCTCTCTAACCATTCTTAAATGTTTGTAAGTTGCTGGATCTGGACATATCTGAGTAAATAAATTTACCTTCAACTCCCCTGCCGATGTTTTCTATCTCTTTGGGTGGCATAGTGGTGAAGCTATAGTCGCACAGCATCACACCATCAGAGTCCTGGGTGCAATCCTCACACTATTAACTTTGGACATTTTAAAAAAGTCTGTGATGGCATGGGATTTCTGCAGGTGCTTCTGTTTCCGTACACATCCCAAAGTCATGTAGATTGGTGGGTTTAATGGCCGTAGTATGTAGGTGACTGGTAGACAAACGCAAACAAAGAGAAGCTGGAAGAATTCAGAATCAGGCAGCATTCAGGTTAGGATCCTCTATCAAGACTAAAGTTGGGAGGGGAGATATCAAGTATTAAAAGGGGAGGGGCCAAGATGAGGACAGAAAGAAATCACAAGGGTATGAGTAGGGAGGGGTAGGGAAAAGAGACCAAAGTGGGAGTTGGAATAAGTAAAGGTGAGATAGAAATAGTAAAACTGGACGGGGGTGGCGTTACCTAAAAATTGGAAAATTTTCTTTATGCATCTTGGGTAGGAGGTAGAACCAGGCAGAACAGGGATGGGAAACAATGAGGTTGGAGGCCGAGGGAGAAATAGATGGGGGTGAATTTGTCAGGTGTGTACAAGAAGGATCCTGACACAGTATGTAAACTGGCCAATGAGAGGAGAGAAGAGGCCATACTGAATCTGGTTCTAGGTAATGAACCCGGTCAGGTGGTGGACCTCTTGGAGATGGAGCATTGTGTTGAGAGTGACCACAACTCCCTTAGCTTCAACATAGCTATGGAAAGTATTTAAACAGTCAAAATGGGAAATTAATTGACTGGGTAAGGGCTAATTATGAAGAGATGAGGAAGAAACTAACAAGAATAAACTGAAAACATATTTTAGGGTGAAAGCACAGAAGTAATGTGGAGGAAGGTTAGGGACTACTTGTGCAGGGTTCAGGATAGGTTTGTCCTACTGGGACAAGGAAATGATGGGAGGAAACAGGAACTGTGGCTGATGAAACAATTCAGGCAACTAGTCAAGAGGAAGAAGGAAGCATAAATTAGGTATTGGAAGCAGGAAACAGGAAGGGCTCATGAGAAGTATGTGGTGCCAAGAAGGTACTTAAGAATAGTCTTAGGAGAGCTCAAAGGGGGCATGAGAAGTGTCATGGGTTATGTTAGAATAGTCATGGGTAAAATATGTCTTTAAAAGAGAAATTGTTGGGGTTTAGTGTAGATTATATTTCACAGAGTAACATGTCGCAAAAGATCTCATTTAAAATGCAAGTGCTTTGCTGAAGCTAGATATTGAGGCTCCGGTTGACTTTGGAGAAGCAATGAAGAATACTGATCCATTGTGTATGGGCAATAAAGTCCAGGCTCAGAAGTACTGATAAAATCTTTCAAAGATTAGGTTAGGAGCCCTGTAAGAAGTCATTTGTTTTTTTTTACAAGCAGAGAGAGAATAAACAAACAGGTGATTTCTCTTTTTGGAGGGAGAGAGAGAGAGAGAGAGAGAGAGAGAGAGAGAGAGAGAGAGAGAAGTCTGTTCTAAAGTAGCAGTTAAGGCTGCAAAATGGCAAGCTCACAGGCTTGTTGAAAAACCCCATTTTGAAGATGGGTTGTGAGTTCTGAGTTCAGCCTGTTCAAAACCACTGGAGTCCTTACAAGAGGAAATGGCTGGCTAGAGTGTTTATCCTGCAATAAGGGAAACAAGAGAAACTCTGGTGACCTGGAAGAAGAGTTTATCATTTGGAAAACCCATGATGGGGCAAGTTTCCTCAGCAAGACACTGAAGTGACTGATTGGAGGAAATTAGTTTGTTTGTGTGTGTGCATTGCACAACAAATTTCTCTCTGAAACCAGCAAGAACCTTCTTGAGTGGTAACCAATCAATTTTAAGCAACAGAGGTGAAGATTCATAAATGTTAAATTCTGTGCACAGTATAAGAATTGCCTGATACTGGTGATCTTGGAGAAGTGAAAAGTGAATGATAGGACTGGGAACAGAGAACTTTCCTGAACATAAACACATTACATACACGTGTGCTTAGAATTAAAATGAGGTTGAGTTAGGTTAATTAAGTTAATAGTAATAACTTAAAGTTTGATCCTGTTGGTATATTTAAAATAAATTAAAAGCAACTTTTGTTTAAGTAACAATTGTCTTGGTGAATTTCCATTGCTTCTAGATTTTGGAGTCCTTTGGGCTCGTAACAGAAGGCCTTGGCATGTAGAATTAAGGAGTACCCCAAGGTGATCTATATGTATGTTAAGAACAGAAAGATGACTAGAATTAAGTTGGGGCCACTGAGGATAAAGGAGGCAGCATATGCCTGGAGGCAGAGGAAAATGGGAAGGTCTTACATGAATACTTTGTGTCAGTATTCACAAGGAAAAAGAACATTGATCACAGTGAGGTGGAAATTGAACAGACCTGTGTACCGGACAATGTAGAGATTAAGGAAGAAGAAGTGTTGAATCTTCTTAAAACATCAAGATTGATAAATCCCCAGGGCTGGACATGATGTAACCCAGGTTGCTGTGGGAAGCGAGAGAAGAGATAGCTGGGGAAGTAGCTATGATCTTTGAATCCTCTTTGGCCGCAAGGGAAGTGTCAGAGGATTGGATAATAGCAAATATAGTCCTCTTGTTTATAGACAATAGACAATAGGAGCTGGAGTAGGCCATTTGGCCCGTTGGGCCAGCACCGCCATTTTAGATCATGGCTGATCATTACCATCAGTACCCCTTTCCAGCCTTATCCCCATAACCCTTAACTCCGTTACCCACAAGAGTCTTATCTAACTCTCTTTTGAACACAGTCAGCGAATCCGCCTCTACCACCCTCTGTGGCAGAGCATTCCACAAATTCACACTTCTCTGGGTAAAAAAATGCTTTCTCATCTCCGTCCTAAAGGGCCTACCCTGTATTCTTAAACTATGCCCTCTAGTCCTTGTCTCCCCCATCATTGGGAACAAGTAATCAGACTTCACCTTGTCTATCCCCCTGATGATTTTATATACCTCAATCATGTCCCCCATCATCCTTCTAAACTCCAATGGATACAAGTCCAGTTTTTCTAGCCTTGCTGCATATGACAACCCTGCCATCCCTGGAACTAACCTTGTAAATCTGCGCTGCACACCCTCTATAGCTAGTATGTCCTTCCTCAAGTTTGGAGACCAGAACTGGACGCAATACTCCAGGTGGGGTCTCACCAGGGCCCTGTATAACTGCAGAAGGGCGTCTCTGTTCCTATACTCCAATCCCCTCTTTATGAAAGCCAACATTCCATTTGCCTTCTTCACAGCTTTCTGAACCTGCATGCTAGCCTTCAGTGACCGGTGAACAAGTATACCCAGATCCATTTGCACTTCCCCACTCCCTAGCTTGTCTCCATTTAAATAATACTCAGCTTTCCTATTACTTCCCCCAAAATGAATAACCTCACATTTGTTCACATTGAAATTCATCTTCCATTTAGCCGCCCACTCCTCCAGCCTGTCCAAGTCCCTCTGCATTTTCCTTACATCCTCCTCACACCCCACACCGCCACCCAGTTTAGTGTCATCTGCAAATTTGCTCATGTTATTCACAATCCCCTCATCCAAATCATCAACATAAACTACAAACAACTGAGGACCCAACACCGATCCCTGAGGCACTCCACTCGTCACATCCTGCCATTCTGAAAAAGACCCATTCACTCCAACCCTTTGTTTCCTATCTCTTAACCAATTTCCTATCCATGTCAGCACCTTACTTCCAATACCATGCTCCCTGATCTTGCCCACTAGACTCCCGTGCGGTACCTTATCAAAGGCCTTCTGGAAGTCCAAATACACCACATCCACTGGCTCTCCCGAGTCCACCCTCTTTGTCACATCCTCAAAAAATTCCAGAAGGTTAGTCAAGCATGACGTACCCTTAAGGAATCCATGCTGACTAGCCCTTATACTATTATTACTGACTAAGTGTTCTGCTATTTCTCCTTTTATGATGGACTCCAATATCTTCCCCACCACTGATGTCAGGCTAACCGGTCTATAATTTCCCATTTTCTCCCTCCCTCCTTTCTTAAAAAGCGGCACCACATCAGCCACTCTCCAATCCTCAGGGACCTCCCCGGAATCTATGGAACTTTGGAAAATGTCGACCAGTGCCTCCACAATTTCCATAGCCACCTCTTTAAGCACCCTAGGATGCAGCCCATCAGGCCCTGGGGATTTATCAGCCCTCAGTCCCAACAATTTACTCATAACCTCCTGCTTCTGGATCCGGATATCCATTAGATCCCCTACCTCCTCAGTAAAGTTCCCCAAGTCTCTTGGTACCGCATGACCACTACCCCCTAACTGACTATAACCTATATCCTCCTTGGTGAAGACAGTTGCAAAGTATTTGTTAAATTCCTCTGCCATCTCCTTGTTTCCGGTAATAATTTCACCCTTGCCCATTTTCAAAGGGCCAATTTTAGACCGAATCAATTTCTTCCTCTTCACATACTTAAAAAAGCTTTTGCTATCCTCCGCAATATTATCTGCTAATTTCCTCTCGTACTTCATTTTCCTGTCTCTTATGGCTTTCTTAGTTACCCTCTGATGTTCTTTGAAGGTTTCCCAATCCTCTAGACTTACCTGTCTTCCATCCACCTAGGTAGGTAGTCTCAGCAATGGAGCGTATTTGACTCATGGAGCTGGATTTTTTCAGTTCTGTGTGAACATGCAAGCCGGCTTCCTAAGATGGGTCATATCTATAGGAATACTGCGGCTTTGTAGTACAAAATGAGTATCTGGTTGGTATCACATTAACTGTTTTGAAGCTTTCTGTACACAATGACTGTTCCGTTTTCTACATTGCAACCACACCTTGAGAGTACTTCATTGAATATAAATTGGTTTAGAACATTTTATCAGTCCTCTTAGCAAATCTATGCAATTGAGATCGTAAAAATTCTCTAATCTGTGGATAACAAAAAAAAGCATTTGGTAGACTGTATTTAACTGAAAATTGTTCAAAGGAAGTGAGACACCCCTCGACAAATAAATCTTTAAAACATTTTATGCCCAATCTATCATCATTCTTTAAAAGTTACATCAATCATGGAAGGTTTAAAAAAAATTAGAAAAAAAATAGGACTATAGAGAGAAAATTTCATTAAACCAAAATGTTTTCGAAATTGTTTCCATATCCTCAAACTATGTGTAACCACCAGACTATTAGTTAATTTATGTAGAGATATAGGAAGAGAGGATCTAAAAACAGAAATGAGAGAACATTTTATAACAGAATTAGATTCCAGAGGAGTCTCCAGGTGGCGCTCATGGAGTGAACACGTTTTGGTTTTTGCTCCATAAAATATACTATTTTTAACCTGTATCCACCTTTGAACTAACTTCACAGAAGTCAGAAAGATCTTTATTATTTCTCAAATTATACTTGAGTCTGAAAATTTTGAAGAAATGACTGAAGGAAAAGCTACACGAGCTAAAACCCGGGCAGAAGAAGGTAACGGCCGAGAGAAGAAACAACCAGACATTAAACTAAGTGAGATGACCTTCACTGACTTTTTAAAATTCTTTCGTGATGAATTCAAAGATGTTTGTCGCAAAAAAGACCTAGCTGAACTTCGTACAGCTTTAATTGCCTCAGAAGCTGAAACCAAAAAACAACATACCTTAATTGCAGCTCTTCAAACTGAAGTTCAACAAAAAGAGATTAGACTGACTGAGGTCGAACAGAAACTTTCCAAAGCAATTAAACAACTAGAAGCACTCCAGCTGAAAAGCATTGATTCAGAGAACCGTTCCAGAAGACAAAATATTCGTTTGGTTGGAATTCCTGAAGGCATTGAGAAAGGAGATCTCCTGACGTTCTTTGCCGAGCTTTTAAAAGAAGCATACCCATCCGAATTCCCTGCTGATCCACCGCTACTTGATAGAGTACATCGTATCTGGAACCGAAATGCTGAAGCTTCCAAACCCAGAGTGGTGATGGTCCGTATGCATTACGTGAGTACAAAGGATAGATTGATTCGTACAGCCAGAAGACTTGGAAATGTGACTGTTCGTGGCTTTAGTCTAAGAGCCTATGAAGATTTTAGTCCGGAGGTAGTACGCGCTCGAAGACTGTTTAAAGATCTGATGTCCGAATGTTTTGAGAAGAAACTGAAACCTGCGCTCCTGTATCCTGCGAGGCTCAGGATTTCTCCGGAGAACCAAGCTCGTCAAATATTCGACTCCGTGTCTGCAGCACGGAACTACCTGTCGGCTAATTTCCCGTCTAGCGCGACCTCTCAGCCCGAGTGACCGATAAAAAATGTGGTAGATATTGGTCTTTTTCAGGTTAATAGTCAGATTCTGATTTCTGACCATTCGAAAAGTAATAGATCATTATAGCTCTAATTATCCTGTTCATCTTTAACACATTTTTATATATTTTCTTTCTCCTCTGTGAGAAATTTTTAAAAAATATATAAGTGTATGTTTAATTTTATATTAATCTATATTAATAATATGATTATATTCTTTACTATTTTATTTCTGAATTACTGAAAATGGCAATTTTTTATCTTTTGTTTATTAAAACTTTTCATGGTTTTTTTTTTTACATTCGCCATTTTCTCTTTGTCTTTCTTCATAAACTAATTTTAAAATGATTTAACTCTTTATGACTTTGTTTTATCAGTAGGTACTACACAATTACGATTTTTCTTTTATTTCTTTTTAAATATTTTTCTTTCAATATTTAGTATTTGATTTTAGCTTGAGTTATCCTTTTTATAAGTTTAGGTGGTGGATCTTATCTTAATATTAGGAGCTGCCGTCTGAAGACATGGGGGTAGGTTTAGTATTATCTCTTCTTTTTTCTCTGATCACTCTCTGGTCAGATGGGGGGCTTTGTGGGTGGGGGGTGGGTTTTGTTTTTCCTTCAGGGGTTCTTATGTTTCATTTTCTTTTGTTTTTTCTTGATTTTTCTTTTAGAACTACAGATATGGCTGACACGTCGTCATTTCCGGTCCTTCCTTATATCTTAATTCTTCTTCCGGGCGCATGGGTCCCTGCTTTGGTTAACCCCTTATATATTGGAGGGTTGACCTAAGTAATGGATCAAAACATTAATTTTGTCTCTTGGAATCCTAATGGTCTAAACAACATGTTTAAAAGGAGGAAGGTCTTTAAAGTATTCCAGAGACTGAAAGCACAGATTATTTTTTTTACAGGAGACTCATGTGAGGAAGGAGGATAATCTGCGTTTTTTTAAATCTTGGAAAGGCACACAATTTCATGCCAACTCATGCTCTAAGACTCGAGGTGTATCTATTTTTATTGATCCCTCTATTACATTTGTTCAACATGACATCACTGTAGACCCTAACGGCAGATTTTTATTGGTTACTGGGTTATTATTCAATATTAAGGTTGTCATGGTTAATGTTTATGCCTCGAATGTAGATCACCCTGAGTTTTTTAGATCTTTGTTTACTATTTTACCCAATCTAAATGAATATCATTTAATAATGGGTGGGGATTCTAACTGTTGTCTGAATCCCCTGCTAGATAGGTCAAAACCTTCACAGCTCCTACCAAATAAATCGGCTACATATATTAACTCTTTCCTTACTAACTCTGGAGCTGTTGATATTTGGAGATTTCTTCACCCGACAGATAAAGAGTTTTCCTTTTTTTCTCATGTATACCATTCATACTCGAGAATTGATCACTTTTTTATTGATTCATGTTTTATTCCACTTGTAACTGCTTGTAAGTATGACATTATAGCCATTTCGGATCACTCCCCATTACAACTCTCTCTTAAATTCAAAGACTCTGTTTCTACTATTAAGCACTGGCGTTTTGATGTTACATTATTGCAAGATTTAGACTTTGTTAAATTTATGAAAGAACAAATTAACTTTTTCTTTTCAACAAATTACACTACGGAAATTTCTTATGGAATATTGTGGGATACATTCAAGGCTTATATTCGTGGTCAAATTATTTCTTACTCAGTAGCTTTGAAGAAATGCATCAAAAACAAGATTCATCTATTGGTTGAGAATATTAAAGACATTGATAAGAAATATGTGACTGATCCTACTGAAGAACTTTACAAACAAAGAATTGAACTGCAGATGGAATATAATTTGTTACTTACAACTTCGATTGAAAACCAGCTAATTAGATCTAAATCTGATTTTTATGTGCATAGTGAGAAATCGGGTAAACTGTTGGCTAATCATCTGAAGAATATTTCAGCTAGACGCCAAATTGTGGAGATTCGCAAACAGAATGGAGAACTGACTGTTAACCAGGAAGAGATAAATCAATCTTTCCAAAATTTTTATACATTCTTATATAGTACAGAATCCCCTCAAGACCTTAGTAATATGGTTAATTTTTTAGAACATTTGAAATTCCCAAAAGTATTACCTCAAGATAACTTAGAATTAAGTAAACCCATTACAGATTCGGAGATCAATAATACTATTTTCTCACTGAACTCGGGGAAAGCACCAGGTCCCGATGGATAATCTGTGGAATTTTATAAAGCTTTTTCTTCTACTCTCTCTCCCTGGCTGATTAAGATGTTTGATGAATCTATCACATTGGGTAAACTACCACAATCATTTTACAGCTACGATTTCTCTAATCTTGAAAAAAAATAAAGACCCGACCGAATGTTCTTCTTATAGACCTATTTCTTTGTTGAATGTTGATTCTAAGATCTTCTCTAAAATTCTAGCGACAAGGCTAGCGAAGATATTACCATATATTATCTCTGAAGACCAGACTGGATTCATTAAAAATCGTTATTCCTCCTTTAATATTAGAAGATTGATGAATATTATTTACACTCCTTCACATAAGTTTTCAGAATGTGTTATTTCACTAGATGCTGAGAAGGCCTTCGATAGAGTAGAATGGCCTTATTTATTTACAGTTCTTGAAAAATTTAATTTTAGTCCGATATTTATATCTTGGATTAAACTTCTTTATAATTCCCCAGTTGCCTCGGTTTTTACTAATACCCAAAGATCGCCATATTTTCGATTATTTCGGGGCACCAGGCAAGGGTGCCCCCTTAGCCCTTTATTATTTAATTTAGCTTTAGAACCTTTGGCAATTGCTATCAGAGAAGCACCCAATATTACTGGTATTATTTGTTGCAGGGATATTCATAAAGTATCACTATATGCAGATGATTTATTGTTATATATTTCCAATCCTGAAAATTCTATTCCTGCAGTTTTATCTTTATTAGCCCAATTTAGTAATTTTTCGGGATATAAACTGAATTTAAATAAAAGTGAATTATTCCCTTTTAATGGATGGGTCCCTATTTATGATAGTTTACCTTTTAAAATAGCTAGAGACCATTTTATATATTTAGGGATTAAGATTACTAAAAAACATAAAGATTTGTTTAGGACTAATTTTTTCCCTCTATTGGACCTGATCAGCAGTTTACTTACCAATTGGTCACCATTATCCCTATCCATGATAGGCCAAATTAATGCTATTAAGATGATGATCTTACCTAAATTTTTATATATATTCCAAGCTATACCTATTTTTGTTCCTAAATCTTTTTTTGATAAGGTCGATTCTAAATTGTTCTCGTATATCTGGCAAAACAAGAATCCTAGATTGGGGAAAAATATTTACAGAAATCTAAACTAGAGGGAGGGTTGGCATTACCCAACTTTAGAATTTATTACTGGGCAATTAATATTAGTTACTTAAGGTATTGGTTGAATTATTCAGAATTATCTCTAAATCCCCATTGGGTAAATTTAGAAATTAAACCGATACAAAATTTTTCAATTAGCTCTATTTTGGGAGCTGCTCTCCCTTTTACTCTTACTAAATTATATAAACAAATTGATAATCCAATGGCTAAACATACACTACGTATATGGTTTCAATTCCGGAGATTTTTTGGCCTAAGTCATTTTATCTTGGAAACTCCTATTGTACTAAATTTCCTTTTTCATCCCTCTCTAATTGATCAAGCTTATTTACTCTGGAAAGTTAAAGGTATAACATGCTTTTCGGATTTATTCTTGGATAACTCTTTCATGTCATTTGAACAATTATCCATGAAATATGATTTACCTCGATCTCATTTCTTTCGATATTTGCAGATTAGGAGTTTCTTAGTTTCGACTTTAACCTCTTTTCCCAATCGGGAGACTACGACTGTTTTAGAGGATATACTATATTCAAAATTCCCTCCAAAAGGTGTGATATCTAAATTATATAATATAATTACAAAAATAAATTCTGGGACTTTTGAAAAGTTTAAAAATGATTGGGAAAGAGAACTCAACCTTCATATTTCTAATGAAAATTGGAATAAAATTCTGCGACTGGTAAACTCTTCTTCTCTATGTGCAAAACATTCACTAATACAGTTTAAATTTGTTCATAGAGCTCATATGTCTAAAGATAAACTCCATCGCTTTTATTCTCATATCGATCCTATATGTGATAAATGTCAATTGGAAATAGCTTCCCTTACACATATGTTTTGGTCCTGTCCCTCTTTACAGAATTATTGTAAGGAAATTTTTTCCATTATATCTACTGTTTTGAATATTGATTTACAACCACATCCCATTACTGCAATTTTTGGATTGCCTATGATAGATTTGACTTATTTATCTCTTCCTGCGGATCGTATGATTGCTTTTCTTACACTAATGGCTAGAAGATCTATACTATTAAATTGGAAAGAGGTAAATCCTCCCACTGTTTTCCAATGGTTTACCCAAACTATACTATGTTTAAATTTAGAGAAAATTAGAAACTCTGTCTATGAATCCCCTTCTAAGTTTGAGTTAACCTGGCGACCATTTATTCAATATTTTCATTTGTGGTGAGTTGATCTGGCTCTGTTTTCTTTCTATGATTATGTATGATAATTGGGCTGTAAGATGAGATCGGAGTGATCGGCGTGGTTTAGCTATATCTGTAGGTTTTTTTTTTGTTTTTTTTAATTCAGATTTGTTTTTTCTTCTTTTTTGGGTTTTTTTTTTCTCTTTTTTCATATATTGTTATTAATTATATCTTTTTTTTTAGAGATAGTTCACACCCTAAACTGATCAAAAAAATTTTTTTTATGATATATTTTTATTCTGTAATATTATTGTTTAATATCTCTGTATTAATTCATTACTTACTATGTATTTTTTTATATATATCTCTTTGAACTGTATGTGTTTATAAATTATAATAATAATAAAAAGATTGAAAAAGAAAGAAAGATTCCAGAGATATCCATAGTGGACAATCTTTGCAGTTATTATAATATAACCAAAACATAAGGTTTTGTATATAATACGCCAATAATAAAACCTAAAGTTTGGTAAAGCTAAAGCTCCATTTAAAAAAATGGATGTAATTTAATTTATACAATTTTTAATTTACAACCTTTTCTATAATGGTTCAACATCTAACATTCATAATATATTGTTAGGAATAAGAGAGACTCCCTCAGATAAAATTTAAAAAGCCTGGGAACATGACCTATACCATTTAATTCTTGAAGAAACTTGGAATGCAATTTTCAAATTGGTTAATACATCTTCTTTATGTTCCCACCACTCTCTCCTACAATTGATAGTCCATAGGGCTTACATGGACAAAGTCAAACTACCTCATTTTTATGTGGATGTATCTCCTCATGATAAATGCAACAATAGAAATGCTTGGTGAAATCATATTTTGGACATGCCAGAGTCTTGAGAAATATTGGATCAAAGTACTTCAAATTTTCTTGGCACTTTTAAAAGTTAATTTTAAAACAAATCCCTTAACTGTTTTTATTTGGTATTGTTAGAGAGAGTAGGTCCTTTTGTGTCAAGCTCTGCCTTGGAGCCGGCCACAATGCATTCATGGAGGTAAGTTTCCCAACATAAGGGTGGAGAATCTCCACCTTTAAGATCAGGCTTTTTCACTTCATGACATAACTTTAACAGCATTTGAGCTGCATGTATTAGCTTTTATTTCTCTTATGGCTAGGTGGGCAGTGTTGCTCAGATGGAGGGTCATTACCCCGCCTAATCACGGTCAATAGCTACGTGATGCCATGTCATGCTTAATCTTAGAGAAGATTAGATGCTCAATTTCCAATTTGAATGTAAATTTTCCAATTTGAATGTAAATTTTCAAACACTGTAGGGAACCCTTTTTTGAATTACTTTTATAATCTTTGATTTCTTATGAAGGTAGAAGTATTGACTAATGAGGTAATTTATCATTCATAAGAATTATGTCTCTTTTTTGGCTAAATAGCTTTTTTCTTAGCAGTTGATTTAGATTTTCATTTTATATATTAATATAATATCAATATAATGTAATCTGTTTGATGAAAATGTGGAGTACCTTGGATTAAAAAAAATACGATTTAAATGTAATGTGCCCTTTAGAATTTTAACATATATCCATTCATATTCTGTACTTTTAGGTGTGAAATTTCAATATTAATAAAAATCTTTTTTTTTTCTTTGGCTTGGCTTCACGGACAAAGATTTATGGAGGGGGTAAATGTCCACGTCAGCTGTAGGCTCGTTTGTGGCTGACAAGTCCAATGCGGGACAGGCAGACACGGTTGCAGCGAAAAATTGGTTGGTTGGGGTTGGGTGTTGGGTTTTTCCTCCTTTGTCTTTTGTCAGAGAGGTGGGCTCTGCGGTCTTCTTCAAAGGAGGTTGCTGCCCGCCCAACTGTGAGGCGCCAAGATGCACGGTTTGAGGCGAAATCAGCTCACTGGTGGTAGTCAATGTGGCAGGCACCAAGAGATTTCTTTAGGCAGTCCTTGTACCTCTTCTTTGGTGCACCTCTGTCACGGTGGCCAATGGCGAGCTCACCATATAACATGATCTTGGGAAGGCAATGGTCCTCCATTCTGGAGACGTGACCCACCCAGAAAACATCTTATGGCAACTTTCCTTTTTTATACATGTAATACCATTACTACTGATGGTTCTCTGAGAGCCTATTGTGTAACTGAACTACTCGGTATGGCACTGTGACATATGCACTGAATAAGAATGAGAATGAAACATAATATTTTTGGGTCATTTAGCAGGTCTCAGAAAATTAAGCAAGTACTTCCCAGTGGCAGTCACCTTACCATGCCCGGTGTGATTTCTGCATTTTTCACTCATGTGACAATGTCATCCTTCATAGTTTGCAGAGGATTTTGGACCATGTTGTCCTGAAGGTGCTCAACCTTTGCACTACACAACCCCCTCCAATCCCCATGATCACCAGCCTGCCTACCTCCCACCATTCCTACTAAATGGTGATATCACACGTGACTTCATGAATACTGCTGGTCAATTCAGCCAAAGTACAACATTACTGGTCTCCTACGTTGCGATATCCTTGGTGAGTAGGAGTCTAACAATGATCTCCAATTCACCAGAGATCCTACTCAAGCAGCAATAAAATCTGAACAAAGGCTTTACAAACATATGCACTTTGAGAGGATGTTGTAATGCAATGGGAAGTAGTGTACATTTGAAAGAGCTGAATTTGATTGCTAATTTGTTGATTATTGTTAATAAATTACCTTATAAGCTGAGGGACCTATGGAGAACCAAAGTTGCAGAGCTTAAGATTCTTCCTGAAAGAGACACCACTTTTGAGGATATTGTACAATTTTTGGAATGGCATGTGAATGTTAACACTGTACCAGTATTTGGAATTATTAAGGATACTTCAAAAGTTCCTAAAGAGGTAAAGAAGTCTAAATCATCATCTCAACAAAAACCAAAGGAAATACCTTTGTTAGTGCTGTGTCAGATACAAGCACAAGAAAGAACAAAGAAACAAAAAGATGAAAGATCAGACTGTTCAGGAAAGCTGTTTGTATTGCAAAAATAAACACGCTTTAGAAAAATGTTCACAATCAGACAAAAATATCATATGAGAAATGAAACTTTTTAAAGAAGAATGTCAAGACTGCTGTGGCACATGCTTCCAAAACAGTAACATATAGCTGAAAGGGGCAGTTGTATGATGGTCCACCAAGGGCTGCATGCAGTTTGGTAAAAGCCTCCGTTTCTTTGGGGTTAAAGTCTCAAGTTTGGGGAGAAATTGAAGAGGTATATGGAGATAACAGACGAGTGTAGGTGGTTATGTTTGGAATCCATTGGTGCAATAATTAACAAGTCCCAAGAATTAGTGCATTTGTTCCAGTGTAGTTGATTGAGGAAAGGTGATGAGTGGTTGCATTCCTTCTGGGTGAGGGCACATTCTATTGCCCTGAGGAGAGTTCTGAGAAACTTTGCCTGTTTCTGACCAGCTTTAACTTTACGAATGGAATTACACAACCAAAGGGGTGCAGTAGACTGAGGGAAAAAAAGACATACCCTGTGCATTTGCCTCAGTGGTTGAGCTAGCCAGTAATAGACCATCCATGTATTGTACGATGGTTGAATGTCCGGGAAGTACGATAGACTGCAGCTGACTATACAAGGTTTGAGAAAAGATTGTGGGTGAGGGTACATATCCATGTGGTAGCCAGGTCCATGTGTGCTGTGAACTATTGTATATAAACTTCAGGATGCTGGGAGTCTGAGTGCAGCCGGATTGCAAAAGAGGCCTACTGTTGGTCTATAATAGTGAGTATCGTGGAATGGGCAGGCATCTGGCTAAGGATAGTAGAGGGGTTTGGAACAATGGAATGCATCAGTTGACCATCTCATTGATTTTCCTTAAATCTTGCACCAACCTCCATTCCTGTCACCCAGGTTTGGGGATGGGGAAAGTTGAAGTATTGGAAGGGGACTGGCAGGGCACTACTATATTCTGAAACAATAAGGACATGATCACCTGCTTGAGCCGCCTTTAGCTTTGCGTTAAATGGATATTGCGGGATAGAGGGGAGGGCTACACATTTTTAACGAGGATATAGACCGGGAGAATTGTGATTAGATCAACCTCATAGGCTGAAGCTGATTGTACATTAGGCCAGTTCTGCAAAGATCCATTCTGGAACTCTTGCAGGTCAAAACTCTAAGGGTCAGCTTGTTTTACAAGCATGTACATTAAAAAGCTTAATTATTTTGCTTGGTGTCCTTTAGTAATCTGCAGTGTAAAGTGGGGGAACTACAAGGTCTGTTTATTTCTAGGACAGTGGATCCACTACCTGCTGATAATGTTTTTCCCTGTAGTCCCATTATTTCACCAATTAATTGTACTTCTGTGGAAGTCTCCTCATATTGGGCCAAATATTCCTCTAATTCATGACTGGCTCCTGTTGGATCATAGAAGTGTCACATGTGGATTAGGGAGAGACAGGAAAAGTGATTAAAGCTTTAGGGGCCTTTTTCATGGCAAACTCATGTTTTACATAATTCTCCCCCCCCCCGCCCCCTTCCCCAGTCCCAGCTAACCCTGACTGGGACCAAAACACTATTATTGCTCGACACACAGGATCATAAGTGTTTTCAGACCAATCTACATTATTTATCTTTATCATATTAGTCACCTTTGAGGGAAAACTCTGCAGCTGGAGGGCATCAAACTGCCCTGATGGGTGAATACAACCTTTTCTTGGGGTATAGATTTGCATTGCCTCGTTTGGTCGATGGCTGGCGAGTTCATAAACGGGAAATTATGTTCAACTGGATGCTACAGATCCTCTGAAACTTCTCCCCCTTGGTTATTCTTAGTCCCTCTCACTGATTCTGCAATGCTAATATTGGACTAGACCTGGGGACTGATCAAACAATTCCCACCACCTGAAGAATGGGGACCACAACAGCTGGAATATCCTGATAGTGTGACAAGTTTGATGGTGTTGTGGGTTGGGGATGCCAACGTTTCTCATCATCATCAGGAATGAACAGAGTGGCTATTCCAGACATATCAAACCGACCCAAAATCTTTTATCGTGAACTTTCACTTGCTTAACCATGGTTTTCTCCTGCCTCTTAGTCACATAAATTTATAAATTTCTTCCACTTTGATCCCACATCTTTTCTCCACAACAATTGCACTGCCTTTTCACATTGTCCAGCATCCCATGTTCCCCCTATTGGCCAATGTTCTTCACTCAAATGTCTGGTTAATGCATAACATAATTTTCCTAGATGTTTCTCATCTCCCAGGTGCATATTACACATTACTTGAATAGCCAACCCATTTATACTTTTGTCTAGACCTTGTCCCATTTCTCTATTCTTCTACATTTTTTTTCCCTGTGTTTCCACAGTTGCCAAATATTTCCCTACACTTGTGCCTACTTAGATTTTCTCCGCTGCCTTACAGGCAGTTGCCAAATAATCCTAAAACCTACTTATTTTCCCCCCCCCCCCACTGCTTTTTTTTTATATAAAAAAAACATTACTGTTTACTAATTTTCCAAAATACTATAAATATATACCTTTCATTGACCTTTTAAAATTTTTTTTTCCAAAAATATACATAGTAATATTTTTATTACAATATATTAAACTTTTCCCTTGAACAAAAACAGTCCCTCCCTCCCTCCTTTTCATACATACAGATCTGTTCACCTTCAGAGCTTTAATACATTTAAAAAATATAAGGGAGCAATTGGGGAAACTATGTTTTTTTCTATATATAATAGTTGCATTTACACCCTTTTTAATTTTTTTATGACTATCTGGGTCTCTATGTCGCCCAGGTATGGATGCCAAACATTTACAAAAGTGTCATATTTATTCTTTAAGTTATGTGCTTTCCCCCCCCCCCCCCGGTATACAGCTGTTCATTTCCGCAGTCTATTGTGCTACAAGTAGAAGTAGAGGGAAGTCAGACTTCAGAGTGATCGCAAAATATTTTTCGCTACCACAAGTCGCTCTCATCGACCTTGAGCATTTTCTTATACATCTCTTCTTGTGCTTCTGGGATCATGGCAGGGCCAAAGGTCTTCTTTGGATGAAGGACAGCGCCAATCAGGAGACCAGCTGATTAAGAGGATTCAAGGGATCCTCAAGCACCTTGATTTTCTCCCCAGTCTACATTTCCAGGTGTCGACCACTTACTCTGTCTGCAACTGACCTCCGATCGCAGTGAAACCCTGCTCACTGTGCCAAATGTTAACTTGTTTGAATGTAAAAAGTGTATGACAAATATAGTAATGGGAGTTCAAAAGAACTTTATTAGCTTTGCAAAGCAGGGGCTCTTTTACATGAGAAGAGCCATTGTAATCTGCAACAGGGTTTTACTGCAAGAAAGCCCCTATGCAGATGGGTACAAGCCTTTTTATATGGTTTAACTTCCCATTCTACAGCCTGTTCACAACTATTCACATGACCTATAATCTGCAGACTTTAGCAAAACATCTAGCTCAAGATTAGCATGATGTCCTTGGTTCTCACATCTTGCAGCTGTGTTACTTAAAGAAAACAATTTCTTCCACAGAATCTGGTTATTTCCCCATAAAAATATTCATTTTAAACCTTTTCTTGCTGCTGAATTTTATAGAATGGAAGGAAGCAAATAAAGCAAATCTATACAATCTATCATCTGTACAATTAGACCATTGCCCTCAATGCATGCTGTCCCCCAAGATGACTGCAGTGGAGTGGAGACAGCCATCAACCCCTTTCCAGAATGCAGAGTCACTAAGTGTAGGGAGAAGGATGCATGTTTCATAGTCATGGTTCATCCAGGGCTCTCTGATTTACGGTTTGTTGTGCAGGACAAACCATGTCAGACATTCAGAACTGTTTAAATAACATCAACTCGGTGAAAGGCATACTTTAGTCTGCCCAAAACCTGTTTGCCTTTCAGCACACAGAGATGATGATGTGTGAATGCTGCTGGGGGCTTCAAAGGCTTACTTTTTTCTCAGATTAGTGATCCAGGGAGAACTAAAGAGCTGATGAGTCTGAAGGAAGTGATGGTATGGGTGTCCCATTTGTTGTTCCAGGCTGCTCCATCCTGACTGCCCACACAGTTCTCAACACCTATTGCTCATTCCAGCTTATTGCAAACTCCAGCTTACTGGCTAATGTCAATTCTGAAAAATCAAATACTGGTTTATTAGCTAGAAGAAGTTGTTTACCCTGTTCCTTTTTAAAAAAAAAACTTTTCTGTTTTTGTTTTTATGTAATTTGAAAATCTTAAACTAAACACTGTAAACCAGCCTGCAAGGGGAGCTAAAAAATATCAAATAATTACAAACTTAAAAAATACAATATTTTAAGATATTTCTAAACCCCTACATTCCAAATAAGGTGACCACATCTGAACAAAGAAAAAAATAATTGTTATTTTTCCTCATATAAATACAAGATCTCAATTCATTATGCCAATGACCCATATTAATCTCTACATTATCTTTCCAAGTAATTGCAACACATTTCTGTGCCACTGCTAAATGAACAAAAGCTATCTGAAACTTATCCAAACCCAAACTAATCAATGAAACAGTATATTTCCAGGTCAATTTCTGTAATGCTACTCTCACTAACTTTCCCTTCCATAAAAATTTCCTCACTGCCATATTCAAATCTTGAAAAAGCACTTTTGGGAGTGAACATGGAATTGACTGAAATAAATATTGAATACATGGAAAAATATTCATCTTAATACAGTTTGCCCAACCTATCAATGTTAATAGAAGGTCTTTCAACTTAATCAAATCCATCTTAATCTTTTTCAATTTAATTTATATAAAGATTGATAATTTGCATCCAAAATTACTCCTAAGTATTTCATTTTATCAGACCATCATAATTTCATAATCTGTTTGCACTCATCACAATTCCCATCTGAAATTGGTAATATTTCACTTTTATCCCAATTTACTTTATACCTAGATAACACACCAAATTGCTCCAAGCATTTTTGTAAATGCTTCAAAGATTGTTCCAGATGTGTCAAATAAATCAGGAAATAAATTAATCTTGTTTTCATCATCTGCAATTTTTATCCCTTTAATATTATAATTTTTTGGCTAATGGTTCAGTGACCAATGCAAACAAGGCTGGTGACAATGGACAACTTTGATGTGTTGATCATGCTAAATTAAATGTCAAAGTTTGGCCATTCATCACCACCCTAGCAAATGATTTTTATAGAATACCTTAACCCAGTCAGTAAAAAGGTCTAAAATTAAATTTCTCAAACACCATAAATAAAAAATTCCACTCAACCCAATCAAACGCTTTTTCCATGTCAAGCGTGACAACCATTGGTTGGTTGGGTTGCTGCCTCAACACATTGATCAACGTTATCAATCTAAGAATATTATCAGAAGCATTCATATTCTTAATAAAACCTGTTTGGTCAACATGTACTAATGGAGGCAAATATTTAGCAAGTCTATTTGCCAATATTTTAACTATTATTTTATAATCCACATTTAATAAAGAAATTGGCTGATATGAAGCCACATTCAACAGATCTGTCTTTCTTTACAATTACTGTAATTATCACACTTGAACAAGATTTTGGTAATGATCGTTCATGTTATTTGCTGAAGTACATCCATAAATATAGGGGGCGTCCTCATAAAACACCTTATAAAACTACTGTAAATCCATCATCACCTGGAGACTTCCCATTTGGCATCTCCTGTATAGCTTCCTTAATCTCAAAAATCTGTAAATGGAGACTCCAATTTTTTCACTTCATGTTCTCCTAAAACCAGCAAGTGTAAATCAGAAAAAAGATTTAATAGAACCATCATCTTGAATTCCCTCCAAAGTATATAATTTCAGATTAAAATAAACAAAATTGGTCATTAATTTCCTGAGGTTTATAAGTAACTATTGAATTCTTTTTTTTTTCAGCATTAATAGTTCTCGATGCCTGTTCTGTTTTTAATTGCCAAGCTAATACCTTATGAACTCTATCACCCAATTCATAATAATGCTGCTTAGATCTTTGAATTAATCACTCATGTTGATATGTTTGCAAAGTATTGTAACATAATTTCAACTTAGTAAATGCTGCTTTTTAAAAAATCTTCATCACATTCATCTGAAATTCTTTTTCCAACTCAGCTATCTGTTTCGCCAAAGTCAAACTTTCTGCCAAACACTGCAACTTTTGCTGGATAACTAATGATTTGACCCCATAACTATGCTTTCAAAGCATCCCATAAAGTAAAATTACTCTGTACTGAATTAGTATTTGTTAGAAATAGAAATACCTCAATAGAAATTGCTAGAGACAAAAATTGAGAACAAAGAACATTTATTATAACAACAATGCAAAGTTGGGTGCTTCCCCTTACCCTGGGAATACACACATACACTGGGGCTCACCCAACTTTTATACAGTGAATTTTCATATCAGAATACCCTCCCACTTACATTCTTTTGCCCCCTGGATGGGTTTGGCATAGGCAATCCTTCCTGCCTACGTGCAGTTTCAGTGGACTTGGAGGACCAGGGGGTATCCTGTCGGTGTCTTCTCATGTCATTATTCCCATTGTCCTAATTCACAACCTTGCCCTTGTCCCCATTCACACCTTTCCAACTCTGAGCTACAGTCCCTTCATATGCAGAGTTCGCTAATCCTGTCTAGGGTTTACTAATTAAATATGCCTAACTTGATAAATCTGTGTATGGCTTACTAATTATATATGTAGAAATTGGTACTTCTGTCTAGGGCTAGGAGACCCTTATCTCATCCAGACTATCTCAACTTCCTACATTCTATTATTCGTTACCTCTCCTTATCTTATTCATACGGTGGGCTCACTGATCCTGTCGAAAGGACTAGAAGGTTCTTATCTTACATAGGCTGACTCTGCTTCCTGCATCCTAATTTCCATGCTTAGCCTGTTCATACTGGTTTAATCCATCACTCCATGTGTCTGTACTAGTTTCCCCATCTTTCATATTTTTATGTCAAGTTTACTCATCTCTCACATATTTATACTCAAAAAAGCAGCAATTTGTGTTCCTTAACAAAAGTAATAAACAAGTTTTTTCAATAACATTACATTAAATCTCCACCAATAAGTTGATTGCATAACCTCAGAACCTGCACAAGATATAAATAGCATGGAGTGATCAGACACAATCCTACTCTCGAATTCAGCCTGAGCAATTAGAGCTTGAAGATGTGCCAATATCAAAAACAAAATGAATCATGCATAGATGAATAAAAAGAAAAATCTTTCTGTTGGATCTAATCTCCTCTAAATTTCAACCAAATTCAAATCTTTCAAAGACCCTATTTGTACAGCCATCTTGGATTTTTTAAATACTTTTTGGAGATTTATCCAATAACAGATCTAAAACACAATTAAAATACCCTCCAATTAAAATGTTTTCATTAGCCTGATCTAATATCAAAAATGTTTCAGATAGAAATCACATCCACGATTCTGCAAAAATCTTACAATTCACCATTAAAACCCTACCTGCAGTTTCAATAAATGATTCCAACTCAAATGATATTTTCTTAAAATATTGCCATTCCTCATGCTTTAGAATTAAAAGAAGCAGCAACTACATACCCTATCCAATCTCTCTTCAATTTTAAATGTTCTTTTTCAGTTAAATGTGTTTCTTGCAAAAAAGCAATATCAACCTTCACCTTTTTAAAGATAAGCCAACACATGTTTACACTTAATTGGATTATTCAATCCCTGTACATTCAAAGTTGCAAAATTCAAATTAGACTTTCTTTACTAAAAAAAGACACAATAACAAAAAAACTCCCTTTAAGTAAAATTCAAAAAACCCTTAAAAAAACCTTCAAAAATAAAAAAGATTATCCCCGAAACTACACCAATGTAGTAACTCCCCGATTAACTTGGTGTGGTAAAAACCCACTCGTGGCAGATGACTATCAAAAGCTTCAGAGCCATCCACCCCATCTCAAAATACTCAGCAATTATTTATCTCAATCATATTCAGCCCAATGATTCCAATCCCAAAGACTGTTCCGGGTCTTCTATATCAAGCAAACTGTCAATTCACCCTTCTTTCCATTCCCATTCCTCTTATCAGATGCCCTCCCCTTAGGTGACGATGATCAACTAGCTCCTCATAAATCTGGCAAAGAATTAGCAAAAATTAATGCATCATGATCACTCTCAAAAAATTCCCATAAAAACTTTCAATACAGCAGGATATCAAAAGGCAAATTTGTAGCCCTTCCTCCACAACACCTCTTTTGCTTGACTCAGATCAGCATAAAAAACACTCCATTACCCTGAACCATCATTGATACGGTGAACTTTTGAACAGCAATCTGTAGAATCATCTCTATCCCGATATCTCAAACACCAAATTAAAACTGCTTGTGGTGCTGACCCAAAAAAGATTTCCTCCTCAACACCCTATGTGCTCTATCCAATTCCAAGCCATCCGGAAAAAAAATAATTTCCCAATACATGCAGAATCCACTTTAAAAAAAAACTCCACCGGGTTTGTACCCTCAATATCCTCCGGAAGTCCTACTATTTTTTATGTTATTACATCGACCTTGATTTTCCAAAGAATCAATCTTCTTCAACAATTCTCTCTTCTGAATCTCCCATCCTACAAAAGAATCTTCCACTTTTTCTATTTTGTTCCACTTGATCTTTACAATCATGAAAAGCCTCTTCAATTTAAAAAAAATGATCTTGTATAACATCCACTACTTTCAAACATCTATTAACATCAGCCTTAACAACAGTCATATCATTCTCTACAGATGACACTTCACAAATATTATTCATTTTAACTTTCATCTCCAAATCCTGGATTCATTTGTGTAGACATCTGTAGTAACATATCCGTCTGATGAGCAATCCCCTCCAAAATAGTAAAAACAGCTTCAAATCCAGGCTCCCCGTTCCTCCTTGAGGCCTACCTTCTTTAGCTGCAGTACCCAAAGCAAACTCTTCATATCTTGTTTCTGACAAGGCAGGACTTCCCTCCTCTCCTTTACCTGCACTTATTGTTGGTCGGACAGCGCGACTGTGGATCTATAACCCAATCAGTGCTGGGCTGACTTTTTCAGCCTGTTGCTGTCCACGTCCCCCCGAATGCGCATTGCACCACACATGCCCGGCAGCACTACCGACCGTACAAACACATAATCTGACGCACCTCCGCGTGTCTCCAGGCTGCTAGGCACCCACAACAGGACCACGTGTCAACTGCCACTTGGCCGACTCACCCACATGCCCGGCTTTATGGGCACGGGTTCCAAAGTCGGCCAAGTGAAAACAATGCCAGCGCCATCTTGTGACTGCAGGGTAGGCACCAGCGTTATACTTATCTGACCAGGAGTACGCTGTGCCTTGGGAACTAAGTCAGTCGACTCCGTGGCTTCAACCTGCTGAGTAGGCCTCAGTTCTTCAACACTTTTATAAGGTAATCGCTTCTGTAATTGAGCTTTTGATTTCTTCACATTAGTAGTCATTTTCATTCTTTTTTAAAATTTCCAAACTAATTTGGGTATTTAGTTCAACTGGGGAGAGGTGGAATTGTTCATCTTCCTACGCCATCTCACCACACCCACCCACCACCCCCCACCCCCACTCTGTTTCTGACGTCCCCATTGAGTTAGACTTGCTTATGTTTAAAAGATTCATTATGCAATAATACCCTTAAGGGATTTTATACCAGCAGATTAAGTGGCCAAGATTCAGAAGTATATTATTTGGAATGACCCAAATGAAAAGACGACAAGTACCTGGGTTAAAACAAGAGCTGCTATTAAACTTTGAAAACAAAACTTATTAAAAAAAATGTTTACTCTTGTGATCAAAGTAAGCAAAGAGGGTTAGTCCTGTAGTTGATTGTCCCATGTAGAATATGAAGCATTTTACTGTATTTATAAAAAGTCTAAAGGTGAAACTTATTGTCAGAAATATTTAATCACATATTCATTCATGATTCAGACATCAGGTGTCACTTATCAAGTTGAAAAGCATACTTTTGGTAGGAACACAGGATAGGATCAAAACTAGTATTACTGGCTTGGACTAGATACAAGGCCTCCCTAAAGGAGATCATTTGCAGATTTCACTGGAAGAAGAGACTGCCAAACTCCTGCTGGGAATTCAGTAGTGCTGGTGGGCTTTGCCTTGCATTAAGACCATCACTGAAGAAGCCAGGAATTGGTTGGTCACCTTGTCCAGGTCCACATTGGCCAAATGAAACTCAGAATAAGTTGGAAACAAAATCCATGAAGCTAATGGGATGATAACCTTTGATCAGGCACTATATGATAATTGGGAGCATTCAAAGAATCAGAAACAATGAAGTAAATAATTGATTCACTTTGATAGTTTTTGGAACATTTTGGTGGTCTAAAAATTCTAATGTAGAAAGAATGTTTACAACAAAAAGGTGGTCATCTACCCATGGGAATCAAGGATATTGTGGATAGTTTAATCGCTTAGCTCAGCAACCATTGGCAAGAATAACATTAATGGATTTTCTCAAAAGTGCAGGTAATCATCCTTATAATTTTCATTGATGCATTGTGTTGATTGAAATGGTGAATTAAAATCATGAAAGCCTGGACATTTGGACTCAATGGGCTGAAGGGGTTATTTCCTCACTGATTATAGGAGCTGTAGGTGATGCCGGTAGAGGACCCATGATTCGGAGCCGAACAGGAGTGTGGGTATGACAACGGCTCTGTATACGCTTATCTTTGTGAGGTTTTTCAGTTGGTTGTTTTTCCAGACTCTTTTGTGTCGTCTTCCAAAGGCGCTATTTGCCTTGGCGAGTCTGTTGTCTATCTCATTGTTGATCCTTGCATCTGATGAAATGGTGCAGCTGAGATAGGTAAACTGGTTGACCGTTTTGAGTTTTGTGTGCCCGATGGAGATGTGGGGGGGCTGGTAGTCATGGTGGGGAGCTGGCTGATGGAGGACCTCAGTTTTCTTCAGGCTGACTTCCAGGCCAAACATTTTGGCAGTTTCCGCAAAACAGGACATCAAGCGCTGAAGAGCTGGCTCTGAATTGGCAACTAAAGCGGCATCGTCTGCAAAGAGTAGTTCACGGACAAGTTTCTCTTGTGTCTTGGTGTGAGCTTGCAGGCGCCTCAGATTGAAGAGACTGCCATCCGTGCGGTACTGGATGTAAACAGCGTCTTCATTGTTGAGGTCTTTCATGGCTTGGTTCAGCATCATGCTGAAGAAGATTGAAAAGAGGGTTGGTGCGAGAACACAGCCTTGCTTCACGCCATTGTTAATGGAGAAGGGTTCAGAGAGCTCATTGCTGTATCTGACCCGACCTCGTTGGTTTTCGTGCAGTTGGATAATCATGTTGAGGAACTTTGGGGGGCATCCGATGCACTCTAGTATTTGCCAAAGCCCTCAACATGATTATCCAACTGCACGAAAACCAACAAGGTCAGGTCAGATACAGCAATGAGCTGCCTGTAAATTGAGTCAGAACTGAACTAGTGTCTTGTATTCCTTCTTCCCATTGGTGTGATAATTGTGTGACAATCCTGAGATTGTCATCTTTTTAATTTTTTAATTTTTCACACTATGAATCATATCAATCAAAATACATACAAACATTTCCCTCTTAAATATACACAGTGGCATTTTCTCCCCTTATTTCCCCCCTACCTTCCCTCCCTCCTTCCTTCCCACCCCCCTCCAAACCCATTAAACGCTCAACATATACAATAAAACCATTAAACAATGTCATCGCACAATGGAAATAAACAAAATTGTGTCATCTACTTTTTACACACTGGATCAAGTCATTTTGTCTTCTCATTTTAGGGGGTGGAAGTCCACAGTAAGTCCTCTCTGTTGTGTTCCATGTGCAGTTCCCAAATTTGTTCGAATAATGTGACTTTATTTTTTTAAATTATATGTTATTTTTTCCAATGGCATACATTTATTCATTTCTATGTACCATTGCTGTACTCTCAGGCTCTCTTCTGATTTCCAAATTGACATTATACATTTTTTTGCTACAGCTAAGGCTATCATAATAAATATTTTTTTGCGCTTCATCCAGTTTGAGGCCTAATTATATTACTAAGAAGAAAGATCTCTGGATTTTGTGGTAGGTTGCTTTTTGTGATTTTATTTAATACCCGATTTAGATCTTCCCAAAACTTTTTCACTTTCTCACATGCCCAAATTGCATGTACTGTTGTTCCCATTTCCTTCTTACAGCAAAAACATCTATCTGATAATGTTGGATCCCATTTATTTAACTTTTAGGGCATGATGTAACCAACTATATTGTATCATGTGTAACCTCATATTTATTATATTTTTCATAGTTCCAGAGCATAACTTTTCCCACATTTCATTTTTTATCTTTATGTTTAAATCTTTCTCCCACTTTTGTTTGGGTTTATTGCTTATTTCCTCATTTTCCTTCTCTTTCAGCTTGATGTACATGTTTGTTATAAATCTTTTTATTATCATTGTTTCTGTCATCACATATTCAAAGCTGCTTCCTTCTGGTAATCTCAGTCTGCTTCCCAATTTATCCTTTAAGTAGTTTTTCAGTTGGTGGTATGCAAACATTGTACCATGAATTATTCCATATTTGTACTTCATTTGTTCAAATGTTAATAAATTATTTCCCAAAATACAATTTTCTATTCTTTTAATTCCTTTTCTCTCCCATTCTCTAAAGGAAAGGTTATCTATTGTGAAAGGGATTAGTCGATTTTGCGTCAATAATAATTTTGGTATTTGGTAATTTGTTTTTTTTTCATTTCTACATGAATCTTCTTCCATATGTTGAGTAAATGGTGTAGTACTGGTGTATTTCTATATTGCACCAGTTTTTCATCCCACTTATAAAGTATATATTCTGGTACCTTCTTCCCTATTTTATCTAGCTCTATTTTGGTCCAGTTTAGTTTTTCCCTGGTTTGATAAAAATCTGATATATACCTTAATTGTGCTGCTCTATAATAATTTTTGAGGTCCTGTTTTTCAACTTCTTCCCTAACTCTCTGTAATCCTTTTCAGGACCTCATCCCCACTTCTAACTATGTCATTGGTCCTCACGTAGACCACAACTTCTGCTGACGTAGACCACAACTTCTGGCTGCTCCCCCTCCAGAATGCTGTGGACTCTATCAGAAACATCCCAGACCCTAGCACCTGGGAGGCAACATACCAACCACAATCCCAGATTTCATCCAGCAAACCACCTACCTTCTCCCTGAACCCCATCTACAAGAGCCTTACTCTTTTCCCCCACTTCCCTTCTGAGCCAAGGATCCAGCCCTTGTACCAAAGACCCAACCTCCATGACGATCATCTCTTCCACCCCCCCCCAACCCCCAACAACAGTATCCAAAGCAGTATACTTGTTGTGGAGGGGGAACAGCCACAGGGGTACTCCACACTGCCTATCTCCCCCCTTTCTCTTTCCTCACAGTCACCAATTTCCCTTACTGTTGGGGGTGACTGCCTCACCATAACTCCTATCTATCACCACCTCTGCCTCCCTTATGATCTGCAGTTCATCCAGCTGAAACTCCAGCTCCCTAACCTTGTCTTCCATGAGTTTCAACTGGATGCACCTTTTACAGGTGTAGTCATCAGGAACATCTCTGCTGTCCCCAACCTCCCACATCCTACAATCAGAGCACTCAACTACCCTAATTGTCTCCATCATCCACTCTTCAATTTAAATTAGAGTAATTAAAGATAAACTTAAAAAGAACCTTACCTCAGCCTTTGTTCACCAAAGCCCCTTGCACCAAAACCTAGAAGTCCCACTCACTCACTGGGTCACTTCTTCAGCAAGCCCTCCTTTTATTGGTCCCTACTAATTTACATAATTACCAATTAAACATTCCCACAATAATCATTTACCAGCAGTCACCAGACTCACCTGGCAAGGTTAGCTGTCCTTCCCTTTTTAAATTCTCTCACCTGACCAACCTCATGTGCCTGTTCACTGGGGCCCCCAACTGACTTTCAAAATTAAATAAATAAATAGAGAGCAATAAATATGTGGTCTGTTTTGTTTCAGAGATATTGGCTTATACGCATTGGTGATAGTGTTTTACTTCGTTATTTTATTTTTGACCAAATATTTTTAATAGAGCAATGTTTTAAATTTAGCTCAACATATCACATTTTATTAGCCAGTACAACATGACATATTTTCCATCTGCTGTAAAATTATGGCTGTAACATTAAAAAAATGGATTGCAGGTACTCCTCCACTTAGGTCCATGTTCCGTTCTGACTGTCTGGCTGTATCTCGAAATGGGCGTAAGTCAGAAATGCACTGTATCCATGTTATCATTCATCAAATACAATATAGTAGTCACCAAGGCCAGCTCTCACGAGAAGTTAGCCACTAGTCAGCTCTCGCAAGAGATTGGCCACCCCTGACAAGAGGCATTATTTTCCATAGATAGGCCCCGCTTTCACCGTAAAAGTGTAATTTTTATATTTTTTTCAGTCATAGGTACGATGATCGAAGGTTGCAGAGGTGGTAAGTTGGGGAATACCTGTATAGTGCTCTAACACACAGGAGCTGGATTGGGTCAACACTGAAGATTACATTAGAATAGGTAACAACAGTGACTATAATTCAGTTTCATACTGATCAGATTTATAAACCAATCAAGCCAATATTCTCAAGATTCAATCTTGTATGAAGTGATAAGCCTAAAAAAGCTCCAACTATTCCAGGGCTGTAAACACGGTCCTGGGTCTGTCAGGTTTTGTTGGCCTTGGAGGAACTTCAGCGGATTTTAAAACTCATGATCGTGTCAACAAATGGTTTACTGGAGTGGTACAACAGCATTTTATTTTTATTCACATCCTTTACATGCAAGGCTTCATCATAGAAGAGCTCAAGGAAATTGTAATGTTATACTTTACAGATAATATACATGAGGATGGTTTACCAGATAGTTGCATAACTTTCAAAAGCATTAACACAATTGCAAATGTGCAAACGGATATTTAAAAGATCAGCATTTTTACAGAAAAGAAAATATGAAGAAAATCAGCATTGAGCAGTAAAGCAAATAAAACCTAGTTTGAAACATTACTTATCTATGAAGTGCTAAATCTGTTAAGTGTATTAGTTTTAGCTTTACCATTACCATTATTTAATTACATTGCAATGTAGAGCTTACCTTGAATAAAATAATTTATAGAACTATTGAACCATAGAAACAGCAGAGAAACAGGCCCTCTAGTCTCTGCTGAACTATGATTTGGCTTAGACACACTCATCTGTACCCAGTCCATGTACCTGTCTAAATTTTTCTTTCTATTCATTTTTTACATTTAAACTTGAATGTAGACATTCAGGACGGTAATAGCCCCTTTCAGTCTATGAGTATGTGCTACCCAATTACATCTGATTGACCTACACCCCCGGTATGTTTTGAAGGAAACTGGAGCCCCTGGGACAAATCTATGCAGAAGATAGGGAGAATGTACAAACTTTTTACCAATAGCGTGGGCTTCAAACATTGGTCCCGATTGCTGGTGATGTAACAGCGTTGCGCAAACCACTACTCCAACTGTGCCGCCTATTTTCTTAAAATGTTAAAATAGAGCTAACATTCACCACTTCAGCTGGCAGCACATTCCATACTCTCACCACTTTCTGTGTGAAGGAATTCCCCTTAGAAAGCAGAGAGTAGTCGTGGACGGAAAGTACTCTGCCTGGAGGTCAATGACGAGTGGAGTTCCACAGGGTTCACTTCTGGGAACCCTGCTCTTTGTGATTTTTAGAAATTACTTAGATGAAGAAGTGAAAGGATGGGTCAGTAAGCTTGTGGATGATATGAAGGATGGAGAAGTTGTGGATAGCGTTGAAGATTGTCATAGGTTACAAAAGGATATGCTGTTTTGGGCAGAAAAGTGACAGATGGAGTTCAATCTGGATAAGTGAGGTGATGCATTTTGGAAGAACAAACCAGAAGTATGAGTACAGGATTAATGGTCACATACTTAACAGTGTGGAGGAACAGAGGACCTTGAGGTCTTAATCCATACATCTCTCAAAGTTTCCAAGCAGGTTGATAGGCCAGTTAAGAACGTCTATGGGGTGCTGGGTTTCATTAATAAGGGGATTGAATTCAAGAGTTGAGAGGTCATGTTGCAAGTCCTCAAATCTCTAGTGAGACCACACTTAGGGTATTGTGTTCATTTCTGGTCACCTTATATATGAAAGATGTAGAATCTATGGAGAGGGTGCAGAGGAGATTTACCAGGATGTTCCCTGGTTTGGAAAATAAGTCTTATGAGGCAAGGTTAGCAAAGCTTGGACTCTCTATTGGAGTAAAGAAGGATGAAAGGATATTTAATAGAGGTCTAAAATATTATGAGAGGCATAGATAAGGTGGATATCCAGCACCTTTTTCCCATGGCAGGAAATAGCAAACACCAGCAAATATCTGAACAAAGGGAGAAAAGTTTACGAGAGACATCAGGAGTAAAAATTTTTATACAGTGTTGTGGGTGCCTGGAATGCCTTGCCAGGGATGGTGGTGGAGGCTGAAACATTAGGGGCACTTAAGAGACTCTGAGACAAGCATATGGATGAAAGAAAAAATAGAGGGTTACAGGATAAGAAAAGTTTAGTATTTTTTTGGCAGTAATATATAGGTCGGTGCAATATCAAGGGCCAAAGAACATGTACTGTGCTGTGATGTTCTATGTTCTATATTTAATATTCCCCTGAACCTCTCTTTTCACCTTTGACCCATGTCCTCTGGCTTGCACCTCATCTAATATCAGTAGAGAATGTGTACTTGCATTTACTCTATCAATACCTTAAAATCTCCCTTCATTCTTCTACGCTCCAGGAAATAAAGTCCAAACCTGTTTACCCTTCCCTGTTACTCATTCTTGGTCCCAACCATATCCTAGTAAATCTTCTCTGCATTCTCTCAATTTTATTTATATCTTTCCTGTAATTGGGTGACCAAAACTGCACATAATACTCCAAATTTGGCCTTACCAATATGTTATACAACTTTACCATAACATCACAACTCCTATACTAATGCCGAATGTACCAAAACCTCTCTTTACAACCCTATCTAACAGTGACTCAACTTTCAGGGAATTATGTATCCCTATTCCCAGATCGCTCCATTCTATTGCACTCCTCAGTGCCCTTCCATTTACTGTGTATGTCCTTTCTTAGTTTGTCCTTTTAAAATGCAACACCTCACACTTGTCTGCATTAAAGTCTATCTGCCATTCTGCAGCCCCATTTTTTCATTTGTTCCAAATCCCTCAAAGAGATTTGAAAGCCTTCATTGCTGTTCCCTACACCTCCAATCTTTGTGTCATTTGCAGACTTGTTGATCCAGTTTACCACATTATAGATATGACTAACAACAACGGTCCCAGAACCAAACTTTTAGGTACACAACTATTCACAGGCCTCCAGTCAGAGAGGAAATCATCAATTACCACTCTCTGGCTTCTCCCATAAAGCCAATGTCAAATCCAGTTTACTTTCTCACCATGAATACTGAGCGACTAAACTTTCCTGACTAACCTCCCATGTCTTTTTCTTTGGCTTGGCTTCGCGGATGAAGATTTATGGAGGGGTAATGTCCACGTCAGCTGCAGGCTCGTTTGTGGCTGACAAGTCCGATGCGGGACAGGCAGACACAGTTGTAGCGGTTGCAAGGGAAAATTGGTTGGTTGGGGTTGGGTGTTGGGTTTTTCCTCCTTTGTCTTTTGTCAGTGAGGTGGGCTCTGCAGTCTTCTTCAAAGGAGGTTGCTGCCCGCCAAACTGTGAGGCGCCAAGATGCACGGTTTGAGGCAATATCAGCCCACTGGCGGTGGTCAATGTGGCAGGCACCAAGAGATTTCTTTAAGCAGTCCTTGTACCTCTTCTTTGTTGCATCTCTATCACGGTGGCCAGTGGAGAGCTCGCCATATAACACGATCTTGGGAAGGCGAAGGTCCTCCATTCTGGAGACATGACCTACCCAGCGCAGTTGGATCTTCAGGAGCGTGGATTCGATGCTGTCGGCCTCTGCCATCTCGAGTACTTCGATGTTGGAGATGAAGTCGTTCCAATGAATGTTGAGGATGGAGTGGAGACAACACTGGTGGAAGCGTTCTAGGAGCCGTAGGTGATGCCGGTAGAGGACCCATGATTCGGAGCTGAACAGGAGTGTGGGTATGACAACAGCTCTGTATACGCTAATCTTTGTGAGGTTTTTCAGTTGGTTGTTTTTCCAGACTCTTTTGTGTAGTCTTCCAAAGGCGTTATTTACCTTGGCGAGTCTGTTGTCTATCTCATTGTCGATCCTTGCATCCGATGAAATGGTGCAGCCGAGATAGGTAAACTGGTTGACCGTTTTGAATTTTGTGTGCTCGATGGAGATGTGGGGGGGCTGGTAGTCATGGTGGGGAGCTGGCTAATGGAGGACCTCAGTTTTCTTCAGGCTGACTTCCAGGCCAAACATTTTGGCAGTTTCCGCAAAACAGGACGTCAAGCGCTGAAGAGCTGGCTCTGAATGGGCAACTAAAGCGGCATCGTCTGCAAAGAGTAGTTCACAGTCAAGTTGCTCTTGTGTCTTGGTGTGAGCTTGCAGGCGCCTCAGATTGAAGAGACTGCCATCCGTGCGGTACCGGATGTAAACAGCATCTTCATTGTTGAGGTCTTTCATGGCTTGTTTCAGAATCATGCTGAAGAAGATTGAAAAGAGGGTTGGTGCGAGAACGCAGCCTTGCTTCACACCATTGTTAACGGAGAAGGGTTCAGAGAGCTCATTGCTGTATCTGACCCGACCTTGTTGGTTTTTGTGCAGTTGGATAACCATGTTGAGGAACTTTGGGGAGCATCCGAGGCGCTCTAGTATTTGCCAAAGCCCTTTCCTGCTCACGGTGTCAAAGGCTTTGGTGAGGTCAACAAAGGTGATGTAGAGTCCTTTGTTTTGTTCTCTGCACTTTTCTTGGAGCTGTCTGAGGGCAAAAACCATGTCAGTAGTTCCTCTGTTTGCGTGAAAGCTGCACTGTGATTCTGGGAGAACATTTTCCGCGACACTAGGTATTATTCTATTTAGGAGAATTCTAGCGAAGATTTTGCCTGCAATGGAGAGCAGCGTGATTCCCCTGTAGTTTGAGCAGTCTGATTTCTCGCCTTTGTTTTTGTACAGGGTGATGATGATGGCATCACAAAGGTGCTGAGGCAGCTTTCCTTGGTCCCAGCAGAGCTTGAAAAACTCATGCAGTTTGGCATGCAGAGTTTTGCCGCCAACCTTCCAGACCTCTGGGGGGGGGGATTCCATCCATACATGCTGCTTTGCCATTTTTCAATTGCCTTATATGTCTCTTCCCAGGTGAGGACCTCATCCAGCTCTAGCCTTAAGGGCTGTTGAGGGAGCTGGAGCAGGGCGGATTCTTGGACTGAGCAGTTGGCACTGAAAAGAGATTGGAAGTGTTCTGACCATCGGTTGAGGATGGAGATCTTGTCGCTGAGGAGGACTTTGCCGTCTGAGCTGCGCAACGGTCTTTGGACGGGGTGAGGGGCCGTACACAGCCTTTAGAGCCTAGTAAAAACCCCTGAAGTCGCCAATGTCCACGCTGAGCTGGGTTCATTTGGCGAGGCTAGTCCACCACTCATTTTGGATCTCCCAGAGTTTGCGCTGAAGATGGCTGCATGCGCGACGGAAGGCTCGTTTCTTCTCTGGCCAGGACGGCTTTGCAAGGTGAGCCTGGTGGGCAGCTTGCTTCTTTGCCAGCAGCTCCTGGATTTCTTGGTTGTTTTCGTCGAACCAGTCCTTGTTTTTCCTGGAGGAGAAGCCCAGTACCTCTTCAGTGGATTGCAGTATGGTAGTCTTCAGCTGATCCTAGAGGGTTTCAGGGGACGAGTCCGTGAGGCGGATTGCATCCTCGAGCTTTGCTTTGAGGTTTGCCTGGAAGTTTCCTCTCACTTCGTCTGACTGCAAGTTTCCAAAATTGAACCTCTTTCTGGGGCCTTTACTGTTCCTGGACTTTGGCTTGAAGTGAAGGTTGAGCTTGCAGCGAACCAGCGGTGGTCAGTGTGCCATTCTGTACTGGGCATGACCCTGGTGTGGAGCACATCTCGTTTGTCTCTTTCTCGCTCCAGGACGTAGTCCAGGAGGTGCCAGTGTTTGGATCGGGGATGCATCTAGGTAGTCTTCAGGCTGTCCCTCTGCTGAAAAAGGGTGTTTGTAATGACAAGCCGCTGTTCTGCGCAGAGCTCCAACAGGAGGCGCCCGTTGTCGTTGCACTTGCCGACACCATGCTTGCCCAGGATTCCTGGCCAGGTTTCTGAGTCTTTGCCAACACAAGCGTTGAAGTTGCCAAGGATGACAACCTTGTCGGCTATAGGGGTGCGTTGAATGAGGTTGGGCAGATCAGTGTAGAACTTGTCCTTTTCTGCTGGTTCCGCCTGGAGGGTTGGAGCATAGACACTGATGAGGGTGATGCTACGCTTGTTTTGAAGGGGGAGTCGCATGGACATGATCCGGTCCGAGTGGCCTGTTGGGATGTTTTCGAGTTTGGAGGCAATGGAGTTCTTGACCATGAAGCCTACACCAGATAGGTGTCGTTCATCCATAGGCTTGCCAGACCAGTAGAGTGTGTAGCCCGCGCCGTGTTCTTGGAGGCTGCCTACATCTGCAAGGCGGATTTCACTGAGAGCGGCTATGTCGATGTCAAGTCTGAGGAGTTCATGTGCGATGAGGGCAGACCGACGTTCAGGTCGGAGGCTGTCAGCCTTGTCTAGCATGGTTCAGCATGCTAGCTTGAGTTTGTGAGCATCTTTTGAGGGGGTGGACGTGGAGGGGGAGGACGTGGACATGTCCTCGGGCCTGCGCAAAGGAGCTTTTAGGTGGAGTGTAGTGTGTGTAGTACTGGCCCCACCCTTTACACCCATGGTTCGTGTGCCATGGCCAAGCAAGCTGGGAAGTGGCAGTGAGGTCCTTGGGTCGTAAGTTTTATATTGGAGTGGCCTTCTCCTATGCAGGTTTCTTACCCGGGTTGGAGGGGCCTGCCTCCCCTCCTAGGTCGGACCATACCTGGTCGCAAATCACCTGTGGACATGGCCTAGGTAAGTTTAATTGGGTTCTCTAACTACCTCTGAAGTAGGTCAGAGACCCGGTTGGATTCTGACGGGGTTGACCGAGTCACACCCTTTCTTACTGCTGTGTAACCGAGGTGTAAAATGTAAAAAGCGAGGGGGAGGCGGCAGCCCCGGCCTCGGTAGAGTGAGGCAGGCGGAGGCCCCAGTCCGGGCAGAAGCGAGGGGGAGGCGGTGGCTCCGGCCTCGGCAGAGTGAAGCAGGTGTTGGCCCCGGTCCGGGCAGAGTGAGGCAGGCGGAGGCCCCGGTCCGGGCAGAAGCGAGGGGGAGGCGGTGGCCCCGGCCTCGGTCGGGTCAAGCAGGCGGAGGCCCCGGTCCGGGCAGAAAGAAGGAGGCGGCTAACCTCCCATGTGGGATCTTGTGAAAGGCCTTACTAAAATCCATGTAGAAAACATTCACAGCCTTTCCATTATTAACTTTCCTGGTAACCTCCTTGAAAAACTCTATAAGATTTGTTAAACATGGCCTACTATGCAAAAAACCATGTTGACTATCCTTAATGAGTTCCTGACTATCGAAATACATCTATATCCAATCTCTGAAAACACCTTTCAGTAACTTATCTACTTCTGTTGTTAGGCTGACCATCTTATAATTTTGAAGGTTATTTGTGGAGCCTTTTTTAAACAACAGCATAATATGAGCTACCCTACAATCCTTTACTCTAGAGAAAATTAACTATTAAGACATAAAAAAATGAATATGAACATCTGCAGGAGATAAGTAGTTCAGCAGTCAGTCTATAAGCATTCAATGAAAGACGTCATTCTTTTATTTCTGGATAGGGATGAATGTAGAAATAAGAAAATTATGTTGCTTAAAGCTTTCATTAGGAGCTTTGAAAGTGTTTAAGCTGCAATGATATTTAAACAATTTTTGCGTGATGATGTAAAATTTATATAAAAATAAAGCATGCAATTGAAAATTAATTTGCTCCTCACCTTACGAAAACTACAGTTTGTCATGGGAACATTAAATTCAATGATCATGTTACATAATTGAAATACTTTTATCGTGAACTTCACTTCATCATGAGTAAAAACAAGCAAAGGTACATTTGGGAAATTTGTAAAATAGATGTCGAGGCAAAACATTATTATGACTGTGAAGACTGTGAAATGAAACGATTAAATCAATGTAAAATTAGATACAAGTCTGCTTTTGTGGGTGTAGTAGGCCTGCGTGTCATCACTTTCACAGATCACTGCTAAGATCTCAAAGAGAATGTGGCCTGTGATTCAAATTTAGTCTGAAATCAATTTCAGTATTTATAGTTTAAAGTCAGCTCAGGCAAGATGATCTTTGCTTGTTGTCAATGGTTGTTCATTTAAATCAGTTCAACATATTATCATGTAATACATTTTAGAAACACTGATTAACAAATTAGTTTCAAAGTACCAAGTTCCGTGGGACAATGCGATCTACTTTATAATTAAGGCTCTGAGGGCAGAATCCAGGGGAGCAGCAGATCAGTGCAGGGAGAACGGCATGCCGTTGAGAAGGAGAAGCAGAAGTAACAATGCGACAGGGAAGGTGACCGTGGCAGCAGACCAGTGAGAGGTTCAGCAGCTGAATGACCCACACAGGCTGTGGCCTGCTGGAGACTTTGCAGTTGAAGGACCACACAGGTTGCAAGCTGCTGGAGACTGGCTTAAGGGAACCAAGTATTGAAGGGCCTTGAGTGTTGATGGCTTCCTAATCATTATAGAGTTTGGACTTGGAGCTTGGGCTGCCAATGGTTTGAACTGTAGTCTGTGTATTTGCAGAGTGCAGGAACGCTGGAGGTGAATCCACAAGTACTCATTGTCTCTGAAGGGACTCTCTTTTGCTTCTCTTTCTCCTATTGTTAGGAGCACCAGATAAGTTTATGGTGACTTTGTGTTTGCCTTATGGCAGACAAAAGTTGGAGTACATCATGTATATTACATTTTTAATGTATTATTACGTGAAGATAAATGAAACCTTAAACCTTGAATATCCTCAGTAGGCTGCATTTAATTTCAATTATAATCAGTTTCACTAATGTCCCTTTCCTTAAATGATTGTCCTGCAAATCTTTTGTTTAAAGTTTCACAAATTACATTAATGGATTGTTTTTCTTAGAATAATTTGAACTTTGACAAAAGTGAACAACAATCAATATAATCTTGTTCATTTTTAAACACCTCAATATAGTTTCATTGATCTCCTATACTAGTGTGTGTGTGTGTGTGTGTGTGTGTGTGTGTGTGTGTGTGTGTGTGTGTGTGTGTGTGTGTGTGTTTATGATGCACCATCAATTATCACAAAAGTCTGAAGTTGTGAAAATGATAGGCTTTTATTAATTATAGACTGGAACAGCCATCAATCTCAGTAACTGTCAAGGCAGAATGAAATGGGGGGGCATGCAAAGGGCTATGGGTAGGATCGATCTCGGGAGGCGTGTCCAGCCACAGCAGCCAATCATAGCTAACAGTGGTTTACCACATTCACCCCTGCAGTGTGAGAAAAAGAGATGAAACAAATAAACATATATATACATATGTAAGGGGGTCTCCTTTGCCGCAGTGAACAATATGATAATGGTTGTGGTGCTGCTGTCGTGTCCTGAGCAGCTTGTGGGGTTGGCCTGTCATCACCGGTTACAGTTTGTTGGGGTGGGGGGGGAATTGCGAGGCGGTAAGGGAGTGTGGTGCTTGTGCATCATGGGTGACAACAGTAGTCAGGGGTGGGGAATGGCTCTGTGAATTGCTCATTGCAGACAGTGAGGGGGGATGGGGCTTATTGAATTTCAATGTAATTTTCTGAAGTTGGCATTGGAAGTCTTGTCCCAGGAGCAAGGGGTCACAAAGTTGTGGCATGACAAGTAGCCTGAAATGTTGTAAGCTATGCCTCCAACGGTTAGGGTCACTACTCATGACCCATGGATGGCTGCCGTATGTGATTCAGTATATGAGTGTAATTTTGTGTTTGGCGGGCTGTACTTTAAGGGATAATCTCTTATTGGTATCGAGGTGAATAAGACTTTCTGTACTTCCGCTATCAAATAAACAGTTGGTAACGCGCCCATTTGCCTGGACCTCCATCATGGACCTGGTGAGTTTGTGCAGTGCATCTTGGTTCAGGCTGATGGAAGCCAGTATAGATTCACTGTCTGAGTCTGATAGGTGCTCATAAACCCGACATGGCCACCATTGATCCCAAGGTGGTTTCCCTCGCTCTTCCCTCATGATATCATATACCTGGGAAGATGGCATTTGCCGCGCAGTCCAAGATGGCAGCCACCATGACTTGCACATGGCGTCTCTGGTTCATACAGGAGTTGGTGCCGATTGCGCTGTCCAGAGTGGTGACTCACACATGGCGCAGCTAGGTTTTGCAGATGATTTGGACTGGAAAACCTTGGCATAGTGTACCTTTTTCCTGCACAGCGCATATCGCCTCCTTGGCAGGGCAGCTTTTCTTCAGTTGTGGGAAACAGCTCAATGGGGCCATGGGGACGACAAACCAGGATCCACCACTTCCACAATGCAAATCTCCATAAATTCCTCCAGGCAACAAAATGATTGAATCTTACTTATAACGAGGACAAATGTGTGTTCCAGACAGCACGACTAGCCATCCTTGGCTGTATGATCAAGAATGGCATAATGGGCCAGTATTACAGCAGTGAATCAGACAGCAACCAGATATTGGTCTCGATCACCCTGGACCAGGGCAGCCCACATCAGCTAGCCAGGGCTATGATGGATTTCGAGGTAAATGGTTGCATCACTTTCTGTCTATTTGATACTGGGAGCATGGAGAGCTTCATTCACCTAGGCACAGTACAGTGTTACTCCCTCGTGGTAACTCCAGCTAAGTGCACAGTCACTCTGGCCTCTAAATCCCACTCGGCTGAGATCAATGGCAGCTAAGCCATGACATTGACCAAGCATGGCACTATGTGCAAGAACTTTAAACTCCTTATTATGCCAAAGCTCTGTGCACCAGAGATTCTGGGACTGGATTTTCAGTGCCATCTCAAGAGCATCCAAATGGAATATGATAACCCCACCCCCCCCACAACTATCAATTTTAAACCAACCACTCTCCCCTCCACCAATTGGAATGCGTAGTCTCTTAATATTATCGATGAATGCTCATGCTTCCCATTTGCCATCTCCTGCCCAGACATGACTGCAGCCACAGTCATAAAGTCATTACGCATTCTATTTGGATACCCCTGCTATATCCATAGTGACTAGGAATCCTTGTTTATGAGTGAGGACTTGTGCCGGTACCTGCTGGCCAAGGGCATAGCCACAAACAGGACCACGAGCTATAACCCCAGAGGGAGTAGCCAGGTAGAAAGCCCTCAGGTTGAAAGGCCTGCCCATTTCCCAGTGGCGAGGTCCTCCCTGAGGCACTTCACACTACCAGCTCCCTCCTCTGTTCTGTTACTCATGCTATCCCACATGAAAGGCTGTTTTCCTTCCCCAGGCAGTCGGTGTTGAGAACCACACTACCACCCTGGCTGATGACCCTAGGGCTCATAAGACTGATCCCCTGGTCGAGAAGGTCCACCTCCTCAAGGTGAACCCCCAGGATGCTTACGTGGAGCACCAGGATGGGTGGAAAGACACGGTTTCTGTTCAGGACCTGGTGCATGCAGGGGATCCCTCAATCGACCAATCAGTACCCCCCATGCCATTGGCGACATAACCAGGCACCCGACCCAACTAATGGCACCCGGCACCCCGCCCCAACCATAGACCGAACAATCCCATGGTCCTACTAACCCCTCTCAGACACCAAAGACCTGGTCTATCACGCAAAACACTGCCCAGCAACTGGGCCACAGCTTGCACTGTGATGGTCACAATGACAGACGAGACCACCAGACAGGCTGAACCTGAATAGACATTGATCTATTTCACCCCACCGAACTCAGTTTTAAAAGGAGGGGTGAATGTGTTAGCACTGTCTGTCTGTATGAATATAATATATGGACTGGCCTGCCCCTGTACCTGTGACTCTTCCCCTCATAATCCCCATAAAGGCTGTTATACCTGAACTCCTCCCTCAGTACCTGCCTTGGAACCGAGTCAGCAACATGTGAGACATGCTGATAATTTATGGTGATTAAACCCTATTAATCACTACTTCTATGTGGTTAATTGATAGTGCATCAGTGTACATGTGTATGTATGTCTCTGTGTGTGTGTGTGTGTGTGTGTGTGTGTGTGTGTGTGTGTGTGTGTGTGTGTGTGTGTGTGTGTGTGTGTGTGTGTGTGTGTGTTGTGACAGAGTATCTAGAGATGGTTTGGGAGGAATTGTTAGAGCAGCTTGTACATGCACATTTTAAAACTGAAATTTTGCAGGACTTTTGCAGAATGCTTTTTGCAGAGGAGCAACAAAGTATTGACAGCAGCTTACCTGGGAGAGCATGTGATCTTTGCAGGCAGGCCAGAACAGTTTTGCTCTCAGAGAGGGAGGGTGTGAAACAGAGAGAAGGAGTCAGAGGAATCAGTTCCAGAGGGATAAGCTGGCAAACTTTGGAAGGCTGCCTGGTCAAAGGAGAAGGTTGGTGGTCTGAAAAGTGACCTGAAAGAAAGAGGATCATCTGGAGAACCCTGAAGGGGGCAAGTTCCATCAGCAAGACTGATTGAGAAGGAATCTGTTGCGAATGTCCTGGAAAAGGAATCTCTCTCTGAAAACCAGCAAGAACCCTCCTGAGTGGTAACCATTTGCCTGTTAAACACCAAAGCCTGGTGAACTTTGTTAATGCTAACTTATGTGTACAGTACAAGAATTGCCTGCAACCAGTGAGATTGGACTGTGATCCAAAGAACTTTTCTAATCTTAAATATACATTACACACACCTGCGCTTAGTATTAGAGGGGGGATTAAGTAGGTTAGGTAGGTTAAGTAAGTTGATAGTAATAAGTTAAAGTTTAATTCTGTTTTCTTGTTCAAATATAATTGAAAACTATTTCTGTTTAAGTAACCCTGTGTTGTGGAGCATAACTATTGCTGTTGGTTTTTGGGGTCCTCTGGACTCCATAACAGTGTAGTGTATGTATGTGTGTGTGTATGTCTCTATGTGTATAATCTATGTGTCCATGTGTGTGTGTGTGTGTGTGTGTGTGTGTGTGTGTGTGTGTGTGTGTGTGTGTATGTGTGTGTGTGTGTGTGTGTGTGTGTGTGTGTGTGTGTACAGTATAGGCATGTACACTTAAGGTTTTAAACAAGAAAATCTGAAGACACTGTGACTGGTTTACACAAAAATGCTGGAGAAACTCAGCAAGTTACACAGCATTCTTTATGTAGCAAAGATAAGGATACATAACCAATGCTTCCGCCCTGAGTTCTTCATCAAGTTATGAGTAAAAAGCGCCTGAATAAAATGATGCGGGACAACAGCAGGGGGAGGAGCACAAGGTCACAGGCAAGAGGCAGAGTGGGAGGGCAAAAGAGAAAAAGGCTGAGAAGTGATAGGGTGAGGGAATGAATTTTCTCATTAAAGAAAATGTACCATCCCTGGACACCAGACTTACCATGAATACGAAACAGCGAATTTCAGTTTGTACAAAGTATACGGCTTGGAAGTGAATAATCCAGGGTGCTCACTAGCTCCACAGAAACCTTTTATAAATGTACTAAAATAAGGTTTTAAAATTAATACTTCTAATTAATATGTAATTTCTAGATTGTTCATTAGGCAAAATAAAGGACAGATTGGATGGTGGGTGAATGGAATGTTTTTTCCAGAAATATATTGAGGTGAGATTTCAAAACTGGAGTAATTAAATGCCATTCCATGTTTAACTTAACCAACTGTTCATCATTTCAGTAAATAGCTATACAAACATAATGTCTAATAATGTTTTCAACAAGCATATAGTGAACACTGTATTTTCAATAAATAGAACTTTTAACTGAATAAACTGAAATTGATTTTCAAATAGGAACATAGGAAGTAGGAAGAGGAGTAGGCCAAAAATGGCCCATCGAGCCTGCTCCGCCATTCAATACGATCATGGCTGATCATGGCTGATCACGCATCAGCGTGAACTATCCTAATCGATATTATTTATTGCAGGTGATGGTTTAGTCTTCAGCACTTCAGCTCCTCCTCTTGATGTATCTTGAAACAAAAGAAGTGGTGTCCTCAAATACATTATTATTCTTTTATATTCTTTTCTGAAATTTTGGTTCATCAGTCCATATATAATGGCATTAAGGCAGCTGTTAAAGTAGGCCATGAAATAACTGAGGACAAAGAACCACTCTGGAATTTTTGGTGCAATCTTCTGTGGATTAATAGCCACAGCCAGACCAATGAAATTCAGGGGTGCCCAGCAAAATGCAAATAACACAAATACTACAAACATGGTCAGAAAGTTTTTGAAGTCACTCTGTTTCAGTTTTGGTGCTATGTCCATTTTGACACGTTTTCTTACTTGAATAACCAAAATCCATATTTGCAGGTAGCAGAATGACACCACTGTGATAGGAATTAGGAAGTGAGCAATCACCACAGCAATGGTATAAGAGGAACTAGATGTCTGAGTAAATGTACAGGAATAGACACGGGCATCGTACTGTAAGGATCCAACAAAAAAATTTGGTACAATGGCGAACACAGTCAATATCCAAATCAGAAATACAAAGATCATTGTGTTTCGACAGCTATATAATTTGTCATAAGACAGACTGTGACAGATGTAGCAGTATCTGTTTATGGCAATTGCTGTGATGTTGAAAATGGACCCTATTACACTTAGACCCAACAAAAAGCCACTTAATTTGCAGTGAATATCACCAAGGAACCATCCATTGTGAAAAATTGCGAAGAGCACCAGTGGATATGGATACACAGCCACAACAAGGTCAGCAAATGCCAAACTCACAACGAAGGCATTACCTGCAAAAGAATAAGAGAAATATCTATTAAATTAAATGCAAGCATTGTTTACCCCCCCAATAAAGATATTCTAGTGTCACTTTAAAATTAAAAATATATTAACTGCTTTTTCAACTCTATCTTTTGCAGGATTGTACATAACTTGATATATGTAGATTTAACTACATAGCAAATAGAAAACATTTGGAGAAATGGTTAGGAATGAGTTACTAGCTTTGTGTGCATGAACTAAAATTATTCCTCACCACCAAATCTAAAGAGAGAATGAGAGAGAAAGATTCTGTTCACTACAGGCAACATGATGAAGCTTCATTTCAGCTTTCAATTTAGGTCCCTGAACAAGACATGGGTTGACAGCAGATGAATAGGTGAGATCAGAATATGGAAACAGCATTAAGAGAAGAAGCCACCTCAGCAAGGCTGAGCAATAGCTTATCTTCACCGTTGCATATATATCGTCATTTAAATTGGTGATTAGTAGCTCAGGAAAATTATGAAAAGTGATAAATTGAACTGGAAATTGATCTGAAGTATGGTTTTTATCATGGAGCTTGATTTGTAACCATTTAACTTTATTGGATAATAAAACTTTGAACATGTAAAATTTGTATGTACTGTTTTAAGCTAGCCCATCTGAAGGAACATTCAGAAATGTTTTGACAAATGATTAGCATATGCAAAGTTATTTTTAACTGTTAGACTACATTAACAACAAATATTCATTATCTATTTATATGATACATTTGGAATGTCTTCTAACAACTGAATGAATAGGTCTTGGTACACTTGTGGTTTTAGAGATACAGCACAGTAACAGGCTCTTCTAGTCCACAAAGACATGTCATCCAAATGCACCAATTAACTAACAAACCCCCGAAACAATTTTGGAGTGTGGAGGAAACTGGAGCACCCCGAGAAAACCTATGTGGTCCTTTGGAGAACATATAAACTCCTTACAGATAGCACCGGATTTGATCACGACAGGCTGGTGCTGAAATAGTGTTGAGCTAACTGGCACATTAACTGTGTTGGCCTTGGGTTTTTTACTTCATACAATCAATTCATTCATTTATTGAATATTGAAAATAGGTTTATCAAACAACCCGGCAAATACACTTGGTGCAACCTCTTAAAACCTTCACTGTTCAATGATCGTCAACCCCATGAGTCAATGGTTGGAGAATTACATTCTGAAGATTGACACATTTTCAATATAATCTCTTAAAATGATTAAGTTTTGTGACAGAATATAGATAAGTTTTTGGGAGATAAATTGGGCAGGTGTTTTAGTGTAGGTCATATACAAACACTTAAAAACAGATCTTATTTAAAATGCTGGAGCTCTGCTCATGCTAGACATGTCAGGGCCAACAGCCTTTGCAAAAGCTTTGGAGAATGCCCAAGAGACTTCACTAATGGATTGTTGTTGAAAAAAAGGCAACAGATGAAAGAACTTGTTGGAGTCGCAGATTGTCTGGAGGGGAACTTGCTGTTCTAGGAGGGTCATGTGGTTTTGCAAGCAGAGAGAATCAAACAGGCTTTCTTTCTGAGAGAGTGTGTGTGTGAGAGAGAGAGAGAGAGAAAGAGAGAGAGAGAGAGAGAGAGAGAGAGATCAATTCTACAGCTTTAAAGTGCTTAGTTCAGCCTGTTCAAAGCCCTTGTGGTTCATGCAAGAGGAGAGGACTGGGTGTCTAATGTCTCACTTGGAATAAGAGAAACAAAAAGGAAAGCTATGATGACGTGAAAGAAAGAGGTTATCATCAGGAAAACCCTGATGGGGCAAGTTTCTTCAGCAAGACACTGAAGTGGTTGATTAGAAAGGAATCAGTTGTGGGTGTCCAGCATACAACGAATCTCTCTCTGAAAACTGTCAAGAACCTTCCTGAGTGGTAACCATTTACCCTTCAAGCACCAAAGCCTGGTGAACTTTATAAATGTTAAATTCTGTGCACAGTATAAGAATTGCCTGCAACCAGTAAACTTGGAAGAATGAGAAATGAGATTGGAATGTGAATCAAATAACTTTTCTGAACTTACGCACATATTACATACACGTGCGCTTAGAATTAGAAGGGGGTTAAGTTAGTTTAGTTAAGTCAGTTGTGATCATTTAAAGTCAGATTCTGTTTTCATGTTTAAAGATAATTAAAAGCAACTTTTGTCTTGGTGAATATCTATTGCTACCGGGTTTTGGGGTGTTCTGGGCTCATAACACAGGGCAGTCATGACATTCTTTCTTTAATTTCCTAATTTCATGCTAGGGTACATTTTGTACATTCTGCTCCAAGAATGATCTGTAGAAATGTGGATGAATTAATCAGCAATTAAATGAATGGCAGATAAACAAAGACTGCCTTGAATCAGATACCAAATCCTCACACTGACTTTCGTGTTGGATACTCCATGTTGTTTTGATATTAAGCAAACTTTGTATCAGAAATGTACTTTCTAGCATTGATATATTTCCAAGTTCTTGGACAATTTGTTAGAAGTTGAAACACAACCTGATAAGTTGTAAAAGAACACGCTAATGATTTAAATTATTATTTTTTTAAAAATGTGGACATACAACATGGTAACAGGCCCTTTCACCCCCTGAGTCCATGCCACCCAACTACACCAAATTAACATACAACCCTCCTGATAGATTTTAAATGGTGGGAGGAAACCGGAGCATCTGGAGGAAGCCTGCATAAGCTCAGGGAGAACATACAAACAGGATTCAAACCCCAGTCCCGATCGCTGGCATTGGAACAGCATTGCACTAACTGCTATACTAACTGTGTCACCCCCTTCAAATTGAGAAAATATTCAACCTTCCCTCTGACACCCTTCCTCATCTTCCATCTACTAGTGAGCATTAAAAGGCAGATGGTGATATGTTAAAATTTACACGTTAAAAACTTCATTTACTATATCTTTTTGGGCAACATTTTCAAAATTGGACATGGCAGTTCAATCCACAGAAAATGTTTGGTTGATTACAGTCTGCAATCACATAAGTCAGTGAATTACCACTGCTAAAAATCAGTTCACATCAGCAGGTATCATGGGATCAGTAGATACCAGAATTAAATTACTCAGTGGATATGCTTCATACAAATGGTAAATTATTTTCCTTTTACAGTTACTTATAGAAGTATATGAATTCCAGTGTGTGCTTTGGCCCATACTGGCAGGTATAGCTAATTTACATAAGTTTGCATGCATTATTTTGTACCAAAGTGAAATCTCTTTTTCCTAACATTGCAACAGCTCAACATTGGAGAAATTTACCATCTAAATGAACAGCCTTACAAAGAAAACTCTGAAATATGCATGAAGGTGATCGAACATTACTATTCATAAATGACACCTTAAAAATGAAAGATGAATTCATGAAATTACTTCAAATATTTCCTCAATCATCACTATTGTGTGGAAATTGATTTGCATTTTCTGTTTTTCTCTATGAACATTAATTAAAGCCCATGTGTGACCATTTCCAAAGCAAATTACACTAACCGCAAAACTAGAGTGAGATCTACTGATTTCATTCACATGTCTTACATGCCCCATTTATTGGAGACATGCACCACACAATGTCAATTGTAATGCAGCAGTTTTCCACCATGGTTAACATAAATTGGAACTCAAAGCTTACAAAAGAGCTTTCGCCAAAAAGACACAGCAAAACCTGGTCCCCACTATATTCCCCAGTCAGATATCATTGAAAAACCACTTAGCAATCAATAGGAGACTTCATAAACAGTTGTAAACATCACAGGAGATGGGTTGTATTCTTTAAAAAGTACTCAGCTTGATAAACCCAACATTCAGGGTTTTTTTACAATAATCGCTCCTTTAACTAAATGTGGCACACTGCTTACAGTAGTGTTTGAGTGGCACCATCAGGCCAAGCATCCGAGATAACTGAGGAACATGGGGGGTAGAGGCACAGAAATGGAAACACGTGAAAACCTAATCACAGTGGGATTTCATAAGTACAAGATCTTGCCCTGACCTCTCTTATGAGCAACACATCCTCAGACTAGAGCAGTGGTTTTTAATCTTTTACTTTCCACTCACATACCACTTTAAGTAATCCCTATGCTATCAGTGTTCTGTGATTAGTAAGGGATGCTTAAGGTGGTATATGAGTGGGAAGAGAATGTTGAGAATCACTCCTCTAGACCCAATTGCTACTGAAATATTTTGTTTGTGAAAAATTGTAATTGGCCCATTTCCTTTGGAGTTATGAAACCGTGCACATAACGAGTCAATTAGGTACGATTAAAACAGTGGTTTTCAACCTTTTTCTTTCCACCCACATATCATCTTAAGCAATCCCTTACTAATCACAGAGCACCTATGGCATAGGGAATACTTAAAGTGGTATGTGAGTGGAAAGAAAAAGGTTGAGAACCACTGCTTTAACTCAATTCCTCTGCCTCTGTCACATCTACTGCCATAACTTTTTAAAGTATGAATATTAAAGTTTAAAATCATTTGACCTTCATTCATACATATTATTCATTAATATAGTCAGTTAAGGAAATACTTCTTTTAATGCTACCTATACTTTCCCATCAATAACTATGAAGATAGAGAAAACATGGGACAGATCTCTGTGCGGATCCTCTTTTACCACACCACATCCTTCTCCATAAAAAAAAACTGTAAAGAAATATAACTACATGTATTAACAAAATAACGCAAGAATAAGATCTTTGGTGGGCTGAAAATGAAGTTGCAATATTTAGAGCTTTCTTGTAATCAGGCACTATTATGTACCAGTTTTTTGTTCCATAATATATTTATATAATGTAACAGTCATGTGAAATAATTACCAAGACTAATAAATTAATTTTGTTATTATATTATTAATTTCCTAGGTCTTGGCCAAACATTGTTAAATAATTTCAGTAGAAGGAACAGAATTCCTTGAACCTCTGGGTTCAAGAAAATTATTTTTTTCACCCAACAGCTATCAGTCTATTCAAGGTTCATCAAAAACATCACCTTATTTGCCTAACTGCAAATTAATTAGATGAATATTTATTGTTCATATTTCTTAAAACACCAGGGGCGAGTACAGCAAATAAACATTGGATATGTCAAAGGTGCTTCATCAAATCAATGGGAATCGAATGAAAGACATGCTTGAAGGACATAATCATGGTGTTCAATGGCTTTATCATTTGGATTTCTCTTGTTCCTTTAATGAATAAATCACACAAGCACATAGAGCACCCATGCACGTACCCATGCACACACATTCTCACATGCACACAAATGTAGTTAATGACATCTGACATTTCTTCACATCTTTAAACTGGTATAAGTATGCAGATTCCATGTTTAGATACCATCTAAGTGAAACACGAAAGTCTGCAGACACTGTGATTGTAGTAAAAATGCACCAAAATGTTAGTGGAACTCAGCCGGTCTTTTCAGCATCTATAGGAGACAAAGATATATTGCTGACGATTTGGGCCCGAGCCCTTCTTCAAGAAATAAGAAGAAAAGTGTATTCATTAAGGAAGGGCTCAGGCCCAAAATATCAGCAATATTCCTTTGTCTCTTATAGATGCTGAAAAGACCATCTGAGTTCCTCTAGCATGTCAGTGTATTTTTAGGTATCATCTTACCTTTGATCACTACATTTCATACATACCAGCAATAAATTGCAATTGAAGATTGGTATATGCAAATGACAAAAGAATGACAGACATAACCCAAATTTAACATGTCTTTGTTTTCATCTCTTTTAATTTCTTTATCACTACAGTTAAATTGCTCCCTGAATCTCTTTTAGTTGTTTTATTAGTGTTTCCAGTTCCTTATAAAGTTCATCCAACTCTTTTATTACTTCTCTTCTCCTGTTCTGATACCTTTACTTCACATCTTCTTTTAAAATATTGAATGGAGTGAAACACTTTTTCCCAGCCTTTTAATTCAGGCACCTGCCTGCTCTACTCACACCTCGAGGAAGGGCTCAATCCTGAAATGTCAGTTATGTATGTTTACCTTCTATGGAGGTTGAGAGACCTTCTGCGTTCCTAAACATTTCAGAATCAGAATTTATTGTCATGGGCATGTCAAAATTTGTTGTTTTATGGCAGCATCACAGTGAAAACATTTATATGAACCACCTTAAAAAAAATGAAAATAGTGCAAGAAAAATAAAAGGTCAAGAATCTTAATATTAGAAATTTGTGGAAAATCCAAAAGCTTGGACTGAACAAAATGCCTTATTTGTAAATATCACAAGAAATGTCTATTGGAAAGATTCAATTTGGCTGATAATTGTTCGAAAGGGGCAAAATTATTTCAAATAAAAAGATCCTTGAAACTTTGAATACCTTTTGTATGTCATTCCTTGAAACTTGCACAAAGATGGTTGAAATAGATGGCTATCTATAATTGGACTAGCCAATAAAAAACCCTAAATTCCAAAGTATTTCCTGAACTGAACCCAAATTCTCAACCTATTTTTCATGGACAGATTATTTGTTAATTTTGAAAAGGAAAATGGTAAGAAGGATCCTAAAATTGCCCACATGGAGGTTTTCTTACTAAACTGTAATTCCATTTCTATCCAGGAAGGGCGAATCACTGATTTATCCAAATGTAATAGTAAAAGTAAATTACGTACATTAATCGCCCAATAGTATAATCTGAAATCTAGAAGTGATCATCCTCCATTTAAAGTAGTGTTTTGAAGACAGGCTTTATTTAAACACGTTTTTCTTTTTCCCTTGCCAAATATACACAGAAATGGCCCAATCCAGCGAGCTGATAAAGGATTTGGGGATAAAAATTGGTAATGCTTGAAAAGTATACAAGAATCCTTTTTAACATATGATTTTATTTTCATGGTAAATTAATAGCATGTATTTTAAAATAATTCACTGGACTTAAATTCAGTCCCAATGGCTGGGATTAAAAAGCATTTGTAAAGAGTCTTGAATATAACTTTTTCAGGTGAAGATTGGTACTCTAGAAATGGAGACTCTGGTTCGCAAAGGGATTACCAAGAAATTTATCTCAAATATATATTTCGTTCTTCAGGCAGAAGCCCCTAAATAAGGGCTAGATAAGTCCACAGAGAGTTAGGAATCAGAATTGGGTATTATTTACTTTGCTGATCTGTCCTACCTCGGGACAGCATGAGCATATAATGAAAGGTTTTGGCTGGTGCAATATAATTTTTGGCATTAGCTGAACCTTACTCCACAAAAAATAAATTAATGGAAATCTGAATTATCCAATTTATGTTTTTGATGTGGTCAAGATATGGGAACCTTTTTGCATTCAACCTGGTCATACCCTAAGGTGAGATTCTTCAGGGAAGATTTGGGAAATCTCCTGGAACAAATTACTGGAATTTGATACCCTCAGGTGCCAGAATTGTTTTTGTGGTGAAAATTAGCAGATATAAAACCTAAAATGTGTCTGTAAAAATAACAATTGAAATTTGTTAAACTTGGTTAAGTGATAACCAGGAAATGCATAGCCGTTACTTGGAAATCTGATTCCCAACTGAGTCTGACCCACTGGAAGTCAGAAATGGATAGTTGTGTTCCCCTGGAGAAGATTTTTAAGAATACAGAACTCATATTTAAGATATATGGGGGTTAACCTTTGATGATTCCACCTTCTGGTCTCCAATACCACTATCTCCAGTATCCCTACCGATGTCTATGTCAAGACGTTATCCCTGAAGGGAAAAAGAAATCTCTGGATGAATCTCATAATGTTTCATCTGTATGTAATTAATGCTTTTGGAAAACAGATGATTTTCTCACATCATATAGCAGAATTGCCTCTTTTTCTTTTTTCCTTTCCCTTTGGTAGAGGAAGTCTTACTCTTTTTTTTTCTTTTCTTCTTTTTTGTCTCCTTCCTACTTTTCTTTTAAGGATCGGCACGTTGTGTAATTGTGTATTCATAAAGAATTGTGCAGACTTTGATCATTGTTGATAAGGTGTTGATTCTTCCTTCTTTGTACATCAACATATAGTTCATTTTTGGTATTTTATTGTATACATCTGTGTTGTTTCTTTGATTTGGTGTGTTTTGTTACTTCATGTTGATGGAAAATTTTAAAAAATTAAAAAATATTGGTGCTCTATACTCTTGATTAACGATTCTTCATTTTGTGCAAGACATTGCTTATTACAGTTTAAAGTGGTGCACAGAATTCTTAGGTTCTAATCTTAAATTATCCCATTTTTATGCAGATATTGATCCTTTCTGTGAGAAATGCAACATTTTTGAAGCCTCTCTAATTCATATGTTCTGGCAATGCCCAAATTTAGAGAGATTCTGGAAAGAGATTTTTCAAAATCTATCAACAATTCTTAAGATTACCCTGGAATCCTGTACATTAATTGCTCTGTTTGGTTTTTCCTTGTGATTCAATTGACTCTATTGGCATCTCAAGAAAACAAGTCTTATATTTTACTACATTGATAGCCAGATGATTTATTTTATTGAAATGGAAAGGAGATGCATCCCCTACTCATATGTAGTGGCTATATGATGTCCTATTTAAGTTTAGAGATGATCACATATAATATTACAGATCAAAAGTTTTAATTGATGAAATGATGGGACCTAGTCTTAGAATTTTTTTTATATAATTGAAACAGTTAATAAGTATTATACATTTTGGTAATTCTTTGTCTGTTCTCAGGGGGTCACCAGTGATTTCACATCATTATTGATTTATTTTCTTTCAAAATTGTAACCTTGATTAGATGGAGGGGATTATATTAGTTTAGTTTAGTCCTTTAGGGTTTTCTTTTTTTAATCCATAGTATTATTTTAATAGTCTAATAATGGGTCTGATATGGTTGCATTCATTAAGTTTATTACTAGAATGAATTATTACAAGTAACTATTAATGTAGATATGCACATTTTAGTATTTACTCTTTTTCTCTCTCCCTTTGGTATATATTTGCTTGCATACAATTTATTCATTATGTAATCATCATTTATTATGTATGCCTATTATGTTAAACTCAATACAAATATATTAAAAAGAAAAGAAAAATAAAAAGTCAATATAAGGCAGTGTCTGAGGTTAATTGTTCATTCAGGAATCTGGGAATCTGATGGCAGTGGGGAAGAAGTTGTCCTTGTGCCACTGAGTACTTGTCTTCATGCTCTTCTACCTTTATTCAGATGTAGCAGAGTAAAGAGGGCATGGCCTGGGTGGTGTGGGTCCTTGTGTTTTTATTTCAAAATACTGACATTTTAATTATAACAAAATCTTGATATCACTCAAATGGCATAATTACATTTTAACCAAAGACTGAGTTACATCCCTTAATCCCAGACGTGGCATATGTAGGACAGGTATTTCAGAGCTCCCTGGTTCACAGTATTTCTCATGTTCATTTCACCAGGAAAGTGTCAAGCTTCCAGATTGCTGAGATCATATTTTTCCATATTGTAAATGGATCAAGAAACGAAAGTCCAGCAGCACTAAGAGTACATGGGCCTCCCAGAAGAGAACATCGACAAATATAATGCCCACATGCAATGTGACCTTTTTCTGTCTCGTTTTGAGGAACAACATAAGTGTCATCTGTGCTTCTTTAGATTGACTGATACAGACTTTCTAATGGTCTCCCGCCTGATGTGTTGGAGTTGTGGGAGGGGCAGGGGAAGTCTACGTGGGAGATTCACAAAGTCAACAGTCACCAATATTAATAGTAGATTCTAATTGAAATATAAGTCAAATAATGTACATAATAAATGACTGAAATGATTTCACTCTTAATAAACCACCAAAAAAATCTCCAAAATAAGCAGTTAGTAAATTATGATTAAAATTAAGGTGATTTTTTTTGAGAGAATAGGAGATATAAGGTAAGGAAAGAAATAAAAAGGGCATGTGCCCTCTCCAGTTCACATTAAAATGTTAGGTTAGTATTTTTTTAGCAACCTCTAAATTTCCACCCAGAAATGATGGCAGCACAGATTGATGTTCAGCTTGGGATGTTACATCTGGTGATAGAATAGATCCAATTAATTAATTGAAGTATAAATCTGTTATTTGTATATGCTTCACTTTTTAAAAATATGAAATTTTAATTGTGTTTGTCACTACATAGAAAATCCAAGTGATTCAGCTTGAGTCTTAAATTGCACTTTGAACCATGAATAAGTTGACTCTAGATTGTAGGTATTTGTCATAAAATAGGCCACCTATTATTGAGTCATGAGTCATCACTCTATGACTCAATGACATATGGCTTATTTCTTAGACTTCTTTTCAACAGGTGTAAGCTTTAAGTATTAGGATTAAGAAAATGTCAAAATAATTATGTTGGTAATTTGGAATAGATACTGTAATAACATGTAATTATGCAGTTTATTGTGCTTGTAACACTATAGATATTCTTCGAGCACTTGAAATCTAGGCGATTTCTAAATGAATACAGTTTGCAACTACCAGTCCAAAATATGATCTTAATATTCAACAAATGGATGTCCCAATTCTATAACATAGATGTCTTCTAATTAAATGCCAGGTGCTCAGAGGACATATGATGAAGACAGAGATCCTCCAGAACAGTATGAACACAGCATTTATTATTGTTGAAAGCCAATCATCCTCAACCAAACCATTGGCTGTTTCACTCCATCATGGCAGAATGGAATGATCTTTCGAATGAGATAATTGCGGCAGAGTCCCTTCTGTCATTTAAGAGAAGGTTGGATGTGTACATGGAGGTGAGGGGGTTAGAGGGTTATGGGCGGAGAACAGGAGGGTTGAGCTAGTGGAGTTGTTCTATTGAACCGGTGTGGACTTGAAGGGCCGACATGGCCTGTTTCCCCTCTGTCAACGGTTATATGGTTATAAGGTCAGAACTGATGATACTTGCTCATGATTTGACATTATTCAATTCAATTTACAATTCCTCAGATAATGTAACAGTCCATACCCACAGCAGCAAGAGCTGGATAATTTCCATTTTGGGCTGTTTTGGCCAGATGAGGACCAGGCAATGACCATCAGCAACAAGCACCTACTTTTCTTCCTTTACCATCTCTGAATTATCTGTAACTAAAATCTTCATTGATTAGACAATTAACATCACCAGCTATATAGATTATGTAGGGATTTCAGCATTTGGTTCTATGCCAATGACCCAGTTCCTGTATCCTTAAACCTTTCTATCTTTTATGAAATATGAGATAGGTCAAATAAAATAACTTGATTTGTGCTCTTTCCATTGCCCATGCACCTTGGCTACAAAGATCACCATCTGCAACTGTGGTTCTCAATCTTTTTCTTTCCACTCACATACCACTTTAAGTATTCCCTATGTCATAGGTGCTCTGTGATTACTAAGGGATTGCTTAAGGTGATATGTGGGTGGAAAGAAAAAGGTTGAAAACCACTGTTTTAATCATACCTAATTGACTCGTTATGTGCACGGTTTCATAACTCCAAAAGAAATGGGACAATGACAATTTTTCTCAAGCAAAATATTTCAGTAGCAATTGGGGCTAGAGCAGTGGTTCTCAACCTTCCCTTCTCACTCACATAACACCTTAAGCAATCCCTTATTAATCACAGAGCACCCATGGAATAGGGATTACTTAAAGTGGTATGTGAGTGGAAAGAAAAAGGTTGAGAACCACTGCGCAAGTAGAAATTCCTCGGAAAATATACTACGCAAATAGAATCATTTTAAGTTTCCAATTAACTTACTCCATAAAACAATCCATTCTTAAAAAGTGCTGTAAATTCTGCCTGGTCTATATTTGTATAACTTATTTCATTTTAATCAGTTATCAATTACACTCAAATGATAATTAAATGATTTCAGTTAGATCCACTCATCAATTAAATCACCATTTAACAGCATACTTTCTTCATTGGTAAGTTACTGCATATTGGAAACACCAGGTTGGAAGATACTGCTTGCTTGCAATTCTCACAGGGAAATCTTGGCTGCTTGGAGAACTGTAGCAGCATCTCCTGGACTTTTGCACCTGCATACCGCAGTGCAGAAGTTTGGAAAATACTGGAGATCACCAGTATAAGTCCTGAGGTATTCCGTAAGTGGGTGATTGAAAGGCACTTCATGTCTGGTCCTTTTGCTTTTTAAAAAATCTTTATTTAAAACATAATTTTTCATTTGATGAGGTAATTTTTTTTGTGACCTACTCATTTTTACTGTGGATCCTTTATTAATTTTTAGTTAATGATGACCTATCAACTTCACACTTAAAATGAACAACTAGCTTTTCTATAAATTCTAAATATACAAGTAGTTCTGCATCACACTTTCAGGCCATGCCTCATCACCTCAATCGGCAGGACAAACTTCTCTTTATCTATTCCCATCTGGAAAAAAAACAATCAAATCACTGGATGGCATAGTTGGCATAGCGCTTAGCGCAATGCTGTTACAGCTCCAGCAAATGGGACCAGGATTTGAATCCCGTGTTGTCTGTAAGGAGTTTTCACATTATCCCCATGTTAAACTGGGTTTTCCCTGGGGGCTCTGGATTCCTCCCAGCATTTAAAGCTGTGTATTGGGAGTGTAATTGTGCGGCAAGTGCTCCTGGGCCAAAAGGGCTTGTTTCTGTGTTGCATTTCTGAACTTAAAAAAAATTAAAAACTTGTATTTAAAAATTTAATTAAACTTTCTAAGTTCTGGGCAATAATGATAAGTGTCTCTGTGATAATGTGTTATCTTTTTCCATTTATCATTGCAATCAATCATATTGAATTTCTTTCAAAGTCATGAGTTCCTTTTGAAGATACAATGCGCAGAAGTGTCATACTAGAAACCATAGAACAATACAGCACAAAAACAGGCCCTTTAGCCCTTCTAGATTGTGCCAGACCATTATTCTCCTTAGTCCCACTGACCTTCTCCCTAATTCTACTGTTCTGCTCCCCAACCAAAGCCCTCCATACCCCTCCAATCCATGTACCTCTCCAAATTTTTCTTAAAAATTAAAATTAATCACATATTCACCACTTCATCTAGCAACTCGTTCCACATTCCCACTACTCTCTGTGTGGTTCCCCCTAATATTCCCTCTAAAGCTTACCCCTTTCATCCTTAACCCATGTTTAGTTTAGTTTATTTATATAGCACATTTAAAACAACTCACATTGGTCAACTGCTGTACAGATCATAAAATACAGCTATTTAAAGCATAGTATAAAAAAGGTACTCAGGGTTTAGAATTGTATATACAATCAACAATCACCTCTCAACACTTGCAAGTAAAAATACAACATCAACCTGGATTTAAAAGAGTTAAAGGAAGGAGCTGATTTGATGGATGAAGGAATGTTGTTCCATAGTTTGGGGGCTGCAATAGCGAAGGTCTGATCTCCCCTAAGTTTGCTTCTGGTTTGTAGCTCATCTACACTCAGTGAAAAAATTCTACCTATATTTACTCTGACTAGATTTCTCATGATTTTAAATACTTTTTACAAATTCCCCTCATTCTTCTATGCTCCAGGGAATGAAGTGTTAATCTGTTTAACCTTACCATGTAACTCAGTTTCTGTCATTCAGGCAACATCCTAGTAAATCTTCTCTGCACTCTTTCAATCCTATTAATATCATTCCTGTACTTGGGTGCTGCACACAAAATTCCAAATTTGGCTTCACCAATGTCTTAGACAACTTTACCATATCATCCCATATCCTATACTCAATAGTTTAATGGATGAAAGCCAATATTCCAAAAGCTATCTTTACAACCTAACCACCTGTGTCACCACTTTAAGGGAATTATGTATCTGTATTCCCAGATCCCTCTGTTCCTCTGCCTCCTCAGTGCTCTACCATTTACCGTGTATGTCCTTTCTTATTTTTCCTTCCAAAATGCCACACTACACACTTCTCTGCATTAACTTCTATCTTCCATTTTTCAGCTCATTTTTCCAGCAGGTTCAGATCCCTCTGCAAGTTTTGAAAATATTCCTCGCTGTCCACAACAACTTCAATCTATGTGTCATGTGCAAATTGGGTGATCCAATTTACTGTTTCCATCAGTCAATTAGAGGAGACACTTTTGCCTTATTGTACATTGAAGAAAATCTGCATTTAACTGAGATGAGTCAATATATTTGTGTTTCTTATCAGAACTAGTGGTTCGTATTTTCTTTCTCATTTTGGGTGCAATGCTTCATCTGGCTAAAAATTCCACCTTAAATATTAATTAAAAAATGAAAAGTCACAATTTTTGGTTTTAATTTATTTATTGTTTTGTAGTGCTACATAATTAATTTAGACAAGAATTATTAAAATAAGCATATATTATTTTGGCTGTTGCAACACAATTGAAGTTGAGGCACAGTGTGTAAATACTGTAGTAGATGATGCACTCTATTCCAACCTTTAAAGTAAAAGTCACATCTAACAGCTAACATGTGGAAGTCTCAAATTAATGTCTACACATTAGCTTTCTTAGCCAAATTAATTCTGGATTGACTTTAAATGGATCCTTACGAGCTTTCTAATGTTCCCAAATTCCAGTCCACTCTAGTTAGTCAAGTAAATATTTGAAGAAGACTTGGACACCTAGCCTCACACTTGCACTAAAGACAATTGCAAAATTCTGTCAGAACATAGGCGAAGTAATCTCATGTATGTGTGTAATGATGAACAAACTATTCTCATACATCTAAGTTTTTCCAATTGTTAAATCCAGGTAAATGCAAGTATAGAAAATCAATGAATCAATCACTTCATCAAAACTGCCCACGACAATCATATTTCCTTGAATGTGATGAATTAGCACTCATGATCCCCTGCTCATATACTAACACCTTGCTGGGGAGCAATGTCTCCTCAAAGCCTTTTTGAACAATAACATGCCACTTTCAAAATTCTGTTCTTGATTGCATGTTTGGACACCACCTCCAAAATGACACTGCAATGAGTGACACTAAAAACAGCACATTATTTTTTTCAAAATTGTGTCATTGATCTTCAGTGAATTATCCAGACTTGGATTTCTCAGAGCAGCAAAAGTGGTATTCCTTCCACTAGTGCTTCCAGGAATGCGATTCAGAAATGATATAGGAGTAAAGGTATATTTGCAAGTCAGAATGACACATGCATTAATACATCATACACTTTTCAAGAAGTACAATCCATTCTAACTGTGAAGTTCTAATTTCTGAATGAAATTAGAAGCAATATGGCGCCCACACTCCTGAAGAAAACAATGTTGCACAACCATATTTTGCTCCTTCACGTGCCGTGGTTTGATCTAATCCTCTGCTCATCTCGACGCAAATGAAAGTTAATCATCATTGCTTTCCTATAATCTATAGTCTCATTTACAAATGTGCAGAAAATGCCTCAACACTTGTACCTGGGTTATTTATAGAGTGTATAAGGCAGTTCTCTTGCTCAAATCTAATTATGATGGGAGATCACTAAAGATCAATAACTATTAGCAAAATATTCCAGGGTTTGAAATATGGCTGATTCCAAATTCATTGTAACAGCTCATCACCTCAACCAGGGAATACCTTGCAGAGTTACCTGTTCAGCTTTTTTCTCATTGGCATTTTGAAAAGCTATGTCGATAGATTCCAATAAGTTCCCTCAGTCTTGTAACATGATTTTTTTAGTTATGATTCCTTTTCCAGAAAGAATATTTAATGCTTCAGATGATAGCCTCTCAAACAAGGTGAATAACCTGCATCTTTAAACTCAAGGTGGCTGAGAAAGCTCCTTCATCTTTAAGAGAATCATGGAGAGATACTGAATGGAAGCTCCATTAAGCCCACCAAATCTGTGCAAGAGCAACCATTCAATTACATTCATCAAATTTTTACTTTACCCCCATTATCATCAATCCCAACCCCCAATTATTTGACTCAGCTACACACTCGAGGTAATTTACAGTGGCCAATTAACCTACCAACCTCCAAATTTTTGGCATGTGGGAGAAAACCAGAGCACCCAGAGGAAACCCACACAGTGATGATAAAATGCAAATACCACACAAGACAGCATCCAATATCATAATTGTTTAGGGAATCTGTCAAATAGTATAGGTTTTTGTCTTGGTCTGCAATAGATTTGAACTGACTTACTAAACTCCATTACAAATATGTATTTGTGCACGGAGGCAATCAGGATAGTGGCAATAACTGAGAACTGTGCATGCTTGATGCCAATGCTCAATGCTTAAACATGCCACGCAGGAGGCAGAAGGCCTTTCAAATGTAAGGCAAAAGGCCCATTCTAAATTGATCTGCTGTCAATACTTCTGTCATTAATATGACCATTAAATCTTTAGTGAAAAGCCACTCTAATGCTCCCTACTTCCTTTGTGGTGCTGAATTTCAGGAAGCAAAAAAAAGGTGGCGGCGGTGGAGCTCCTGCAATGGCAGCGCTACCCCTGGTGCAGTCCCACAGAGAGTATGGAGATGATACACTGCATTCCTCTGCTGGATTCTGCTGGCCAGTCCGACTACCAACTGCTCTATACAGACTTTAAATGGCCTGTTTAAGAGCCAACAGTGCTTTATTTTAAAATCCTTCAACTGCGAGGTCTGGGCCCAAGATGGCAGTGCCTGTATTCAGCAGCAGCCACAAGGGGTCGTGGTCTCCGGGGAAGCAGAAGACTGGTGCAGGGCAGCAGAAAATGGGGAGGACACACCCACGTTGAGAAGGAGGAGATGACCCTCTTGGATGGTGACCTGGGTGGCAGACCAGTGAGGAGCTCTGCGGCTGAGGGCTGCTGACGACTTGTGGTCAAAGGACTCACATCAGGCTGTGGACTGCTGGAGACTGGCTCAAGACTTGCTGAAGGGATACCAGGTATCAGAACCAGGATGCGAGAGGGTGCCGAGGGCAGAAGGGCTTTCTGATCATGTTGGAGGTTTGAACCTGGAGCTTGTGTCGGAGATAGTTTGGACTGAAGACTGTGTGGTGAATCCACAGACACACAATGACTCTGAAAGGACTCTCCTTTGTTTCTCTTTGTCAGATTGTAAGGGGCGCTGTGCAGTTTCTGCTGGTGGCAAACCTTTGCCTCCCGTATGGCAGACTAAATGCAATTTCATGTAACATTATATCTGTTTTAGTACATGACAATAAAAGAATCTTGGTTGAGGGGTTTTGGGGAGAGGGATCTGACAATGCTTAACTTTGCTTTGAGAACACAGTTGAGAGAACAATGAGATGTATGCTTCCCACTGACCAACTGGTGCCAGCTCCCATTGACAGGTAGCACTTAAAATTCAAGTTGTGCCAAACTCCACTTTCAAAGGAACCAACAGAACCCTCTGAGAACTTCCACTTTATGTGCCCCCACTATAGCAGTGATGAACCTTTAATCTGGAACAAGTGACAGAAGAAGCTCTAGAAGCAGGTATAATTACAATGCATAAAAAGTATTTTCATAGAAATATAGATAGGAAGTTTTCAGATGGATATGGAACAAATGCAGGTCCAAGTAACCTAAAATGCTATTCTGTCAGCATGGACAATTTGGTCTGAAGGCAATAAGTGCCAGAATTTGTGATCCCTTTCCATATGATGCCTTGCACATCATGCATACAAAGACATTGCTCCCCATTAATCCTCCTGTTGGTACATTCAAGGGGCACTAATTCAGGTTGCTATCCAGTTGTATTTAATAAACATGCCGTAGGCCTAAAACTTCTCACATTGGGAAGAAGACCTTGTGGTCCCTGCTAATATTACTGTGAGCTCTGTGTGTGTGTATTTTGCTTCTAAAACAACTGCAATATGTATCACTTTGCACCCCTGCATCTTTACAAAAGGTGTGATGGGGGAATTACGATGCAATGAAGCTAGGTAGACGCTGTCCCATGGGCTCTCCAAACAAATTCATTTTCAAGCCTTTAAAAACACCCAAACCCACTTTTAATTTGGTCAGAGAGCTGTGGTATGGACCAGAGACAAAGGAACAAACAATTAAATTCAGCTTGTGAGCAAATTCTGACATCTGCAGAGAAAACTATTCCCAGGGCTGGCGACCTTGAAACTCACATAATGGCATCGGCACAGGAACATCTGAGCAGAGGAGACTCACTTATTCTTCAAGAGAAAAGAAATGGTAATCAAGCCTATTCCAGTAAACTTGACTTTAAAAACCGCAGAAATTAATCACTCTATCTGAAAACTATGCTGGATAAGTTGAGCTCCCGCATAGCCAAGGTGGAGGAGTATGTCGGTGCGGTGGAGGACCATGTGGTAGAGCTGGGCTCCTATATTATCAAGTTGAGGAAGGAAAATTATTTTTTAATGGAGAAAGTTGACCAAATGGAAAAGTACAGCCGACACAACAACATATGTGTTGTTAATCTTTAGGAAGGCTGCAAGGGAAACGACTCTGTAAACCTTTTTGCCAACTGCATCTCGGCCATCATGGTAACAAGAGCATTTTACTAAGCCTGTGATAATAGAGCAAGCGCATCAGGCTCTTGCACCCTGTCCATCTGCAGACCAAAATCTGAGACATGCCATGATATGCCTGCTCAAATATTAAGACCAGGAAAAATATCCTACATGTCGCCACACGGTGGCCCAGAGAGAATAAGGGTCTTATCATGTACAATAATAAGCCAGTGCTTTTTTTTCCTGATCTGAGTGCCAGCTTAATGAAATGCAGGAAGGAGTATGACCAAGTTAAGAGAGAGCTTCAATCTAAGAGTATTCCTTTTGTCCTACTCCATCTTGCAACACTGAGGATCACACTCCCCGACAGAGGAAGAAGATTCTTTAAAACACCTAAGGAAGTGGCAGCATTCCTGTGTGACACTCCAGGAGAAAAATAATGGATGAAAACAGGTGGCTGAAAACCAGCTGTAGATTTTAATGAGCTGCCCTGTCTATGTGCTTAAAACTGTTGTCACTTTTGTTATGTTAAAGACGTTCTAGATGTGATATAATGACAGCATTCACAATTTACATTTGATAGACTGGTTTCAGCTTAAGTTGGCTAATTTCCATAATAACAAGTTTTGAAATGTTTTTTTCCCAGTATTTGTAATAATTAATTGTTTTGTTTAAATTGGATATTTTTTGTATGGTAATTCATGTTTTTAAACAGAGCCTTGGAGCCCTGGACTGGATAAGATGTTGATGAATCAGTCAGATATGTCATGTTTGACAAGTGCAAAATGCCCATCCCAGTTTGATAGGGTAGATGGTACCGAATGTTCAGTAGTCGGCACTGGGATGGGGATTATGGGGGGGGGGGTCCTGGGTTTTTTTTTCTTCCTATTGTTAATACTTTCTTTTACTTTTTGCCATTTTACTACAAGAAACATATTTTCAGTTGCACAGGGATTTCACAAAGCGGTTATAAAACTTTGATAGATGTAGACACTTAGATTTAGTGTTTTAGAGGTTCATTGTTTATGACATTTGATCAATTAGAGGAGAAATATGGGATATTGCAAAATATAATATTTGCATATTATCAATTACGATCATATTTGAAGGAAAAAATAGGAATGGACCCAAAATATAGTTAATTTGTATATGTTATAATAAATACCTTTATTATTCAAAGATTTATAACTACTATGTATAATAAATTACAAGAAATAAGGAAAAAAAAGATTTGTATAAAACTAAACTGAAGTGGGAACAGGATTTAAATGAACAAATTCAAGAACTATGAATGAAATTGTGCAGAGATAATGTAACTAATCCAATCAATGCCAGATATTAAATGGCTCAATATAATGTTTACATCAAATGTATTATACACCTCATAAGTTGAATAAATCTAATTTGAATTTCTCTGCTCAATGTTTTAGATGTAAAAAAGAGGTTATAACTTTTTGCATTCAGTATGGTTGTGAAAAAAGGTAAAAGATTTTTGGAAAGAATTATGTGTTACCTTAGAGAAGATATTAAAAGTGAAGGTTAAATTAGATCCAAGAAATTTTTTGTTGGGCAATATATATGATGAAGATATTAAGTCGGAATTAGATAAATATAAGAAGAGATTTTTGAGTCTAGCAATAGCAATAGTGAGAAAGTGTGTCGCTAAAATTTGGAAATTGGAAAATAATGTTAAATTAGAAGAATGGTTTAATGAAATAAAATATTGTCTCCCATTAGAAAAAAATATACTTATAATATGAGAGATGATTATGATCAATTTTGTCAAATATGGAAGTCTTATATAAGATTTATAAATATAGACTAATCCAGACCTTTTAATACGATCCCCCTCCTGAAAATAAAATATCGTACTTTCATCAAGAAATATAGTATGGTATTATTAATAAGGTTATAATTATTATGATGAATGTGTTCTTTCTTTTCTTTTTTCTATCTGTAGGGGTTAGGGACGGTGGGAGGTGGACGGGTGAAAATTGAAAATTATTTAGTATCTATTATGTAATGTTATAGCAAGTTGAATTGAAATGTATGAAGACACTAATAAATAAAATTTTCAAACAAAAAGATGCACACACTTACCGTTGAACAGAGTAACGAAATTTGTCAGCTTATTGTGAATGGGCTAAATGGAGTAGTTAAAAAGAAAAGTCTTGACAAATCTGAAAAAAATTGCAAATTGATATTGCTTTTATACAAGAAACCCATCTTACCATACAGGAGCACATGAAACTGAGGAGAGAATGGGTAGGACGTGCATTACCATCATCCATTAATTCCAAAGCCAGGGGTGTGGCTATTTTGATAAATAAAAACACTCCAGTCACATATTAGTTAATTGTCAGGTTTACTCAGAATTCTTGACAGTTTTAAATTTATATGCACCTAACTATGATGATGAATCCTTTATTCAGGATATTTTTCTCAAGGTATCAGGACGACGACAAAATATACTTGTAGGGAGTGACTTTAATTTTGCTTTTCTGGATAAGTCATCCTTGACAGGATCTAAAACAAAAATGGCCAAAACTACCTTGGCTTCTATGAAAGATCTAAATTTGACAGATGTGTGGAATCAAATGCACCCTCAAACTAAGGACTATTCTTTCTATTCCTACCCCCATAACTCTCATACTAGGATGGCTCTTTTTCTGTTGTCAACACAGCTAATTCATAGAACATTAGAATCTGAATACTTATCTAGAACCCTGTCAGATCATTCATCTTTGACCCTGTCTTTCTTGATGCCAGAGAAACCAACTAATTCATATAGATGGCGTTTGAACCTCATCCTTCTTCAAAAACCAGATTTTTGAAAGTTTATTAGGGACCAGATAAAGCTATTCTGTGAGAAAAACTGTGCCTCCAGTCCCTAGTTTATATTATGGGAATCGCTTAAGCTAATTCAAGGGGACAAATAATCTCACATACAAAAGGTATTAAGAAGAAATACATGGGAGAACTAGAAGAAATGGAAGCAGAAATTTTGAAATTGGAAAAGGAGTTCCAACAGTCTGGTTCCAAGGAATTTTATGAATCGCTTTTAAACATAAAGCTCAAGAATTGAAAAAGTTAATAACTAAACAAAGATATTATGAATTGGGAGGGTAAAGGTTAAAATGGCTTAAAATTACTTGCAAACACATATTTGCAAGAAATCCAGCAGCTAGTATCTACTTACAAATTATTTGAGTGGCTCCATAATAACAGCCTGTAAGCATAGGTCTTTTTTTGCATGTTTAATATTAAATCTCCTCCTTAAACGCACCCTCCTCCTCCTCCAGTTTAAATTCCATACAGAATATTTTGGAGGATCAAGAACCAAGAATAAGGTTAGTTTTGAATTTGTTTTTGTGCTGTGTAGAACCAGAGTAAGATCAAAATGGTCTAGATAATTTATTTGACTGGATACTTTTGAAAGTATTAACATATTCATATTTTATTAAGATTTTGAATAAACAGTAAAAAAAATCTCAATACTACTTTGGAATGGACTTTTCAGTTTTAACGAGTCAAAATAACGATGTCTGCATGTTGCTCAAGTGATTATAAAGGGAAATAGTCGCAAAATTATAGTCAAAGAAAACTGGATTTTTGACTCATTAGTCAATAAAGTGAACTATTTTTATAAAAGAAAACTTTGGACTATTGACTCATTAGTCAACAAAAGATGATATTCAAGCAAGACTATTTAATCAAATGAACTGGACTATTGACTTGTTAGTCAATAGAAGATAGAATTGAAGACAGAAAGTTGGAAATTGGATTTGGAAGATGACTGAATCAATGGGCTCTGTTAGAGCAGATCAACAATCAAGACCACTGAAGAAACAATAATCCTTCTATGTGCTTATTACAGATTATAACACATTTGGTGCATTGGATCCACTTGTCCTATGAGGACTGTTTTGGTTTTGGAGTTATGGTTGTGAATGATGGATGTCAGTGCAACAGTCGGCTGAATGGATAAGATGGCAACTCTTTTTGAAGCTGCTGCACCTAAGGGAGCTATGTGTCGTCAAGATGAAGAAAGCAGAATTTAAAGAAGAATTGCAAAGGTGGCAATGAGATGCAAGTGGAAACAAAATGACTCTTCAAGCAAGATTGAAGGGGAAAATAGAAAAGCATAAGGTTTCAGCTGCTGGGGATCTGATCCCACAGAATTATTGCAAAAAAACATTAATAGATCTGCCATAAGGAAGTGGCTGAAGCTATACCACAAGATGGTGGTGTAGAGGATGAACAGTCAAAATGGAGACATGGCAGAGATTAAAGCAACATCTGACATAGAGGACGTAATAGGACCTAGCGACGGTACGTCAAATACTTCCAGCAGCAGAATCAGTGGCAGCTCTAGAGAAGGGTCCTGAGTTTCAAGTACTGAATCTGTTGCTTTGCTGTGACTTGTTTGGTTGTTTCCCATTTGAAGCTGGCAGGCTTTAACATCTACATCCTGTCAATGCCGGTAAACCAGGCCTAAGATGGCTGCGGCTGGACTTCTTGTAACATCGAAACATATTTGCAACTGTGCTTATTTGTATTCACTGCTTGTTCTTTGAAGTCTGGTGTTTGTAGCACTGTTCATTTGAATTTGGGAAGTTCTTCATTGTTGCGCTTGGGAGGAATGGGTCAGGTTTTAAATAATTAATGTTCTAAGTGGGATAGCCTATGTAAAAAGATGTCCAGTGTATTTTGGCTGCCTGTCATCATTTAGATAGTAACCAATTTATTCCTAATTGTATGTTCAGCAGTTTGAATCAACGTGTGTTGTGTTGAATGCACGATATAAGTAAACTACTTCTACTACAATGAATTTAAAGATTCAAGCAGACACAGGCAGCTCTTAAAGTAGAAAAGGAAATACTTCAATTTGAATTGGACAGAAGATTAGGAGGAACAGATAAGACTGACAAGGGTGCAGCGACCACAAGGGGAGCAGCTGCAGATGGAAGAGGATCCATGGGAGGTACAGCGATGGAAATAAGAGGAGCTATGGAAGGTTCTGCAACAGAGAGAAGAGGAGCTACAGGAGGATCAGCTAAGGATGGATGAAATGGAGCTAAAGAAGCAACTAGAACTGGACAAAAAAAAATTCTGCTAATGAAGCCAGGACACAGGCACTAGATGGCTCAGTGATATTCGGTGCTCAAAACAAATTATTGAAAGCATCAAGTTTTGATGAAGGACTTCAGAAAAGAAAACTATTAATTTCTAAAGCTGAGCCAGTGCTACAGCCACAATACAGGCTTGGTCCTGATATAGACAGGTCTAGGCACAGAGCTGAGCCAGTGATAGAACCACAGGAAGCGTTTGGTCAAGGACTAAGCAGATTAAGACTTGATGCTGAGCCAGTGCTATAGCCACAATGTATGTTTGGTCCTTTACCAGGCAGGTTAAGGCATGGGCCTGAGCTAGTAGTGTGGATGTGAGATATGCAAGATGGTGAATTAACTAGGTTGATCCAAGGAGCCAGTGATCAAAGCCTAATGATGCCCGCATTGGACAAAGATGGGAGCCAAATGCCATCTCTTACAAAATCATACCAGGCACTCCCAGCAAGTATTAGAAATCTGGGTGGACAATGTAATATACACCTAGGCATGACAAGACAAGATGAGATAGCTGCATCATAATGCAGTTACATACTCTCTCTTCTCTGCTTAAGAAAGAGATTCCATACTTTTATGGTGACCCCTTGAATTCCATTCTTTTATATAAAGCTTTGAACACACTATTGAAATGAAATATCAAAGCCAGGAGGATTGTTTAATTTTTTTTCAGCAGTACACAAAAAGATCACCACAAGAACTTGTAAAGAGATGCCAACTTAAGAAGTAGGACTCAAACAGGTGAAATGGTTACTAGAGAAGCATTTTGGCAACTAGTATAGAATTTCTGGAGCTTATGTAAAGAAGGCTCTTTCATGGTCGTGAATAAGACCAGAGGACATGAATGGTTTACAAGCTTACACCCTTTTTCTCAGAAGATGTTGCAACATAATGTTGAAGATTGGACATCTTTGAGAGCTTGATATACCACAGAATATGGTAAACATTGTAGTCAAATTATCCAACTGGATGAGAGAATTATGGAGAAGACAAGTTGTTGAATACCAAAGAAGATACCATATGACAGCTACTTTTAAGATTTTGGTGGAGTTCATTGGAGGACAAGTGCAGGTTGTCACAGATCCAGTGTATGGAATTAAAGGCACTCAAACTATGAGTAAAGAAGTTGAAAAGGCTAAATCGTATCCTCAACCAAAATTGAAGTAAAGTACATTTGCAACCTGCTGAGAAAGAATGTTTATTATGTGATGAGGAACATGATTTGGAAATGTGTGCACAGATGGAAAAGAAGATGGATAGTGAGAAAATCACTTTTTTGAAGGAAAATGAAGAAAGCTTTGGCTGTCTGTGTAAAGGACACGTCAGCAAAAACAGCAAAAAGTGACTCAGCTGTGACATATGTAATCAAAGGCAACCAAAGATATTGCATAACTTTTTGGAAAAGAAGAATATTGAAAAGGAACAAATGATGAGGAAAGAAGCAATTGAAAACTGTGCTGAAGTCTCAGTATTGACAAATGGTCTTACCGGGGGCAATGAAAATAACTGCAAACTTTTGATATTACCTGTGCAGGTCAAGGCCAAGAAAGGAAGTACAATAGTGTGTATTTATGCCTTTCTTGATCCAGGAAGCACTGCGTCATTTTGCACCGTGGGGATAATTAATAAGCTTAATCTTCAAGGAAGAAGTACAAAAATTCTACTGAAAATGATAGATCAAGTTAAACACATTAAAACCAATATCGTTTATGTCCTAAAGATCACTAGATTGGATAGTAACAATTTTTGTGAACTTCAGGCACATATATTCAGAAGTGTATGCCTGTGCAAAAAGAAAATATCCAACATCAAAATGACATTGAACAGTGGATGCATTTGAAAAATATATGTTTACATAATATTGACTCTAAGATTGAGTTGCTAATTAGTTCAGATGTACCAAAGGCTCTGGAACCACTAGATATGATAAAGAGTGTGGGAGATGAACCTTACGCTGTCAAACTTTGCTTGGTTGGGTGATGAATGGACCATTAGGAGAAAGGAGGTTCAAAATTAATCAGCTATAACCATATAACAATTACAATACAGAAACAGGCCATCTCGGCCGCTCTAGTCCATACCAATTTAAGTGATCTCCTCTAGTCCCACTTACCTACACTTTGCCCATAACCCTCCAATCCCTCACATCCATACACCTATCCAATTTTTCCTTAAATGACAAAATTGACCTTGCTTCAACCACCTCTTCTGGAAGGTCATTCCACTCAGTCACCACAGTGAAGAAGTTTCCTCTCATGTTACTTCTAAACTTTTGCCCCCAACCCTAACTCATGACCTCTCATTTCAATCTCACCTACCCTCAAGGGGAAGAGCCAATTCACATCTACTCTATCTATCTCCCTCATAATTTTAAATATCTCTATCAAATCCCCCTCAACCTTCTATGCTCCGGGGGGCATGGCAAGATGGCATAGAAGGAAGACATGTACTCCACCTCTCCCCAGCTGAATAATTAAATACCCAGTTTTTCAATAGTATAAAAGTGATTAAAAATAAGATTTACAGTTATTTAAATAACAGTGCGTTATGATGGCATCCAATGTGAACATGTTTAAACCTCAGCTTCAGAAAAAAACTACCATATAAAAGTGCAGAAGAATTCAGGCCTACCTGCATAGCTGAATCCACGGAGTCATCGCTGGGAGTCTACAAGCCTCAGAGGACTCCAGCCTGTTTGAGTTTGGCTCCGGCACCAATTCTGCAACCACAAGATGGTGCCGGCACATCAGTGAATTCGGCCGCTGCTGACCCACATTCACATGAAGCCATGTGTGTGGGCAGCATGGCCGATAAGGGAACCCGTGAACCCGCAATCTCACTGGGCGGCCCGGTGATGCACAGGGTAGCATCGGAGGAAGCCTCTGCGCAACCGACGGCCTTGCCTGGCCTGCGTGTGGCATCGCGGGTCCGAGAGTTGCTGGAGAAAGTCAAGGCTGTGGGGGAGCCTGAACGCTGGTATTCCAAAGACATCGGGATGCCGGCGTCAGGTGTCCAGACCCACAGCTGTTCAGTCAAAGGACCTACGATGACTGAGGAAGAAGAGGAACTTACCTTATTGGAATTCATCCAGGAAGAGGAGCTTGCAGTTAAAGAAGGTGAATCTCAAAAAGGGGAAGTGGAATCTGGACTGGATTCAGTGTTTACTGTTTTGGAAGGGATAGCTTGTCAAATGCAGCAAATGCATAATATGTCAAAACAAATATCAACTCAAATGAATCAAAGATTTATGGAGATGAAAATAAAAATGAATACTTTGTGTGATGAAATGTCAACTGTGAAACAGGAAATGACTAGTTAAAAGTGATATGAATAAACATATAAAATCAGTTGATACTGTGCAAGAAAATTTTAAGAGAATTGAAACAGTTTTCTCGGAGTGTCAAACTCAGGTAGAACGTAATAGAGGAAAAATGGAAAAAGTGGAATGTTCTTTTGAGGATTGGGGGATTCAGAAAAAAGATTTAATGAAGAAGATTGATTCATTGGAAAATCAAAGTCAGAGAATAATGTGAAAATAGTTGGTCTCTCAGCGGATATTGAAGGAGCTGACCCTATAATTTTTTTAAGCACTGGATCCCAGAGGTGCTGGGTAAAAAGCTTTTCCCTGAAGGTTTGGAATTGGATAGGGCTCATAGAGCTCTGAGAAGAAGACCACTTCCAGGACAAACACAGAGAGCGGTCTTGATTCGTTGTTTAAAATATCAAGATCAAGAAATGATTTTACGTATGGCAGTGCAGAACCCAAGACAGAATCGATCTCCATTAATGGTTCAACATAATAGGGTGTTTTTTAATTTGAGTCAAGAGGTTATTAGAAGACGACGAGAATTTAATATGACTAAAGATGTTTTGTGGTGAAAAGGCTACAAGTTTGCTTTTCATTATCCTGCAATTTTGAAGGTTTTCTATGGAAATTTTCAATCTCAATTTTTTGAGAATGATCATGATGCTTTGGATTTTGCTAATTCTTTGCCGGAATTGCGAAGAAATGGGTCTTCTCTTCCGTTATCTCTTAAGAGGAGAGTAAACAGAAATGGAAATGAACATGGGAATGGAAAGTATGGAAAGAATGGAAAGAAAGAAGAGATGACACAAAGTCTTCTTGATGTTGAAGATCCGGAGCAGTCATTAGGCTTGGAATCATTGAGCTGAATATATGGATTATATTCAATTGTGTTTGATTAAATAATTAATATGTATCTGGCTGGAGGGTGGGGGTGGATGACACTGAAAACTTTGATAGTCATCTGCCATTAGTGGGTTCACCACACCACAGTTTTTTATGGTATTACTAGCTTTGGGTGTATTTTTTTTGTTTTTGTTTGAGGGGGTTTTTCTTTTTTGGAATAATTATAGAGGGGAGCATTATTTTATAGTGTGTAAATATATTAGTAGTTAAAAAAAGATGTCTCAATTGAATTTTGCAACTTTTAATGTGCAGGGGTTAAATAATCCAATTAAAAGAAAGAGAAAATGAAAATTGATATTGCTTTTTACAAAAAAACACATTTGACTGAAAAGGAACATTTGAAATTGAAAAGGGATTCGGTTGGTCATGTTTTTTCTACTTCTTTTAATTCTAAGGCAAGAGGAGTAGCGATTTTGATTCATAAAAATTTACAATTTGAATTGGAATCTTCCAATGGGTATGCTGGCAGAGTATTAGAGTGAACTGTAATTTTTTTGCTGAACTGTGGACTTTGTTGAATATTTATGCCCCTAATATAGATGATGAGCAGTATATTTCAGAAGCTTTTTTATTGTTAACTCAAGCTAATGAAAAAGTTTTAGTTGGTGGTGATTTTAACTGTGTTCTCGACCTTTTATTGGACAGAAATCCAAAAAAAATAAGGAAATCAAAGATGGCAACACAAATTAATGCATTAATGAAAGATTTAAATTTGGTGGCTATTTAGAGAAAAGTTAATCCTACAGAAAAAGATTTCTCTTTTTATTCTTTGAGACATGATTCATTTTCCAGAATTGATTTATTTTTGGTATCAGCACATTTACAAGGTAGAGTATTACAAGCTGAATATAAAAGTAGAGTTATATCAGATCATTCACTATTACTTTTTTCTTGTGAAAGTTCGGAGGTAGTACATCTGTTGTTTAGATGGAGGTTTCATGTAATGTTATTGAAGAAACCAAAGTTTGTTACTTTTGTTAAAGAGCAGATTTCTTTATTTTTGACTGAAAATGTTCATTCTGTGGATAGTCATTTTGTAATATGGGATGCTTTAAAAGCTTGTTTGAGAGGACAGATCATTAGTTATTCTACAAAAGTTAAGAAATAATATTTGGCAGTAAGTTTAGAGTTAGAAAATAAGATTGCTGAATTCGAGAAGGATTTTCAGAAAGGTGTAACAGAAGATTTTTAAAGAGCTCATAAGGTACTTGCCTGGCAATTGAAAGCCGAACAGGTGTCTCGGACTATTAATGCTGTTAAGAAGAATTCAATAATAACATAAGCCTCAGGAAATTAATGACCACTTTTATTCATTTTATCAAAAATTATATACTTCTGAGGGGAAACAGGATAATGGTTCTATTGATTCTTACTTATCTAAATTAAAGTTACCAGTATTAGATGGAAATTATGTTCAGGAACTGAATTCTCCATTTACGGATTTTGAAATTAAGGAAGCTATTCAGTAAATGCCTAATGGAAAGTCCCCAGGGGATGATGGATTCCCTGTGGAATTTTATAAACTTTTTAATGATGATTTTTCTAATGAATTTGGAGAAGTGTTGAATCAAGTTACTGAGAATCAGAAGTTACCAGAATCATGTTCAAGTGCTTTAATAACTGCTATTCCAAAAAAATATAGAGATCCATTAAAAGTGTCTTCGTATAGACCTATCTCTTTATTAAATTAGTATTAGCTAATAGACTTGCTAAATATTTGCCTAAATTGGTACACATTAATCAAACAGGTTTTATTAAGGATAGAAATGCATCAGACAATATATTTTGAATAATTACTTCGGTGAACGCATATTGAAAGCAACATAACCTGCATTAGATGCAGAAAAAGCTTTTGATAGGGTTGAGTAGGATTTTTTATTTAAAGTGTTAGAGAAATTTAAATTTAGCCCTTTTTTTATTGGTTGAGTTAAGGCTTTATATACAAACCCGATTGCTAAGGTGGTGACAAATGAACAGATTTCATTACTATTTAAATTGACTCATTCAACTCGACAGGGCTGCCCATTGTCACCAACCCTATTTGCGTTGGTTATTGAACTGTTAGCTCAGGTTATTAGACAAAATTATGAAATTAGAGGGATGAGGATTAAGAATGAAGAATATAAAATTAATTTGTTTGCGGCCGATCTGTTGGCATATTTGATGGAACCAGAATGGTCGTTGAAACAATTGCAAGATTGTTTGTTGAAATTTGGAAAATTATCAGGATATAAAGTTAATTGGGATAAAAGAGAATTTTCACCAGTTGGAGTGGGAGATTATTCTGAATTTAAAACAATTACAAAATTAAGGTGGACACGTAAATTAAATATTTAGGTGTGTTTATGGATATGAATTATCAATCACTATATCAATTAAATTATGTACCTATATTATGATGGATTAAAGTAGATTTGATTAAGTGGAAAGATCTTCCATTAACTTTGATTGGTTGGGTTAATTGTATTAAAATAAATATTTTTCCTCGAATTCAATATTTATTCCAGTCACTACCTTGTTTACTTTCTAAGGGCTTTTTTCAAGATTTTAATAAAGTAGTGCAAGCGTTTTTATAAAACGTAAACTAGCTCAACTGGTGTTGCATAGACTTACATAGAAGTATACATTGGGTGGACTACAATTAACATATTTTCAAAATTATTATGAAATTGCCCAGTTGAAGTTTATTAGTAGAATGATGGATTTAGATCAGCCTCCTAGCTGGGATAAAGTGGAGATGGTGTGTATTCCTAGGATTGAAATAAATTAATTTATATTTTATTGGAATTTGATTTTGTTACAGCAATATGATATGCCGATATTGAAGCATTTATTAAAGATTTGGTTTTAAAGAAATAGGGTGTTAAGGTTGAAAGATAAATTATCTATTTTAACTCCATTGTATAACAATCAGCTTATCCTTTTTTCAATGTTCAATAATCATTTAAATATTTGGGATTCTAAATGTATAAAGACAATACAAGATTGTTTTGTAGAGGGGCGATTTCTTTCTTTTATCCAATTGAGAGAAAGATTTGATATACCTGTAAATTCTTTGTTTGTGTATTATCAACTTAGGGCTTTGATAAAAGATAATTATGATAGAGAGATGATTTTACCAACTTTGTCGAGATTTGAATCTTTGATTTCCTCTATAACGAAAAAGGGTTATATTTCAGTTATGTATAATTAGTTACAAGATAGTATGGATAAACCAGATTGGGAGAAATCTAAACTTAAATGGGAGAGCGATTTAGTATTTATTTTTCCTGAAGAAGATTGGGCGAATATGTGTCAAGACAATGTAATTAAATTGACTAATGTGCAATATGGAATGGTTAATCATAATTTTTTACATCAATTATATTTGACCCCGGAAAAGTTAAAAAAAATATGGGTTTAGTAATTCAGATTCTTGTTTTAGATGTGGTTCATGTATTGGAACTATTTTTACATGCTGTATGGAATTGTGTTAAATTTCAATCATTTTGGCAAGAAATTAAAGTAGTTTTGGAGAAATTATATAATTTTATATTACCATTAGATCCAACCATTTTTTTGTTGGGAAATTTGTATTCATTAAGGGGAATGGGATTGGATAAAATTCAAATTGCTTTTGTACGTTTGGTGTTATCAGTAGCACATAAATGTGTTGCTCATACTTGGAAAGATGATACTGAGATTAATATTTCATGTTGGCACAATGAATTGAAAGTATGTGTTGTTATGGAAAAAAATACTTATACTTTACATGATAATTATTCTTTTGTTAGTAAGTGGTCTCCTTATTTGAAATATATGCATTTAGATATACTTTGAAATGTTGTTAACATTTATAATATTTTTATATATATAATCTAAGTTTGCAAAAAAAACCCTTCTATGCTCCAATGAATAAAGACCCAGTCTACTCAATCTTTCTTTGTACTCTCGATACTGCAATCCAGGCAACATTTTAGTAAATCTTCTCTGCACCCGCTCTACTTTATTGATATCCTTCCTATATTTTTGGGACCAGAACTCCATACAGTATTCCAAATTTGGCCTCACCAATGCCTTGAATAGTCTCAGCATCACTTCCCAACTCCTATATTCTATGCTTTGATTTATAAAGGCCAGCATACAAAAAGTCTTCTTCACCACTCTATTCACATGAGATTCCACTTTCAAAGAACAATGAACTGTCATTCTCAGATCTCTCTGTTCCTCTGCATTCCTCAATGCCCTTCCCTTCACTGCATATGTCCTGTTTTGATTATTCTTCCCAAAATGAAGCACTTTGCCCTTATCGGTATTAAACTCCATCTGTCATCTTTCAGCCCACTCTTTTAAGCAGTCCAAATCCTTCTGCAGTCTCCGAAAACCATCTTCAACAAGATATCGATTGTTAAACTTGATAAGCTGTGGGAGCAACAATTCAAGAATGACTCTCCTCAGTGAATCAGCGACAACCAAGGACCTTCAAATTAAGACCAGCAGTTTTTTTGAATCAGTGTCAGAATCTGCAAAGCTGGTTAATGATCATTCTTGCATTGGATTACCTTTGAAGAAAATAGGAAATATGTATGCATGATAATAGAAGTGTTATGGAGCAATGTACACTGAATGTAAAGAGATTCACAAAAAGAGTTCCTTTCACTCAGACTACACAAAATGTGTATCTGATATAATATCCAAAGGATATGCAGAGAAAGTACCAGATAATATTTTGGAAAGTAGTGCGGGGAAAAAAATGGTACTAGACAATGGAATTTTACATCCACAGAAGGAAAACCGTTGTGTGGTGTTTGACTGTGGAGTAACCTTTCAGTGATTTTCACTAAATTCTCAACTCTTACAATGTCCTGATTTGACCAATACATTGATAGGTGGAATACAGAATTATAGGCTATCTATTTGAAGCCACATCACCAGCAAGTTGTGTGAGTTTTGTCCTTAGGAAGTGTGCTGAGAACAATATGGAACAGTTTAGCTCTCAAGCTATAAGCACCATCAAGAATAACTTTCATGTCGATCACTTCTGCAGCTTCAGTTAAAGAAGAAATAGCTTTTTATCAAGAGTTAAAGCAATATGTTTCAGAGGACGCTTTCTATTTACCAAGTGGACAAGTAATAGTCACCAGGTATTGACTCCATACCTGAAAAGGGGAGGGCAAATGAAATTAAAAATTTTGACTTGAATCCTGACAACCTTCCCGTTGAAAGGGCATTAGGAGTAAAATGATGTGTTCAGAGTGATGTATTCAAGTTCAAAATAATTCTGAAAAACTGATCTCTCACTAGACAGGGGATTCTATCAAGTCAATTCGATATATGATCCTCCAGGAATATTGGCACCAGTTGTTCTGATGGCCAAAAAGACCCTGCAAGATTTGTGTAGGAAAAAGATTGGTTAGGATGATGAAATACCAGACTCCATTATACAAAAATGGACATGTTGGATGCATGATCTTTGGAAGCTTGAAGACTTCAGGATTGACAGGTGCTTCAAACCCACATATTTCGGAACTGTAACATCTGCTCAATTGCATCATTTTGCAGATGGATGTAAGGACGATTATAGAACTGTTAGTTATCTATTACTGCATGTTAACAAAGATCAGGTGCATTGTAAATTTGTAATGGGAAAAGTCAGAGTGGTTGCATTGAAACCAGTTACTATCCCACAAATGGAGATGATGAGTGCTATCATGGCAAGCAGGGTGGACACAACATTGAAGAAAGAGTTGCAGATGAAACTAACAAACTCCATATTTTGGACTGATAGCACCTCTGTGCTCAAATACATCAACAATAAAACCACAAGGTTCAAACTTTTGTGGCTAACAGAATCACAGAAATTGATTAAAAAATTTCATGTCCAATACAATGAATATATGTTAACAATTCTGCCAAGTTGGCTTCCCAAGGTTTGAAAGTCAAGTCTTTTCTGAAGAATGAAATGTGAGTGCCAGGGCCTCAGTTTACTCCACGGCCTCAAAATCCTCAAATTCCTAATAATTTAAAAGAAATTTTACTAGAAGACCCTGAAATCAAAAGAGAAAACTCTCACAATCAATTTGAAATCTGGGGTAAAATTGCAAATGCTGTTCACATAATGTCTGAAGAAAAGGATTTTCATCCTGGAATTGGTTGAGAAAGGCAAATATATGGTTGCTCAGATTTTAAATATGGGTGAAAGAGTATCTTCCACTATTGCAAGAGTGACAGAAGTGGTTTAAGATCAAGTGCAATTTTGTGGCTGGAGATATTATGATTCCATTCAGCACCATGGAATTCCTGGTTAATTGGGAACATTGTTGATACCATCCAGGACAAAAGAGGGCTTGTACGTCAAGTTCGGATTAAGACTAAAACTGGCTTTTACTTTCTTTTGAATATTATTATTACATTTGATTTTATTTGCAGTGGTAATCATTATTTTAGATATAATAATTAGGAACCAGTATTTTAAGGGTTAAAATGACTTAAATGACTTGTAAACACGAATTGTCAAGAAATCCAGCATTCTTTGAGTGCTATGAATTCTATGAATTCTTTGAGCGTCTCCATAGTAACAACTTGTAAGCCAAGGTCTTTATTTGTATTTTTAATATAAACAAAGTTAGTTTTGAATTTGTTTTTGTGCTGTGTTGGACCATAATAAAATGAAGATCGTCCAGATAATTTCGTTGACCGTGTATTTTTGAATGTATTAACGTATTAAAATTTTATTGTTCATTTAGTAATTGTTTTAAGAGTTTAAATAAACAGTAAAAAAGTCAATGCTACTTTGGAATGGATTTTTCAGTTTTAACTAATCAAAGCATGTTGCTCAAGCAATTATAAAGGGAAATAGTCAAAATAGGGAGAGAAGATGCACAAAGTCTTATCCTGGCAACTGAGAACAGAAGAAAGTTCAAGGACAATTAATACAATTCAAACAGAAACAAGTTCAGTTTCATATAATCCAATAGAAATTAATGACACATTTAAACAGTTTATACAAATTTATATACATTGGAATCACCAGAAGACCTGACTAAGACTGATGAATTTCTGTCCACTGTTGAACTGCCCTAACTTGGCCATGACCAAATGAATCTTGATCTTCCCTTCACTCAAAAAGAAATTGAAAAGGCCTTTGGCTTACTACAATCTAATAAATCACAAGGGGATGATGGTTTTCCCCCTGAATTTTACAGAGAATTTAAGGATTTACTCATCCTTCTCATTATCAATGTTATTAACTTAGCATCTTAAACTCAAACTCTTTCCAAATCATTCTCTACTGCTATAATCATTGTAATTCACAAAAAATATAGAGACCCATTAAAGTGCTCTTCATTTCAGCCTATTTCAATATTATATTCAGACTATAATTTGATCTCTAAGGCCCTGCTAACAGGCTTGGCTAATATTTGCCAAAATTAATAAATCCAGATCAGAGTGGCTTTAGCTATGCCACTGCACTTGGATATAAATTTTAGCAATATTTGTTGGCTCTTTAATAGTATCTAAGACTGAGCCTAGTATAGCTGTAGCTTTAGATGCTGAAAAGGCCTTTGATAGGCTCGAGTAGCCATATATTTAAAGTCTTGGCCAAGTTTAGGTTTGGGCAGTTGTTTATTAATTGGGTAAAAACCCTCTATTATGAACCACAAGCCAAAGGGACAGATCTCGACAATGTTTCCCTTGAGCAGATCGAGTTGACAGGGCTACCCTTTGTCTCCAAAACTCTTGGCTATTGAGCCTCTAGCTGAAGCTATTAGACAGGATCCTGATATAAAATGTTTCAAAGTAGATCAGACAAATCATAAAATTAACCTCTTGGCAGATGATGTAATTTTGTACTTAACAGACCCTGTTAACTCCCTCACCAAATTATAGACTCTTTTAAATATTTCAGGTGTTATTTCAGGATATAAAGTGAACTGGGAAAAAAAATGAAATTATTCCACTAATGAGTTTTGATTATACTGAGTATCAGTGAACAAGCCAGTTTAAGTGGCTTCCAAATTGTATAAAATATCTTGGAATAACTGTAGATAATAACCTTAAATATTCATATAAACTTAATTACTTCTCATTGCTCAATGGAATTGAAGAGGATCTACATACGTGGATGAGTTTGCCCATTGCTCAAAGTGGCAGTCAACTGTGTGAAAATGAATATATTATTGAGGTTACAGTATCTTTTCTAGTTCTTGCACATCCCATTACCCTAAACTTTCTTTAATACCCTCAACAAACACGTTAGACAATTAATATGGAATTGTAAAGTGCCAAGCCTAAGTCTAAGGGAAAATTAACAATGGGATTTTAGATTAGGAGGCCTTCAATTACCCAGTTTTAAATATTATTAGTTGGCAGCTCAAATGTAATTTATTTCATCCCATTTTGAGGGTGGCTGTGTCCCCTCCTGGACAGGGGCATAGCCAGGTTTTAATGTTAGGGGTAGTAAGAGCACATAAAAAAGACACCAACACCACAGCTGTGGATGCGCACATGCTTTACTCCTTCCTGCACTGTACCTGGTTCTTTTGGTACAACTCTGTGACACCTTGACTAAGATCACAGGAGTCACCTTCCCATTATATCCTGAGGTTTGCTTATTGGGGAATTTCACGAGTGTCAGTAGATCTTTAACCAATTCTCAAATTAAATTTAAGGAAATTTCTTCATGTGTGGCCAGGAAATGTGTAACAGTGACATGGAAATCTGCTTTTATTTCCCTTATGGTTAGGCAAGCAGTGTTGCTCAGTGTTGCTCAGCTTATTCATGCTCAATGGCTACATTGCGTCGTCATGTTTAAATTTAGAGAAGATTAGATGCTCAATTTCCAAATTGAATTCAATTTTTCACACACTTTGTGGACCCTTTTTGAATTACTTTCATAATCTTTGATTTGTTATGAAGGTAGAAGTGTTGACTAATGAGGTAATTTATCTCTCTGATAAGAATTCTGTCCTTTTGTTTGGCCAAACAACTTATTTCTTGGTAGTGGGTTTTAATCTTTTTTATAATAAAATATGAATACAATATAATTTGTGTGATTTAAAATGTGGGTTACCTTGGATGATTTTGACTTTTAACATATATCCTTATGTACTCTATATTTTTTAATGTGAAATTTCAATGCTAATAAAAATATAGAAAAAGATAGATGGTCTTTGGAAATGAACATTTGTATTCCTCTAGAAAAGAATCAGAAATAGTCTTAAAAAAGGAAATTCTGAAAATTTGGCAGCCTTACCTAGACTATATAGGCACTTCACTGTTGCCACAATTGGGATGTGATAATTTCTGGTTAGCCAGAAGGCCTCTTTAAAGGGTATAACACTGTGTTAGTACAGTGTCTCTATTGGGTTTCACTAGGCCCTTTCGGGTGGACCTTCCACCTTGAGGGTGGCAGCAGGAGCAGATCTTCACTTGCCGACTCACCTTCCAGGTAGCATCCTTAAAAAGCTGTTTGCAGGGTTGCCTGGTCCACCTGAAAGTGTCTGTTCCACCAGAGACACCTTGGAGCACCATCTGGAGCCCATGGAGGATGGCCGACTGGAGCGTAGCTCCGCCCGCCGAGTTGAACCGCGTTGAAGCAGAAGAGCACATGAGCAGGCAAGGGAAATACATATAATGTTATAAGCCTGTCTCAGTGTTCAGGCTAAGATATGCCGAATCCTTGTTAAGGCCATTGAAACTCTTCTCACTTCCTTGAAGTCTGACAATTGTATCATTGAGATCAGGAAATGGTTCCTGCAGAGGTTGTGGAGAAGAAGGTGGCAATTAGAGGTGGAAAGGCATGCAGAGAGTAGGCAGCACAGACAAAGGTAAACTCTGCTTGTCAGCAAATTAGCTGTAATAACAAATAGGGCTCTCTGGAGGTTAAACAGATTCTGGGGAATAATGTCCTCACCAAATTTGATGATGAAGAGTGGAGGAGATACTTTCGTATGTTGTGTAGTATCTTTCACTTCATGCTGGAACTCATGGAGCCTCACCCAAGGCCTCAGACACAAACTGGCAGCAACCATTGGAGCCTGCACTGCAATTAGCTGTTGTCCTGTGGTGGTATGCCACCCCATGTGAGTATCAATCCATCAGTACCATCTTTGGAATAGGTGTCAGCACTGTATGCATGGTGGTGTGGCAGGTGACTGCAGCTTTGAGAAAGGTCCTTCGTAAACGTTTCATTCCCCTGCCAAGTGGAACACGTCTCCAGGAGACAATTGATGGCTTTGCAGAAAGGGACTACCCAATGTGTGCTGGTGCCATTAATGGGTCACATATTCCCATTATTGCCACTACCGTGGACACTGTAGCCTACTACAATCGCAAAGGGTGGCAGTTGGTTGTTCTGCAAGCACTTGTTGACCACAAGTTATGGTGAGTTTAAGCCATTGATGTTTGTAACCTCACATGTCTCCATGTCGATAATTATACTCTGTTTTCCATGTTACAGCTTCACAGGTGCGTTTGTGGGGTGGCCTGGCCGCACACACCATGCACGAGTGCTTGCCAACTCTCCCCTGTTCAGAAAGGCAAAGGACCAGGCCAGATACCTCTTCCCACATGACATGAGTGTGCACCCTCCAAAGCTCCTCGGGTTGACGTTATTCATGCTTCTAGTGTCAACGAGCAGGTGGCTGTTGTGTTTTTAGGCCATGGCAGCAGACAGCAGTCCAAAACAACACTGGAAGGTCCTATGATGCACAGGCATGAAGTGTGGAGACCAGTATGTACCCAGATTGGTGAACTACATATCTGCATTTTTGTGACCACAGGTGTCCCAAGATTTTAATGGAGTGGAGGTTCCAGCACATCTTGTGGGCGATGTGGTGATGAAGGGGTTCATGCAGCACTGAGTACTGGATCCAGAGCAGTGAAGGTTTAACAAATCCCTGAGATCCACAAGGATAATGGTTGAACATGCCTTTGGTCGTCTAAAAGGCTGGCAGTGCCTGACCAGGCATCTGGATATTTCTACTGCTTTTGTTCCAGATGTTGTGTTTGCCTGCTATGTACTGCAAAATATATGTGAGCTTAACAGAGATAACTTTTTGCCAGAGTGGACGTTTGTTCAAACAGATCCCCCTGCACCTGATAGCCAGATTGTAATGATCAGCAGGCCCATGGACACCATGGGCGATTATGTCCGCCCTGTAAGGGGGAGGGGTTTCTCAGGGGTTGCCACTGTCACTGGGATATGTCACTCCAACCCACCAAACCTACAACCACCACCTACTCCCACCCATTCCCCACCCCCACCAAATGCTGTAACATGAGCGTGCTGCCTGATATCTTATCTGTTGTTATAATCTAATGAAGGAAACAGTGTGATTGAAATGAAACACAAGACTTCTCAGCCTGTTGGAACTTTAGTAAAAATTATTTTACGTGGCACTTGTTTGGTTTCATAAATATCAGAGGTAGAAAATAACGTGACATAACAATTCAACCTATTCCACTGACAAGCTGTAAACCATTGAACAGACACAAACACAGTGCAAATCCATTCAATACACAAAAACACATTGCAAAACCACTGAATGGACACAAACACAGTTCAAAAAAACTAACAACTCAACCCAGCACCACAATATCACACTGCTGAGTGCGTTAATCCTTTAAATAGTGCACAGCACTTTGCACAAATCTGTGTTTCATTCCAAGAATGATGCACATTAACAAAAAATTTGTGAATGAGAGAGCAGTATTAATGTTACTCCCTCCTGTAGTTTTGTAGGGCAAACACGTCACTCCAGCATTGAGAGGAATGAGGTGGGGGAGGGGAACCGGTAATCGACCCCGCCATCTCATTCCTCTCCATGTGGCTACTACTGTGATGTGCCAGTGTGAAATGAAATGGCATGCTGACGGGAGTGGGTTAGTACATGGGATGAGGGGAACCATAGGGCTGTCGGTATGGGATCTGACGAGTTTCCATTTGTGTGACCAATCTCTGGAAAATGGAGGACTGCCTGTCCATTGCAGCACTGAGTTGCCACAGCGCAGATGACAACCCAGTTACCACCTGCACCTGCTTGTCCACTTCCGACCAGTGTACTGCATACTCCTCCTCCTCCTTCAGATCAGCGAGCATTGATCCCTCCTGCTCCAGCGTCATCTCTGGATACAGGCGATCCCTCTCTCCATCCTCCATGTCAAGCACCGTCATCATGCTCTCCAACTCCTTAGAGAGAAGCTGAGCCTTTGTCAACCTCTGACACTTGCGTTTGGGACAGGGTACTGTGAGTCATATCAGGAAAAGGGCATCAACATTGGAATTACATGTTTTTAGATATATAAAACCTTAATGATACTATACCTGTCTGCTCTGGTGACAGTCCCGCCTCACCACTTCCACGGACAGTGAATTCTGCATTGTCTCCTTTGGGGACGTCCATATCCACGCCAGTGGAATCATCTGTGGTGATCTGCCCCTCCTTGGCCTGCACATCTCTCCCATCAGCGCTGCTGGTTGCGGCCTAAGATGCCTCAGGGATAGGAACTGGGGAATCAGGGCTCTCCAGAGTGCTGACTATGCTCAAAGGTGTTGCTGAGCAGCTAGTACCCCAGATATTGTGGCATTGCTCAAAGTACTGCCACTCCAAATGACCATTGCCACTCCTGTTGTGATCCAGCACAAAGTGGAACTTTTTCCTGAGACTCTTTAGCTTGGTCACTACCTGGCCTTTACTGCGGCTGTGACCACGTGCTGAAAGTGCCCTGGCCAGGCGTTCAAATGTAGGATCATCCCTCACTGTCCCCATGAGCTCCCTTTCCAGGGCTTCTTGAGACAAATGGTCAAGAAGCCATTTGATCTCTGCATCTCCCCAATTTGAACCCATAATGTGTCACTGATAATGTAAGCCTCAAATCTACTGCAAAATGAGACTGTACCTGCAATACCCTGCATGCACACTGTTGGGTGTTTCAAAATTGGTGCTAATGGGTCTCAACCTGATGATGTCACGGTGATGTCATCAGCCTGACCCTAAACAGCCGCTTATAGCCTGGCTGCACTCAGGTTCGTCGGGGGAGATCAGCTCTCCGCCAATTATCAATCCCGGAGGAGGGTTGGTGTCAGCGCATTGGAGACACTCTTGGAGCATTCGGGTGAGTACGTCCTTAGCCACATGGGGGGAGATTATGTGGCTTTACACTGGGGTGTTCAGGCCACCTGTGCACTGACTGTCTTTTTTTCCTTTCCCCCCCCCCCTTATTTGGGTTTATATAGGAAGGGAAGGGAAGTGGGTTTTTTTTGGTGTCTTGTGTGTGTTCTGTATAATTGTTGAAAATAAGTTTGAAAATGAAAATAAAATATAATTTTAAAAAATGTGCTTATCGAGCGTGTATCGAGCAGATACAGCAATGAGCTCTCTGAACCCTTCTCCATTAACAATGGCGTGAAGCAAGGCTGCGTTCTCGCACCAACCCTCTTTTCAATCTTCTTCAGCATGATGCTGAACCAAGCCATGAAAGACCTCAACAATGAAGATGCTGTTTACATCCGGTACCGCACGGATGGCAGTCTCTTCAATCTGAGGCGCCTGCAAGCTCACACCAAGACACAAGAGCAACTTGTCCATGAACTACTCTTTGCAGTCGATGCCACTTTAGTTGCCCATTCAGAGCCAGCTCTTCAGCGCTTGACGTCCTGTTTTGTGGAAACTGCCAAAATGTTTGGCCTGGAAGTCAGCCTGAAGAAAACTGAGGTCCTCCATCAGCCAGCTCCCCACCATGACTACCAGCCCCCCCACATCTCTATCGGGCACACAAAACTCAAAACCGTAAACCAGTTTACCTATCTCGGATGCACCATTTTATCGAATGCAAGGATCGACAACGAGATAGACAACAGACTCGCCAAGGCAAATAGCACCTTTGGAAGACTACACAAAAGAGTCTGGAAAAACAACCAACTGAAAAACCTCACAAAGATTAGCGTATACAGAGCCGTTGTCATACCCACACTCCTTTTCGGCTCCGAATCATAGGTCCTTTACCGGCATCACCTACGGCTCCTAGAACGCTTCCACCAGCGTTGTCTCCGCTCCATCCTCAACATTCATTGGAGTGACTTCATCTCCAACATCGAAGTTCTTGAGATGGCAGAGGCCGACAGCATCGAATCCACGCTGCTGAAGATCAAACTGCGCTGGGTAGGTCACATCTCCAGAATGGAGGAACATCGCCTTCTCAAGATCGTGTTATATGGCGAGCTCTCCACTGGCCACCGAGACAGACGTGCACCAAAGAAGAGGTACAAGGACTACTTAAAGAAAGCTCTTGGTGCCTGCCACATTGACCACCGCCAGTGGGCTGATATCACCTCAAACCGTGCATCTTGGCGCCTCACAGTTCGGCAGGTAGCAACCTCCTTTGAAGAAGACCGCAGAGCCCACCTCACTGTCAAAAGACAAAGGAGGAAAAACCCAACACCCAACCCCAACCAACCAATTTTCCCTTGCAACCGCTGCAACCGTGTCCGCCTGTCCCGCATCGGACTTGTCAGCCACAAACGAGCCTGCAGCTGACGTGGACTTTTTACCCCCTCCATAAATCTTCGTCCGCGAAGCCAAGCCAAAGAAAGAAGATAATTAATGAAGGAACTACACGAAGTTTACAGTGCTGATTCAAGGTTTATTTCATGACCTTCAATTTTCAATTAAGAATCCCTGGTGAATTCCTCACAGAGCTTTCTTTTTTTTTGAATATTTTATTTTTGATTTTTACAGACTCAACAAATCATAAACAAATCAATAAACAGAGTATGTGTTCATCATATTCCCTTATTTCCTCCCCTACCACCCTCCCCTATACAATTGATGAAGGAATCAATAAACATATTAACACAGAATCAATTAACTAATTTTCTTCATTAAAACACAAACACGCACACACACGCATGTCTGCGTCATCTTCTTTGCAAGTAAAGGGAATTCATCAAACTGGGTGCCAAAATGTAATGTATAAAAGGTTTCCATATTCTTTTAACATTGATTTTCAATATACTATTTGAAATTTAAACTAGAGTTTTCAACAGACATGAAATACCCAATTTTACCAGACATAAATATGTTTGCATTTTCTCATGAAATTTATTATTTTATTTTAAAGTTGTTTAAAAATTCTTTGTAGTTCAAAGAATCAGTTGTCTGTGGTCATTTAATCCTGAAATTTCTCTGAAAGAAATTCAAATGACAAACACCTCTTCAATAATTTAAAATTAATTTCTAGCAATGACTAATGAACCCTACACTCCTTCGCTGGTAGTATTTGAAATAGTAATCATGAATGGCAGTCCATAAGCTAAACTGTAGAAAGAGAAGCAATTTCTTTATGTCAGTGCAATTCTTTGCTAATTTGCTACAAAAAAAACTTTAAAAAACAGACCTTGAAACTGAGGGATAGTTAAAAAAAATTAAAGAAAGATCCAGAAAATACAGAATGATGTTATAATAGTAATATTTAGGGTAAGGTTAAGCTATATTTCTTATAAATATGTCTTAAGTAATATAGTGGGTTTGGAACAGAGTTACACACACTCACCCACCCATACAATACATTCAGAAATGGGGTAATCTTTAGAAGTCTTGAAGTCTACAAGCCAGAGGTATGAAGATCACATGATTTCCAAGAAACTTGCTAACAGCTATTAAAGATTCCAGTAAATGGTCACATTATTTCAAAGCATTGGAACTGACCTCATTGATGATGTAAGTGGTCACATAATTTGGAGAAATATATTATCAAATTCGGACATATTAAAAGAGAAGACTGCAGGAGTTGAGAAGTCAAGACCCTGTGGTGAACGCAGGAGTAAAAACAGTAATATTTTGAAGGAGAGGGAGATACTAGTCTGTACTACATTATCCTTATCATAGGAGATATCCTGGAATGACAGGACTAGAACAGTAATCTCTAGAAAGAGAGGGAGAATTTGGTCTGTACTATAGCACAGTAGCCGAACACTAGTGTTAGACCCCTGTGAAGCAAAGGGTTGTATTACAGTAACTAAAATAGGTGCTGTTATGTGACTCCTAACAAAAGGGGACTACAGAAATAAGTGAATTTTGAAAGTGAGGCCACTTCTCGATTGCTCTTTTGAAGATAAAGGATGCAGTCTCATAAAGGAAAGAAACTCCAGAATTCTTAAGAATCTAAGAGTTGAAGATCATCAGTGTGAGAGTCTAAGAAGAAATCTTTCTTGGAAAATAGCTCACAAGATTTGTGAGTTTGAACAGTGTTAACAAACAATTCATTATTGCTTTAAGCAACAATTTAAAAGAACTTAATGTTTTGTAATCAGTTCTGAACTACAATTTAATAGACCTTCAAGTTCAACATGACTTTAAAACACTTTTCAGGCTCAAGTTTAAACTGAAATAGTTTGGTCTTTAATACACACACATTTATACAATTACATTTGTGCATAATGGAGGGTTAAAATTAGAGTTAAGTAAGTTTAGAGTTAACTAAGAACTGTTATGTGATTTATAATTTAGTAGAAATTATTATTTCGAATTTACCACTGTCTGGCAAATCTTCCATTGCTGTTCCTGCGTTACAACTAATGGGGTTGAGTAAGTTCAAAACAGTATTGCCATAAAGTAGAGCAGAGCTTATATAAAAGTGACCCTTGTGTAAGGGTGTGTAAATGTGTTCCTTTATTTGAGGATGCAATCAAGATTTGCCAAAATACTTTAATTGGCTAAGTAGAGATTTAAAAAAAAACCTATTTACAAAAAAAAAGAGAAACTATGTAGAATAAATGATGTGCTTCACGTTGCGTACAACATGCTGATCTCCTTGATACTTCTGTTATATTGTTAGGTCGATTTTTTTCCTCTTGCGTACTTAAGAGCTATTTCGGGCACATTTAACTGTCAAACAGCATATTAAACTAACTGACTGTTCAATTTTATTGATCTTCTCTGTTGTTATGTTAATTACACTGCATTTTCAATTTTAAATAATCACTTCCTCCTAGCAGTTACACAAAATGAATTTGGTCATTTCAAAAAGTTCTTCAGGAAAGGGTTACAATAATCTTTGGCTTGGCTTCGCAGACAAAGATTTATGGAGGGGTATGTCCACGTCTGCTGCAGGCTCGTTGGTGATTGACAAGTCCGATGCGGGACAGGCAGGCATGGTTGCAGCAGTTGCAAGGGAAAATTGGTTGGTTGGGGTTGGGTGTTGGGTTTTTCCTCCTTTGTCTTTTGTCAGTGAGGTGGGCTCTGCGGTCTTCTTCAAAAGAGGTTGCTGCCCGCCAAACTGTGAGGCGCCAAGATGCACGGTTTGAGGCGATATCAGCCTACTGGCGGTGGTCAATGTGGCAGGCACCAAGAGCTTTCTTTAAGCAGTCCTTGTACCTCTTCTTTGGTGCACCTCTGTCTCAGTGGCCAGTGGAGAACTCGCCATATAACACAATCTTGGGAAGGCGATGGTCCTCCATTCTGGAGACGTGACCCACCCAGCGCAGTTGGGTCTTCAGCAGCATGGATTCGATGCTTGCTGCCAGCTCGATGTTGGCGATGAAGTCATTCCAATGAATATTGAGGATGGAGCGGTGACAGCGCTGATGGAAGCATTCTAGAACGCTTCCATCAGCGCTACAATAATAACTATATGAATAATGACAGGAAATCTGCAGCCTGGTATTGTGATAGCTGCGCTCCTGTCAAGGTACAAAAAGTACAACTAAGCCACACAGTACAACACACACAATATCTATTCGAGTCACACTGGTGGGAATGAGTAGTATTTAGTGGTGGGTAGACCAGGTCACCTCACTAATACGAGTGTATCTCATTGAAAGAACTCAGTCAAAAGCTACAATATTAAAGGCATTTTTCAGCATATCAATTTGATAATATTTCTTTGAGCTTATTGTTACAAGCTTATGTTTTATATCTTGCATATCTCTTTTCTAAAGACAGGGAAATGGTCAATCATTTATTCTCAAGTACAAGTCCTAATTTAGAGATATCCAGAAATTAACAGAAGTCTGGAAGGGTTGCTCCCAATACACATCAACATCTGTTCTCTGCCTGCCTGATTTCTGGTCTTTAATTAACGCATGCAAATGACTGTTTCACCCTAATCTTAACTCATTACAGTCAACAATAGTGGGAGAAACTTCTGGGCAGAAACAATGTCAAATTGGGCTGGGCTGGTGCTATTAAGGTTATTGAATGCTTATTATACCTTTTGACAATAACATTGCGTCTGATATAGTAGACTCTATCAGCCGCATTTGGGAGGGAAACTGATTTATGAATGGTCTGCCTTTTGACAACTTGTTGACTAGATCATGTTAATTATGTTATATATGATATATGTTATATATATTCAAATATAAGATGATGATACATTGATCAGGATTTAGGGCAGGTCCACCATCACTTGATGTGTCATGACGTCAAACGTAGAAGGTAGAACAGTCCTAACCCTGGGGATGGCTCCTTGCAAGTGTGAAAGTGTGCAGTGTCCCATTTAGGAGTGGTCAAGTGTGAAAAGTTGTTGGACACTATCTGTAGCCCCAATAATGACACAGACAAAAGACTGAGGCGAACAATAGGCTTTATTGTACTAGAGACTGGTGGCCCGGGTCCAGGCTAGGAAAATGAGCGGGAAGGAGAGGAGACTTGACCTTTATGGTCCGGGGTCACATTTTCAGGACCAGGGAAGAGTCAAGGACAGGAAGACACCCAGAGGGTGGGCCAGCCAGTGCACATAACCATATCACCACATTCACCCCCTCTTTTAAAAAATGGAACCCACCAGAAAACAAACAGCAAACCAGGGGTGGGGGGTAATAACAGAAAAACAATAATAACAGCAGTAGTAATATCAATAAAGTCACAAAAGGGGGTGAGAGAAGTGGACGCCCTCAATGGCTAGAGGTTTAGCTGCACAGGTGAACTCCTCCTTCAGCCAGACTGCCAAGGGACTGGCTTGTCCTGCGGCACTCCTCCAGAGAGGGGGCCGACAGGGGGGAGTCCGCTGCCGGAACCGTCTGGGTTGGGGTGCTGGTGGGGAACTCCCGGGGTGATGGGGGGGTCGTCCGCTGCTTCATGCGGGGTAGATGCCTGGACGTCTGGCGGCAAGGCAAGCAGCTCAGACTCCAAGGTCATGCTCTGATGCAACACGATTGGATCCACGGTGTGGTCGGCGGCTGGCAAAGCAGCCTCAGGGTCTCCAGCCCTTGCCAGGACTCGTATTGGCACAGTGTCCTCATGGCCATCCGGATACCTCACAAATGCATATTGAGGGTTTGCATGTATGAGGTGCACTGCTTCAACCAGTGGGTCCATCTTATGGCCGTGCTTCCGAAGCAGAACCGGCCCTGGGGTTGTCAGCCAGGGAGGGATGTATGAACCATTTGCCGATCTCCTAGGGAAAACAAAGAGGCGCTCATGTGGGGTGGTGTTAGTGGCGGTGCACAGTAATGACCGGATGGCATGGAAAGCCTTGGGCAAGGAGGGCCAGGAGCACCACCTTCCAGACGGTGCTTTTCACCTGGCCATTACCTCTGGGGTTATAGCTGGTGGTCCTGCTGGTGGCTATGCAACTGGCCAGGAAGAACTGTCGCAGCTCCTCACTCATGAACGAGGTCTCCCAGTCACTATGAATATAGTCGGGGTACCCGAACAGAGTGAGGATGCTGCTCAGGACATTAATGATATCGTAGCTGAGGTCATATCCGTGCAGGAAATTGTAAAGGGGAACCTGGAGAACTCATTCACCACCATCAGGAAGTATGTGTTCCTATTTGTAGTTGGGAAGGGGCCCTTGAAATCGACATTGAGTTGTTCAAAAGGGTGTGTGGCCTTGATGAGGTTGCCTTTTCTAGCCGGTAGAACTAGGGCTTACACTCGGAGCAGATCTGGCGGCATCTGGTCTTGGACTGGACATCCTCAACAGTGGTGGACGAGTTCTCCAGGTTCCCCTTTGCAATTCCCTGCCTGGATATGACCTCAGCTACAGTCATTAAGGCCCTGAGCAGCATCTTCACTCTGTTTGGGTACCCCGACTATATTCATAGTGACCAGGGGATCTTGTTCATGAGTGAGGAGCTGCAACAGTACTTCTTGGCCCCTGACCCTGGGCCAGCCAGTGCACATAACCATATCACCCCATTCCTATCCCAGGACACTGAACAGCCAATTTAGTGGGATGCAAGTGTGAAAGGGGCTCTATAAACACAAACTTCAACAGTATCTATATTACTTATAGAACCCATGATGATGACCTTCCTTCCCATCGAATATGTGTTTAATTTTACTTTGCAACCATCTTGCAGCATGACTGGGACTGGATGGAATTGTTCTGGATTTCAACAAGCCTCATATCACAAAAAGAAACTCCTAAAGAGGAGCTGAGGATGAAACTGTAAATATTTCAGGTTTCTTTCTGATCTAATCTGAGAGACAAACAGCAAAGGAAATAGTAGTAATTAGGAAATAATGGGAGTTGAAAAAAAAAGCACGGGGAATATATGGGCAAGAATGAAATAAAATAAATGTTAAAGACATGTTGGTCAAATATAAATATGATTTTCTGGGGATGAGAATGAAATTAAGAAAGTAAACAACAAATGGAAATCTTTTAAAAGCTAAAATTAACATGGTAATGAAAAAAAAACCAGTGAAATAAAGAGGTTAAAGAAAAATGGAAAACCAGCCAACATTAAATAAACCACATATATAAGAATGGAGCCAAACAGTGAGGAAGAATTTTTACTCTCTTGATATCACCCCTTCCTACATTAGCCTCCATAAAGGGTGTTCCTGACTTTAAACATTGATCATTGAGTTACACCAGCTTCTCATTGTTAACACAAAAAGTAAAATATACCATGGACTTATAAACAATAACAGAAGATTGTTGCAAAGTATGCCCACTATAAGTCATACAACATAAACTTTCAGGTGATGACAATGGAACCGCAGAAGTATATTGAAGTATGTTGAATCAGCAACGTAATGTTGGCAGTAACTATTTGAACATCATCTGTGTAGGTTGCAGTGGATGCCAATTCTACCATCGCTTTACTGTGATGTTGAGTCAAAATAGAATTAGGCTCCTTGTGGGAACTTCCAGCATTTTAATTAGTGGATGATCCAGTTACTGTGACATGAATGAGGAGCATTCAGTCCTTCAAATTTGCTCCATCTTGTAATAAGAATCTGGTTGACGTGATTGGAAATTTAATACTATATTCTTGTCTATCCTGGCAATATTTCAACTTATTCTTTGTGAAGTAGCAATCTGCCTTTGCTTTAAAAATGTTCAAAGACTTCCACGATTGATAAAGAGATTTCCAAAGATTCACAACATTCTGAGAGAAAATAAGTTTTGTCTTATCTTTAACTTATATGGTGATCCTTTGATATTAAGCTGTATCCTCTGGGCTGTGATTCTCCTAAAACAAAAACACCCTCATCAGATCTACCTTGTCAAGTCCTTCCAGGACATTATGCATCTCTATCAATACTGCCTCACTCTTCACTCTATTACAATGGTCCTCAACCTTTTTTGCCCTAGGCCCAACTTAAATTTTTCAAAAAGATGTATGCCCCACCATTAATGGAAAAAAGTTATATATTCAAAAAAAATTAATTACATTATTTACTGCAAGTGTATTTCAATACAATTAAGGTTGGAATACACTGGAACACATTTCATATTCAACTACTACTTCAATATGTCAACCATCTCAAACACACATTCAACAATTGTCGTCATTTTGGTGGGAACCTTGCCCCTGATGCTGTCTGCAGATTTTTTTTCTTTATTCAAGGGACTAATTTTTTTTTAACTTTCAACCTTAAATCTCTATGTTTTGTAATTGCCAGTCAGTTTCTCTTAGCTTGCAGCAAATCAAAAACAGCACTGAAGCCACATACTACTAAATAAGATGATGGAAAATGTATCAATAGTTCCCTTGCTAAAGTAGTCGAGTTTGGGGATTTCTTTTTGATCTCATTAGACAGACACATCATGGTTCCTTTCACTTTGAACAGAATTTTCACAGATTCATCATGTTGCAACTCAGATAACTCCTCTTGGTATTGCACTAAAATTTCAGATAAGTCCACCAGCAATGCCTGAATTAACCAAGAGGGAAAATCCATTGCCTTTAAATCAAAAAATCTATCATCGAAGTCAGTAATCAACATTTTCAAATGGTCAACAATGACATTTGTATCAGCATTAGTTACCTCACAATTATTCAACCAATAGAATTGACTGAAATTTCGTGCAGAAATATTCATTGGCATAATTCTAGAAGTGTCATGAATCCAAATATCTTTGTTTTTGCATCAAAGAACATCATATTTTCTACTTGAAGTTGCTTTTTCGATGTACCTTGATGGACAACAATGTCCATCAAGAACTCAAAAAAGCTTTGCCATCTGTTGTAAGCAAGAGCTTCATTTCAGGTTTGTCCTTCAAAAACTCACTGAGATCAAACAGTTCCATAAACCTTTTGAAACAGTTTTCCTTGGAAAACCACCTTACTTCAGTGTGAAGCAATAATCTCACATGTTCTGCATTTTTATTGACACAAAACTGCTTAAATAGACGTTCACATTTTGCGTTATCTTTGATGGCATTAATACACTCGATCACAGAATGCAATATTTCTTGTAGAACAGGGGAAACTTTCTTGGCAAATAAGTTTTGTCGGTAGGTAACACAATGCACAACCAACATGTTTGGATTTTCCTCCTTCATTAATTTTAAACATCCTGATTTATTACCCATCATAGCAGGTGCACCATCTTCAGAACAAGATACAATGTTTCCTTTTGGTATTTCATTTTCATCACATTGCTGTAGATATAAACCCAAACTTCAAGAACTCAACTGAACACTGAAAAACCTTTTGCTTGCTTGGTCTGCTCATTTCGAATATACAACAGAGCAAGTTCCCTGAAACAGATTAATACAACAGCGCGAGCTCCCTGAAACAGATTAATCATTTTTTTAAGTCTTAGAATTGAAAAATGTAATAAAAGTAAATATCAAATCAAAGGAAGAATACTGAGCCTTAAAAAAAAGATATAAAAAAAAACACTAACGTGGTTTCTGAATTTTTTTCTCACAAAGGGTGCATAAAACCTGCACTAGCCTCGTGCTTTACTTTCTGGGATCCCTATTTTTTTCCCAATTTTGGCATCCCCCTCAGGTTGGTACCTGGGGTAGACACCACCCCCCCCCCCCAACAATACACTAGTGCACAAAGATACATAGAGATACAGGTCTCATTCACTACTGAACTGAAAAAGTAAAGGGGTATGAATGAAAACATGATTGTTGAGAGAATTTGGAATCCTTGTCAACAATGAGATAATTTGGAATGGATGATAATAAGACTGGTCAGAAAAAATATAATTATAATGTTAACCAAGGATAACAGCAGCTAAAATAAGAGAAACAATGGAGAAACAACAGAGAAACATTGGAAGAGCAAAATCACATGTGATGAAAATGAAAAGAACAAAATGATTTTACTTGGAAGTTACCACAATTGTGTTGAACCGACAGTGATGCCAAGTCTCATCTTTCACACCAATGCAATGAGTTTATTTTTTCAAACCAACTTTTTAATTATTTCCCAAAATATTCCTATGCCCCACTAAAATATTCTTAAGCCCTATACCCCACCAAAATATTACCACGCCCCACCTTGAGAATCTATGCTCTAATAGATACAAATGCAGCCCATTTGACCTTTTGTCATAAGACTGTCTGCTGATTCTAGGTCAAACAGGTCTAGTGACATTGCTTCCAACACATTAATATCCTCCTTTGGAAAAGGTGACCAACACTCAGTACCCTATCCAACCAATTCCCAAGAGATCTGAATCACAACCTGCAATAAATGAAAACATGCTTTATGTGAATTATACATTAAGACACACCTATGCATCTTAGAGTTCAGCAATCACCCATCATTTGGATAAAATATGTACTTTCCCTTTTTTTGATAAAATGGACAACTTCACATTTTAAACACATTATAAATTTTTATGTCTTTGAGGCCTTGTTTTTGTTTGCTTTACAACTTACTTTTTTACTTCATGATGCAGGCAGAAATGGTCAGAATTGACATCATACATTTACTAACTACCTCAATTCATTCCCATTCAAGAAAATAAAGAAAGGGATTTGTTGCCTGATTGATGATTGAAAGTAGGATGCAATCAGTTGCTCCCATTTGTCTCCCATTATAGTAGTGATCAAAAGCACTTGTTAGTGTTATAGGTGAGAACAAAGGAGAAGCATCCACAAAATCCAATGAAGAAGAGGTTTTTGGTTTGCCCTATTGCCCAGAGATTAAATTCCAAAATTACATTCTGCCTTTCTTTTTATTCAGTTACTTAAATTTTTTAAGTATCCATATTTTTAAAAAAAAGCATTCAAGCTGATTCCCTCACCATAGTTTTCTAGGGAACTTAAAAACTTCCAAGAGTGATGATCGTCCACATACATGTTTTAAAGGCAGCACTTTAATTTAGCCTCCAATAAACAAAACAAAAACATTGGATGTTTTTGATTGAGTTTTGGATAATGGGTCTAATTTTGAAGTGGATAAAAATCAGATGATCACTTAAGTAAATGCATATTATTGATAAGGTCTTTGTATCAAGGGCTAATCATATCAACTTTGAGATGATGTTACTGTTAAGGTCATTGAAACTCAAATATTTACTTATCTATGCCACATGTGACTCGAATATTACTGATTAATGCCGTGTTTTAAAACAAAAGTGGAGAGCAAAATTATAAGAATGCAATTCATGGGTGCTTTCTAACATTGCATGCTCAAAGAGTAAATGTGGAGCTTACAATGTTGGACATTCTGTCTAATGATTAGAAAATGAACAATTAGTGTTAATAGGATGATCATTAAAAAGATGATTCCACATTTGAAGTTAATGTTAGAGAAAGGGATCATTAATATCAGAGAGTTCATTGTACATTTGGTGGCTAATTCAGAAGAAACTCCTTTGCAAAGGTATAGTAAAAATATGGACTTCATTATCAAAGGGCATACACAATGAAATTTCAATAGATGAAAGGGATTGAAGAAGACTATCTGGGTCATATAGCCCGTGCCTTTGCAATCAACTCAATAAAATTAAAATATGATTAGCATTTTGGCAATAATCTTGAATGAAATAAATTACTAATATACTCATCATGGAATATGTTTAATCTCCCTTATAATATTACATCAAAACAATTGCCAAGAGTTTGAGAAAATAATAATATTTATAAGTGCTCCTATTAATCATAAAGCAAATTTAACTGCATCATAATACACGTTTTCAGTCAAAACCCATGTTGTTGTCAGTCCTTGACCATTCGCTGGTGTGTTAGTACAATTAATTCCAATCAATGGGAAATTATTGTTCTTGGATAGCATACAATATAGTATCAAATCTATGCAATGTTCTGCTCACAAATTCTCATTTGTTTAACAAACTGAATTTCAATAACTGAGAGTAGTAAATTTTGCACCACTGTTTCATAAATTCCAAGATAGTGATTTTTATTTCCCATCTTGCTGTTTATGAGAATTGTCAAATTTGATAAATTGTTCAGCCTATTTGATGATATTACCATTGGTGGATGCCAGATGCCCAAAAGATAATGCATAGTATCAACTGATGTCATGGAAAGGAAAATCATATGTCAGAGATCTTGATTAACATCACTCTGCGGAGTTTGATGACGGATGTCAATTTATCCAAATGCTTGACAGTTTATTTTGTAATGGCTCCTTCCAACCTCATGACTGCTAATAAATATAGATTCCCTCACCCTTTCTCTTCACATTGAAGAATGATCTTTCTGTTAGCATTGAAGCATTTGAATTTTCATGCCATGAATACTGTGTGCAGTTTTGGTCACCGAATTATAGGAAGGATATAAACAAAATAGAGAGAGTCCAGAGAAGGTTCACGAGAATGTTGACAGGATGTCAGGGTTTGAGTTACAGAGAAAGGTTGAGCAGCCTGGGGCTTTTTTCTCTGGAACGTAGAAGATTGAGGGGGGATTTGATAGAGGTGTTCAAGATTTTAAAAGGTTCAGAGAGAGTCAACGTGGATAGGCTTTTTCAATTAAGAGTGGGGGATATTCAAACCAGAGGCCATGGTTTGAGATTGCATGGAGAAAATTATAAGGGGAACATGAGGGGAAATTTCTTCATGCAAAGGCTGGTTGGGATGTGGAATAAGCTTCCGGCAGAGGTGGTTGAAGCAAGGACGTTATTTACATTTAAGGAAAGACTGGATAATTACATCGAGGGGAGAGGATTGGAGGGGTATGGACCAGGTGCTGGTCAATGGGACTAGGAGGGTGGGGATTTGTTCCGGCATGGACTAGTAGGGCCAAACTGGCCTGTTCTGTGCTGTATATGGTTATATGGTTTCTTCAAACAAGGTCTTCTGAACCCTTTTCTCTGCATCTGACATTGCAGTGTTCCATGTTCTTTCATGAGTTTTCCTTTTTTCTCAGTGTAATGCTACTATTTTTAGAGTTCTTAATATTCTAATTTATGCAAAGCACAAAGCTTTTCTTTTGTAAGATAACTTAAATTTATTCATTCTATTCACGAGGCAGAGGATGATACCACTCTTGGATTATATAGAAATTGCAGTTACTTTCAAATTCAGAAAACCACCAGGGAATCTGGCTACTCAAAAGACTCAGCCTTTTGATCAAATATATAACTGAAATGACTGAACATGTGGTCCAGAAATCTGGTGCTGCGTATTTGTTTAATAAGCATAAAATGTGCATGAAGACATCCAACATGTCAATAAACAAACATTCTTTCGACGTACAAGAATCATCCGCTATATCAATGTTGGCATCGAATTGTCATTCAGGGCCCCACAACCAAATCAGGCTTTGGTCCTTCTGTATATTGAATTTACATGGAGCAAAGGAACAAGTGTCTGCATCAAACATGATGCCCCAGTTAAACTATAACTCTGCAATTGGCACATGATATATATGCATCTATCTGAAGACTCTTAAATGCTGCTATTTTATCTTCTTCCACCAGAAAATTTGTTGTTTTGGGGCAGCATCACAGTGTAAACATTTATATAAACCACCTTACAAAATATATAAAAATAGTGCCAGAAAAAGAAAAAGACAAAGTGAGGTAGTGTCTATGGTTCATTGTTCATTCAGAAATCTGATGGCAGAGGGAAAGAAGCTGCTGTCCTTGAGCTGATGAGTGTAATCTTCAGACTCCTTCACCATTTTCCCGATGGTAGCAGAATTAAAAGGTGGTGGGGGTCCTTGAGGATAGAGGCTGTTTTCTTAAGACACCACCTCTTGTAGATGTCCTCGATGAAATGCAGACTGGTGTCCATTTCTTATCCTGAGCGTTGGCACCAGCCAGAATGCTCTCTACCGTACACCTATAGAAGTTTCCAAGAGTCTTTGGTAACATACCCAATCTCCTCAAACTCCTTACAAAGTAAAGATGTTGGATAACCTTCTTGGTAATTATAAAAACATGGAGGGTCCAAGACAGATTTTCAGAGATATGAGGACTGGTTCATGTTCTCCTGATTTCCCCCTCCTGAAGTCCACTATCATCTCCTTGGTTTTGCTAATGTTTAGTGCAAGGTTGTTGGTGTGACACCAATCAACTAGCTGATCTATCTCACTCCTGCACGCTTCCTCAAGGCCATGTCATTCTACCGAAAACTGTCATGTCATCGGCAAATTTGCAGGTTGTATTTGAATGTGCCTAGCCACACAGTCATGGGTGCAGAGTGCGTAGAGCAGTCAGCTAAGAAACCCATTCCAGGTAGTTAGTAATCTCTGTGAGAAAAACATCATGCACATCTCCTTTAACCATTCCCACCCTCATCTCACATGCATGTCCTGTTGTATTTGACATTTTTACCAAGGGAGAAAGATTGTAAATGTCTTCCCTGTTAATGACTCTCATAATTTTAATAACTTCCATCAGGTCATCGGTTTTCTTCTCTTTTATCAAATTGATTTCCCCAAGTGTAATTGTCAGCAAAAACACAAGCTTAAAAAACTATCCTTGAAGCTGAGAGTTGCTAAAATGTTCCTTTTATCTTTCAGATTAAAAAGGATGGTCTGCATTAAATACGTGATTCAGCAAGATGCTTTATGATGCAAAGAACAACCTTCTTCATAATATTCAAGTTAAAACCGAAGTAAACAAAGAGTAAATAAAATTATTTTGAAACAAAATGAATAGGAATACAACAGAGAAGATAAACTAGCCTAAAATGTAGAAATCCATGGCATCTGAAAGGGATAAAAGGAATCAAATAAAATATTTTGATTCAAAATTTATTTTCAGATGTTCAAATAGTCCCTATAGTTTAGGGGTTTTCAAAGTGATCGATATCGACCCTTTGGGATGGGGGGGGGGGTTCAATGGGACTATCCAAGTGGTTGAAAAATTCCAGGGGGTCGAAAGAGGATTGATAAATGCCGAGGGGGGGAGGTTCGATTGAACTTTTGGGGTCAAAAGATTTGTAGATCCTGAGGTACCAGCTCCAGCCGGGAACCCGAAGTGACTTCTTTGATGTGGACAGCACCACACCCAATGTTGAGAATGGAGACACCATCGCCATCTCTGGCTGCAGCAGATGTTGAAGGCTTGGACCTAGCTCCATTTGGCATCTTTCTGGCCAGAGACAAATGATTTTTTTTAACTGTTATTGTAATCACTTTCTTCCCTGGGTTCTATGTCTTTTTATTATTTTTTTTGTGCATGCCTGGGAGTGTATGAGGGATCAAGGATTCCATGAAGGGGTCAATGGTCTAAAATGTTTGGGGAACCCTGCGCTAATTGAACATGTAGTCTTGTCCTGAGCTAAGTCACTGAGTTATCTGGGTTCCACCAGAATTGTTATATAAACTTCTATGTTCAACTGATTTCCATTAACGATCGAAAGCTTGCCTCCATGGAGACTCTGCCTCTGTGACCTCCCACATGGTTCTCCAACCTAGCCCCGATGGCCTACAGGAATGAGCTCCTGACGTGGGTCTCCACCTTGGTCCCAGCGACTTACAGGACCAAGCCTCCATTGCAGACTCTCACCCTGGTCCTGGTGAATTTTGTGTTTGGAAAGTTATCAGGTTTAGTGGGTTCACAGAGAAATGAATCTGGACACCAGCATTTCAATCAAAGGTTATGTTATTGAAAATTTGGGAGACAAACAGGAGATGTCAAATGATGCTTAATTACTCTATTACTAAACAACTATATAGATATTCACATCAGACCCAGGTTGGACTCCAACACCAGTGGCTGCCTATCTTCTACATGCTCCCACACGTGTACACACTTCAACGACAGGGACTTACAAACAGATTCTCGATTTCTTGTACCAATGGAGTGTGGCCATCTGCAAATACCGATCTGTCACAGTACTATGGGTCAACTTAAGTGTAGTGCACACCTTATCCATTACTGTGCACAGTAATGACTTGGCATGGAGTGATGTCTGGGACTTGGACCAAGAGGCAGAGAGAAATAAATGGGGCATGCATCAAAGTTTTATACTGTTCTGAGCTGGGCGTCTGGTCAATGATGACACTGAATAATTTAAATGAGCCAACGGTAAGGTGTGCACTAATGGGTGGCCAGAGTCCAACTTTGATTGGCAGGTGATGCCAACTTCGAGTAAGTTTCAGACAGGGAGGTCACGTGACATCCATAATCCACAATGTTCCAAACAGGGAGGCCACATGTTCCTCCACAATCTACATATAACAGTGGTCTACAGGACCAAGCCTCTGGTGTGGGTGTCTACCATACAGGACCAAGCCTCTGACACAGATAACCACCTTGGTTCTGGCGACTGATGCGAACTCTCACTGACCCCGCAGCTAACAGGTCTGAGCCTCTGATGCGAACTCTCACCCTGGTCTCGGCAGTTTACAGGACAAAGCTGCTGACACAAACTTTCCCTGTGACCCCAGTGGCTAACAGGATCAAACCTCTGCTGCAAACTCTTATTCTACCTGGGTGCCATCCATTAACATTGTCTTCTCTGCTTTCCATTAGCCACCCCCCTCTCCCTATGTCTTCTTTCCTGTCTCTCTGTCTCTCTTTCCATGTTTATCTGTCTCTCTGTCTCTCTCCTTTTCCCTCTGTATCCTTCACCATAGCTCTGCATTCTCAGAGCTCCTCCTCCCCATATATTCTTACCTTCCCTTTTTCTTGGTCTCTTCTCCATATCCAACAATGACCTTTTGTCTTTTGGTCTGTACTCCTCCCCCTGCCATCTCTTTTATTCCAGCACTGACTGCTTTTCTTAAACCTTGAAGAAGGGCTCAGGCGTGAATCATGGGTAATATATCTTTATCTCCTTTGGATGCCGCGAGACCTGCTGAGTTCCTCCAGCATTTCTGTGCTTTTAATTAAACTCTTCAGCAGGATTGCTGACATATAGGTGTGTAGTTGACATGAGTGCATGACCCAGTATGACATTCACAGATCCAGCAAAGGAATCTTCTTTGTGGTCAATACTGAACAATTAGAAGATGAAAGATCATTTCTGAAGCTGTATGACTATACATTTATTTTTAACAAAAACAATGACAAACAATTATGGCTTGAAACCAATGTGGGAATCATACTGGGCATGACTTCACAGCTACTGTTCCATGCACGCACATTCTATCCCCACAGTCATGAACTCCTATTGGATATTCTAGGTTCATGAAGCATTACCAGCATAACAAGCCAAGGTGGGCAATAAAATGGCAGGAACTAAAGCTCTGCCCCTTGACAGGCTTGATGGCCTTTTCACAACTCATGCTACTAGATGATCTTTCCAATATTTCCAAACATTTCTGATGATAATTAGAAAAATACAACAATAATTATAACAATGTAAATGCAACAAACCATTTAACATTTGAAAGAAGTTCAGCAACACCAAGGAATAAATCAGCGCAGATTTACAAGGTTAGTTCCAGGGATAGCGGGGTTGACATATGCTGAAAGGCTAGAAAAACTGGACTTGTATCCGATGGTGTTTAGAAGGATGAGGGGGGACATGATTGAGGTATACAAAATCATCAGGGGGATAGACAGGGTGAAGTCGGATTACTTGTTCCCAATGATGGGGGAGACGAGGACTAGAGGGCATAGTTTAAGAATACAGGGTAGGCCCTTTAGGACGGAGATGAGAAAACATTTTTTTACCCAGAGAAGTGTGAATCTGTGGAATGCTCTGCCACAGAGGGTGGTAGAGGCAGATTCGCTGATTATGTTCAAAAGAGAGTTAGATAAGACTCTAGTGGGCAAAGGAGTTAAGGGTTATGGGGATAAGGCTGGAAAGGGGTACTGATGGTAGTAATCAGCCATGATTTGTAAAATGGCGGTGCTGGCTCGACGGGCCAAAGGGCCTACTCCAGCTCCTATTGTCTATTGTCTATTAAAACATGGTGTTTCTGACCTTCTTTTAAATATTAGATACATCAACCATGGTAGGATAAAGTTTAGGGGCACATATGGGGTGCATCTCACTCCTTACATCAGCAGGTCATCGAATGGCCCTAGATGTGGTGACAATTGGGCATAGCAAGAGATTCTATGTGTCAAGTCTGAACATCTGCATTTTGTCATTTTGTACTGAGGTATGTAGGCATGGATAGATGGAAAGTACTGACGAGAAAACTGCAACAATTAGTAGTTCTCCATGGAACTTCCAGCATGGTTCAGTCATTTATAGTGTTTTCTCTCTCTCATGCCCAAGTTGCAGAGTATATGGAATATTGTGCAGTGTTTTGGAGACCCAGCTGTAGGAAAGATATGATTAAACTGGAGGGGAGCAGAAAAGATTCAAAAGAATATTACCGGAACTGGTGAGCTTGGTGGAACTGGTGGGAAGGCTGGGACTTTTCTTCCTGCACCACAGGTCGCTAAGGATGGACCTTGTGGAGGTTTATAAAATTTTGCAGGCATAAATTAGGTAGTTTTTTCTTCAGATTTGGGGAATCTAAAACTGGAGTATAATAGATTTAAGGTGGAGGGAAATGATTAAAAGTGTTATGAGGGGTAACCTTTTCCAACAGCGGGTGACATGTGTATAGAATAAGCTGCCATAAGAAATGGTAGAAGTAAGAATATTCAGAAGACATTTAGACAGTTACATGGTGTAATGTGATCGATGGTAACTCGGAGACTTGTGTGGAGTTCAAACACACTTTTTTATTAGCTTATAATTAATGGCCGGCATCTACAATAGCCTTCAGGTAAATCGGAGGTAACGTGGGAAAACAAGGTTTATATCGGGACTGACGGAGGTGGAGCCAAGAGGAGGGGTCGACCGTCTAATCTCTATATAAACAGTGAATTGCATTTCACTGCATTTACCCCTTCCTTCAGAAGAGAACCTGCAGGCGAAAACAGAGATCACGTTCAACAACACAATTTTTTACAATTATTTACTAATTGAGTCTATCAGGGGTCTTGGTAATTCTGGTTGAGCACCTTAGTACTGGTGAACTTTGCTCTTCCAGAACTTCCTGTGCCTCTCGTGGCTCGAAGGGGAACTCGGAGGTCCCGGATCCAATGGTAGCTGCATTGGAACCATGTCGTCCAGAAGTCTGCATGTGATATTTGGAGGTTCCAGGCCTATTGTGGGCATCAGGACCTTAGTTCTTGAAGGTGCGAGATCTCTGATAGAGACAGTATCCTCCCTGCCATCCGGGCATGCCACATAGGATTACATTGGATTGGCGTGTAGTAGGTGCACTTTCTCGACCAGTGGATCTGTTTTGATTCTCCTCGCATGCTTTTTCAGCAGGACTGATCCTGTGTCATTAGGCCATGCTGGAAGAGTGATCCCTGACATGGATTTCCTCAGGAATGCAAACATTAGTTCTTGAGGAGTCACATTGGTTGCAATGCAGAGAAGCGATCTTATGAATTGGAGTGCAGTGGGCAGAACCTCTTGTCAGCGCAAGTCTGGAAAGCTTTTATACTGGAGGGCCAATTCTACAGCCTTCCAAACCATTGTGTTCTCTTTTCCAACTTGTCCATTCCCCCAGGTGTAGCTAGTCGTCCTGCTTGAGGCGATGCCTCATGCGCGCAGATACCAGTGTAGTTCTTCGCTCATAAACAACGGGCCCCAGTCACTATGAATATAGATGGAATACCTGAACATGGTGAAAATGGAGTGCAGAGCTCTGATGACTGTGATGGAGGTGCCTGGACAGAGGATAGCGAACGGAAAACGCGAGTACTCACATTTCATGTCAATCACTTACATCCAGGGGTAGGAAGTTAGAAATTGAACAGGTTTTATGTTGCAGCAAAAAGTATAAAAAATAAAAAGAACGAAGGGAATGTCTGATGGAATGGCAGATGTAATAATGTTGTTGATACTGACTGAGCAGATGGAGGATGATCAAGACTTGTTAATTGGAGTCTATCTAGCTGGAATAGATGTAAATAGAGACAGAAAATAAACACTACTGGAAGTGTAAAATGTGGAAAAACTGCTGGAAATCTGAAATGAAAGACATTGCTAGAGATGCTCAACAGGCCAGGCATCATTAATAGAGATAGAAATGTCGAATTAATATCACAGGTTGATGGACTCTCATGAAGTCTGGGAAATGGTGATACAAATGGGAAAAGTCAGTTATTTTTAAATGTTCAGTAAGCATAACTTGCCTAGTCAGAGAATGAGGAGCTGATCCATTGGCTAACATTGTGGAACTGTTAATTAGTCCAATTTATTATGGAGTTATCCCATTTTGTCAGCTCAATTATTTTTGCAATTATTTGAACTAATGCAGTTGCATTTTGATTTGAAGATTATGTGAAAATACCAAGAACCCCTTTGCTATGTTTATGCCATGATTGTTTTATATATTATAGATTATTAGCTGTAGAATATCTGGTTATGGGAATTATGATGAAGAAACCATCATACAGACTTTGCCAGTAAGCTGGGAGAGAGAGAGAGAGAGTAACCAAGGACATTCCAGACAGGAATCAATTCTCACCTCTTCTACTGAGCCATATCCTAATGCCTGCCTGATCTCTATAACACAATAGTGCTAACTGACCGTTGGAGGCACCACTCAGTCCCTGAATGGCATTGTTTCGGCTTTGAAGTGTTGGCCACCATTGTCATCTTCAAGAATCTCAGATGACTATGAAACTATCCATTTACATGTGTAAATTGGAAATCAGAAATCAGGCAGGCAGAGAATAGATACTAATGTTCACTCTGAGCAACCCTTCCAGATGTCTTGATTTTTTTTTTATATATATACCAGAAGGATGTTCTTAATTATAGGCCATTTCAGTTCGGGGCTCCACCTGGAGACCATCTACATGGCGGATTGAAAATCTGGAATTTACCATTCAGACTGCAGCCCAAAAAGGCTGCTCCAACCCCCCATTCAAAGGAGAGACACCACGGAGCGTTCTCCGGATCCCCGGAGAGGTGGGCCGACTGGTGCTGTAGCACCACCCGTCATCAATATGTGGCAGAGCAATGGCCGTCTTCCCTCCCCATAATCCCCCATGCAGCTGAAACCGCTCTATGGTTCCCAGAACAGTTCCAGCTATGTGGGAGCGGCCCCGAAGGCCGAAGCAGCCCAGTGTGGCTGTCCCAGCCCGCACCGGCTGCCCCCTGATGCCTCGACTGCTCCCACTGCCCCGCCGGTCCCCGCTACTCCAGTGGTCCACGCTTCCCCACTGCCCCCGCTGACAGCTCCGACTGCCCTCGCTGATTAGCCGCGCTGCCCCCAAGGGCTCCCCGCCGCCTCTGACTAGGAGAGAGAGGGGTGAGTGGGGAGGTGGGTCATGGGCTGACGGTATCATCAGCCCGCCCATAAACAGCCCCTTGGCGCGGCTGTACATTCAGATTGATTGGTGGAGGGTTGCGCTGTGGAGATTATCCCTCTCAGAGAGGGGGTTGGAATATGCGGCTCGGAGACCACCTCCGCACATTCAGAGAGGTAAGACATTATGCGTTTTGGCGGAGTTTCTCCACCTTTACATCCCGACTTTTGAGCTATCTGAAATGCCCTTATAACTGGTGCATTAACAAATCATTTCCCTGGCTTTCGGAAGAGGATATGCAAAATGTTAAACATAAGATATAGCAATACCTTCAAAGAAATGTTATCCAATTTGATGCAGGAAAATGCCTTAAATATTGAACCCTGTGACTGTGATCTTTAAATGAGTCCAAGCAGTCTTAGTGAGGTGACCTTGTCTACCCAACATTACAGACTGCTCATTCCTGCTAGTGTTATTTGAATAAAGCCCAGGACCTTGACTTTAACAATATTGTTTCGACAAATAGCTAAAATCTTTGGAATAATAAAGGTTTGGGGTCCAATAAAGATAAGGTTTCTTTAAACATTTCAACAACTGTGTCCACTGCTGGTTTAATCAACTTTTTCAGCTATGGCATTACAGGCAATATTCAGCAATGCATTTCAATTCGTTGTGTTTTGTATTTTTTTGCTACTATACATTAAATGATGATTAGTATCTCACTCATGGTGAATGCTTTCATTTTAAATATCGTGGCTTGTTTTCCAAGCTTTCATATATATATATATATATATATATATACACATCCCATGAGCTTCTTTGGCTTGGCTTCACGGATGAAGATTTATGGAGGGGTAATGTCCACGTCAGCTGCAGGCTCGTTTGTGGCTGACAAGTCCGATGCGGGACAGGCAGACACGGTTGCAGCGGTTGCAAGGGAAAATTGGTTGGGTGGGATTGGGTGTTGGGTTTTTCCTCCTTTGTCTTTTGTCAGTGAGGTGGGCTCTGCGGTCTTCTTCAAACGAGGTTGCTGCCCGCCGAACTGTGAGGCGCCAAGATGCACGGTTTGAGGTGATATCAGCCCACTGGCGGTGGTCAATGTGGCAGGCACCAAGAGATTTCTTTAGGCAGTCCTTGTACCTCTTGTATCCCATGATAATCATAATATATCTTGCACCTCACTTCAGGCTTATGACATTACCATCCAGACCCTTACATCCATTACTTCTGCTATATTAATAGCATGTGTTACATCACAGACAACAATGAGGAAGTGTACAGGAGTGAGATAGATCAGCTAATTGGGTGGTGTCACAACAACAACCTTGCACTCAACATTAGCAAAATTAAGGAACTGATTGTGGACTTCAGGAGGGGGAAATCAGGAGAACCCAAACCAGTCCTCATCGAAGGGTCAGCAGTGGAAAGGGTTAAGGACTTCAAATTCATGGTTGGCGTAGTGGCTCGATAACGCCTCTACAGCGCCAGTGATTGGGACTGGACTTAGGTTTGAATCCCATGCTCTCTGTAAGGAGTTTGTATGTTCTCTCTATGTCTGTGTGAGTTTTCTATGGTGACTCTGGTTCAAAACATACCGGTGGTGTAGGTTAATGGGATATAAATTGAGCAGAACAGGCCTAGGGCCTGCATGTCGATGCAATTACAAAGAAGGGTTTTCAGCAGCTATACTTCCTGAGGATTTTGAGGAGATTTGGTATGTTAAAAAGGATTCTTGAAAATTTCTACAGGTGTATCATGAAGAGTATTCTGAGTGGATGCATTACTGTCTGATTTGGGGTGCAAATGCACAGGACAGAAAAAAAGACAAGAGAGAGTTGTGAACTCAGCCAGCACCATCATGGGTCAGGGTCTTCATTCCATTGAAGACATCTACAAGAAAACAGCATCTATCATCAAGACCCTCACACCCAGGGCATGCCCTCATCACACTGCTGCCATCAGGAAGGATGTGCAGGAGCCTGAAAACAAACACCCAACAGAACAAGGACAGTTTCTTCTCCTTTGCCATCAGATTTCTGAATGGAAAATGAATCACAGACGCCAAGTCCCTTTCTCTTCTTTTGAACTAATTTATTTATATTTCAATGTAATTTATTTATATTTAAATATAGCAATATTTGCACTGTGTTGCTGCCACAAAACAAAGCATTTCATGACATGTCCATGACAATAATTTCTCATATCTATAGAATCTGGTTTGCTTCATGTTCAAGAGTTTACCTAGAATTTACTTTGCTGCATTTGGTGGTGCTTCAGGCACAGTGATAATCTAATCTTTTTTCTTTCAACTTTCAATGTTTTTATTTTGTCAGAAAGTGAATTAAAAAGTACTCACATCTAAATCAGCTAAATTAAACTAAGTTATCAGCTTAGCTTTCAACTTGAGAGATTTTGGTCTTGAAACTGCTTTGAATCAAGTGCTATAGACTGTGTGGAGTTCAATGTGGATAAGGTGAGGTGATGCATTTTGGAAGGTCAATCTCAAAGGCAGTTTACATGATTAATGGTAGGATACTTAACAGTGTGGAAGAATAGAGGACCTTAGGGTCAAAATCCATAGATCTTTCAAGGGTGCTGCACAGGTTGATAAGAAGGCTTATGGTATGCTGGTCTTCATTAGTCAGGGGAATGAATTCATGAGATAATGTTGGAGCTCTATAAATCTCTGATTATACCTCACTTGGAATATTGTGTCAGTTCTGGTCACTTCATTAGAGGAAGTTATGGAGACTGTGCAGAGAAGATTTACCAGGAAGTTTCCTGGATTGGAAAATATGTGTTATGAGGCAAACTCAGCAGAGATAGGGTTTTTCTCTTTGGAGTGAAGAAGGATGAGAGGTGACATTAGGGATCTAGAAGGTTATGAGAAGCCTGGATAAGGTACACAGGCAGCACCATATTCCCAGGGTGGGAGTAGCAAACATCAGAGGACATCTGTACAAACTAAAGGGAGGAGGTTTAGGGGAGACATCAGGTGTTTTTTTTGCACAGAGAGTTGTAGGTGCTTGGAATGCAAGGGTGGTGGTGAAGGCAGAAAAATAGGGGCATTTAAGAGACATAGACAGGCACATGGATGAAAGAAAAAATAGAGGGTTATGAGGTAAGGAGAGTTTAATTTTTTGAGTAGGTATATATAGGTCAATACAATATCATAGGCTGAAGGGCCTGTACTGTGCTGTTATGCTCTTAGTTCTAAACTGGCAGACAGAAGAATACTGTAAATGTTTTAATGGAAATATTCAAGATATATCACATACAGAGTTTAATTTAATGTTAATTAATTTTTATTTTTTTAAATTTTGATATGCAACTCAGTAACAGGCCATTTCACCCACAAATCTTTGAGCCCAATCTACACCCCTAGTACATTTTGAAGGGTGGGAGGAAACTGGACACCCCAGGAGAAAACCCAAGCAGGCACGGCAAGAGTGTACAAACTCCTTACAGACAGAGCAGGATTTGAACCCCGGTCCAGTCCCAATCGCTGGCGCTGTAAAGGCATTACACTAAATGCTATGCTTCCTGTGTTACTATAACAACTTAATGATCAAACAAAGATCATACAATGTGTGAAAAAAAATATGGCAGGGTCTCATTTGATTTTTATTTGAATGCAGGAGAATAAATAAACTATCATTGTTTTGTTTGTAGACTGTGATTTTTTTTTCCCCAGAATCAGTATTTATTGCCATGAAGAAGTCACGAAATTTGGTGTTTGACAGCAGCGTCATAATGCAAACGTTCATATTGAGATGTAAAAAAATCTTTGTCTGAAATACAACAGGTTAACATTTTTTCTATATTTCTCAAGGCATTATTGACAACAAAACCCAAATCCAAAACTGATCATAGATAAATATTCAATGCCATTCTTTAGTTTCAATTCACTGCCAGATTCTGAGTCTTTACTGACTGGCATGTTGCAGACTTATATTTAAGGTTTAAAATACTTTAAAGCTACATTATAAGTGTCCAGCTATAGGGTCCTGGCTATTCTATGTTTATTAAACACACCATATTTTACAATCTAGAGAGTCATAAAGAAAACCCAAAGAAATGGGAGTGAAGAGGTGACAAGATGTGTGAGTACTGTTGAAGATACAATTGCTAAAAAACAAAATCTTTGCCAGTCTGCTAAACCATTCACAATGTTATATTTTGGCACAAATGATAATAGCATACAAACTCTACTAAAAATTTGGGTGGTTTTACTCAGGTTTCTGCTCAAAACCTTATGAATATCATCAAGCAAAAAACCTGCTATAAAGAATGGAATCAGACAGTGTTAAGAATAAAAATCATGAAAATAGAAAAGCACTGAAAATATTTTTATATACTTAAATCTGGGAATCTGATGCAGTTTTTTTTTCAGGCTGTAAAGAGGTTCACAATATAATCCAGCAATGGATCCAATGGATGTGGAATCATTCATTCATTCATGTTCCTGTCCCTGGTCTTGGTGCACATTGTCCAAGATCCCAATAGGAAACATTTCCCAGCACTTAGAAACTTCAGCCATCCAAAAGCTGTTGTTAAGATGGATATCTGTGCAGGATTTGGTGTCCTAATGCTTTTATTTGTGCAAAATGTGTTCTGCAACTTCCGCAGGTGCCTCTCTGGCCAGAGGAGAATATGCTGTAGGCTAACACAAATTGAGAGTTAATAGCTCATGCATTATATTGTCTTCTGAAATAGCTTCTCCCCTGCATTTATTACTTTTGAAATTATGATGTTGTTCAAACTGTCTGCTTTATGCATTTGTTTTCTGACACACTTCCAGGAGTTTGTGAGATAATCTTGATATATGGTCTTCCTGAGAGATTGCAAAATCATTATCATCAATGTTCTTCATGCTTCTCCTATTGGGGAATGACAGCACATGTTAACAGATTTGTGTGTAATGACAAAGGGGCATTTTAGGTACATTTAGGAGACTCTTAGAAAGGCACATGGATGAAAAAAGAGGGTTATGGGGTAGGGAGGCTTTAGTACTTTTTTTAAAGGAATATATGGGCTGGCACAACATCGAGAGCCCTAGAGCCTGTTCTGCGCAGTAGTGTTCTATATTCCATGACATCTGTCCAATCACTTTCCAAGTCTATCTAAGATGACTAAGAGTTCTGTTCCCAAAGATATCTAAAGAAGAAAGGCTCAGATCTAGAGAATGTGCAAATATATTTTAATGCTATGTAATAATTTAGTAATAGGAATAGAAATCTACAACTAATCCTAAACAATAGACAAGCTCTTATTTGGCCACCTTTTGCTGTGCCTATAGTTTTTCAACATAATATTCAGGGCAACTTCAATCTATGGGGCAATTGATATAGACCTTCTATACTAGTTCACAAGTTATCTCTTGGAACACCCCTCCAGCAAATCCTATCAACAGCTTGAGCCCTTCATTCCTTGATGAAGAGCTCAAACCCAAAACATCGATTGTGTATCTTTATCTTTGCTGTATAAAGGATACTATTTGACCTGTTGAGTTTCTTCAGCATTGTGTTTTTATTTCAACCCCAGTGTCTCCAAACTTGTGTGTTTAACTATCCACAGATATAACTTTTGGATATATTTAAGGATTCTTCCAGTGATACAGCACAGAACTGCTGGAAAGGTAGACCATTGATGTTATGAAGTATTGTACAAAAGTATAAAGTGAAAGTAAATCTACATGTATTTGATGCTGCATTTAAATAGCACATAGCATGACTTGTGTATGAATGTGCATATGGACACTGATGAAATATTAGTGACACACAACATTAAACAATCTGGATATAATACAAAATAATTCATTTTAACTAATGGGATTGCAAGAAGCAGGTGGTGAGCCATACAATAACAAAATCCTTACATGTTTTAAATAAATTGTGTAACTATTCACAAAGTTTGGGATGACTGGAGTAACTCTGGATAGACCTCTCTATTTTATTGTGAATTTCCCAATCAGACTTCAAATCAAACTCATCTACTGGACAGGTTAATCTGCTTTATGAATACTTGCCTGACATGTAGATTTTTTACATGTTAAAGTACTATCTGTATTATGCGCAAATTGCACCCGAGCAGCACTTATTTCTACTTCTACCGATGACAGGGAAACTTGCTTAACTACTATAATTGTCAGAGACCTGCACTGAGAGCAAAAGGATTAGTTCCAAGGCAGGGGCAAATAATGAAAACTGATGAAATGCATTGCTAAATATATAAGGCTGTTAGTACATATTAAAATATTAAAAATAATATTGCATTTGTATAAGTGGGTGGGTCACAAAAATCCCAATAACAGCAGCAACTGAAAAGTTAAATATGTTTGATAAATTCACTTTTAGAAATCCATGATTTTGATAAGCGTAACTTACTTTTACCCTTTTCTCTACCACAATCCCAGCTCCCTTATAAAAATTACACTTGCCTCCTGCATTTGCCCTGCCAGTCCAGAATGAAAAAATATGCATCAAATAGCCTGCAATTGTATTAAGGGTATTTATTGAACCCAATTTCTGTTCATGGGGGTCCCTCAGGGAGATCCGCAGTTGAGGGGCAGCGAGGTTATTTGTCTCCACCAACTAACGGACCGGCGGAAATATTTGCCGGAACGATGCCACACTTTTTTTTCTCTTTCTGGCTGAAGCATTTTGCTTGTTTAGATAGGTTTAGACCTTGCAAATTTTACATATCAATCATTTACACAAATTGCCCTTTTGTCTTGCAGTTGTTTGCAGCTATAAGTTAAAACCAGTTTCAGATGGTTCGAGTGGCGATTGTTTATAATAATTGTGCACATTTCGGAAACGGTTTAGTCCTGAAATAGACACAAAATCCACATCAGATTTAAATGTACATTTTCAATGAGTTTCTTTTTTTTACTGTCGCAAAGTTTAAAAACTACTCAGTGTCGCTTTAATTGGTGCGTGACTGTGGAGCCCGGCTCTGCTGCCAGCGTGGCATTTCACATTAAGTTTGCAAAGAGAATCGAATGTAATCTTGCACGGTCTAACTTACCGGTATTTCTCAGTTTTTTATTTCTGAAGACAGCCACGATGACGAGGAAATTGCCGAGGATGTCCACGGCCGTGGTGAAAATCAGCACGCTGGACAGCGCAACCACTGCCCAGGCGGGGCGAGGGGTCCCTGCCAAGGCGGGTGACCGGGAGAAAGCGGAGTAATTCCTCACCGAGACATTCTCTGGCATGTCTGGAAGTTTGTGTCGCACGTCCGACAGTTCTGGCGGGAGGCAGCGAAGGAAAACTTCTAAATATAGCCACGTTGTATCCATTTAAAAGGACTGCCCCTGTTGATGAGGCGAGGTTTTTAATAGGTGGAGAGCTCTTATGCCCGCAAATTATGCTGATGAATCCGAAGTAGGAGTGGTCATTTATTTCTTTCCCTCTCCTTCTGAATGTCTGCCTGTTTCTTTCTGACGGCATCCTGGCGACGGCAGGGCAGCAGCATCTTCTGCAGCTGTCACTTTGGCCTGACCGTCTAGGTTCTACCACACAGCGATGTGGTACTGACACTTGCAATGCGAACGCTCGGACTCCAAACCACAGCCTTCTAGTTAATTCAGTTAGTTACGAAAGAATGCACTCCCAATCCCTCGATAATAGTTTGGAAACAAGTTATCCTCAGGCTTGGCACATTGCCTAAATGAGAGAAGGAATGCGGGGAGAAATGTACACACCACACCACCCCTCCCTCAAGTGTCAATACCATTTAACATTCACCTATAAAACTATCATCAGATCCAAACAAAAGCAGGGAAGAAGTTTGACGACTATAATTGTGGGTTGAGAAATGACCTGCTCATCCACTACAGCTTGCTCTGGACCCTATGGTTATACTTCAATCCCCACCCTCAACCTCAGTCTTCTGCAACATACTATTGACTCCTAGGCGGAGAAGAAACATGGTGTTTGGTTCTTTGATGAGTTCAGGTGTCTGGACCGGCTCACATAAAGGGGGATGTAGTCAAGCGAAAGACACCCGGGGTTAACACTTCAAGCTGCTTTACTTTTTTTTAGGTTTTGTGAGGTGGGATTTAAAGCAAAAATAAATGGTCTCCCTCGAGGAACTGGTACAAACAAGGCACATGTTGAATTCATTTTCAAATCGCTACCTTGGGTTTTTTCTTTTAAAGATGTTCCTTTGAACAGTGTATTTATAGTGTATTTTACTATGTGTGTTAAGTGACAGATTTTGTTTTGATAACACAATTGAAGCTCCTCAATAAATACTCTGGCTCATGCATTTTATAACTGCAATTTGCTGAATGCAACAGTGACAACCTGTATTTCAATGGAGTCAATAATCGAGAAGGAAAGGTCTTCAAGGAACTTGCTTCACTGGAACGCCATCGGAAAATTGCTCATTGATGTTTTCCTGATGTTGCTGGAAGTCAGTGTTAAGAAAATCTATCTTGGCCAAGTTGTACAGGCAGTATTTGCCTTGCGTTTGGTCAAATATATTTTAAATTGATCTACTTTCCATCTGAAATGTCAAGTGATTTGTTTATTTTGTGGATTGAATGAATAAATGAAGGAGATTTTGATTGATTCTGTTTGATAAAGTTGCTGACCGAATCACAGTGCATGGCAGATGAGCAACAAGTAACACTCAATACTTAACTAGTCAAGCCAAAGGATGCAAATCTACTAGAAGTCACTTTTGCCATGGACAGTCAATCCAATTGGTTTACCAAAAATAACCAGATGTCAAATAACCTTGATAGACAATGCAGAACATTTCTTGCTTTGAATTTCTGAGTAAAAATGTATTTTAACAATTAAAGAGTGAATTTTTGAAGTTAACCCTCTGCAATATTTTAATTAGTTTCTGTAAATACAAATAACTATTACAAAGATTTTTAAAATCGGCACATCCTTTCACCCATTGGTGATTTCAGGTTCCATATCTAATAGATTTAACTAATGAAATAAGCATATTTTGCCTGGAGTGTGTAAAATGATTGGCTAGAAAAGAATCACTTGTGTCTAGCCTCCAGGTATCATTTCTCCCAAATAAAACTAATGACCTCAAAGTAACTGTGTATTTTTTTGTAGCTCCTGAATGTATTGCAACCTCGTCTTGTTTTTTTTTAAAATCCCTCAATCATCAGTTTTAGAACAGAATTTTGATGTTTTCTACTACACTCCCCACATATGTACATTTGAGCTGACATTTAACAGACTGTTAGGGTTGGCAGAGGCGAGGGGGTTGGAATCAACATTTGAACATGACTCCTTGCTTTTGTATTTTAAATTCTTTGTATATCACACATGAAGATGTGTTCCCTAATAGTGAAGATATTAAGACTGAATGGCATTGCCCATGGGAAAGTATATAGATATTTCTCTGATACAATGTTTCCAAAATGCAGTGCATTGTTTCATTCAAATAATTGAACCATAGAACATTACAAAAACAGGCCCCTTAAGCCCTTCCAGTCTACAGGTACATTAAAATTTATTAAAAAGAGTCAAATGTCATATATTCAAAGAATTAGATAACTGTGACAACTTAAAAAAGTAAAAAAGTTACTAAGTCAAGTATAGGCTTTTCACCTGGTAAGATATTATTGCAGCATAAATACAAACAGGAAGATTTGGATACATTTCAAAATAAATCACAGTACACTATCTGTCATGTACATTGTTCAAACCTGTTGATAATGTTTAGTTAGAGCCTCAGGTTTTTCCATTGCTTCAAACTTTCAGTAAAGAGCTGAATTCTAGAGAAGAGATAAGGGTGGCTCTCTTGGACATCAAGGCACCATTTGACCAAAATAGAATTAATTAGTGAAGCTGAGGGAGAAAATGCTTCCACTGGCTGTAATATACCAAGTGCAAAGTCATAGTTGTTGCAATACAAATATCGGTTCTGAAATATCACTGTTGGAGTTACTTAGAGCCCTGCCCTAAGCTCCCACACCTTCATTTAAAAAAAATCCAACAAGTCCTCAGTAAGATCTGGATCACATTTGATTTGGATTTATGATGGCAAGTAATAATCATACAAAAATGTCAGACAATCACTAAAGGAGAAATCTACCAACATTTCATGACATATAGTCATAAAACAACAGCAAGCCTGGAGCTGTCATTAATCAGAAACTAAATTGAAACAACCATTTGAATACTTTGATTGCAAAAACAGGTCAGAGACTGAGATTTTGTGGGAAGAAACTAATTTCCTGAGCCCTGTAATTCCTTCTGCCAGGAGTGTGATAAAACACCTTTCACTTGCCTGGACGAATACAGTTCCAACATCACCTAAGTAAGTAAATCCCATTCAGCAAAGAAACTAACTTACTTCACAAGTTTAAACATTTAATATTTACTGAGACCTCTGTTCAGGCATTGAACAAGATATAATGCAAGAATCGGTAAGGCATTTTTTTCACAGAAGTGTTTTTTAGACAAGACAGCAATGTTGGAAAAATCTGAGAAATTTAACATGAATTAACATAATTCCTCACCTTGTGGTCATTGACACTGCACACCTTAAGTTCTTGCGCACATTAGTCCTGCTGCTTTTAAGTGGAGCAACGTGGTCTGAGTCATCAGCTGGACGTCGAATTCATGAGTTGAGTTTTGTGGTGCGATTTAGACTGCAGGCTTCCCCAGGAAAGTAGTAGGGGTCCTGCAGGATAAATCGCAGCACAGGAATTGACTACCCATGTAATGACAAATTTTGTTGATTGTGCCGTTACATGCCTGAAGTCTAAAAACCCTATAGAATCTCTCAAACCTAGAAAGTAGCAGATGCATGTGAGTACCGTCACTTCCAAATTCCCCTTCAAATCACTCATTATTCCTGAGTCAGGATGGCGCTTATTCCCTTCCAAAACACTGGGAGGACATAAATCCCAAAGTCTGTGGTGCATCACCACCAGCATTTTCTTAAAGGTAAGGCAGCAGGGGCAATAACTGCAAAGTTTATCTCTGCGCAGATAAATAAAAAGGTATTTTTTTAATAGATTACATGAAGGTAATTCATAATTTTAGGTAATGTACCATATATGCATTCTACAATGAGAGTATGTAGTAAATTAGTATTACAGCATTAGTGAGACAATATGCAATGAGAAGAATAGTGGAAAATAAAGGGGGGTTCTGTCCAACACATCCACTTCCTGGGAGAAATTAATGACAAAGGAGCCAATTTTGCAGTAATATTTATTTTCACCAAAGACCTCGGAAACACAGAATTCACCTAAAAATTGTTGCTTGGCTCCAAGAATATGTTAACTTCAGCTAATGCGGATTTTGGAATTTGATTTGGCTTCTGCCTGTCCTGCTCTTTTACAACCTGGGATCACTATAATATCCACTATCACTCTTCAAAAAAAAATTGTAAGTACATTTAATATTTTCTTAATAGATTACATGAAAGATTATATAAATATTTATGTGGAGTCTGGGGTGGGTATCGTGAGGGTTTCTTCTATGGAAGCCCTGAAGATTTCTTGTATCCCATAATGATCTTCTCTCCTTTTCTCTCCTGTTAAGCCACGAGTAGCCAGAGCTCCAAGCCACAGATAATGTTAGTTTACTTTCTTTAGTTTAGTTTGTTGTCACATGAAAATTTTAGTTTTATGTGCTATCCAGGTATTGCAAATATGTCACTACTCTCCAGCACCATTTTGATTTTAAAAATCACAGAAAATATGGTGGAAGCAAAGTGCTGACAATATAAACTAGGTTCTTAGCATTTTAGCATTAAAGGGAAATCAGATTAATTTCTTAAGGGCTTCAGCCATTCAACAAGTTGTTCAATCCTCGACAGAGTTATAGGAATTCAACACAAAGAATTGCTTCAAACTGGCAGTAATTGTCCTTGTAAAAGCTGGCCACAATAACAGTACTGGCTCTGGTACCCAGCTGAATACCTGTTTATTTCTTTGCTTCTCCATGAAATGAGCCCAGGAATTTCATGGTGAGTGGATTTAAAATTGCTGCGTAAATCTATTTTACAGATTTGGAGAATATCAGTCACACTGTGCCTGCAAGAACCCAGATGGATCATGCAGAATAAAATATACCTGTCTATGGGGATATTTTGTACTCTGCATATCTGGTTGATTTCACATCTGTGATTCAATTAACCTACTTATAAGGAAACATCAAATTAATATAGTGACACATTCTAAATTGCACAATGCTGCATGCAACATGAGAACTTAACATAATGGATGCAATCCCTTTGATTGTATTTCATATTTGGAATTAATTCAGAAAGCTCAATGTGCTACTTAAAAATAATTGATAATAGCAGTATTGAAGATTTCTTTTGAAAATCCTTTCTGCAGAGATAATCTGAATGAAATTTCTTTTCATAAAATATTTAATTTGTGATATTGTGTGATGTATTTAGTTAAAAAAAGTAAATGTGACTGTTTTCCTGATTAAGATATGAGCAGAGCTCTCTGACGCAAGTGGTCGCTTATACAAGTCCCTGGCCTATATGACCAATTCATTTAATTTGACATCATTGTCTTGAGCCTAATCATTGTCCATTGTCAGTTCTTGTGACAAATTGGAAACATTGCAAGTATTATCTGTATAATTAAGAAATTATTTTCACCAAACAGCAATCTGCTTTGCAAATCTGATGTCAATGGAATATTGACTTCAAAATAAATACAAGAGTAGTTTAGTTTGTCCAGCATCTTAAATACATGTCACCTGGTTAACTCAAAAAATGTGTAGTAAAGAAATTAGGAGGAGTGATGAAACATATTACAAAATAAATAGAATTTAAGAAGATAATCAAGGAAGGGAAACGGTTAAGTGGAAGGAGTTTATTTGGCATATGGGTTTGAGGTGATTCAAGGCTCTGTCATAATTGATGGAAACAGAAATTTGGGAATAGGACATGTTGGGAGCTATGTGAATGGAGGAAACAGGAAGAGTTCAGAATGAACATTTTAATTTAAGACATTGATCATGGCTGATTGGGATTAAGGGGACAATATGTAAAGTTTTCGATGATCTGAAACATAAGGATAAATGAATAGAGACTGATAAAAGAGTTCATTAGAATAATCCGCAAGGCTCAGAGAAAAGCTGTTTGAGGAAGCAACAGGGCTCAGAGAGAGGAAGTCATTGACAATCCCAAGGAGATGAAAGCCCATGATTATTAAGATGGGGAGGAAAGGGTGTACATCCTCATTCCAACAAATGCAAAAGAACATTATAGATTCAGTTGATCTCAAATTTGCACGACTTGGACCATCTCAGGTCACCTGCACAAAGAAAGCACAAATTAAGTGTTTGTTTCACTCATCCCCTCTATGGAGTAGTAAATTATTCCAGTGACATGTATGGTCTGTGACCTTTAAAAGGAAGTCACTTCTGAGAAAAATCTCACCTTTCATTTACTCAGCTCCGACAAAAAAGTAATTTTTAAATGTTTAGAGCAAAATAAATTATAATCGTATTCAGTTTTCCAGCTTTGCCAAGATTTGATTTGATTTTATATTGATGACAGAGCCTGGCACATTTCTGTAACTTTACTGACATAGCACATTACTCTTCTGGTTCACCACGCCACCGACTGGCAATTTTCAGGACTTTCTCCGTAGATCTCTGCAAGATACACTCATAATCATGAACATTCAAATTCTCCTTCCTGTACCTTAATTTCCAACTTGGTCAAATTCACCTATAAGGCCAGAGATTTAAAATTCTTATGCTGGTTTTCATTACCTCCATGGCATAACCTGTTCCTACATTTGTAATCTCCATTTTTGCTCATGCACTTTCTGGGTTTTATTTGGAACTCACCCAGGTGGAGAACATCAGAACAAATTTCAAATTTAATGTTCAAATTTATTGTCAGAATACATACATGACATCACAGACAACCCAAAGATTCTTTTCCTGTGGGTGAGCCATGATTTCTAATCATCGGCAACTATATTCAAGAAAAAAAGATACACATACAAAAGTGAGAAATATAAACAAACACATTGGCTGTGCGATACATAACAAATAAATATTCAGTAATAAATAATATGGAAAGTAAGAATCTGATTGAGTTTGATTCATGTTAAGAATCTGAACTGAACTTGGTGGTTTGCGATCTGAACTTGGCAGTATGCATCTTGTGACACCTACAGTCTAATCCATAATGTTTGGGAGAAAGACATTTTTTCCCCTTTATTTGTCACTGTGCTCCATAGTTTTACATTTGTAATCAAAACAAAATCACACCCGATTGAAGTGCACATTTCAGATTTTATTTAAAGTAATTTGTATACATTTTGGTTTGACTATGCAGAAATTACAGCACTGTTTATACATAGTCCCTCATTTCAGGGTACTGTAATGTATGGGCCATATGGCTTCACAGGTGTTTGTGAGTTCTCATCTATGTCTAATTGCTTCTTTGGTCCAGGTCTAAGGGAGTTTGGCTTGCCTCAAATCTTTTGGTCACCTTTGGACTGTGTAGTTGCCATTTTTCAACACAGGATTAGGTTATGTTTATGAAAGAAAGAAGCCATTATGAGGTAAAAAACACAAAGAAAACAGTAAGAGAAATCGCACAAACCTTAGGATTACTAAAGTCAACTCTTTGGAACATTATTAAGAAGAAAGGGCTACTAGTGAGCTCAGTAATTGCAAAGGGGACTGGTAGGCCAAGGAAGATCTCCACTGCTGATGACCGAAAAATTCTCATCGTGATGAAGAAAAATTCCCAAATGCCTGTCCGACGGATCAGAAACACTCTCCAGGAGGCAGGTGTGGATGTGCCAATGTCTGTAAGATGCAAACCACTAATTAGCTGCAGAAACAGGAAAGCCAGATTATAGTTTGCCAAGAAATATTTAATAAAATAGCCTGCAGAATTCTGGAAAAACATCTTGTGGTCAGATGAAAACAAGATTTACCTGTCTCAGAGTGATGGCAAGAACCAAGTGTGGATGCATAAAGGAAGAGCCCAAGATCCAAAACATACCACTTCATTTGTGAAAAATGGTGGTGTGGGTGTTATGGTCTGGGCATCTATGGCTGCCACAGGTACTGGTGCACATATCTTCATTGATGTCAGCAGCAAAATAAATCCTGTGGTCTATAGAAATAACTGCTCAAGTTCAAGAAAATAGATGGTGCATCATCCTACAGCAAATCAATGATCCCAAACACACTGCTAAAGCAACAAAGGAGTTTTTCAAAGCTAAAAACTAAAAAAATTCTTGAATTTCCAAGTTAATCATCTGATCTAAATCCAATTGAGCATGCTGTCCATATGCTGAAGGAACATTTCATGGGACAAGCTCTCTAAACAAGCAGAAGCTGAAGATGGCTGCAGTAGAGACCTGGCAGAGCTTCACCAGAGGTGACACTCGGCACCTGGTGATGAATCGCAGACCTCAAACAGTTATTGCATGCAAGGGATATACAACAAAGTATTAAACATGGCTACTTTAATCTGCTTTCTTTTTGCTTTCTTTCATTGCTTTCTTTTTAAAAATATTTTTATTGAATATAAATCCTACATAAAAAGTCTTCAATAAAAAAATAATAGGTGTTATCACATATCACAAATTAAATATAAATGTAAATCAAAAACCTATCCTTAATTGTTTACCATTGCTATCTCCCGAACATTACGTTTGTAATTTCTACATGGTCAAACCAAAATGTATAAAATCTGGAATGCGCACTTTAATCACGTGTAAATTGTTTGATTACAAATTTAAAACTGTGGAGTAAAGGGGCAAATAAAGGAAAAAGAAATGTCTTTGTCCCAAACATTATGGAGGGCATGAAAGACCCCTCATTTCAGGGCACCATAATATTTGGGATATAGAAATGGTGTGCATATTAGTCATATTTAGTACTTTGTTGCATATCCTTTCCATGCAATGACTGTCAGTAAATTTACAAATGGTGTTGTCATATTGAGCCACACCCTCATAGGTGAAAAACGAATAGAGAAGGGGGCTAAATATGCAGCCATGTGGTTCTCCATTACTGATGGAGCTTGTAGTGATGTTCTTGCAAATCCATACTGAGGACTGGAAGTGAGGAAATCTTGGAAGTGAGGAAATCCAAGATCCAATTACATAGTTAGATATTGAGACTCAGGCCTTGGAGTTTGCTGATTAGTTTTGAGAAGATGATCATGTTCAATGCCAAAATGTAGTCAATAAAGAGCATCCTGAACATTGCTGTTGCAGGGTTTCATGTAGAGACAGTGAGATGGCATCTGCCTTAGACCAATTACTGTAGTAGGCAAATTGGAATGGATCTATGCCACTGCTCAGATAGGAGCTGATATGCTTGAACACCACTCTCCCAAAATATTTTATCGCTGTGGATGTGAGTGTCATTAGTCAGAAGTCATTTAGGCAGGTTACCACACTCTTCTTGGGCACTGACCTATTTGAAACAGGTGGGTACCAAGCGTTGTCGCAGTGAGATGTTGAAGATATCTGTTAATACATTGGTCATTTGGTCAGCACAGGTATTTGGCCAGGTACTCCAGATGGACCAGATGCTTTCCTTGGATTCACTCTACTTAAGGCAGCCCACACATCATTTTCAGATACTGAGAGTCGAGGATCATCAGGAAACATAGGGGTGCACAGTGGTTCTTCTTTGTTCTGGTAGTCAAATTGGGTGTCGAAGGTATTGAGTACATCTGGAAGTGTCCCCTATTGGACCATATCTGGTTTTGTAGGAGTACGGCCAGAGCTGTTGGGTATCATTCATTGTTTCCATACTCAGAAGGAATCTCCACTTCATCAGAGAGATGGCTTGCTGTAGGTCATATCTACTCCTTGTGTAGTTTTCTGGTTCTCTGAATTGAAATGTCTGTGATTTAGCTCTCAGCAAGTTCCAGATTTTATTGTTCATCCAAGTCTTCTGGTTGGGGGAAACCCTAAATGATTTGATGGGGACACACTTGTCCATAGCTATTTTAATATATTTCTTAATGTCCCTATTTTAAAAGTTTAGATCTTCAGCTGAGTTAACACTCACTGTATAACTCAGAACTCTTTTAAGAAACATCACAAATAAAATAATATAAATTAAATCATCATAAATGATATTGACTTTGATTAATAAAATTACAAAATTTGGAAATTGCGAACTATAGCAGTCTCACGTAGCTTTGATCTTTAAATGCAATTTCCGGCCTGCCTCTTCATACAGGTTGTCAATCCTGTTTGTAGTTGTCTTGCAAGTTAACCTTTTAGCTAAAAACAATATTTATTCTCTAATCTAAAGGACGTGATAGAACCCGTCATGCTGACCACTCGGGTTATTCTACCCCAGACTAGTTGCAAGGTGTTCTTTAAAACATTTTAACCCTTAACTTCTCCCTCCCTCAGAGCTAATAATCCAAAAATCACACCCATGATCACTTGATTAACACAATCTTCCTTTTTTATTGTGCCATCTTGGTGCTCAAGAAAGCAAAGCATTTTGAATGGAGGTATATGTTTTGACTTTATCAGTAGTCTAAAACAAACAAATTTGCGAGTAATACAGGCAGGAGCTAATGCCGATTGAGCAGAGAATTAGGTACATTGAAGTCATCTTGCTGTTGCTACAAAATCAGAAATGGTGGAAGAATTCAGCCTGCCAAGCAACATCTGTGGAAAGATAAACTAGTGAAAGTTTGGGTCACAGACCCTTCATCGGAACAGTTGTTTATTTGATGGCTTATTACTTTTGGTGGGATTGTCACATGGCAGAGGTCCAAATGAAAAGACTGCTTTTTCACTTTAGGATCTCAGTAAAATGGTCCTTCTGGTAATTGGGGAAGCAAAGGCCACCACATGGAATAGTGAAGAAGTCAATGTTAAATCCATTGGCCCACTCAATCCAACGACAGCAAAAACTAAAGATAAGGTGCAAAATACCCCTTGCCAAAAATTAAAGAGAGAAGGATATGACCAAAACACTGTCCATGGATTGGCAGCCGCACAACTTATTTTCGAATCATTGGGCAACCTGAGCTCCAGAACCAAACCTCTGATGTAATTAGGAAGCCTTCAGGGGCCCATCTTGCCCTCAGCACGCTCTCAAATCTTAGTTCCAGAACCTGGTTCCCAAGAGCCAGTCTCCAGCAGTCTACAGAATGGTGAGTCTTGACCACAAGCCATATAAAATAAATGAAAGCAATATTTGGATTAAGGAAGAAAATGAAGAGAGGATGTAAAGAGGAAACAGCTTTATTTAAAAAAAAATAATGACTATTAATAAAATCACTAATAGCAAATTCCCATCTGATGTAATGAATTTTTGTTTCTTTCAGTTGTTAAATTTCAAGATGAGAGCTGATATTTATTGTACTGACAATTATCATGTCATTTCAAAAGCTGTTAGTCTCTAATCCCCAGATACTGTCTTTCAAAAATTTTTTTAAAAGCCAAATAAATAAATAAATGTTATGTGATGATTTTAAAGGGCAATTAATCAGACAAATAAAAATAACCATTTATGTGAACTTCCAGCTGGCTATTGCATGGGTTGGCAGCAGTAGATAAGTCTCCTGTTTTTTTTTTAAATATTTCTTCCATTTATTCATTCCTAATGTTTCAACCAAAGTGCTTTCTACTTTACTCCCTTGTTACTTAACATTACTAATTATTTTAAAATGACTATGAGGAATACAAAAGCTGGAGAAAATGGCAAAAAAGAAGAAGAGACAGCTACTCTGAATTATGCACTCCATTTCTGATCTCTTAAACAAGCATACACGGGAGATAACTGAAACGGTAAAAGAAAGTCAATGTGAAGTCAAATCTACACTTGAAAAAATTTTGGAGCCATTAGCAGAAATTAATGTACGTCTGGGATCTATGGAGTGAGACTTAGAAACAGTCAATGATCATGTGGACAAATTAGAGGAACTTTGCTCAGGATTGTCTGCTAACAACCTTAAATTAACTGCAAGTTATCAACTTGGAGAACAGAAGCAGAAGACAGAATACTCGAATTTTGGGCTTGGCTGAAAATACTGAAACTGGCCAACTGACCAACTTCTTTTCAGAGATACTTTTGGAAGTTTTTGGAAAGGAGTTATTTTTTCGAAGTCTAAGCTTGACAGAGCTCATCACTCTTTGATTCCCAAGCCAGCTCCAGGACACTGCCCATTCCCCACTGCTACAAAATAAAAGATCTCGTAATTCTTGAAGACCTTCAGAAAGGAACTTTTCAATATCGTGAACAACAGATCAGATTTGTCTTGAATCGATGAGTTTGTGTATAGAATATAAAGAAGTCAAGGCTGAACTGTACAAGAAAGGTTTCAAGCCTGCTTTGTTATACCCAGCACATCTCCGAATCACACCCTTCAATGGTCACAAGAAGTTTTTGAATTTGGTGGAAGAAACATGAAGATTCTTGGCAGATTTGCCTTCAACACCAAGTCTTGCATGAACTGTTACTTGGTATCTGAAGCTTTTCTCTTTTCCTGATTGGGTGAGGTTCGACTGCTCTCTCCCTTTTGTTAATTGGAAGGGGTAATGTGCTCATTTAGTTTATAGTTATGTAAGTTTGTTTCTCTTTATATTAATTTTACTGCACTTTAATTACTTTTTCTTCCATGAGTGCACTAAGTTGAATATATTAATTTTATCTTAATAAAAATGAAAAAATTGTATTCACTACCTTAGTTAGTCACTTATTAATAGAACATGAAATGTTATGTGCTCGGGTTATAGATGACTGTGGGAAATAAGGCTAACGGTTATAATGCAAGTTACGTGTGGGAAACTTTAAAGTTTGCCATGTATATATTTCAGCTATTTGTTCCACTGAGCTTGGAAATCTAAATGGGGAATAGGCAGAAATTTATAAATTCATGGCTCTTTTAGTATTAATAGCACACTTTTTTTGGTACTTCAGATACTTATTGCTTAGAAACACTTGAGACATCAATGCGTTAAGTGCACATTTTATTCTATAGTCAATTGTGGTAAAGGGTGAATGAATACAACGTGCATTAAGGACCTGAGTGTGAATCTTTAATGTAACTTTTGTCTTTCACTTTGGTTGTAGCTTTAAATATAAGTTTATATTGTTTGGAAATCAGAATAACTCTTTTGAAATAAAGGATCTATAATTAGAATTTACAGCACAAGAATTTTTTTGAGTTTGTTGCTGTTTCAAATAGCATCCTTCCAGTTTTGGTTATTTGGGAAGGAGGGTGGTTATTTTGGTTTAAGGCGTCAGGTTATAAGTTCTGTGTAAGCTGTGTTACTGCATGGTTTCAGGGTGGCCACCTGGAGTTTGGTGATAATTTGTCCCTGGTTTACTTCATAACATTAATTAAAAACCATGAATAATCATATCAAAGTTTTACTTGGAGCGTGAAAGGTTTAAATAACTTAAGTGAAGGTAAGTCTTTGCACATTGAGCAATTGAGATCTGAGATTGTTTTCTTACCAGAAACCCATATTGATAGCTGTGATTATTCTTGTCTTATGTCAAAATGGAGAGGGCAAGTCAGGGAGGTCTCTAATTTACCAAAACACCCTTTTGTGCATCATAATGCTCTATCAGATAAAAATGGTCAATATATTATGGTTACAGGAAAATTATATACTAAAATGTTAGCTTTCGCTAATATATACAGCCCAAACATTGATGATGTGAGATTTTTTGAAAGTTTTTTTTTACAGCTCTACCAGATTTGAGTCTTTACCCATTGGTTCTGGGGTGGGGAGACTTTAATTGTTGGTTAGACCCTGCTTTGGATCGCCCATCCTTTAAACTTGCCTCTTGGAGCAAATCTGCTTCTGTAATTCATTCTTTTTTTAATCATACTTTGGTATCTCAGTAGAACCCTAGTAGAAGAGTTTTTTTTCTCCTGTTCATCATTATTACTTGAGGATTTTTAATAGATATTCAATTGATAATTGAACTAATGTGAATATCAGAGAATAGTGATTTCTGACCATGCCCCTACTATTTTGTCCATGAATTTTCCAGATCTCCCCCACCCCCACAAAGAGGCACTGTCATTTTAACTCTACCTTACTTTCAGATAGTGATTTTTTAAAATTTATGAATGAGCAGATAACTTTTTTCTTTAACACATATTACTCTTCAACAATTTCTAGTTTGATTGTTTGGGACACTGAAAGCTTTTCTTTGAGGGCAAATTTTCTTAAACTGCTAATATAAAGAAGAAGACTAATAAAGAAAGATTAGATTTAGTTAATCAGATCAAATAATGTTTACATTATGCACAAGTTAAAAGTCTGGAATTATATGAAAGGAGAGTTGAACTCAAAACCTACCCCATTAAACATCAACTTGTAAAGAGCAAAAGTCAGTTTTATATTCATGGTGATATATCTGGCAAGTTCTTGGCCAATCAATAGAAGGGTATTGCTGCTAATAAACAAATTATTAAGATCCGGATGAATTATGGTAATATTCTAAAATAAATGATACATTCAGGGAATTCTATTCTAGGCCATATACCTCTGAGCCTATTAATGATAACAATTTAATGATTTTTTTTGGACTTCTTAAATATTCCCACACTTTCTCTAAATAATGGTTTGAGTTTGGAAGAGCCTATTTTACAAGATGAAATAATTTTGCTATCTCTTCACTGCAGTCAGATAAATCTCCAGGACCGGATGGATATCCTGTAGTGTTCTACAAATCCTTTTCTAAATTGCTCATACCCCCAATTAATTTCTGTGTCAACTGATTCATTTAAACAGGACAATCTTCCATTATCTTCTAATGAAGTGTATGTATCCCTCCTAGTGAGAAAGGGAAAAGATCCAGCTGAATAGTCCTCCTACAGGCCAATTTATTTATTGAATGTTGATATGAAGATCTTGGCTAAAGTTTTGGCTCATAGGCTGGAGAACATTTTACATCAATTATTTTGACAATCAGTCAGGTTTTATTAAGTCTTTATTTTTATTTTTAATATTTATTGGATATTTTGTATTCACCCCCACTGCAGGCCCGAAATGTGTTAACTCATTAAATGCAGAAAAATTATTTGACCGGGTGGTGTGGGGATATCTATTTATGATCTTGGAAAAAATTAATTTTGGACCATGTTTTATTTTATGGATTCAATTACTATATTCAAATCCTACTGCTTAAATTCTTACTAACTTACAACAATCAGAACCTTTCATTCTCCAATGGGGAGAAGGCTGTCCTTCAAGTCCATTACTTTTTGATTTGGCCTTAGAGCCTCTAGCAATTGCATTTTCGAGTGCAGAGATACTTCAGGGATCATAAGGAAGGGAACTGAACAAAGTTTTCCTTTATGCAGATGATCTTTTGCTTTTCATGTCAAACCCTGATACTTATTTACCTTCCATACCATCCTTACTTTCTCAATTTAGTCAGTTTTCAGGGTATAAATTAAATCTGCATAAGAGTGAACTTTTCCCTTTAAATTCTCCTGCACTAACGTATTCAAATTTTCCTTTTAAGATTGTGAGAGATCAATTCACTTATCTGGGCATTACAATTATGAAAACTCATTAGCATCTTTTTAGGGAAAATTTCTCTACTTAAGCATAAAAACTGTCTTTAACAAAATGGTCTCCTTTATCTATCTCTTTGATTGGCCATATTAATTTTATTAAAATGAACATTCTATCTACAATTTTGCATCTCTTTCAGTCGACCAGTTTTTATTCCTAAATCATTTTTTACTCACTCAATTTGCTTATATTGTCTTACATATGGCAAGGAGAATGCCCCCATTTAAATAAAGCTTTTTTTTCCATTTAAAAAAATATTCTATTTACATTTTCCATACATCTAGTTAACAATTAGTTAATTCAACAAAAATAAAATAAAAAAATTATATTTATATTTCCCCCTTCCCTAACCACACATTACCCCCACCCCATAAAGAATTTATTTAAAAGTACTAATATAGTAATATAAACTAAAAAAAAAAGAAAAGGAAAGAACATCTTCAAGGATTGCTCTGACATATCAGTTTTCCAAATGTATTTTCTCATTGTGTTCTTCCAATTGTGAAAAGCACAAGTTAGTCATTCTTATTTGCGAAGCCAAGCCAAAGAAGAAGAAAGAAAAAAAGAAGTGAACCGGTGTGGACTCGAGAGGCCAATATGGCCTGTTTCCGCTCCGTAAATGGTTATATGGTTATGGATATGCACAAACACACTAGGCATTAACAAATCTTCTATATAATCAATTTAGAGAGGATCTCCACAGGGGTCAAGAGAAAGGAAGAAGACTATTATATATTTATGCCTAATGTTTGCACGTAAAGGCATCATAACATAGTAATTTTCTCTAAAGGAATACAACTCTGAATTTCTGCATTCCATCTTTCCATTCCCAAGTAATTGCAATGCATTTTCTTGCCACTTGAAATATTGATAATTTTAATTAGGACTTGTCCTTTGTATATTCCCCAATAAAAAATAAAAGTGGATTTTGCAGAAATATATCATTTGTAAACTGCTCTAAAGAGTTCCCTAAATCCACCCAAAACTGCCTTATTTGGGACATGGCCATGTTGAATGCAAGCAAGTCCCACCTCTAGACCACATCTAAAACATTGAATCAATATATCAGATTTCATTCTATTCAATTTTTGCAGCGTAAGGTATAACTGATATATAAAAAAAAAATATACTGAACTAATCTACACCTTACATTAATAGTATTAGTCTCGGCATAACTCTGACCATCTTCATTCATTAATTATAATTTTCAAATCTGTCTCCCATCTTTGTTTAGATTTATATACTCCATGTTATGGAGTTCCTGATTGTTATAATATGATAGAAATAAATATTTTAATATTTCCCTTTCAAATGAGATTTTCCACTTCACTACAAATATGCAATGTCATAGCTGAACCCAGTTTTTCTCTTAATTATCCTCTCAATTAGAAATAACAGAAAAGAGTATTACCAGATATCCCATATTTATCCCTTAATTGTTGAAACAACATCAATTGATCCTGTTCATAACAAGCTTTAATATTCTTGATCCCTTTACAGGATAAAATATTTTAAAACTGATTATCCTTCAAAAAAGTTATGATAATTTTGAAATAACAATATCTTAGAGACACACCTCCCTTAATTCCAATTTTATCATTTATCTTATTCTAAACATTATTTTAGTGTTTCAACAATGGTGTTTCTTTTACACCAACCATTAATTTTGAATGCCATTTATATATAAGCTCTCCACTACTCTCTCTCCTATTTTTTTCCAATTCTATTTTAACCTATGTCAGCTTTCTCTCTCCTTCAAAAAAAGTAAGAAATCTCATTTGAATTGCTTGATAATAACTCCTAAGATTAGGAAGCTGTAATCCTCCCAATTCAAACTTTCAAGTTAATTTTTCTATAGAGACTCTTGACATCTTATCTTTTCAGAGGAATTTCCTTACATGTTTATTTGGATCCTTAAAAATTTTTTGAGGAAATAATTTTGGCAAAGTTTGAAAAGATTATTGTATTCTTGAAAATATATTCATCTTAATGCAATTAATTCTACCTAATAACATTATAAGTAAATTCATCCATTAATTTAAATCATCCTCAACCTTTTTAAGTAACAGTAAATAATATAATTTATACAAATTAAAAAAAAATATTATCTATATAAATTTCTAATTATTTAATTCCATTTTTTACTCATTTAAATTGAGAATCTTTTTGATAGTGACTATAATCTCCCTCCATAATGGGCATGATTTCACTTTTATCTCAATTTACTTGATACCCTGAAAATTTTCCATATTCTTTCAATTTAGCGTATAATCTTTGCAAAGGATTCTCAGATTTTGTCAAATAAATTAATACATCATCTGCAAATAAACTAATTTTATGCTCTTCTTGACCAACCCTAAATCCTTTTTATTTCCGAATCAGTTCTAATTCTTTCTGCCAATGGATCTGTAACTAATACAAATAAAGCTGGTGATAAAGGATTTTGTTAATTAAACTAGATTTTGTTAATTAAAGTGGAGCAGATATCTGTTCATTCGTCACTACTTTTGCTTTATGTTATTACATAATGCTTTAATCCAATTTATAATAATCTGTCCAAACCCAAATTTATCCAATATTTTAAATAAAAAGTCCCATTCCAAACTGTCAAATATTTTTCCCATATCTAATGTCACTGTAACACTTAAATCTCCCTTTTTATGCTAAATTAATAATTCTACATCATCTAGTTACATTATCATTTGATAATTTCTTTTGCACAAAATCTATCTGGTCCATATTTATTAAATTAGCCAAAAGTTTAGTAATTCTATTTGCCAAGATTTTAGGCACAATTTTATAATCTACATTTAGTAATGATACAGGTCTATAAGATGAAGGTTTCAAAAGAGCTCTATCTTTTTTTTTGAATCACAGTAATTATTGCTATTAAAAATGATTCTGGAAGTGTATGAGTTATTGAGACCTGATCTAGCATTTCCATAAAGATAGGAATTAATAAATCTTTATTTTTTTAATAAAATGCAGACAGAAAACCATCTTCTCTTAGGGATTTATTATTTTGTACTGAAATCATTGCTTCCCTTACTTCCAACTGTGCTATTGGGGTACTCAATTCCATCTGCTTCTCCAGTCTTAATCTTGGTAAATTTATTTGCGACAAATATCTATCTATTTTATTGTCATCCTTTAAAAGTTTTGACCTATATAGTTTAGCTTACAAACTCTTAAAAGATGCATTTATTTCTTGAGGTTTATAACTAATAATATAAGAATAATTTTTAATTGTGTTAATCATTCTTGAAATGTGCTTTGTTTTTAATGGCCATGCAAGAACTTTATGTGATCATTCATAATACCTTAAGCAGCGAAATCTAGAATTATACCATGTCACAGCAAGTGCAGCATTGTCAAAGGTAAAAACCTTTCAAGTGTGACATGAAATCAAGTCCTGTCTGGGTGTGTCTCTGCAGAGGAGTTGCTACCCTTTGTGTCTGGCCAATATTTATTCATTAACCAATAGCACAAAACAGATTGTAGCTTATTGTGTAAGCTTGCTGTGAACAAATTGTCGACTGTGTATCTTATGTTACAGCAGGAATAACACTCAAAAAATATTTTAGTGGGTGTAAATCACTTCTGGACATCCTGGAAGGAACATGGAAAGCACAACATGAATGCAATTCTTTCTTTCCTTTAGGATTGTGATTATCTTTGCTAGTGTCTCTATAAAATATTTGTCATGGAACTTTCACATGGATTCTTCCATAATTGATGAAAGATTGGAAGAGATTACAAACTTATTGAATAGAGAAAGCAATTGAATATACGAACTTATTGAATAGAGAAAGATTGGAGGTCATAATACCTTTGCTTAGTTCTAGTAATTGCTTTCTCTATTCAATAAGTTTGTAATGTATTTATTGGTGTTTTATTAATCAAATATCTTCATTTATCTTCAAAATGCCTTTTCTGATATTTTTTCTAAAATTGTATTGTCTTTCTACAACTTATCTAATTCCTTCATATATTCCTTTTTAAACTAAGAAGTAAAACTTATGATTTATCCTCTCAAATATGCTTTCAATACATCCCACATTATAAATTTATCACTTATAGAGTTCAAATTTGTTTCAGAAAATATTTTAATACGTTATCTGATAAAATCACAAAAAAATCAATTGTCTTTAACAAAGATGTATTCAATCTCTATCCATAAACTGATTTCTCTTTATCAGGCATTACAATTGTTATTAACAAAGGTGAATATTCAGACAAATTTCTTGCTTTATATTCCACTTCCAAAATTCTATCCTGTAGCTCAGCGAGTAACTGCGAGTTCCTGTAAAAAGCAGAAAGAGGTGGGGAGAAGAAGATATGGCTGGTGATGGGATTGTATTGAATTGTCAGAAATTTAGAGAATAGTGAGTCAGATGCAAAGGCTGGTGGTGTGAAATGTGAGGACCAAGGAAACTCTATCCTTAAGTCTGAGGAGAGGTAGGTTGAGAATGGAAAAGATCTGGCTACGGGCCTTATTAATTACACTTTTCTTAAAGAACGAGAACATTTCAATTTTCTGGAGAAGAAGGGTTCAGCAGAGGCAGAAGAATTGTGAGAAAGCGACAATGTCCTCACAAGAGACGGGGTGGGAAGAAGCTCAGACCAGTTAGCTGTGGGAGATTGTGGGTTTGTAATAGATGCCCTTGATTAATTTGTCTCCTGAGGTGCTCCAGAAAGGATACAAGAGGCAGCACTAATATAGTTGTCAATTTAGCAAAGAGTTGGAGAGTGGTATTGGAGATGGAATAGAAAAGAGATATTTGTGGACTTCAGGAGTAGGAGAACACGATCTGGTTTGCATTGAAGGGTCAGTAATGGGGAGGGTCAAGAACTTAAGATTCCTGGGTGTCATCATCTCCAAGGCTCTGTCTTGGAGCCTCCATGTAGTTGCAACCACAAAGAAGGCATGCCAGCGGCTATACTTTGTGAGGTGCTTGAAGAGATAATAGTAGGTCACCAAAGACTCTTGAAAACTTCTACAGGTGTACAGTGGAGAGCATTCTGGCTGGTTGCATCATTGTCTAGTATGGAAGTGCCAATGCTCAGGACAAGAATAAACTCCAGAGGGTTGTAAAGTCAGTCTGCGATATCACGGGCACCAGACTTTATTCCATCGAGGTCATCTACAGGAGGCAATTTCTTAAGAAGGCAGCCTCTATCCTCAAGGACCTCCATCACCCAGTCTATGCCCTCCTCACTCTACCACCATTGGGAATAGGAGCCTAAAGATGAGCACTCAGTGGCACAAGGGCAGCTTCTTCCTCACTGCCATTAGATTCCTGAATGATCAATGAACCAAAGACTCAGCCTTACTTTGATTTTTCATGAACTATTTGTATTTATTTTTGTACGGTGGTTTATACGAATATTTGCTCCTGTGACGCTGCTGCAAGACAACAGATTTTGTGACTATTTCATGACATTATTTCTGAATCTGAGTCTGAAAGGGTCTATTCCACAAATCCACTAAAATATGGGCAGAGCTGGGGCCCATTTGTGTGCCCATGGATACACCCTGAATTTGTAGAAAACTGGGGGGGGGAGGGGGGTCAAATGTGAAGTTGATAAGGGTATGAACAATTCCACCAAATGGAGGGGAGTGTTGATCAAGGATATACATTCAGGGAAGAACCAGAGGGGCCTGAAACACCCACTGAAGGAATTGAAAGTGCATAGGGATTGTACTTTCCAGCAGAATACATAGCTAATAATCGCTTTGTAAAATTATGGTGTATGTATTTTCCTTTCCCATGTCCCAAAATTATTAAAGCCTGTTCATTACATTGAGATTTGGCAACATAGCAACAATTGTTTCATTTAGACTTCCCAAGAGTTATTGTGAAAATCTAGCACACTATAACAAAAAAAATTTCTTAGTGATCTCTTCCAATCTTTCATCAATTATGGAAGAATCCATGTGAAAGTTCCATGACAAATATTTTATAGAGACACTAGCAAAGATAATCACAATCCTAAAGGAAAGAAAGAATTGCATTCATGTTGTGCTTTCCATGTTCCTTCCAGGATGTCCAGAAGTGATTTACACCCACTAAAATATTTTTTGAGTGTTATTCCTGCTGTAACATAAGATACACAGTCGACAATTTGTTCACAGCAAGCTTAGACAATAAGCTACAATCTGTTTTGTGCTATTGGTTAATGAATAAATATTGGCCAGACACAAAGGGTAGCAACTCCTCTGCAGAGACACACCCAGACAGGACTTGATTTCATGTCACACTTGAAAGGTTTTTACCTTTGACAATGCTGCACTTGCTGTGACATGGTATAATTCTAGATTTCGCTGCTTAAGTCACTGTACTGATTCCAAGTGCAGAACTATTTCAAATGCATTGAAGTTTTCAAATTAAAACTATAAAAATATAAGTATGATTAAATACAGATGCCCTCCGCCCCGATGTTACAACTGTTCGGATTACAGAAATCCACCCTAATGCAATTCACAAATCATTAAAACTTTGTTGCCCATTCAGAGCCAGCTCTTCAGCGCTTGACGTCCTGTTTTGCGGAAACTGCCAAAATGTTTGGCCTGGAAGTCAGCCTGAAGAAAACTGAGGTCCTCCATCAGCCAGCTCCCCACCATGACTACCAGCCCCCCCCACATCTCCATCGGGCACACAAAACTCAAAACGGTCAACCAGTTTACCTAACTTGGCTGCACCATTTCATCGGATGCAAGGATCGACAATGAGATAGACAACAGACTCTCCAAGGCAAATAGTGCCTTTGGAAGACTACACAAAAGAGTCTGGAAAAACAACCAACTGAAAAACCTCACAAAGATTAGCGTATACAGAGCCGTTGTCATACCCACACTCCTGTTCGGCTCCGAATCATGGGTCCTCTACTGGCATCACCTACGGCTCTTAGAACGCTTCCACCAGCGTTGTCTCCGCTCCATCCTCAACATTCATTGGAGCGACTTCATCCCTAACATCGAAGTACTTCAGATGGCAGAGGTCGACAGCATCGAACCCACGCTGCTGAAGATCCAACTGCGTTGGGTAGGTCACGTCTCCAGAATGGAAGACCATCGCCTTCCCAAGATCGTGTTATATGGCGAGCTCTCCACTGGCCACCGTGACAGAGGTGCACCAAAGAAAAGGTACAAGGACTGCCTAAAGAAATCTCTTGGTGCCTGCCACATTGACCACCACCAGTGGGCTGATATCACCTCAAACCGTGCATCTTGGCGCCTCACAGTTCGGAGGGCAGCAACCTCCTTTGAAGAAGACCGCAGAGCCCACCTCACTGACAAAAGACAAAGGAGGAAAAACCCAACACCCAACCCCAACCAACCAATTTTCCCTTGCAACCGCTGCAACCATGCCTGCCTGTCCCGCATCGGACTTGTCAATCACCAACGAGCCTGCAGCTGACGTGGACATTACTCCTCCATAAATCTTCGTCCGCGAAGCCAAGCCAAAGAAGACCAACATTTCGGTGGTGTAGGATACAATATTCACTTACATGATTCATGTAGGGAAAGAAAATAAATAACCACAAAATGCAAACAGAACAACAAATGTTGTCACTCTTTTCAACTTGCATTTCTTGACATGTGAGCAGATGCCAGTAAGAAAGATACCGGTAGGTTTATTTTGTTGTGCAGTAGACTTCTCCCCCCCTCCCCCCCCCAACCCACCCCGGAGTTTCCATTTTTTTTTGCAATCATGATGTCAGAAATAGGACCAGCAAGGTTAAGTGCAACTTTCAAACCTCAATTACTCCTGTTATTTACTCCGTTATATCATTAAGCCATCTTACCCAGATAAGTGTCAAAAAGTGCACACCTCATTCAAACTTTAGGCTTGGAGTTGACAAGCATCTCTGGTCACTTGTGTATTTGAAACCTGACAAGAAAGGAAATTCATAAAATTGCAAAATGGGTGCTCTTCTATGAACATAATCCCTCCCTAAAGCAGGGTCATTTGTACATGGTCTAAACAATTTGCAAAATATTCATTTATCAATTGAAAAACATTTCCGAGTACCACAGGGAGTTTCTCTAATAAATAGTTCTGCTGCCTGATCATAGTTTCAGGGTCAATCCCTGACATCCTTCAACTCATCAGATTAGAATGATAATAAAGCTCTGCAGTTATCCTTGGCATTCTGGATTATGCAGTAAAATTATATTAAATCATCTGTTACATTTGTGAAGATTACCTCATCATTCACCTAAGATTTTACATCATGGTTCAGTTTTCTCCTGTTCTCACTTAGCAGAGAAATAATTTTACAAAACAAGCCATTATGCAAGGAATTAACTGAAGAACATTCATTTTATAAAATCAGATGAATTTACAAGAGATAACATAAAGGGTGTATACTTTTATTAACAACATAATCTATCTTTAGATTGATTACAATTGTTATTTTTCAAATATTTTATCTAAAATGATAACCATGCATTAAAATATATTTCAAAATACAAATAAATAATATCTTTAGTATCAAATATATGATGATAATACCCCAATATCTCTTCTCCCCCAACCCCCACAGTCCCAAGAAAAGATATAGAAAAGAATGAAAAGTACATAGCAAATTTTTAGAATAGGAAATAAAAGGCAAGAAAGAAAGGAATAAGAATAAGAAGAATAAACTGCTGAAAATGTTAAATTCCATCTAGTCTAAATTTCTTATCTATTTCATCATTAATGGAATTCCATGTAGGTCTTGGAGGTTAAGAAGAACATTTAGAAATCTAAAAAAAAAATTTAAATTCTCTTTTTTGTAGATACAGGTGCCAAATTTGTAAAAATATATATTTTTTCCTTAAATTATAAGTAATTTTCTCTAGGGGAACACAAATGTACATTTCCCCATTCCATCGTTCCAAACTGCAATACACTTTCTTGCAACCTGCTAATGTAATTTTAACAAATTCTGTCTGATATCTAGTTAATTTTAATTTAGATCTTATCCCCATAATGTTACCTCATAAAAATAATTCTGGATTTTGTGTAAGTTGGACTCTTGTAATTTGTTCTAAAAATAATTCCTAATTCCAGCCAAAAAAGTCTTACTTTATCACAAGACCATGGTGAATGTTAAAAAAAAGTTCCCACTTCGCCACATTTAAAACAACTGATCTGATCAATCGGATTTCAATTATTTAATTTTTGTGGTGTGAGGTATAGCTGATGTAAAAATAATTATATTGTACCAGTCCTTATCTTACATTTATTGTATTAGATATACAGGCCTGACATATATCAGCTCAATTCTTCTCATCTATTATCACATTTAAGTCTGTGTTAATTTACAATTCTTATTGCAAATGCATATCTTAAACATTGACCACCTAAAAATAGTCATCATCTCAGCCAATATTTCTGTAAGATTAAATGGAATCACCCAAAATTAGACCTTTATAATATAAATAAATATTTAAATTTATTCATTGTCTTTCATGATTCAGAATGTTTCAAATTATTTTGCACACAAATAACAAAAAGATAATAATAAATGAAATTGTTTTAAAATTCAAGATTCCATTATTGTCATGTAACAAGAAAGGATTTTTTTTTAATTTAAATTTAGACACAGACCATTTCAGCCCACACACTCATGTTGCCCAATTACACCTGATTAACCTACACTTTTGGTACTTTTTGAATGGTGGAAGGAAACCGGAGCCCCCAGCGAAAACCCATGCAGACATGGGGAGAATATACAAACTTCTCACAGACAGTGCGCGTTTCAAACCCTGATCCAGATCACTGGTGCTATAAAGGTGGTGCACTAACTGCTGCTCCAACTGTGCCACCCTAAAATATTAATATTATATGAAATTGACTGTCCTGATTGACAATCTTGATATCAGGCCATCTGCAGAAATTGCTGATCATCTCTTACAGTCAGAGAAAGAGAAGTAAACAAGAGTCTCCCTAGAATCACTGAGTGTCAGTGGTGTGGCAATATGTAATTACACCACTAGGTCACCAGGGGTCATCCTTGTATATAAAGCAGTCCAGAGCTACAGTCTAGGCTTCCACGTTTGTCTTGCAGAGAGCCAAGACCTCTTAGTGTACATATTAGTTTATTAAAGCTGTCTTATACTCACAGAAGAAGACCGCAGAGCCCACCTCACTGTCAAAAGACAAAGGAGGAAAAACCCAACACCCAACCCCAACCAACCAATTTTCCCTTGCAACCGCTGCAATCGTGTCTGCCTGTCCTGCATCGGACTTGTCAGCCACAAACGAGCCTGCAGCTGACGTGGACATGACCCCTCCATAAATCTTCGTCCGCGAAGCCAAGCCAAAGAAAGATACTCACACTGCTGTTGTGATTATCGTCAGTACAAATGGATTTGCTTCCAGCGCTCCCACAGCTTCTGCAACCATACAAAATCTAGTCTAAACCATCAGCAACCCAAGCTCCAGATCCAAACCTCCAACATGATCAGGAAACTTTTTTGAACCCTCAGTACTCTCTTGCATCCTGATACTAATACCTGTGCAATTGCAACACTGTCTAATTTGGAAGCTATACCTCCTCAGACCGCAAGAACCTGCAGAGGCTAATTAAATCAGTAGTAAAGATCACTGGGGCTCTCTTCCTACCATGAAGGATTTTTACAACACTTGATGGAGGCAAAAGGCAATAAACATTGTGAAGGACTCCACACACCTCTCAAGTAAACTGTTCTTCCTTTTGCCACTAGGAGGTAACCATGGCACTCAGACCCTTACATCCAGATTGGCCAATAGCTTTTCCGCCAAGCCATCAGATTCCTGAACTCCTAGAACATTTGGGGACTGTTACTTTATGTCTTAATATTTAATGTGTTTAACTTACATTTATGTAATATAAGTCCTGGAGAAATGCTATCTCATCTTTACCGTGCCAGCACGGTATGAATGATAAATGAAGGTGACTTGACTTTGTACCTTTTCAGTAAATGTCCAGCTATTCTCCTGCAGTCCGCAGCCTAGTGTGAGTCCTTTGACTGCAGCTGCCAGCAGCCCACAGCCTTCATGGGTTCTTCACCTCGAGTCCGCCGGCCGCCTGTGTGTTCTTCAGCCGCAGAGCCCCTCACCAGTTCGTAGCCTTGGTAACCATTCCATAGTCATCTCCTCTGCTTCTCCATCTCAATGGTGGGGGGGGGGGGGGAGGGAGGGGGAGGCTGTTTTTCTTCCTATTTTAAATGCCCTGCACCAATCCTCTACTTCTCCGGAGTCTGCAACTCCTCGAGACTCCTGCTGAACATAGGCTCTGCCTTCTTGAGGCCAGACCAAAATAGCAGGATTTTAAAATAAACCAGTGCCGGCTCCTTTAACAAGCTGATTAAAGCCTGGTCAGAGCCAGTGATAGTTGGACTGAGTAAAAGAACCCTACGGGGAAGTGCTGTGTTTCCTCCTCGCTCTCTATTTACTTTAGCTAAAAAGTGACATTGATTTAGGGGCATGTACTGTCAAAGTCAGAACTGATCCCTATTATTCCTCCAAAATAGTACCATGGGAGGAGATGGATAGGACAATTACGACCTTGCACTCAATGTTAGCAAAACCAAGGAAATCAGGAGAACATAAACCATTCCTCATCGAAGGGCCAGCAGTGGAGAGGGTCAAGCCCTTTAAATTCCTGGGTGTCAACATCACTGAAGTCTCCATGACAATGCGAACATGAAGGCGGCCTGCCAGCGGCTCTGCTTTGTGAGGAGATTTGGTATGTCACCAGAGACTCAAAAACTACAGGTGTACCATGGAGAGCATTCTGGCTGGTTGCATCACTGTCTGGTAAAGAGGTGGCCATGCTCAGGACAGGAAAAATCTCCTGAGGGTTGTTAACTCTGCCTGCAACATCACACACACCAGTCTTCACTCAATCAAGGACATCTACAAGAGCTAGTGTTTTAAAAATGCAGCCTCCATACTCAAGGACCCCACCACCAAGACCATGCCCTCTTTTCTCTCCTACCATTGTAAAAAAGGTACAGGATTGTGAAGATGAGCACTCGGCGGCACAAGGACATCTTCTTCCCTTCTGCCATCAGATGGTGGCACAGTTAGTGTCGTGCAGGGGTGGCCAACCTTTTAATTTTTAATTTAGACATACAGCTCGGTTACAGTCCATTTCGGCCTATGTATCCATGGCGCCCAATTAACCTACACTCCTGGTAAGTATATGTGGCCTGAAATGGCCTGTTACTGTGCTATATGTCTAAATTAAAGATTAAAAATGAAAAGGTTGGCCACCCCTGGCGTAGTGGTTAGTGCAGCACTATTACAACACCAGTAATCGGTTTGAATTCCATGCTGTCTGTAATAAGATTGTACATGCTCCCTGCGTCTGCATGTGTTTCCCCCGGGGCTCCAGTTTCCTTCCACAGTTCAAAATGTACCGAAGGTTGTAGGTCAATTGGGCGGCTCAGGCTCGTGGGCCAAAGGGCCTGTTACTGTGCTGTTTGTTAATATTAAAAAAATGAATGAACAATAAACTACGGACACTATCACATTTTGTCTTTTTATTCTTCTTGCAGTATTTTATTGAAATGTGGTTTATCGAAATGTTTTCACTGTGATGCAAAACAATGAATTTTGAGACATGTTGATGACAATAAAATCTTGATTCTTCTTCTTCTGGGGCACAGATTTAGCAACATATTTAAAGGATGGTCACTTTGACGATGTAGATTTTTTTGTCAGTACTGTACCCAGAGTTCATCTTTTAACCTAAAGGTGAGAATATTACCAAATGCACCAGGGCCTGCAAGTTCTGTTCAGAAGCGTAGCCAGGTTTTGATGTTAGCAAGAGAGAGAGAGCATATAACCACACAGCTGTGGTTGTGTGTTTTATTCCCATTATGATTTTCATACACTCTTCTATTAATTGTTTGTGTTAATAAAAGTAACATTTGATTGCTACCCTTGCATCCAGACTCGTCTCTTTCAAACCTGACACTTTCTCAACACAATAAGGACCAGCAGGGGAGTAGAGTAGCCAGGTTTTGACGTTAGGGGGAGCAAGAGTACATAAAAAAGGCACCACAACCATGACTGTGCGTGCCCACAGGTTTTGCAACCAGCGCACAAACAAAATTAATGTGAACACATCCACCATGCATAACAAATAATTTTAAAATGATTATACATTTTATTTTGTATTTAACAGCAAAATATGAGGAACAAAGAACTATAGAACACTGCAGCTCAGTAAATAGGCTATTTAGACCTTCTAGTCTGTGCCGACCATTATTTCGCTAGTTCCATTTACCTGATTCCATTCCATAACGTTGCAGACCTCCCATTCATGAACTTAAGGAAGATACAGTTTTAAGGGAAATACATAATTGTTATTTGTATTTGAAATCAAAACATAATAAAAACATGTGCTATTTAACTATTGTACATTTTAAATGCAAAATGAAAATAAAATGAAGCAATATGCAGGAACTACAACAGTCTCTTCTAACATAGTTATCTATTACTTTATTATATTCTACCTCAGTAGCCATTGTCTTTCAATGGAGACCAAAGTTAACCCAGATAATCTATCCTCATCCATTGTAGAACAAAGGTGGGGCTTTATGTGTTTGAGCCGGGTAAAGGATCATTCTGTAACTGTGCTATTTATTGTTGAACTCCCCCATAGAAATTAAATGTTGTCTCTCAAGTTAATTAAATGAAGATCACTAGCAAGCACTCCTTAATTATCTTATTTTTTTCCCCCATTTGAACAGTATAACAGGCTGTGCTTGGCAGCAGTTTAGAGGTGGTAATTTTAACTGTTCTTATTGCCAGTACTGAAGCCAGGCTGTGTTTCAGATGTGCTACATTTGGAGCTAAATTTAAGCAGAAAGGGTCTGTAAATCTGGTTGCCGCTCCACTATAAATTACAACTTGCATTTTTAATTTCCTCTCTGCATACAATGTTATTCATCTGATTCCAAAACAAACATGTGGCACAGAAACAGCACAACTTATGAGAACAAACTGTCCTCTTCTCACTGCCTTTTACCTGTCAAAAGCCTGATTAAGCATTGACATTCTTAATGTTATATATCAGGAATGGATGTTCAGCTTGTGAGATGTTATAAGGCTATGGTTAGCAGATCTGAATTTATTTTTGAGTCACATTTACAACATTGATTGTTTTCATTCCTACACATGAGATATGTGTAAACCTTTAAAGATCTATGAAACCGTTGAAAAAAATGATCTCTTCTAGCCTTTGAGGTTGAAGTATTGTGCTCTGCTTAGGAATCCAAGTGCTGAAGTTTCACCAACAATTTTAAAAGATTTGTACTAAATAGTTTAATAAAAACCTTTGGTAAAAGTATTGGTAAAGGATGGTTAATTTACCCAAATATATTTTTATTTGATTACTTGAACAAGTTTAGAACTGTTGTAAAATCTGGTGAAAAATGCTGAATGATAGATGATTTTCCATACCTGTGGCAATGCTTATAACCAGATAAATTAATGGAGGCATTTTCATCTCATGTGGATATAGAGGAAAAAAGGGGTTGTGTGAAGGAAATCACAAGCTGTTTAATAGATGCCCTCCTTTGCAGAAACTGGGTGAGCTTCAAGCATTAGGTCTTTTCAAACTGATTTGTTAAATGGGCTTAACTAGGTCCATGGCCTACCTCAGAGGAAGTCAGGGAACCCAGTTAAACTTACCTAGGTTACGTCCTCAGGCAATTTGAAATTAGCCGACCCACTTATTCAGGTGACATCAGCACTTGCATGCGTGCGTCACCGGGCAGCCAGCATCCGAACATCCAGCAGTACTTTCAGTGAGTATGTGGCAGATTCTCCTTAAATCATCGGGTTGCCGATTTAATGGGTAGATTCCCCCTGCAATTTAAAAGATGCTTCCAGCACCTTTGCCCCAGTAATTGCACCTGGGTCCCAGGAGGGCCGCCTTGGTGCTGCAGTTTAAAAGAGGCATGAATGAATAAGCACTTGCAAGCATCTCACTGGTCAGATTTTAATTATTCCCTAACTTTACTGATTTCTTAATTTGTTTCTTATAATCAAAGGTCAGGTTGAAAATGGGGATTGGAATAGGTGTAGTATAAGTTGGGATGGTGATGGAAAAGTAATTTCATATAAAAGTGGTGTGAAAATAGGCTGGCATCAGGGCAATGACCTTTCCATTAACCTAAAAATCTGACATCATTAATATTCTGTTAATGTTATTAATCAAGTGGTAAATGAAAGAAAAACATGAATTTAAAAGATATGAGGATAATTTTGGCAATTACATATGGTGAACAACTCCCAATGAGCATAATTCCAAACACATTAGGAAGATCTAGCCAAAATATTCTGGTCTTTTGTTTAAGTTATCTATTGGGGTCGACAAATGCAACCCACAAAATTTTGAGTTCAACCCACCATAGTAGTTCAGTTATTAATCTATACATCACAGAATTAAACACATTGACACTAATTCCCTCAATGTTTACAATCCACCTTTTCACGGATGGAATATATTCTTTTTCGTTCTCTCCTTGAATTATAACACTTTTTTTCTGATTTAGCATTCTCAAGAACTGATGGATGCCTTAGTTTGTCCCTTTAAGGGCTGCAGTTTGTTTCATTCAATGCTAAATATCAATTGGAGGGGTTTCTGGCTGAACTAGCTCCATCCCTTTAATTGTCCAGTGAATCCGGAGCATGATCATAAATTGAACTTTACAATTTAAAAATTGTCTCACATATTTAAAACTGCCTACCATAATTTCATGGCTATTGATAAAGGCAAAGTACAGGAAGATGTGTATTTTTCACACTTGGATCTCAAAGTAGCTTCTTTTATTCCACTCATCTCCATGATGTCTTCAAAGTAACATTCAATCAAAAAAGATTTAATGTTCATTTTGCCATCTTTGAAACAGTCTATCAAATGCAGAAGATCCATGTGCACTTGAAGTGTCACATGTTCATTCTAGTGCAGTGGTTCTCAGCCCTTTTCTTTCCCATCTACCACATTAAGTAATCTCTTACTAATCACAGAGCAGCTATGGTATAGGGAATACTTAAAGTAGTGGGAAGAAAATGTTTGAAACCATTGTTTTAATCGTACTTAATTGACTCGTTATGTGTACGGTTTCATAACTCCACAGGAAATGGGCCAATGACAATTTTTCTCAAGCAAAATAGTTCAGTAACAATTGGGTCTAGAGCAGTGGTTCTCAACCTTCCCTTCCCACTCACATACCAACTTAAGCAATCCCTTACTAATCACAGAGCACTGATGGCATAGGGATTATTTAAAGTGGATGTTAGTGGAAAGAAAAAGGTTGAGAACCATTGCTCTAGTGCATTACAAAAGGTTAACTTCAGTGCAGATGTACTCTGATGTTTGTACTAGATGGTTATTTTCAAAAGTATCAGTCATTAAAAGCAATTCAATTGAAGGTGTGCTCAATGGCCATTGTAAAACTCAAATGAAGGTCTTATTCATCAACAGAATTGAGACAGTAAATGCCAAGATAAATCAAAAAGTAGTGAGTAGACATCTCAAGCTTAATTACCTTGACTAGATCTTCCATCTCCTCATGTTCTCTTTAGTTGAACCTTACAAAGGTAACAGCAGAAAAGAAAGCTTTTTGAATAACAGGAGGAGGAAGAGATAAAGATGGACTCTATCTCTGAACTTGTCAGTGTCTGTGAAAGATGGCTTGTTGAAGGGGATGCAATAAATGGAGCATTTCAATTCTAATGGCTTTAGGAATATTCTGAGTTATTCATTATCAATGTTCCAGCTGCAAGTAATAGATAAATTTCTTAAACTCAGTGTTCCTGACTTTGCAATCACTCTCAGGGTTCCAGAGTTTCTTTTTTCTAATCTTATCACATTTACAAACCCTTTTACCCAAATTCAAATCCTCATCAAAGAAAACCAATTTCACAACAGGATATTTGCATACGTACAAAGAAAGTGATTTAATCTGAATGCCATGAACTATTATTTCTAAATGTTTATTATGAAAATATGCCAGTCGCTGACTGAAGAACCTCAGTTCACTTCCAACTGAAGAACAGTACATTCTCCCTTAGTCAAAGTTGTTATTAGCATACATTAGTTTACATATACAACTTGTTTCATATTTATCAGGTTGTCACTCACGAATACAAGCAAATTATCCCTGATAGTAATATTTCATACATCTACAGAACTCTGCCCCTTTCCAGTAGAAAAAGAGATCTAAAGAGAGCTACACAGTTCAAAAGATTTGGGAGGATTCCCACAACTACAAATGACAAATTACAAAACACTACCCACATGACAACTGTCCATTATATATTCAGGTATAAAATAAGACCACTATCACTTGGGTGTCAGGAACTTCGGCTCCAAACCCTCCCCTCGGCCTACCTGAAATGTGTGGCATAATTTTCAATTCAGTTTTTAAATTAAACAAACATTTTACTCACAGCTCTTGGGCTCTCCCTCTCCGATTCACTTCAAACATAAATCTAATTCTTTTTGTGGCATGCTGACACAGTACTCCCAATGGAATGGAGGCACACAGGGCAGGTTAATTTTTCAAGAATAATAATCCCTGAAACCATAGACTCATGCAACATTAGAGCAAAGAAAACAGGCTCTTCAGTCCTTCTAGACTGTGCTGAACTATTATTTTGCCTAGTCCCACTGATATGCACCAAGTCCTTATGCCTCCACATCTTTCCCTTCCACGTACCTTTTCAAATTTCACTATTTTTGCTGGCAGCTTATTTCGTACTCTGTGTGAAGAAATCCCCCTATATTCCCCCCTAAGCTTTTTCCCTTTCACCCTTAACGCTTGTCCTCTGGTTTGTATTTCACCTAACATCAGAGGAAAAAAGCCTTCTTTCATTGACTCTCTCTCTCTCTCTCTCTCTCTCTACCCACCATAATTTGAAATACTTCTATCAAATCTCCCCACATTCTTCTGTGCTCCAGGGAATAAAGTCCCAATGTAGTGGTGCTATGGTGGCACTACAACTCCCAGGAGGCATCGAACCAGCCATGTGATGTCAGTATGTGATGACACCAGGTGCATGATTCTGGCTTTTAAAAAGTTACACAGGTGATGAAGAGTAAATCCGTTTGATTCACTCTAGAAATGTTTTGTGTGGCAATTTCATCATGTCCACTGTGATTCCATAGGCTACAACTGGTGACCCCAAGGAGTCAAAAAACATATTTTTGTTCAAACATGGACACTGCAGCCATTGCTATGAAGCTACCATCTTTCTGGACAGCTGAGCCTGAACTGTGGTTCCAACAGGCTGAAGCACAATTTCACCTTTGCAAAGTCAAATTGGACACCACTTGTTATTACCATCTTGTCAGTGCCCTGGACCAGGCCGTCGCTAAGACGGTCAGCAACTTCCTACAGGATCTACCACATATCAGCTTTAAAATCATTTTTATTATGTATATATGGTATGTCCCATAGGGAAAAGGCAGCCAAACTATTACATTTCCATGGGTTGGGAGACTGCACCCCTGCAGAACTAATGGATGAAATGCTGTTCCTGGAAGCTGGCAAAAATTCCAATATGTTATTTGAGCAGTTCTTTTTAGAGCAAATGCCAGATATATTAGAGTCTTGTTATCCAAGTGTTCATTTGAAGACCGAAGGGCTGTAGCGGAGGAGGCAGACATTCTATGGCAGGCTAAAAAGCCCAGCAAGGAAAGACAAATATTAAAGAATGCACAAACCCTACATTGGTGTCAAGATAGGTATGTTGGAGCTTGAGAGCGTAGCAGGAAAGTAACTCAGCATGAGCAAGCTGTAGAACTGAATTCTCTGGCTTGAAGCGTGTGGAGAGATGAATGATCAAACAAAAAATTGGTGGAGGAACTCAGCAGGTCAGACAGTATCAGTCAACATTTCTAGTCTAGGTTCTTTATCAAGATTAAAAGGAAAGGGATGATATTACACAGTTGTCAAAACTGCTCCCATTTGCCTGTGATGCACATCCCTCAAAACCATTCCTTTCTACGCACCTGTATAAATGACTTTTACATGTAATTGTACCCACATCACCTGTATAAATGACTTTTACATGTAATTGTACCCACATCTATTTTTTCATCTGTTAGATCCCTTCTTATACCTACCGTAAAGTGAGAAAGTTGCCCCTCAGAACCTTTTCCCTCTTCCTTTAAATCTATTCTGTTTAGTTTAGACCAGCTGATTTCAAACTTTTTCTTTCCACTCACATACCACCTTAAGTAACCCCTTTGCCATAGGTGCACTGTGATTAGTAAGGGATTACTTAAAATGCTATGAAAAAGTTTGAAAACCATTGTTATAATCATACATAATTGACGTGTTATGTGCACAGTTACATAACTCCAAAGGAACTGGGACAATGACAATTTTTCTCAAGCAAAATATTTCAGTAACAATTGGGTCTAGAGCACACGTCAATTATATTTGGCCCGCAAGATCATATTAAATATATATTAGAGTTGGCCCGCTGGCCGCTGCGCCATGTATAGTGCATGCACACTGAAGGTGAAAATGAAGACGCCGGAGGTCTGGAGGGATCTCAGAGTCCCGAATCCCGGGGATCGGAGCGCCGCACTCAGCCCGCCCGGCTCCCAGACACACAGACGCAGCTGGAATTGGGGACCATCCTCACTGGGTCTGCGCTTCAGCGGCGATGCCGGACCGAACGTCTCGTTGGCGATGCCTTCCCCCTCGCTCCGTGCGCGGCGGACCCTGCCTCCCATTCCTTTTGTTGGAGACGAGCCCGGCGCCGTGAGATCGCAGTTTAATCCCTCTCCAACCATGGGAGGGGGGTGGGAGCAACGCGCTCTTCTCAGCCAATTCCTCCACCGCCCCGGACGCCGGCGTTTCAACGGGGGGTTCGGGTGCCTTCGTCAGGTGACCGACCTGTTGGTCCAAGACAAGGGGAGAGCGTACAAACTCCACACAGACAGCACCTGAACTCGGGTGAACGTGGAGCTGCGACCCCACATTCCACATCAGGACTGTGTGTAAGATTGGGAGCAGTGAGACGGAAGCTTATTTTGCTCCTGTGATTTAAGCCTTTCTTGGGGTGGGGGGGGGGGTCCTTCCCTGACTACTTGCCTAACAATTAACCTAATCAGATGTGGAGTTACCACAATACAACAGTTCTCAACCTTTTTCTTTCCACTCGCGTCCCTGTGCCATTGGTGCTCTGTGATTAGTAAGGGATTGCTTAAGGTGGTCTGTGGGTGGAAAGAAAAAGTTTGAAGACCACTGCTTTAATCATCCCTCAATGACTTGTCATGTGCACAGTTTCAGACGCTAAAGGAAATGGGCCAATAACAATGACAATGAAAAAGTTTATCCAAAACTATTATTAAACATTTCTTTTAATAAGAAAAAGTTTAACATTACATATGTTGAAAGAAGAGAAAAGATGCAGATGTTGTTGAAAATTTTCAATAAATATTTAGTTCGGCCTTCGACTTAGTCCAAGTTTTTAATTTTGGCCCTCCATGAATTTGAGTTTGACACCCCTGCTCTAGAGCAATGATGCTCAACCTTCCCTTCCCACTTACATACCACCTTAAACAATCCCTTACTAATCACCGAGCACTGATGGCATAGGGATTACTTAAGGTGGTATGTGAGTAGAAAAAAAAGTATGAGAACCATTGGTTTAGACTCTCTTCCTCTAGAAAAATGACAATGACCATTTATCTTATCTATGCACCCTCATGACTCTCCTCTGAGGTCTCCCTTCAGCATCCTGTGCTACAAGGAAAAAAGTCCCAGCATATCCAGTCTCTCCCAATAACAGAAACCCACCAATCAGGTTACAGCCTTATGAATTCTTGTTGCACCTTTTCTTGCTTAATGACATATTTCCTGTTGCTGAGCGAACAGAATTGTACACAAAACTACAAGTGTGTTCCCACCAATGTCTTCCAGAGTTGTAACATGTCCTCTCAACTCATATACTCAATGTCTTGACAGATAAGGTAAGCATGCCAAATATATTCTTCATCATCCTGTCTAATTGTGTTGCCACTTTCAAGGATTGTGTTCCTGTATCCCAAATCTTCAGTTCTGCAACACATCTCTAGGGTCTAAATATTTACTGTAATATTTCTGTCCTGGTTTAACATAACAAAATGCAACACCTCGCACATCCAAGTTCAATTCCATCAGCTATTCCTTACCTACATTCTTACTTCATCTAGATCCTATTATAATTTAAGATAATCTTTTTCACTGTCCACCAGTGTAGCATGAATAAAAGCTCTAATGACAGGAGGGAGAACAAATGCTTTTATTAGCTTATAACTATGGGTAGGGTCTCACAGTAGTTTTCGGAAGGGTTCTGGGTTTAGGTGGGAAAACCAGGGTTATCTGTGAGCAGATGGGGGCAGAGCCGGGAGGCAGGACCAGCCATCAGCACAACACACTACCAGTGAATCCCTGTTCACTGCATTCACCCCTTCCTGCAGAATTTAGGGTCTGTGAATGAAGACTGAGAACATGGGTTCAGAAAAAAGTCGAAACATATGCAGTTATTTATAAATGTACAGATTTAAGTGGTGGGGGTCTGGAGATCCTGGTGGAGTGCCTTGGCACTGGGGGGCCTTGGACTCCTTGTGTCTCCTGGTCCCCTTGTGAGGGAGAAGCTGTGGGCTAGGTTCGTGGCTCAGTGGAGGTGCATTTTCCTCCTGAACCGCATCCCTGAGGCCCTGACTGGGGATGGTGAGAATGAGCTCCATGGCTCGCAGGGCGCTAGAGGCAACAGACCCTCTGTTCCAGTGGGTGCCAGGTCCCTGATAGAGACAGTGTTCTCCCAGCGATCCGGGTACTCCACATAGATGTACATGGGGTTGGCGTGGAGCAATTTCACCCTTTCCACCAGGGGGTCAGGTTTGCTTCTTCTCAAGTGCTTCCTAAGAAGGACTGGACCAGGAGTGGTGAGCCAGACTTCCCTATGCCGACTTTCTTTCAAAGGTGAATAGAAGCTCATGAGGAGTAGCGTTGGTCGTGGTACATAGTAGAAACCAGATAGAGTGGAGCGCGATGGGGAGGACATCCTACCAGTGTGAATCTGGAAGATCTTTTGACTTCAGGGCCAGTTTGACAGTGTTGCAGACTGTGGCATTCTCCTTTACAACCTGCTCATTCCCTTGGGGGTGGTAGCTAGTAGTCATGCTGGATGCGATGCCCCTTGCCACAGGTACTGACACAGCTCGTCACTCATAAAGAATGAGCCCCGGTCGCTATGGATATAGCTGGGATTCCCGAACAGGGTAAAAATGGAGTCTAGGGCCTTCATAACAGACAAGGTGGTATTGTCTGGACATGGAATGGCGAATGGGAAGCAGGAGTACTCATCAATGACAGAGAAGAAGAAGGTGTGGAGCAGTTTCACCCTTTCCACCAGGGGGTCAGGTTTGCTTCTTCTCACGTGCTTCCTAAGAAGGACTGGACCAGCTATTGCTGTGGGGTTGGAGTCCAATAATAGGTGGACTCTACAAAAACAGAAGTCTGAAAGTGACTTTCATTTAATTTTGGAGATCTTCTTCTATGTTTCTTCTACGAAATCAATTCACCATAGGTTGTTCCTGCCTCATGGTCAAAAGACATGAGATTTTTTTATGAGTGGATACACTGGACCATTAAAGCACATTTATTCCAAATTTACATTATGAGCCCACAGTGCAAATTTACTTACTCATTTATAGGTGCAAAAACTCTCACTTCAGTGTTCATGACTGCTTTTTACAATTTAACCAACATGACTGCACTTTCTTTGCAAACTGTTATTTTGACCTAAATTCAATGTAGTTTGATATAGAAATAATATGGTACAAAACATTGTGGTAATTCAATCATTTTGGAATGGGTAAGTTTCAAATTGGATTTTATCTTGATATTTTAGGTAGGACTTTTTTCTTATTGGCAACTATTTTTCATAACTACATTGCAAAAAATTACTGTTATTAGTCACTTACTTTCAGACCGTCAACAAGCATACATTCCAGGAATTAAAACAATGTAAGATGGGTTGTTAAACATGTACTGCAGTTTTATTTAAGGTCTGTCAAAAGCAAAATTAATGGTTTACTTCCTCATTGTTTAAGAGAGTGCATTTTTCAATGCCTTTCTGACATGAAAAAAACTTGAACAGGAACAGTCAAGCTGAAGGATCTCATGAATTTTTTTATTTTATAAGGATTATTTTTAAAGTTATTTTTATTGAGTTTTCACATCCTCGAGTTTATGTTTAATGTTTCCTGTTGACTCATTCCGCTCTATGAATCTTTTTTTTCCAATTTTTTGTAACATGTACGTTGATGTTTTCTTCTTTCTTGAATGTTCAATAAGAATGATGCCTATTTGTCTGTTTGTCCTGGAACCACAAGTCACAGTTGTTACGCTCAGAGTAAGTCTTGTTTTCTTTTCACCTCATCTGACAAAAATATTTTTTATGTAGTTCATAGAAATACGGAAGAAACCTACCAAATGTGAGTGCTTTGCAGGGAAGGGGGCCCATAAACTTTGAGCAGAGTGCATAGCCAAAAAAAAGGGTCGAGAATGGCTGCAATTAGAAGACACTTAAAATAATTAAACAATTTTAAATTAAAATACTGTATCCATAACCTGGAATGTGCTTCTCTGCCATACCTCATTGTTGCAATGAAAGGCATCACTGGACTTGTATCATTTAACAAGGCATTCACAAATGAATTGCAGGGAGATTGTGCTGATGTGTTGCAGAATCATAATCCAGCTGTAAGTACGCTTGGAAGCTGCACATTGATTTGGTATGGGTGTTCAAAATAAACACGCATCAAGATAAATGGCAGAAATGCTGCACAGAGGTTTTGTGTTCATGGTTCAGTTTAATCTACTTCTACCTTAGTGCAGAAGTGCTGAAAGTTACCTGTATCATATTAGAAACTGCTAAGATGATTTTAAAAGGGCCATATTTGGAACTTAAAGCTCCTTGTGTTAAATCAAATTCATCATTGCAACAAAGAAGTTAGATTTTTTTTGCAGAATCAGGGAATTAAGGAATACAGGGAAAAGCAGGTTGTTGGATCTGAGTTCATAGCCAGATCAGCTATAATGGTGAAGTTTGTTGAGCCAAATGGACTACTCCTTCTCCCATTTCTTATGTTCTTATAGCTCCGAAGATAAAATTGTATATTTCTAATGCTTGACTCTCTTAGTGAATCTTTGCAAGGGTTGTTTAACTTTATGATTGCTGATACATGAACATTTTACTTTTTTCCCCCCAAACTTCACAAAACACAATACAAAATTTTTCAAAAACTAGTTAGATAGAAATCATGATTCATGTATGGACATAAAAACCAAATGCAGTGAGTCACTTCTGTGGAAAACACAATTACTAATTAAAAACATTTTTATTGTTACATGAACTTCTGAAATGTAGTGGCAGTTAAAATCAATTTGTATAATATACAACGACTGATCGTAAAATACTACAGTTTTTAAGACTGCCTACAACATCTATAACACCTACCATTGAAATAACTCCAAGTTCTGATAGCATCTGATTTTCCTTTAGTAACGCTTATGAAACAATCTTATCTTTTTGCAGTAAATTGCCATTTTTTGTCAAAGACTTGATATATTCATAATGGTTACTCAAGACACAATCCTTAGCTCATTGCCTCTTGTAACTACAAAATATATGAAGAGCTTGGTTTGCTGAATTCATTCCAAAGGATTATGCAGCTGTCCCGATTTCACCATACTAAAAATCTTCGGCAATGATAAAAGTTATATTTGTGTTATTAAAATGAACAATATGGATTTCATTGATCAATTTACAATCCCTTTCTTTAAAAAGATGTTATCAATACTAATCAGTCTTTGCTTTGGAGTGAGACTTCACTTTTATCAGCAAAAAAAAACTCAAGGCATCCCAGACACATTAAATATCTACAAAAGCTTGCAAAATTTAAACAACCCAATCTATGTCTATGTACACTTTATACAAACTTATAAAGCACATAAACTTGCATCTTTACAAAGCCTGTTAACAGCAGGTAAATAAAAAAAGTACACAACAGGACAACAGTTTAATACAATACTACAAAAAGCGTAGAAATCTTGAGGCATATCAAATTTCATAACTTTCTAAAATGCAGTGCCATAGACCCACAGCTGCTGTGAGATAATTTACATACAAATAAACAAATCAGAGTCCAGATATAACCACATTCTTGGAATTTCAGTGGCATTGTTGCTTTGAGAATACATGGAACAGACTCTAAAGGTGCATAAAAATATGTAGTTTTCTTCATATTTTGCTCTGGCTATGAATTGTGACATAGCAGGTTTTTGTGGTATAGTTATCTGCAATAAATGTAGTGAACTAAAGCAAACTTACTTCAGCCATGATCTCCAACATCAAAGGAGAAAATGACTTTCAAATTATACATCACTTGAGGGTTCAATCCAAATACTGCATCTGCAAATCCAGAGGTAAATCTATATGCAGAGTCTTTACATTTAGAATGCCTTAACTAAACTGGACAATACTGTTTTACTGGAGGCAATACTTAATATGGACTAACTTTCTGATGCAACAGTAAATTTAAATCAATTTTTAAATAGCAAAAAACAGCTTTGCTGTTGATTGATTAAAATAATTTTCTATTGAAATGTATTCCATTTTACTGAGTCATTTTGGAAACTGAATTTTCATCTTGACTCCTGTGATTTTACAAAACCTATTTTAGTTTGGAGCATCCTAAGTTTTAAAGGTCATAAAATTTGAAACACATTTCCAAATCACTGCCTTTGAAAGTGTTACTCAGTATATTATAAGAGAATTCCCAAGTTTATACAGCTATTGCTGTGGGGTTGGAGTCCAATAATAGGTGGACTCCACAAAAACAGAAGTCTGAAAGTGACTTTCATTTAATTTTGGAGATCTTCTTCTATGTTTCTTCTACAAAATCAATTCATGGTCTAAAGACATGAGATTTTTTTATATGAGTGCATACACTGGACCATTAAAGCACATTTATTCCAAATTTACATTATGAGCCCACAGTGCAAATTTACTTACTCATTTAGAGTTGCAAAAACTCTCACTCCAGTGTTCATGACTGCTTTTTACAATTTAACCAACATGACTGCACTTTCTTTGCAAACTGTTACTTTGACCTAAATTCAATGTAGTTTGATATAGAAATAATATGGTACAAAACATTGTGGTAATTCAATCATTTTGGAATGGGTAAGTTTCAAATTGGATTTTATCTTGATATTTTAGGTAGGACATTTTTCTTATTGGCAACTATTTTTCATAACTACATTGCAAAAAATTACTGTTATTAATCACTTACTTTCAGACCGTCAACAAGCATACATTCCAGGAATTGAAACAATGTAAGGTGGGTTGTTAAACATGTACTGCAGTTTTATTTAAGGTCTGTCAAAAGCAAAATTAATGGTTTACTTCCTCATTGTTTAAGAGAGTGCATTTTCTTATTGTTTCATCCTTTACGTTTTAAAATTATCAATGTAGTTTGTGACTGTACGATTAATATTTTATACTGTTAGATGATCACTTTTCGTATATTATCAAATGCATTACCAGGTGGACAATACCTCAGAATTTCATCAATGTCAATGATGATATTCTTTCTGCAGTTTTAGCTGCCACGTAGACTGAGCTAAAAACAAATTTATAGGCTATACTTGCTTAAAAGAGTAATTTTGAGCCATTTTGGAAAGAGTCAGTTGTGGGCATAATAAAAATTAGTACCTAATTGGAAGAAATCAATTCATTCTACTCTTTGCGTTCATAATTTCCTGTGGATGTAAATATCCCATGAAATAGTCTTCACATTCCTGCCACTGCATCACTTTATTCTCAGTGTTTTTGATGTTTTCATTTTGTTTCAGATTTTGAAGTCCACATGCAGTCATCATACCTGTGTCTGGTACTGAGATTCTACAAAAGAGATATGGTTATTAAAATTAAGTTCATCACCACTTTCAAAGTCACTCATCACTATTTCAGACTCATCAAAGCCACAGCTTGTTGACATATCTGATGATGAGGCATTTGTTGATGTGAGCATAGGAATTGTGATGTTGTCGACAATCACTTTCTCTAAGTCTTTGTTTGAATTAGCACGAAATGTACAATAGTCTCTGCCACCTTGGGCATCAATAGTCTCACCCTCTGCTGGCAACTGATGAGGTGGAAGGTACTGGCTGGGATGGAAATGCGGTCTTCTTCGGCCAGTAGAGTTTAAGGTGTTTGTTGCTGCTGTGGCATGGTGTGTTTGGATGATCTCATACTGATCATGGTAATCATCTGGCAGGGGAGGAGGAAGTTGGTCCTGACTCAGGAATTCCTCATCTTGAGGAGGCGGGAAGTCATTGTCGATGTCATATCCTCCAAGGTAGTACTCTGTATCAAGTGTGGACACATTCTCATGATGCACAGACGCAGCATCAGCAACTTCATAATGTGGCACCTCTTCAATATTGGGTAGTCGAGTGCTTGGCATCCAGTCTGAAGTATCCCAATGATATGCTACATTGAAACAATACAATAGCACGTTTAATTTTATAAGTAACTTGAGAGTAAGCTATCAGCGGAGTTACTTCTCTCTGCTGCTTTTCAAAAAAGGTTTGAACGCCATGTTTTATGATTTACATTTCTATTGTTAATACAGCTGAGTGGAATTTGATCGATTGCTTTGATTAATCCTGTTGGATAACAGTTAAAACAAAATTGGATTTAAACTAAAAGGCAACATGCTTTCAAGTGTGTTGTGTACATCTTTAATCACAGATCCAATTACCCCCCCAAGGAATGATCTGATTTGTTACAAGGCAATCATAGTATTTTTGAAGATCTGCTGATTAAAAAGATGTTTTCACATTGCAGTTTCTACCCACTTATTAAATACAATTTTCTCTCTCAATGGAAACTTTGCCAACTAATACATGCCTCCTAGCCAACATGTACAGTGTAGAAGTATGATATTTTGTAAAGTATACAAATGGTCCAAATTGTCTGTCAAATATTGAACATATTGGATTGTTATTTCTTCTCTCTCCTAAGCAGCCTGTCACCAGAGATGCATTTCTATGTACTTGAAGTTTAATATATACAGGCATTTACAAAACAGTGAATTCAGAATAATGTAAGTTGTCACGTTCATGCAAAGAGCAACCAAACTCAGCATGCGCTATGAAAGCCACTCACTTCTCAATGTAAAGCACAATATGGATAAAATTCAGCTGAACAAACACAGTGTTGGATCAAGCATTTCAAGTTAATCAGCTCAGTGACCCCTTTCTAATTAGAATAATGATAACTGAGGCTTTAATCCACAGTGATTTTTTAAAATAAGTTACTTCAGGTTAGTCTTAAGGTCACCACTTTTGTGCTTAAACAACTGCACACTAATTTAAATAAATTACTAGGTTGAAATGCATTATTCCAACGTAATGAGTTCAGCATGAAGGTCAACAAAAAAAGGTAGGGATATTCAAATGCCCTTGCAGATTATTTGGTATTCTGCTCTGTGAAATACAACCACATATCTCACAGTTTACATTGCGTGCATGCACAAAGGTACGAAAACAGTGCAAATGGTTATTTAATGTAAAAGACTGGAGTGCATTAACAACCAGAATGCAAGTCTGGGAGTCACCTCTGTTGTAGTTCTGCCCCTCCTCCATAAGGGACACTGTCAGGTGGAAAGTGAAAAATAAATGAGTGGTTAAAAACAAAATTCAAGTTCATCATCATAATACAGCATGTAGACAATGTTATCACTCTAAAAGACAGCATGGACATTTACCCTGGAGGTAAGATGGTGTTACTTTTTGTTTTGCTTTCTCTATGAAAGAATTAATTTCAAAAAGTAAAATAGACCCATTACAAAGTAGTACAGAATTCACCACTTTCAGTCTAAACCTACTGCATTATGAGACATTTAACATAGAATTATAATTTTTATTAAGCAAAGTTGTTATTGATAAATATCGATATATCAATAACAATCTTGCCAGATGAAGTATTGGAGAATTAGACATGGCCAGAATCCAATTTCCAATTAATAGGATTTTGGCCAACTGAAAAGTATTGCATTAATGTCATGCCCCATGAAGATATCAATAATATCTCAGTACTGCAAATACTAGATACAAGAAAATTTGGACTAATAATTTGTATTAATAGATTTAATCTTGTTTAATTGTTCAATTTTAATCCTAACCCTAATTTAGTTATGCTCTGTTTTCTTCAAGGTTAAATGAAAAATTGTGTTTTCTTTGTTTAATCAAATTTAGTGTACAACAGAGTAGGTTAGTAGTAACAGAAGGATAATGTAATTTACAATTATTTTGAAAAAATAACAAATTCAAACATTTCAATGTTCCCAAAATATAAGGATATTTCCATGTTAAAAATACTGAAGTGAAACAAGAATGACCTTAATGTTTCCAGTCAAGGAGTGAGTCATTTTGGAAGACCATTCTATATATGATCAGAAAGGTAATTTTAAAGAGCATCTTAAAGGACAGGAAGAGGTAGAGAGGTAGCAAAGTGCCGAGGTTTAGCATTGCTATTAAAAGTCTGGGTCCCTAGTCATGGTTACAGACAAAAAAAATGTAGAACATTGAGTTTGTGCTTTGGACTAGATTTAGAGTTGGTGCAGAGAAATAATGATTTGTGGGGATGACAGAAGTTTCAGAGAAATTGAGGGTCAAGTACATAGAAGGTCAAGGAAACAGGATTATAATTTTAATATCAACTCATGGCCAAACGGCAAGTCACTGGAATGTTTATGAAGATGGGATGGTGATGGTCAATGAACAAGCAGCAATATATCAGCTGAGTTCAAGCGTGCATGGCTGAGATGTGTTAAAATGTTCAAGAATAAAAAAGGAATGCAAGACATGCATTTATGTCTCGTGGAGAGTAAAAAAAAACTGATTAGGGTAGGATTAGTATAAAACCAGATGCTTGATGGTCACTGAACAGCCAGTGGGCCTTAGGGCATGTTTTGCTATCCATTACTCTCCAGAGCTCTCTAGTTTCCCAAAGTGAATTACACACATTAAAATACTTTTTGAAGTACAGACTTAATACAGTGACAACAAGAAGATCATTTATTCATGTGATGTTGAATGGGTTCTCATGTTTGGCCTAGGTACAAAAAATAACTGCTTTCTTGGTATTAAAACTATCAAACAACGAGGGTGAGCTAGGCCAGGAGCACAGAAGAGCAATATCACAGAATGTAGGCAGCCTTGAGGATTTAGGAAAGGCGGAGTGATCCTAGCTCTGGACTTAGGAGAAGGTCATGTTTGGAAACAATCAGTTTATCCTCAGATAATGAACAGGGAAGGAATGGAGTTGCAGGTGAATGAATTAATGTTGTGGCCAGAATGAAAGATAATGGTTAACATTCCCGCATGTAATTTCAGGCTTACCACAAAGTAGGGAATAAATCTCAAATACTTTGTCCCTTAAAATACTCAGAACATTTAGAATTACTCGATTAAATAAATAACATCTTGATGTTAATATTTTAACTCAATTTTGATTCCCCTCCAATTTTAAACATTTAAACAAAATATCAAAAATGCTTTCTTAATGTGAGCTATTGTGCTTGTCTGTAACATGGCAAACATTATCTTCTCACAAGAAAACATATGAGATCAAATTAAATACCTTCATTCTCAACTGTGTCAACCGCATCATTAACGAGGCGTATAACAGTCACTATTGAAGCTTTTAGGGCAGGGTAAGAAAAGGCCAAGATTAGAAAAGGTGCAATGGAAACCAGGATAATGTTAGATTGATGTAATCTTTCATTGATGTGAAATGCCAAATATGCAATAGACAAATGCAATGGTATTGCAAGTGAACATTTGAATGAACATAAAACAGTTTGACTATTTCCATTACAAAAATTCAATCAAGGACACAGTAAAATAGATATGGCCCAGAAATTCAATTGCTCAGCACAACATTTTCATGCACATATATGCTGTAGATTCATCAAATGCACAAGTTACAGGCATAGGTGCCAACTCCTCATTCACATGATGCACTTCAGGAAAAGCTGGCACAATTGTCCATGTGTACAATAACATACATGTGCCAATCAGAGAGCCATTGTGGGCAATCACAGAGGCCTGTTTGCAATAATTATTACGTGAAGGTTAAATATGACATCTATGCAGTAGTGAAGAATGATCATGGCTCAGATCATCAAATATGATAAATGTGAATTTTTAGCCCTCCTCCTGCTCCCAATTGCAGCTACAAGAAAACTATGACCCTTTGGCAGAGCAGCAGATTTTTCAGAACATCAAATTTTTTTAAAATACTCCCACACATTTCTAATTCACTTATGTAAAGGACGTTACACATTAACATTTCAGTGAACTAGATATATCTCAAGAAAATCCCAAGAACTGTGGATGCTCGAAGCTTGAGGAAACCATGAGAAGCTGGAGGGACTCAGCTGGTCAGAGAGCATCCATGATAAGAAATGGGTCAGGACCCTTTTTGAAATTGTTGACCATCCATTTCTCTCCATGGATCTTGCCTGACCTGCTGAGTCCCTCCAGCTTCTCATTTTGGGTTTCACTAGGACCATTAAGGTCCAAATATTATCCTAGTTATGGCCAGACATCCGAAGAACTGAACGCTGGAAAGCAGAAAAGAATGACTGAATTAGAGCAACATTTGACTTTGAAATTAAAAAAAAATCCCAGGTAATTTACAGTCGCATTGTTTCCAAATATGGTATTCATTGTAAGTATAGTATTATCTTGTTACCTTCTACTTCCTATTTCTTTCCAACTTCTCCAATTAGTTGCCAGTTTATCTACCTCTAGTGAAATATTCTATCAAGTTGTGTAACAATTTTTAAACACAATGAAAATAGATTTTATTTCAGTGTATTGGGTGGTTTATGAGTCAAGTTTTTCAGAAATTTTCTGTCATTCCTCTCTGAAAATAATGAAGCAATGAATGCCTAGGATCTACTGGGCTTGTTTGAGTGACATCTGGCGAAGTTCTATTGTTGCCTTTTTTTTAAAACCGTGATTATCTAGAGTTTAAATGGGACAGGACTTGATTGTAGAGCAGGTTTTTTTTCAGAGCATGAAAGGGACTGTTCATTATTGCTAAGAAGTCAGGATCAATTGTTCATCCTGTTTAACTTTTTATTATTTCAGGGACCTCGGTCCACTGGCCATCAAAGAGACACAATTCCCACGCCCAATGACTACCACTTCTCTCATACTTAACTTGAAGGAAAATATCTCTATTGGGGGTCCACTGCTTAAATGGTCATCATTTCCAAGTACCATTTATTGTACAAAAAAAAAAGAATGTAAAGCTTCAGATAAAATTTCAGTGGATCAAAACTTTTAACCTCATTCCTTTTTCATTTCTGACAGTCTAAAAACAAGGAATGTAAGAAAATTCCTTCTTTGGAACAAGGTTCAGAATTTGGAGGCAAGAATTTAAATACAACCACATTATGGAAAGTTGCATCTTGCTGCAGAGAAGCAAAATACTGGTTAATGTCATTCAAAATGCAGGGGCACAAATCCAGCTCCTGGCTCCAGGTGTTATCTACTTGGTGCTTCTCCATTCTCCCTGTTCCCTTCAGATGTTCTGGTTGGCTCCCATACACCTAGACTGACTATTGTGGGTTACTCCCTTAGTGTAATTAAGTGGAAACAAATCAAAGGGATGTTAATTGGCATTAAATCGGGACCATGGGGGAAAAGGGGGAATTACGGAGAGGTGGATGGGATTGGATTGTTCTGGTGGGAGCTGCAATTGACCCAATGGACCGATTGGCCTAATTTTGATCCGGAATAACCAAATCAGATTGTGCTGTAGCCAGATGTGCCTCACAATGTCTCCCAGCACTTCTACCAGGCTAGCCCCAAAACCACAATAGCTTTTAGCAGCATCATCTGCCCAGGCAACCTCAAAAAATTGCCGCTGTAGATGTTTCCATGAAGGAGGAGGGTGTGGCCTTCAGGCAGCCAGGTTGAAGCCACAGGCGAGGGCTGCCTTAACAGATTCGGAAAGGCCTGAATGTTGAAATAAAAACTGTGAATAAAATTAATAAAGAAAAAATAAATGAGCAAAACACAAGTAACAAACAAAAATTAGCAGAATGCAAGAAACAAGCATAAATAGAAATATGAAATTAAAGTGTAAAATACAATGATAGTCATTGTTATAATTGCTGGACGTGTAATCATGATGAAAGCTTGTCAGCAGCTACATTTTGTTAGGAGTAAGACTCCTACAAATTTCTACTGGTGTACCATAGATAGCATTCTGACAGTTTGCATCATCATATGGAGGTGCCATTGCACAGGATGGAAAAAGGTTGTAAATTCAGCTCGTGTCATTCTGGGCATTAGTCTTCACTCCATTAAGGACATCTACAAGAGGCAGCAGCGCAAGAAAGCAGCCTCTATCCTCAAGGACCCTCACCACCTAGCCCAATGCCCTTTCCTCATGGCTACCATCAGGAAGGAGGAGGTACAGGAGACTGAAGACGTACACCCAACATTACAAAAACAGATTCTTCCCCCATGCCATCAGATGTCTGTATGGACAATGAACCATAGACACTACATCATTTTTTTTCTATTTATTTGCACTAGTTATTTATTTTTAAATATTGCATTCACCAAACTGTAATTTCTAGATTTTTGCACCTGTGATGCACAATACTACTGCTGCAAAACAGCCAATTTCATGACACATGTTCCTGACAATAAACCTGATTCTGATGTGTCAGCAACATTGACGGGGTCAGATATTAAGTGTATTTTGCCCCTCAGCTCAGGTCATTGTAGATCCCCATCTGATCTTCAGTGCACTCTGAACTCCATGCTTCAGAGAGCAGCTGCATTAGTCTGAAAGCAAGAGGCATACACTGCCTACAGCTAACAGTTGCCTGCAGATCCACCAGCTGCTCATGGGCACAGTCCAGCCCTGCACTCACAACTTTCCTCAAAGTTCTGTATAGACACACCATTTAATTCTGTCTGAAAAGACTAATTTGAAAACACTGAAATATACTTTCCGTCTTCTATTTGTCTGGCCTTTGGGATAAAATCAGAAGTAAGTAAAATAATGGAAGGATTTAATTTAACTTTATATGAAGTTTAGACATACAGCACAGTAACAGGCCCTTTCGACTTATAAGCCTGTGCCGCCCACTTACACCCTATTGACTATACCCCCCGGTATGTTTTTGAATGGTGGGAGGAAACTGGAGCACCTGGAGGAAACCCACAGGGAGTACAAACTCCTTACAGACAGCGTGGGATTCAAACCATGGTTCAGATTACTAGCGCTATAACAGGGTTGTACTAACCGCTACGCTAACTATGCTGCCCTGCTGGATCTTCAGCAAAACTAGCAGGAGGAGCATGGCTTGGCACAAGGCAGTCACAATCATCCTAAGGGTATCTAAGTTGCTGATTCTATTTCAGGCTTGTATTCACTCAAGACTAAATTATTCACTAATGATCTAATTGAAATGATTAAGGAATTCAGTGGACAGGCAGTAATAAACTGATCCTTCTGCTGGATGAGGCTTGAACAAAAAAGCGTAAACAAAATTAGGTCTCGTAAGCAATCAAAGTGTTAATTGTCAATTGATTGTGGTTTTATTTGCACCTTTAACAATACAATACAAATAGTTTTGAATGCTCTGTGTGAAAATGTTTGAATTTGAATTTGGAATTGACCAATCGAAAATACTTTGCTGTAGTGGTAGTACTTAAAATTTTTAAATTTCTTAGCAAACCATGTTACTTTACACCTCTCATTAGGGCCTTTCAAGCTGTCATGTATAATGGGTTAACCGGTCAATTTTCTCAGTTAGTGCCCTAACTACATGGCAGTTAGAAAGGGTCCGACCTGGTCAACCCTGTTAGAATCCAACCGGGTCCCTGACCTACCTCAGAAGTAGTCAAGGAACCCAGTTAAACTTAACTAGGTCATGCCCATGGGTGATTTGAACAGGAAAGTGGCTGACCTGTTTATTCGGGTGACATCAGTGCTTGTGTGTGTGCATCACCAGGCCGCCAGTATCTGAACATCCTGCAGTACTTCCGGTGAGTGCGTGACATGTCATTGCAGGGGTGGGATTCCCCCTTAAATTGCCAGGTTGGTGATTTAATGGGTTAATCCCCCTGCAATTTAAAAGGCAATTCCAGCACCTTTGCCCTAGTAATCACACTTGAGTCCCAGGAGGGCTGCCCAGGTGTTGCAATTTAAAAGGGGCTATTGTTAACTGCATAGACCATTACAATTAAGTTGATTTGACTAGTTTGTTTCTATCTTTCTCTCTGCCTTATGCCTTGGAGGGACTGGAGGTCGGTTCTATTTTCCAGTGGTGGAGCTACCTGATAGCATGGTGGTGTTGGGAGAAGAGAGAATGGCATGGGAAATTAGAGGTTTTCCTGAATGTGGTTGACCACTGCCAAGAAGGTGGAATTGCAAGATCAGTTCGTTTTCAAATACCTGTGCATGCTTTTAACTAACTAATGCATCAGGTGGCCTTATGTACTATCCCACCTGCAAATTGCAGGAACAGCACCGGATGGCATTAACATCAATTTTTCCAGTTTCTCCTCTTCCCCCTCCCTCCTTCCCTTCCCCTTTCAGTTCTTCTCCTGCCTTTCCCCCTCCCTTCACCTAGCCAACCCTCCTCCCCTTGATCTCTGCTATCCCCTCCCTCCCTCTTCTCCACCTCACCCCCTCAAGTCTTTTGTTCAGAAGCCTGCCAACATTTTTCCATACCTTCATGAAGGGGTCAAGGCCAAGCATCTGCTAATATTAATGTGTTATGAGCCCCAAAACCAGCAGCAACAGAAATTCACCAAGGCAATGGCCACTGTCCAATCATTCACTTCTCACTCCTCCAAGTTCCCCGGTATCAGGCCATCTTCCACACTGAGCACAGAATTTAACAGATATTATGTTCACCAAGCTTTGATGCTTTAACTTATGTTGTTACCACTCAAGAAGGTCTTTGTTGGTTTCAGGGAGGTATTTGCTGGACACACACAAACTGATCTCCTTCAATCAGCAACTGAGGTGCCTTACCAATGAAATTTGTCCCCTCTTGGGTTTTTACAAAAGATAATCTCTTCTTCCAGGATACCACAAAGAGTTCTTCTTCCCCCCCCCCCCCCCATTTCAGGAGAAACACAAAAACCAGCCACAACCTCTGCAATTGACTACAGAGATTTAGAATAGGCTGAACTCCGAACCCATCTTGAAATGGGGTCATACAGCAGGTCTTCCATCTTGCTGCCTTCACCATAAACTGCTGCAGAATACTCTCCCAAACAATGGATGTTTTTTTTCTGTTTGCAAAATCACACAGATCCTCTTAGGACAACAAACGTCAACAAAAAATTTAAAACTCTGGCACCAGTCTAAAAACAAAAGATTTCTCAGTTCTTGAGCCTGGACACTGTTCAAACATGCTGGTCAATTAACACCTACTTGTGAAACTCTCACAAACACTTCCCATTGTCTCTGCAAAGCCAACTACAGACATGAAGTCTACCCTTGCATAGCTCTTGCATGGCAATTGAGATGTTTGTTTGTGAAATGTGACCTAATAACTAAACCTCACAATCTTCACCTTTTAAGATACATTTTATCAAAATTTAATTAACTTATTCCATAACAAAGGACATTGTTTGACCAGCTGAGTTTCTCCGGCATTGTGCTTTTACTTGTAGCTAACTCTATGTATTAAAAGAAATTGAAGTGGTAATCTACAATCCCATTGATCACACATTTTAATGACATGTAATTAACTGCCTTGTTTAATAATAGAACTGGGCCACTCATTACTGATATCTTAAAGTACTTCTTTGTACAAGTAGCGGTCATCAGCCATAAGCTTCTCAAAGCTGCTGAAGGCAAATGAATTGAACATAGCAAGAGTAATATAAATGGACTTCAGTTAGGTAAGTTAAGAAAATCTGCAAATTTTGGGGTCAAGTACAATACTCAAATATGCTGGAAAAGTTAAGCAGGTCACACAGCATCCCGAGAACATGTTGGGCCTGGGACCTTTGTCAGGAATTAGATAAGGCTTTAGGAATTAAGGGAGGTTAAAGACATTGTGAAACAGGCAAATTAAATCTAATTAAATGTTGGAAGTGGCTTGAGGAAATATTGCTACATGAAATACTCCACATATATGTGGAGTGCATCAGATCTTACTAGCCCAATCTCTCTGCTTCGAATTGCTGTAACCTCGTATCTGAAAATATGTAGGCTGTGCAGGTCAAATTTGCCATTCACATCCTGAAGTCTGTTAGGTCTGCTGTGGTATTCCACCACGGCGAATTGGGGAAATAAATTCTTAACTTCTCAAGTGTACAGACATTATCATACCTACCGGACATTTATAAGTCAGTCTCTCAGATACAATTGAGGCCAATAAGCCTGAACCTTTGTTTTCTTTCAAAGCCCAACCTTCACGTGGGAGATTTCTCCTCTTAATAACCAGTTTAGGGCAGAAAACTCAGGTCCTCAATTGTTTATAGACCACCTTCTCACTCTATTGGACTTTGCAACGACACAATAAAGACTTTTAAACACCTTAAGGACTTTTATCTTGTCTGTAATCACTTACGTGTTACAATCCTGGCATGCGACCTTCAATTGTGGTCGTCTAATTTGTCCGATCTCCAGTTCTTACTGACAATCATAAAGATTTTAAAAAAAAAAGAGAATTTTGTTAAAACAGGCTTCTCTGGACCTTTTTATCAGCCGGCTGAGATGATTGTCAGAAAAAACAGAAACCGTCGTCCAGTGTTCACTCACCCATCACGTCGGGGTCACCAAATTGTTAGGTCTGCTTTGTTCATGAATGAGTGAGACAAACACCAGACTGAGTCGAAATCAGGGTTCTTTGTTCTTTATTACCGGATTGTAACACTTGCAACTAACAATGTTAGTCGGAGAATGCATTCTGCCGTTATCAGCAAAATGGTGATTTTTTATACCCTTGGATACGTGCTTAGAACATCATCATATCATTACTTGTCCAATGACTAAAACTGTTGCTATCCTTTCCCTGCTAGCTTCCTGCCTCTCAATCCATCAATGTCTCTCTTATCTTGTAAGTACAAGGATGCATTCACATCTTGTTACAGCCCTGCCCAGGGTAACTCCTTACACATTCCCATCTCATGATGTTTTACCTTACAAGTCCCAGTAGTAATAGACACTACACAACAAGAAGAAACTGATCCTTTTGCTAACCTGAGGGGCCCTGATGATTGGGAAAGCCAGCTGCAGGCCTTGGCTGACTGTGAAAGATGAATTAATGCAACAGCTTTTAAATGAAGATATTTAAACATCTGAAATATAATTTGTTTTTGTTAATTAAAAAAAAACTAAAATGCATGAAAAGAATTACAAAAATTGAAGTAATAACAGTAAATTTTAGGGTATGTCCACAGACATATGAAAGTGGCAATACAAATCACAGGGTGATAAAGATGTATGGCAAGGTTGTCTTCATCAGTCATGCCATTGAGCATAAAATATTGTGAAGCAATGTTGCAGCCATATAAAACTATGGTTTGTTCATATTTGATGTGGGGATGTGGGGACTTTGGGATGGACAACAGAAGAGATTTACCAGAATGTAGCTAAAAAGAGAGGCTGGACATACATGGATTGTTTTCTCTAGAGCTTTTGAGGCTGAGGGGAAACCTGAAAGACATTTATAAAATTATAAGTGCCATAGATAGAATAGATAGTGGTGGAAATGTCAAATGTCAGTGCGGACAGCTTGAAGGTGAGAAGTGACTGTGCAAGGCATGACTTGGTTTGTACAATGAATAGTCGATGCCAGGAACACAATGCCATAAGTTTGGGAGGTGAGGTGTTTAGTGATGGGAGCAAATATGATAGCAATGCTTAAGGGGTATTTGGACAGGCATGCAAGGAATAGAGGGATATAGATCATGTACAGGCAGATGGGATTGGTTTCATTTGGCATCATGGCCTTTGACTAAACAGTCTGTTCCTGTGCTGTACTGTTTGACGTTCTTCATGAAAATAATTAAAAAGTTACTTTAACATCTTTGCCTTATCAACTAGCTACAATGACTAGGGACTCTGATCCTGGTTCGTCAGGATAAATTTTGCAAACTCTTGGAAAAACTCATGCCAATCAATCCTAGTCAGCATAGATTCCTAAAGGACAGTACTAAACGAAGACTAAAACGATGCCTTCTGCATTTTTAAGCCTGACCTCAGTCTTCTGAGTTTGCATAATTTCACAACACCCAACAGAAATAAATCCCATAGTTTTGTCAGCATTTTAATTGTTTTGCTGATCTGGAAAGTTGCTTTTAATGACTTGTTCCTCCTGTTCTCCTCCACCCCACCCATTCATCCTCTGATATCACCAGAGCTTTCTGATTTTCAAGGACTTGCAATTCAGTAACATTGCACTCTTAAAATTCTCTCCCTTGCTTTCAAATTCCTCCATCACCAAAACACATTCTCTATCCATAACCCATTCCACCTCTACAATCCTGTTGAGAATGGTAGCACTGTAGTTAAATTAATGGACTAAAAGCCCTGAAAATTGATCAGGAAGATCTAGTTTAAAACACACCAGGTGGCATTATGGAATTTACAATTTTTAAAAATTGAATAATTCAAGTAAAATACATTGGTTTGTCTTTTAGAAATTGTTCTTCATATACAGCCAAGCCTTTGTGTGCATATAGAACCAGAGCCATTCAACTGGCTTTTAATAGCCCTCAAAATGAGAATGCAAGTCACTGTTGTACCAAACCTCTGTGTGAAATCATTAGAAGGCAATAAAAAGAAGCAGACCAAGTACTTGTGTCATTAAAAGACATAGGGATACATTTGTTAGTTCAGAGCCAAAAAAAACCCTACAAAATTAAAGAGTAATTTCAACCTACTTAAGACTTTAGCTCTAAACATGCTATTCAAGAAACAAATTATAAATGGTGGAAAATCAGTCGTATAAAATTATTGGCGAGATAAGCAGCACATGGTAAAGCAGATTTTATGGATCTAAAATGGGCTCAACAGATTTCAATAGTGACTATGTTTCAAAAATAGTTTATTAAACATAAACCATTTTGGTATGCCTTAAGGTTGTGAATCATCTGCATAAATGCAATTACAAAGAAATTTAATTAGAAAACAACATACCCATTTTATATGTAAATAACAATTGCGATTAACATATACATTATGTATGACGTTGGCAGAAGCTGAATCATGATTTTTCCCTAATCAAGAATGACAGTCCAAGATCAATGAGCTGATTTAATAGAGTGCAACAAGGAGAACATCGCTCAGAAGAAATGAAAACTCTTGTATTTCAAGTGTTTCCCTTCCACCCCCCCCCTCCCCCCCCCACCGCCATATCATTGCTATGTATGGTGCAATAGAGCATGGAAACAGGCATGTCGATCAAGTAGTTATCTACACCAACATGCAGCTTGTTATCTTCCATATAAATATATAAAAAATACATGGTATATGGTGCCATCTTGTGGAAATGTCATAATAAGCAGTGATTTGTGGACAATAACCCAGAAAACAATTGAGAACCCCCATGCCATATTGAGTTTGAATTCCACATAAAAAGAGTCTGAAAATGAAGACAATTCATCAAAAAGTGGTAAAAAGCTGTCTGAATAAGATAAAATTGCTTACTAATGTTCTTTTGTGACAGAAATTGGCCAACCCCATCAACCTAGTATCAAATTAACAAAAGGATTACCTGCAATCAGATCCAACCTAACAATGCACCCAAATGTTTGGAATTGAAGGTAGTTTGCAGCCAGCTTCTCAACAGAACATGGATCAAACAATTTTACTACCAAAAGGTGATGTCGACATCCAAAAATAAAATGTAAAGTTAAAAAATGAGACACCCATCACCATCCTCTCCCTGTCATACACATACATGCACACACAAATACATATACATACATGCATTCACACTACCCTTCCTAATCCCACCTCCACACCCTCCCCTGGATCTCCAATGAGTGGCTATGTTTAGGACACAGGTCTACCTGTCCAAGACTCAGTTATCCCTTCTGTCTGGCTGGGTGGGGCAGGAAACAGAAATTTTGTTAAACTTGTTTGTTTTTATGTGTATTCAGATGTAGTGAAAACCTGTGTTTTGCGTGCTTACCAAGAAAGTCATCCTCTACTAAATACGCACGCAATGCACAAATTAAACAACAGCATTACAATAAAGCAAAAGTGCAGGACACAGTGTCACATATGGTCAATGTGCAGGAATACTGTCAAAGGGAAAAGTCCTGTTAAACAGTGAAAGGCATACAGTATATTAGAACCATTGAACACTGTGGCACAGAATCATGCCCCTCAGGCCATCTAGTCCGCGTCAAACTATTTATTTTGCCCAATCCCACTGACCTGCACCCGGACCATAGCCCTCCATTCCCCTCCCATCTATGTACCAATTGAATCTCCTCTTAAATGTCTGAAATGAACCCACATTCATCACTTCATTTGGCTGCTTGTACCTCTCAGCATTCTAAGTGAACAAGTTCCCCCAATGTTCCCCTTAAACAATTCTCCTTTCACCCTTAACCAATGTCCTCTCATTCTTGTCTCACCTAACCTTGGTGGAAAAAGCCTGCTTGCATTTATACCTTTAATAATTTTGGATACCTCTATCAAATCTCTCCTCATTCTCTGACACTCCAGAGATAAGGTCCAAATCTATTCAACCTTTGCCGAGAACCTAGCTCTTCAATCCCAGCAATATCCTTGTAAATTTTCTTTGCATTCTTTCAATCTAATTGATGTCTTTCCTGCAGGTCGGTAACCAAAACTAATGGGAGGTCCTTTCAGGAATCTCACAAGAACAAAAAAAACTGTCCATGAATTTGGAGTCAAGCATCTATTGTTGAATTTTTCAGGAATGCCACGTAATATGTGTTTTTTAACTTCTGCTAATATCTACACCTTCTCCCACCCCAATATCCATCTCAAGATTTTATCCTGCTTCAGAGAAAATACGTGACCAAATTAATTTTTACATGCTACCTTTTCAAATCGAGGTCTGGAGACGGAACACAGGATAGGATGGGGTTCTGTTTTATGCTGGCTCCGTTGGATCTACCTAACTTCACCCCAATCACACATTCTTCTCCCTCCTTCCAGCTATTAAATTTTCTTCTGTGTTATCTCTCTCTCCATTTTATTTCTTGTCTTTTTTAAAAAATCAATTACAGGAAGTAGTATAGCATTGGATTTTTTTTACAAAGTACCTGTGCAGCAAGTAAAAATTTTGGTGCATTTGTATATTGTATATGAAATAAACTCATTAACATTATTATCAAGAAGAAAATACTGAAAAAAACCACACGAGTAAAACAAGTTGCTCTTACTCTATTAGAATTTAACTCTCACTATAACTCTATGTGTACAGATGGCGGTACTATGTATGGATCAACTTGCTGGGTTATATGCAAAACAAACCTTTTCATTGAACCTCAGTGCACATGACAATAAATGAACTTAAAGCTTCAACTTGGTAAAACAAATTTTGTAAAGCAATGCATAATTCTACCAAAAATATTAATCACTGGGCATTAGCAAACAACTAAAGGGAGTTGCAAAAAAATACACTCAGGCAACAAAGACACATTCTTTTGAGAGCTTAGATTTTGTCATCCCTTCCTCCTTTGAACTAAATATTTTCATTGGGATATTGACATCTTTAATTTTAATCTGGTGTTGCAACATTATTTATATCCAAAATGGGCTATTCAAATGACAACTTGAGAAGTAAAACTGTATTTCATTTCCTACCATAGATATATCTAACATTAGTGAGTTCAATTGTTTACCAATCAATCCATGAACATGTACCAGGCAGGAAATGAATGCTATCGAAGGACAGTTACTTTCCCAACATTATCTAACTGTTGATTGAATCTCACAATAAAATTATGTTCCCATGTTCCATGTCTCTGTTCCACCTGATGTCTTTCTGTTACTCTACACTTATTTGACACACAAGTTATGAGATCTCTGGCTGGAATGCCTATAAAACAAACTTTGTCACTGAATCTTGATACATGTGACAATAAACTTTAACTATACGATGCAATCGGTGCACTTTTATTTGGTCAGAATCATTCGAGTCACATTTCCTCAGCATATCTTTTGCAACAGATATACAAAACAAAACAAGATCCTTTTATCCTATGTCAAAGCTAATAGAAGCAACAAAAAAAAAAACAACATTAAAATAAATGAAATAAATGGTAAAACTGTCTTACCATTATCATCGCATGAGTCAGACTGGAAGGAATTGAGTGACTGGACTTCTGAATTGCTGCCTTTTGTACTTCCTGCAAAGCCTGCTGCATCCTCAATGATGTCTGCTTTCCCTGAAGCCAGAAGAGTTATCACAGTTAATACAGTTCATTCATTCCATGTTTTACTTTGCAAATCTGACAGTGAAAGGAATCTGAGAACAAATTAGGCATATTTTCTTTTAAATGTTTCAGTAAATAGAATTATTGTTTTAATATTTAAGCTCTAAGCCATTCAGCAGGATCTCTATTTTCCCACAAATAAAAATATACAAATCTGCACTTTAAGTAGAAAACGATGGAAACAACCAATGGATCGAGAGGCATCCATGACGAGAGAAGTCAGAGTTTAACTTCAAGGGTTGGTGGCTTTAAATCTCGTTATTTCAAAATAATGTTAAAATTATCCACACGGCAAAATATTTCTGCGACATCATTTAAGGTGATAATTTTCTACTACATTGAAATATATGGGAGGAGAAAGGAACAGTGTAATCAACAAGGTAAGATATTAAAAATACAGAAATGCTGGAGGAATTCAGTAGGTCATTCTGTGTCCACGGGAGGGAACGATATATAATCAACATCTCGGCTGGAGCCTTCTTCAAGGTATGACCAAAAAGCAGGAAAGCAGAGTTTTTCCTTACCCACTTTCTCTGAATCAAAGAGGTAGCCATGGGTACCCACATGGGCCCCAGCTATCCATGCCTTTGTGTTGGCTATGTGAAACAATTCATGCTACAAGCCTACACAGGCAAGGCCCCTCAACTCTTCCTCCGCTACATCCATGACTACTTTAGTGCTGCCTCATGCACCAATGATGAGCTCGTTGACTTTATTCACTTTGCTGCAACTTCCACTCTGACGTCAAATTAATTTGGTCCATCTCCCTTTCCTTGATATCTCTGCCTCCATCTTAGGAGAAAAACTCTCGACAGTCATCCTGTACAAACCCACCAATACCCACAGCTACCTCGACTACACCTCTTCACACCCTGTCCCCTGTAAGGATTTAATTCTTTTCTTGCAATTCCTCCATCTCCATTACATCTGCTCCCAGTACACGGCCTTTCATGTGAGATCATCTGACATGTCCTTCAAAAAGAACATGGCTTCTCCTCTACTAGTATCAACTTAGCCCTCACACTCCTGTCCACCATTACACACACATCTGCCCTGGCTTCTTCGGTTGTCACACGCAACAAGGATTCCCTTTGTTGTCACTGACCAGCCCACCAGCTTCCACATCCAACATATTAACCTACGTCATTTCTGCGACCTTCTATGTGATCCCACCAGCAGTCACATTCCCTTTGTCTCATACCATGGAGACCGCTCCCTCCATGTCTCCCTTGTCCACTCCTCCCTTCCCATCAATTGCCCCCTTTGTGGCCAACTCTGTGACCACAAGTTATGCTACATTTACACCCACACTTCCTCCCTCACTGCTATTCAGGGCCCCAAACAGTCCTGCCAAGTGAAGCAATGCGTGACTCTTCTGACTCTGGAAGGGTCATCTACTGCCTCCTCTACATTGAAGGGACTGGATGCAGACAGGGAGATCCCTTTGTTGAGCACTTTGGCTTTGTCCACCACAATAGGAAGGATCTCCTTGAGGCTTCGATATTACGGAATCCAATCCTGACAAGTCTGTCTATGGTCTATGACCTTCTGCAAATTGGATGAACAACATTTCATATTCCACCTGGGAACCCTCCAACCAATAAGTATTGACATTGTCTTCTCCACTTTTCATTAGCCCCCCCACTGTCCCAGTCTGTCCCTTTCCCCTAACGGCCTCCTTTCCTCCAGCTCTGCATTCACAGAGCCATTCCCCCCTCCCCCAATCAATTCTTGCCTTTCCCCTCCCGTCTTCCTGTTCATGTCCAATTATGGCCTTTTGTCTGTGGCCTGTGCTTCTCCCTCTGCCTTTTTTATTCAGGTGCCAACCTGCTTGAAGAAGGGCTCAGGCCAAATTTTTGGTTTTATATCTCCTATTGATGCTCGAGGCCTGCTGAGTTCCTCCAGCATTTTTGTGTCTTTACTACACAGTGTCTGCAGAATTTTGTGTTTAACTCAAGGCTTACAGTTGACTTTCAATGGATGCTCTGAACTAACATATGGGTCTACAAGGAAAGGGGATAATCAGTCTTGTTTGCAGTTTTCTGGAATTCTAATATTGATTTTTTTTACTGCATTAACATTTGAAGTCCGTCTTTATTTATTCACTAGGGAATATGATTTGATACTAAAATAATGATAACTGGTGTTTTGAAAGGAGAATAACTGAATTGGATCAGTTAGTTTTTCCTGGAGAGTATTTATCATCTACAATAAAACTACTACAGACTACCGTTAGTAACAGACCTATACAATGCACAACGGATACATACTGAACTTTGAAAAAAAGGCACATGAAAAGATGAATTGCCAAGATCATTGTGCTTTTGCAGTTGAAAACAAATCCTTGTTATCTGGAATTCAAGCAACCGGCAAAGAAAATGTGGAAAATAAATGGGTAAAAAATACTGAAGTTTAAAATTGGTCCACCTCACCATTTCATTCTCCATCTTCACCACATGCAGACTCAAGCAACTGGGAAATTTACTTATCTGACATCTACCAATTCCCGAAGATGCCAGATACCAGGGAATTTATTGAAAAATGTAGCAACAACTAGTGAAAATAATGTCTTTTGTACAGTGGGGATTTCTTCACTCAGTATATTCAGTGCAAGAGAACTATTCTGTATTTGAGATTGAGTATTCACACAGCCCTCAAGAAAGAACAGAATGGTCCCCTTGCTATTGTTGGTACTGAGTAAAGATCTACTGTTCTATTTGCGTACAGTAGACTCTCCCCCTCCCCCTCTCCCTCTCTCTTTCAACACCAAAGTGTTAATAAACTGGGAAGCCCAACTGACAGAAAAAAAAGAACTTTATTTACAGAGTGCTACTTGGGTTCCAAAATTAGGCGTAGTCAGAAATGATGTAAAGGTTCCCTTATTGTCATGTAATACTACATTTAGAATGTAACATAATGAAATTATTTAACTTTTGTCTACTGTAAGGCAGACAGAGAGTCACCGCTTTGTCTAGCGCCCCTCACAGAAACCTCCAGCACCTGGTGTCCCTAGGTGGTTTCCCCTCCAAGTACTGACCAGGTCTAAGCCTGCTTAGCTTCTGAAATCAGACGATCTCAGGCATAGTCACCAAAAAAATGGGTCATTGCAGGAAATATAACCATTCTTGGGAATATTTGTCTTATGATGTGAACAGAATATATAATGTTAGTTTTGAGAACAATACATTTGCAATTGAAAGCCAGATTCTTTAATTTACTGTACTTAATGTGGAAATTAATAAATAGGTAGTTTCCATAGACCGTAAGTTCATATGCATGTCTTAAGTGTCTGTGTAAATAGGTTTTGTAGCATAATTGTACAGAAGTAAAGACATTTTTATTATTTGAGGTTTCAATTGATAGAAAAGCAATTACATGTGGCAACATCAAATTTGGTGACAAAATAACATGTTAAAAGAATTATATTAATTGTGCTGGACGAGAAGTCCATTGTCAGATGAATCAAGTTTAATATTTAAATTTACTAATTAGGGATGTCTAAATTCTTATGGAGGAAACTGTATTTAAACATGTATAAATTTACAACATTGAAACGAGTAAATGTTACACAAGACCAGTTTAGAAATTTGTGTACAAAGTGTAAGATTCTGAAGAACAGTTAGATTAATAAATTACTGAATTACACATTTGAGTCCCCAATCCTATCACTAGGTACAGTTGCAAAAAATAACACTTACCTCCAACTTTACGCACTTTTATAATTCATCTTCAATAAACTTTTGTTTTCTGAGCTTTATTGTTAAGCATCTTATTGACTTGGAGATAATTTATTAAACTGTGATTTTAAAAAATATATTTTTCCTGTCAGGGTACATGCTCAAACCTCCCTAATTAAATGGAACTCACAAATAAACTAACAAAGATAACATTAGTAGTTTTTAAATTTCTACATTTACAGATTCAAAATTCTTCATGAAAATTTCCAACCCCATATTGACCAGCAAATTCATACCCAGTGTCACTTCCAGTAAAAGAACTGATTTCCTTAATCTCACTTTATCCTTGTTGATAGCAGAACTATAGAGGCATTTGATTCATTTGTTTACTGCTTCTAACTGAAATGTAGAAATTAATTCTCAGGATAGGATAAATATAAAGGAGAGGGAACACAATGGGAAATAGTTCCCACAAAGGTTACGATATTCCAATAATTTAAAAACAAAGAAAAAGTAATATTTATTACCATCTCTTTCTGCATCCCATGTGTTCTTTCTCAATGAATCACAGTCAGAGACAGATCGAGTAACTGATGGGAGATTTGGGGCGACACTGCACACAACGACACCTCTACGTGTAGTCAGTAGTCGAGGGGAATCAGGATGGAAAGTGCTCATTTCTTGATGTTCTATCCCCAGTCCATCAATTTTGTCTAAATTGTTTCTTGAGTCACTGTGGAAACAAGGGGTATAAGCCATAGGTCTGACTGGCACTTGAGGAGGACCTCTAGTTTCTTGATAAATCTTTCGGCTATCACCATTATTCCTGATAACTTTGAATTGCATGCCATTAGGCTTATTGAGTAGTGCTGCTGTTGCGGGGTCCTGAACAAGGGTAATATTGTTCCGTGCATGTTTCTTGAAGACCTTCTTTCGGAAAACTGCAAAAAGTACCACCAGTAACATTAGAACTAATAAAACTATGGTTATTCCGATGAGTTCCTCCTTTCCAATGTATGGATGACCAGGTTGTATATTGGGTACAATCATAGGCCTAAGATCACAGTAGAGGCCCACAAATCCTGAAGTACAATTGCATTGAAATGAGCCCAATGTGTTTAAGCACGTTGCTCCATTTTGGCATTCTTCTATGTCACATTCATCAACATCTTCTTCACACCTGCAGGAAAACAATAATTTTATGCCCCAAAAGCTTTTATACCTATTATGCTAAGATAATAAGTTTTATTAGAGCTTCTTTTATTTTAGGTTTGTTATTGACGTTAGCTTAATTTAAGACTTTGTGCCCTTAATAACTGAAAAAATAATGCTAAGCTGAATCCATCTTTCACACTTTAATTCTAGTATGGGTTGCATGCTGAGGAATACTTCTTTTATTTTGTCACTTAGGTATGGATAACGATTAAATCACTGTTATTCTGTGAAAATTTGCTCCATTCTACCACCGAAAGCAATAATTATTCAGAAACCCCTTGGCTGATCAATAAGAATGGTTCACTCCATTAAGAATACAACCCAGTAAATCAATTTAACTTTTCTTGTACAATTTAACATATTAGGACAACCCATTGGACTCAGTTTTTATGTTATTGCTGTGATATATTTTAATTCTTTTTTCTTGCTTGCATTGCTCTTTATTTTTCTCATCATCTACTGATTAACAGCTACTGCCTTCTGGGTGATCTCAAATATTTGTTACTAGACAGTGTTGGGGAGTCATACAGAAAGACTCACCCATTTCTGTCGACTAAGCCCTTCCTACCAACAAATGTCTTTTGAATGTTGTTATTGTTCCACTTCTACAGTTTCCTCTTGTAGCTCATTCCAGATATGGACAATTCCCGGAGTGAACAAGTTGTCTCTTACTTCACTCTTAACATTTTCCACTCTTACCTTAAACCTATGCCCTCTAATGCTAAAAGAATTCTACCCTGAAAAATAAACTGTGAGTATTCACTTGTTCCATGCCTTTCATGCTTTTATAAATCTTATAAGGTCACCCCTCAACCTCCTTCACTCCAGGGAATAAATACCCAGCCTTTTCCACCTCTCTCCATAACTTAACACCTCCAGACCTCGAAGAATCCTGATGAATCTCCTCACCATCCGTTCCAATTTATTGATGCCGAGTTGGGTGACCAGAACTGCACACAGTACTCAAAGCTGAAATACGAGGTCCCAACTTTGTGCTCCATGCCCTGCCCATTGAAGGCCAGCATGGCAAACGACTTATTCACCACCTTGTCCACCTGAGTTGCTAATTTTGAGGAACTCATCACCTGTACCCCTAAGTCTCTCTATTTTATAACATTCTCCAGGGTCCTAACATTCACCATGAAAGACCGACCCTGGTTTGACTTATCAAAGTGCAATGCCACGTACATGTCAGAGTTAAATTCCATTTGCTGGTCCTGGCCCTCCTGACATACCTTCTCTCACTATCCATTACACCACCTACTTCAATGTATTCACCATGTTAACTGATTGCTATCCAAGTAATTCATAGAGATTACAAAGAACAGTGGATCCTGTAGAGACCCCTGCAGCACAACACGGGTCAGAGACCTCCAACCATAAAAACATTCTTCCACTACTACTTTCTGCTTCCTTCCACTAAGATAACTTTGAAGCTCCCAGATACAACAAAAAACACAGGATTCCCCTTGGTCCTCACCTCCCATCCCACCAGCTTCCACATCCAACACATTTACGTCATTTACAACATGATCCCACTACCAGATATATCTTCCATTCTCTGCCTTATGTAGGGACTCTTCCCTCCATGACTTTTTTGTTCTTTCCTATTAATCGCCCCTTGGTACCTTCCCCTGCGGCCACACTTGCACCCACACCTCCTCCCTCACTACTCTTCGGGGCCCAAAACAGTCCTTCCAAGTAAAGCAACACTTCAATTGTCAATCTGCAGGACTCATTTACTGCATCTGGTGGTCTCATTGTGACCTTCTCTACATTGGAGAGACTGGACACAGACTGAGAGATCACTTCACTGAGCACCTAGGGTCTGTTCACATCAATGACAGGGATCTCCCAGTGGCCAACCATTTCAATTCTGTGCCCCACTCCTGTGCTGATATATCTGTCCATGGGCTCGAACTGTCAAACCAAGACCACACTTAAAATTGGAGGAGTAACAACTAATTTTCCATCTGGATGCTCTACAACTTGTTGACATCAACAATGACCTCCAGTTTTTGCTAGACGACTTCCTGCTGTTCTTCTCTTCTTCATTCATCCAACTCTGCATCTCCTTCCCTCTCCATTCACAGAGCTATTCTCTATCCCCTTGTTTACTGGTGTGCCCTTCCTCCTGTGGGACTGTGCTACTCCCCCTGCCCCTCCACCCCCACCATTTAATTCAGGGGCCTGCCTACATTTTGCTCATACCTTGATGAAGGGCTGAAGCATGAAACATTGGTTATGTGTCTTTATCTTTGCGACATAAAGTACACTGTTTGATCAGCTGAATTTCTCCAGCATTTTTTTTTATTCAATCACGGTGTCTGCAGACTTCGTGTTTTGAATCCAATGGGCCACTTCACTTTGAATACCATGTCATTTAATCTACTAGACTAATCTGCCATGCAGGACCTTGTCAAAGGCCTTGGTAAAGTCCATCTACACAATGTCCACTCATCAATCTGGTTTCTTACCTCAAAAAAAAAGATCTGTGAGACACAGGAGAAATCCATGCTGATTACCTCCATTCATTCCCTACCTATCCAAATGCTTGAGGTTCCTGTCCTTCAGAATCCTCTCCAACAATTTTCCAACCACTTCTCACTGGCCTGTAGTTGCTTGACATGACCTGGTGCCTCAAACTCAGAGCTCAAGTAACTCAGCAGAATGAAATGTTGTGTACATTATGAAACAAGAAGGAGGAAGGTAGCACACAAACTCACATCAAACCAACAAACCCTTCCTTGCAGCTGCAGATAAAATCATTGCCAATTAAATTGCAGGAGCCTCCATTCCGACAGGGATTTGGGGAGCAGGCCGTAATTTCCGTTTCACACCGATTTCCTGTATACTGTGATAGGCAGCTACACTGATATCCTGTTCAAACAAAATGGCATGGATTCCAGTATATAATTTAAAATACATTATAACACAAGCAAAACAAACACTTTATCTTAAAGAACAGAAGGAAAGTACAGATAATCGAGAATCTTAGACCTTGAGCCAAATTTTTGTCTCATTTTCTTTCCCTCATGATGCATTTGACCATCTTATATAATTTTTATTGCTGCATATTTTGAGACAATGGAGGATTCAGTGACTCTAAATTTACTGCTTGATTGGGTGAACCATTTTCCTTTTGACAATGCTGCATTGATTGTGGATAAGATTGGGCACAAAGATTAGGCCAAAATAATTTCTACTCTGCCATTAAGTAATGCATCAACATACGGAGTGAAGTCAAGGAATGTGATATTACATAGAATCACACTAATATGCTAATAACATGGAGCACATTTTGACTAAACAGCATCTTATCTAACAGTACATTTCTAGAGAAAGTAATAATGTTCAAAATTATATATTCTTTTCCTTGAATAAATTTGAAATCTCATCATAGGATTTCTTCAAACCTATGTACATTAATATATCTAGAGACATTTCAAAGGACATTTGCACATGTATCATAATTATTTTGGACACTTCCATTACCTCTGCAAAGCAGTCGTGATGAAACATTCTATTCTGCTTTCAAAAAATTAAATTAAAAAAAATTAACTTAGTGACTGATTTTTAGACATGCAGCATGGTAACAAGCCCTTTCAGCCCATGAGCACATGCTACCCAATTACACGCAATTGACCTACAACCTCTGGTACATTTTTCGAGGGTGGGAGGAAACCAGAGCACCCAGAGGAAACCCATGTAGATACTGGGAGAACATACAAACTCCTTACAGAGAGCACGGATTCGAAACCTGGTCCCAATCACTCGCATTGTAACAGCATTGTGTTAACCACTATGGTTAGAAGGCCAACTGTGCTGCCAAAGTTGGCCATTGAAAATATGGCCAGAGGTGAAACAAGGACCAGGGTATTCAGAAATATGGGTAGGATCTATAGTTGGGGGACAATGTTGGAAATGTGAAGAGATTTGCACAGCTGGAGTGGGGCCTGGTATGCAGCTGAGCTCAGGAGTTGGTTACAGTTTGGTACACATAGTGAAAATGTCTCCCCCAGATCAAAGTATGGATTCCTTCGAACTTTGGGCACAATGGAAGTGATTTTCTCCACGCAGCACCTCCAGGAGAAATGGAGAGATGAGAGATTCCGAATGATGGAATCTGCCGCAAAACATAATCTGTTGGAGGAATTCAGTGGATTGTGCAGCACACGGTGCGGAAGTGATGGAGTGGGGGGAGAGGGCGGAAGGGTAGGTATTGTCCATGTTTAGGCTCAAGACTCTGCATCAGCAGTCTTTATACTGCCTATCTTCTCTCTCTATCCTTGTGCAGGGTCTTCACCCAAAATGTTCATAATTCCTTTCTCCCACAGATGCTGCTCAACCCACTGACATCCTCCTTTAATTTGTTTTTTTGCTCCAAGAAAAATTCAGTGTGCAACTTGAACCATGATACATGATACCAACAAGGACTCAGAATAACAGTCTTCAAATTCAGCCACCTGCAGAAATTCCTCTCATGGTGAATTTGCTCCATGATGCTAAACCTAATACTAAACTCTCTGACCCCTTCCCTCTCTATTCACAGAGCATTTTCCCCCTCCCCCTGACTGCTGATGTGGCCTCCTTCCCTTATCTGTCTTATCTCCTGCCAGTGGCAGGGGCATAGCCAGGTTTTAACGTTAGGGGGAACACACCTTCCATTGGAAAAGCGCTCTTGGACATGAACACTTTCGACTTGGTACACATTGTCCTCTAGCAGAATTTCAGTGACCCCGCTGAAAACAGTATTTGACGGAGGGCGCGGCTCAGGCGAGCGAGCGAGAGGGGAAAGAGCTTAAGGTGAGGTGAGACGTCGGGCTCCCAGGCAGGAGCAGGGAACTCAGGGTCTCGGGCAGGATTGGTGACGGCAGTGGGGAGAAGTCGGGGATCAGCCTCAGCCGATATAAGTAGTCTCCCGATACTACTGGTCTGCTTAAAAGAAAATTCCTGAATATCTGAAAAATCCACTTAAGTGAGATAGGTCTGGCCCCAAGCATTTCAGATAATTGGAAACATACTGTACTGCCAAATCTCTGCAAAATCCTCTGCATAAAGGTAAGCAAGCCACTGTCAGTGTCCATTTGCAAGTTGGTGTCCCCAGCACTGAGGCCTTTCTTATACTCAGTTTGCTACACTGGGCAGGCCATGTCCTTTAAAAGCCTAACAGTAGACTCTTAAAACAGACACACTACTCCAAGCTCTGTGAAGTGGTTACCAGGTGGACAGAGAAAAAGAATCAAGAACCCGCTCAAAGCCTTTACTTTCTTTTCTTTTTAGCATCTACTCAGTCAAATTTGAAGGACAGTCACTGGCACCACCTCTTGGAATGCAGATCATATTCACATTTGCACTAAGCAGGTCACAAAATCTGATGCCGAGTTATTCTGACAGATGTCAAACTCAGTTGCAATGTGTTAGGTTTGGCAATAAAGTGCTGTTTGACGGCTTGTCAACAAATCTAACATATTGCAGATGATCAGCAGTATGATGAGAGGACATTAATTGGCAGGCATCAATTTCTTCGCCCTTTTGTGCACAGGAGACACCTAGTCAATTTTTCATGTTATTGTAGTTATATCGGGACAGCTTAATTAATGATGCTCCATTGGCCTATCATATGTCGTGCACTATGCGTAGGGAGGTGATCACTTTGCATAGCACCTACACTCCATTAGCTGGGGTGAATCTGAGCTTCCTAATGCATCCACTTTAATTTTCAATCTCACACCTATTTGGACCTGCCTGTCTGCAGCCTCCTCCACTCCTGATGAAAACAGAAGATCTCTGATCTTCCGTCCTGTCACCTTGCAACCACTGTATTTTCAACTGTTCCCTTGTTACCATTATCCTCTGAATGTTCCATTCTCACCTTGCTTCGATAAAATGGCTTTCTAATCATCATTTCCCAGTCTCGTCAATCGATGTCTTGAACAACCTCCATATCATCTTTTGTCTTGCATCTTGTTCCTCTACCCAGCTCTATTTTGAAAACAGTAAATCCTTCACTCTGTTCCAAATTCTGAGGAATGGTACCTGATCCGAAATGTTAACTGGTTTCTCTTTCCAGCTAACCGACTGAGTACTTCCAGCACGTTTAAATATATTCTTCTTCACACTTCGAAGTCAACTAAGTAGAATGCCTAACTTGTTCAGATGAAAGTAAATGCCAATTTAATTCTATAGACAACAAAATGGACAATATCTTATCAAGAGGTTTTATTTTTATAGGCTTCACAGGTCTGCAGAGGAGCAAGTTGGGCAGCATGGCTAGTGTAATGGTATTACAGTGCCAGCAACCTGGGACTTGAATCTGATATTGTAATGAGTTTGTATGTTCTCCCCATGTCGGTCGGTGTGGGTTTCCTCTGAATGCTCTCATTTCCTCCCACTCTCTAAAATATATTGCATAGTAAGTTAATTTGGGTGTAATTGGGCAGCATGGGTTTAAATGGCCAGAATTGGCTTCTACCATGTTCTAAATAAAATTTACAATTTAAAATTTTTAAAAGTACCACATGGACTCAAATTATAATCAATGTACCAGGAACAATTCTAACTATCAGTAGGGATAAAATTTTGCAGCCATTTCTGAGGTCTGACTCATTGTTCCTGGCAAACACCAGTCCTCTCCTTCATTATTGGCTAGTTTGCTCCCTTCCCAAAGACTGTAACTTTCCCTCATACCCTGAGGTCTGCAGCACAGTCCCAGGAGCAGTAGCTGCTCCCGGGTACCTTACACAAAACTTCCACCATGTTCAACAGTGAGCTGGATCACTACAGAGCCATAAATGAAAACCACACCTGCAGAGTCAGTTAATGAGAGAGAGAAACTTAATTTGGGAATGTTTGTAACATGATCTCAGAAATACTATTAAAATAAGTAAAATTAAATAAGGGCCATGCATGTTCTGACTTAGAAATGAAATTCTCCCTGTTTGTGTCATGTTTTGGATTTAGAGAACACTCTTCACACAGTAATAAACAATAAAATCACATGAAAACAAATATAAAGTGAAATATATGTTTCCATTTTCTTGTGCCATGTAATAATTTAATTTGCACTTCATAAAAACAGTAGGATTTATGTAATACTTTATCACGATCACCATTACACATGGTTCTGCTGGTCTTAAACTCACAAAATCAGCCCTTAATTTTGCACATTTATGAAAGGATAGTTCATCACCAAACACAGAACTAATTTCTGATAAAAAAAAGTTATTTAGATACTTCCGAAAATGTCAATATTTGAGAGATTCACATACATTATTAGGTCAGGAGGAACTGCAATATTCCAACTTACCACCAGCGGGTAGGCTAACACAACTCCCCCCATTCAGGCATGGCCCTCTTGCACATGTGTCAGGATATAAGACACAGCCGAGCTTCAGTTCTGTCAGTTCTGCCACTTCAGCAAAGTGGTTGCGTTTGTTTTGGAGTGGCAACTGATTGTCATTGAGGACAACCGAGTCCAGGCATCCTTGAAATCCACCCAAGACTTGTGCCTTTTTCTGGGTTGACAAGCTACGAGCAGCTGGCACGTGGGCACCAAAGTAGATGGAGCTGGTGATGCTGAGAGAATGGAAATGGAAAGGAGACCTCCGACGCTCTACATAACTGTCATCAAGTGCAAGGCTTGTGAAATTCTTGTTGAGATCCAGAAAGACAGTGTGCCAATTCCCATCATTAACTGTTCTGCCAGAAATGCCCACAATGTCAGGCTCATTGCCACAGTCCAGTTGGATCCAGAGCTTCCCATCCACAATCTTGTTTGATAATAAAGGAGAAAAAGTGTTAGATTTGATTGAATCAGTATAGGAAAATAATCAAATTATTTTTACTGTAAGCAGCAGTGTACAAAATGCTACCACCACTGGGACAAAACAATTAATGTTTACTTTACATGTGTGAACACTTTTGATGTGAGGTGGCCACTACCGAGCAGCCATATAACAGTGTCTTGGCCCAATACCAAAGAGGTGCAATGCACACTTACATGCACACAGTAACAATATAGGCCATGCACTCTTCCTCTACACTACTCTCCCTTATAAACATCCACCCACCCTCATCACCTCCAGACCTCAATTCCCTTCTCTCTGTATCTCAACTTCTGTCCTACTTCCCTCCTCTAACTGCCTCTCTCAGTTTATACTGGCTCAATTGTTATTGTAGATTCTGGAGGTTAGGTCAAGATTCACAGCAGAGTTGAGCACATCATCAGTCAGACATTTCAGAGCTGCACTGAAGGAGTGTCACAATGTTAAATGCTAGCTTTCAGATAAGACATTAAATTTATTGATTTGTTCAGCTGGTGTAAAAATTCATATTTAAAGGACTTAAAAGTTCTTTCTACATCTTGGTCGACATTCACCACAAAGAACAGAAACTGGCTATTCTTTCATTTACAGTTTGCAGAGTCCTAGAGTGATAAATTAAGAATATTTACTACAAAGGTACAGGGAATTAATGAGACCATACCTGGAATATTGTGTGCACTTTTGGTCATCTTGCTGAAGGTGTGAAGTACTTAGGTTGCACCCTATTTGCTTCAATAAATGATTATAGAGGTATAGAATTATTCCACTCAGAAATAGACCCATTCACCATCAACTAGACAGTAATCCCATTTCAACAACATTCACTATTATGCCATGTTGCGGACACTTTCACAATATTTATGTGCTCATCTTAACACTTGAATGTTGTGAGAGTACCTACCTGCAATACCTTCACTGGCATATATGAAGTAATTACCCAATTACACCCGATTAACCTACAATCCCCATACATTTTGAAGGAAATAGGAGCACTCAGAAGAAACCCACATAGACCCATGGAGAATATAAAAATTCCTTCCAGACAGCATTGGATTTGAACCCTGGTCGCAGGCACTGTAACATGGTCATGCTAACTGCTTCGCCAATGGTGCCTACTAGTCTAAATACGCCTGTAATGTCTGAGTCAAGAAGGACTGGCAGTTTTGCTGAAGTACAAATTTGAAGGGGTGGGGACAAGTAAAGACTTGCAAGATGGAGGTTTGTGCATGAACAATATGGCAAGTTAACAAAGGACTGATATATTAGTTAGGATCCTGGCACAGTTTACAAAAGGTGGGAAGTAGTGCTCAAGCACAGTGTGTGGACCATTTTAGAAAGGATGCAAAGTCTTTGAAGCAAATAGGGTGCACCCTAAGTACTTCACACCTTCAGCAAGATGACCAAAAGTGCACACAATATTCCAGGTATGGTCTCATTAATTCCCTGTACCTTTGTAGTAAATATTCTTAACTTTTATGCTCCACTTTCCTTGCAATGGAGCTCAACCTTGTCTTCTTAATTACTTGCTGCAATATATGCTTAGAATGGGTGGTCAAACCTGGAAGATGTTGTAGCATGTCATATATCCAATTATATGAATAATTATTTCCCCATTTTGCATCTGAATTGGACAAGAGGTGACCCAGATAAAATCTTGAGATGGGAGCAGGAGTGGGCCACCAAGCCCCCAATACCTGGCCCACTATTTAATATGACCATTGTTGATCTCTGATGGCCTCAAATCCTCTTCTGTGCCAGATCCTCACAACCCTCAATCTTTCAAATATTTATTGACCTCCAATTTAAGTATATATAATAATCAGGCCACATCAACCCTGGGGACAGAGAATTCCAGAGATTCACTACCTTCTGAGAGAAGCAATTTCTGCACAACTCAGTTTTAAATATCCCTCTCATATTTTGTACCTGTGTCCCTCAGTTTGTAATTCTGCCGCAAATGAAAACATCTGGAAAGCTACCCTGTCAAATCTCCTCAGGATTTTGTATGTTTAAGGTCACCTTTTATGCTGCTAAACTCTGAGAAACACTCTCTTGGAGGCCTGGTAAATCTTCTTTGGGCTGATTTATATTCATAAGGGGAGAAAAACAATGTGCAGTATTTCAGGTGTAGCCCCACTTATACCCAGAAACAGTATCAAAATCTCTCTATTCTTAAATACACTGTTTGCATTCTTAACTACTTCTTGACCCTCTGCTAACTTTTAATGATCATGAACTAGGACACCTGTATCCTTCTGAACTTCAGTCATTTAGTCTCAAGATGACCATTAAAATGGTTATGCCAAGAAAGGAGATAGAATAGTTCATGCAAAGCGATGACAAAGCTTAAAAATAGACAGAGGGCAGATGAAGCAGTTTTCCTCTCTACTTTTGTGCTTCGTTGGTGGGGCTCCTCACAAGTACTGTCAGCCAGATTAAAAAGGTGAATTGTATGCCACTCAATAACAACTTGTCTTTACAACTGGTGGGGGTGGTGGTGAATGGGCTAATGCAGCAAAGTGCCAGATGCACGAGAACTAGCTTGCACAATGATTGATCTGCTGGCTCTCTTTTTGCAGCATGTGCAAAATAAATGGCCTCCTGTGCTTTCAGGAATTCAAGTCCCCGCTCCTTCGGCATGCTGCTGTCTTCTTGTCAATCCCTTGGAAAACAACAATGTGCCATTTCTCGTTATCACTGGGAGACCCTTAATATGTGTCTAGTGGCCGCGTGGAAGGAAGAAAAGCTTGAATTTAAGCCATAGCATTCAGCAAAGCAGAACCAACGGTTCCTGTAGAAGCTGTAGGTATTTGTGACCACCTGATCTGTCAATAAGAAGCTCTGAAACTATTGCTTTACAGAAAGGTCGAGGAAGCTGACACTTTGTCTGCACATCCTATTGGATCTGTAAAACCTGCTATCACCTCAGTCTCACTGTTGCTCATCTCTGTTATCTACCAGACTATGTATGGCTTTTACTCAGTAGCATGTTTATTATTCATCAGTAGCCACACTAATAGATCCCCTGGATGATGATTTTCTTCCTTGTGTGAGGTTAAATTCAGCAAAAGCATCCCACGCTCTCTTAATCCTTTCTATAAACTTCACTAATATATCTGTAACCACAAGAACGCTCATCAAAATGTTCACCGGGTGAACTAATACGGCAGCTGTGAATAATGTGAACAGCTTGGTGAAATTAAAATTGGTTTCTGGCCAAATGCCATTTGACCATCTGTATAAGTGCTGCACAATTTCGTTTAGTGTTGCTGCCACAGTTTTATGTGTACGAAACCACTCTGTCCAAGAAGAATTCAAGTTGCAGTCAAATTCTGGGAGATGCATCTCCTCATCAAGTTATGCTTTTGCATCCATACCCTGCTCCATTAAACCTGATCCTCTGGCATTGGGTTTCCAATGTGGACATTTGAACTCATCAATCGGCATGTTGATGGGAATTAAAATAATTCTAATATGTTGATCTATCCATCAGAATGCTTAACCTAAAATGACATCTCCTTAAACCAATAAGTGAAAAATCTGGTATAATTTTATTCAATTCAGGTAAAATGGCGCAAGATTTGAGTTTTTTTGCTCCTAGACCGGATAAGTTCTAAAATGCTAATTTCTAAATACACAATATTTCTTCTTTACATCAAGCTTATATAAATTGAAACATCTATTGAGCTGCCGATGTGGCATTCTGCCTGCCAAACATATCCCTGGATCTCCTCTGTGCTTCACCCTGAAACAAAACCCTAATATTGTATAAAGATATTTTTTTGTGAAGAAAATCTTTCTAATTTCACTTCCTACTGAATTGCCAGTGGGAGAGAGAATGAATGAGGGTAGGTCATTAGCATTAATACTTAATCAAATTACTCATCCACATTAAAATTTAAGGGAATATAAGACAGATTATGGGATATGGATTTTTCATTTTACTTTCAATTCCTGATATCTTTTAAGAGATACAGTACCCTACCCCTAAAGACTTTCAAAAGCTCAATAGTCCATGGGTGACTGTTTAATCACAATCTGTGCAGCCTCTAAATTCCAGTTCTCTGCGGTAAAGGACAGCCTTCAATTAACCATCCCCTTAACATTCTGATGACATTTTATATTTATGGGTTTGCTCCCCACAGATCTTCCTCAAACCTCAAAATTTAAAACAAATTCATCTTTCAATATGGAAAATTGGTGACCTCACTCTTCTCTAAAATGATGTCATATATTTCCTACTCACTTTGTCAATGTCTTTGTGTGACCTCCTCCTCTCACCTACTTCTCCTAACCTGGGACACACAGGACTGTCACATTCACCTTGCTCCTCTTCCTGCAGCAGAGGGATGCAATGATGATTTGCCAGGCTGGTCTAAGCTATGATGGATATTCCATTTAAGGAAAGACTGAATAGAATGGAACTATCATTTCTAGAGTTCAGCAGAATTAGAGGAGTTCTCAGTGAAACATACAAAATTCAAACAGGCTTTCAGGCTGGACGGATGGGGGAGATACCCTTGGGCTGAGGAGACCTAGGGAAGGGAAGGGCTTCATAATTCAGAGACAAAGAGAAATCGTTTTATGAAATGGAAGGTGAACCATTGGATTACTCCAACCAGAGGATTTTGAAGGCTCAGGTCATTCTAAATAGGGATTGGTAGATTTCAGTATGCTGAAGGAATTAAACGAAATACCTTTGCACATGATGAAGCGCACAGTCTGTCTGGGTCAGTAGCAGAACATTGAGCACCATCAAGCTAAGCAATGATGCACCTCAGGGCTTTGTGCTCCGTCTGCTCCTGTTCATGCTACTGACCCATGACTACATCACCAGATCCAGCTCCAACGGTGTCATCAAGTTTCCAGATGGCACAACAGTGGTTGCATTTTGGAAGGACAAACCCAGGTAGGACATACACAGTAAATGGTAGGGCACTAAGGAGTACGGAGGAACAAAGGGATGTGAGAATACAGACACATAATTCCCTGAAAGTGGCGTCACTTGTAGACAGGGTTGTGAAAAAAGCTTTTGGCATCTTGGCCTTCATGAATCAAAGTATTGAGTACAGGAGTTGTGATGTTATAGTGAGGTAGTATAAGACATTGGTGAAGCCAAATTTGGAGTATTGTGTGCAGTTCCAGTTGCCAAACTACAAGAAGGATATCAGTAAAATTGAAAGAGTGCAGAGAAGATTCACTAGGATGTTTCTGGGTCTTCAGGAGTTGAGCTCCTGGAAAAGATTAAACAGGTTAGGCCTTTATTCCTTAGAGTGTAGAGAATGAGGGGAGATTGACAGAGGTTTACAAAATTATGAAGGGGTATAGACAGAGTAAATGCAAGTAGGCTCTTTCCACACATGGCTTTAGGGTGAGAGTGGAAAGACTTATAAATTAGAGGGAACTTTTTCATTCAGAGTGTGGTACGAGTTTGGAACAAGCTGCTATCTGACGTGGTAAATGCAGACTCACTCTTAAGTTTTAAGAATAAATTGGATAGATACATGGATGGGAGAGGTCTGGAGGGTTATGGAATGGGTGCAGGTCAATGGGATTAGAGGAATGATGTTTTGGCACAGACCAAATGGCCTTTTTTTTGAGCTGTAGTATTCCATGGCTCTAGTTGGCCTATCAGCAACAATGATGTGTTGCACTACAGAAAAGAGGTGGAAAATCTCAAGAAATGGTGCAAGAGTAACAATCTGAGTCTCAACGTGGTCAAGTTGATACACTATCAATAACTCTCGTCAGACGAGATCATGATTATATAGGCTTTAATCATCATAAAACATCAGCATATCTCACATGCTGCTGGCCCGGTTCCAAGCAGGTACTGAGGGAGGGGTTTGGGCGTAGCCACTTCATGGGAATTCTGAGGGGAGGAGCTACAGGTATAGGAGTGGGCCAGGCGATACAATACATTCATATTAGACAGCACTAACAGTTACACAGTGGTTCCACCATATTCAACCCTTCGGGGTGAAATGGATCAAAGTCCATTACAAGTTCAGCCTATCCGGTGGTCTTGTCTGTCATTGCGACTGTCGTAGTGCCGGCTGTAGTTCAGCTGTTGGCTCCTGAACGGTGGTTTGCGTGACATGCTGGGTGTCTGGTGGCTGAAAAGAGTTAATTGGGTGTGGGGTGTGTGGGTTATTTGGTCTGTAGTTGGGTTGGGAACCCAATTGTGTTGCCAGAAGTCATGGAGTGGGGTGGAGTACTGGTTGGTTGATTGTGGGGGCTCCTGCATGCGCTCGGTTCCGGATGGAAACAATGTTTTTCTGCCCATTCTGGTACTCCATATAAACACACTGGGGGTTCACCTGGAGGTGGACCTTCTTGACCAGGGGATCTGTCTTAAGGTTCCTGGTGTGTCCGGTCTGGAGCAGAACTGGCCCTGGGGTCATCAGCTAGAATGGCAGCGTGGTTCTTATCGCCAAATTCCTGGGGAAGGAAAACAGCCTTTCATGCAGGACAATGTTTGTAGTGGTACAGAGGAGGGACCTGGTAATGTGGAGTGTCTCTGAGAGGACCTCTTGCCCATTGGGAAATGGACAGGCCTTTTGACCTGAGGGCTAGGAGGACTGCCCTCCAAACAGTGGCATTTTCCTTTTCAACCTGGCCATTCCCTTGGGGGTTGTAGTTGGTGGTCCTGCTTTGGGCTACAACCTTGGTCAGCAAGTACTGGTGCAACTTGTCATTCATAAAGGAGGACCCACAGTCATTATGAATAGAGCAGGGGTACCGAACAGAATGAATAGGTTGCTCAGTGACTTGATGACCATGGCCGTGGTCATGTCTGGGCAGGGGATGGAGAATGGGAAATGTGAGTACTCGTCTATGATGTTGAGAAAATACATGTTCTGGTTGGTGGAGGGGAGGGGACCATTGAAGTCCATACTCATATATTCAAAAGGGTGGGTGGCCTTAATCAGGTGAGCTTTCTCTGGCTGGTAGAATTGCAGTCCGCACAGACTGATGTCTTGACTGAGTAAGGGAGGTTGTGAGTTCTAATGAAGTGGTAGAGGCTGGTGACTCCTGAATGGTAGAGGCTGTTATGGAGGGCTTGGTGGTGGTCTGTCTGTGGGTTGGTACATGTACCTCGGGACAGGGCATTAAGAAACACATTGAGCTTCCCGGCCAGTACAAGATCTCGTAGCTGTAGGTGGATAACTCAATTCTCCACTTGAGGTTCTTGTCATTCTTAATTTTTCCCAGCTGTTTGTTATTAAACATAAAAGCGACTGCTCATTGGTAAGTCAGCAGGGTGAATGGTTTGCCGGCTAGGTCGTGTCTCCAGTGGCGCACAGCTTCCACTATGGCCTGGGCCTCCTTTTCGATGGCTGAGTGCTGGAATTCATGGCCCTGGAGGGTGCAGGAAAAGAATGCCATGGGCCTGCCTACCTGGTTAAGCATGGCAGCCAGGGCAAAGTTGGTCACATCACTCTCCAACTGGAATAGGATGGATTTGTACACAGCGTGTATCGCCGCCTTGGCGATGTCATCCTTGATGTGTGTGAAGGCTGTTTCGGCTTATGCCGATGGAGGGAAGATGGTTGTTTTCACCAGGGGGCTGGCTTTATCTGCTTATTTAAGGACCAACTGGGCATAATAGAAGAACCCCAAACACTTTCTCAGGGCCTTGAGGCTGTGGGGCATACAGTCAGGGTTGGGCCCAATGACTCCATTTTCCACCATGCAACCGAGTATAGCCAGTTGTGAAGTGTGGAACATGCATTTCTTCTGTTTATGTGAGGTTGAACTTTTTGGCTGTCCAGAGAAATTTTAGTAGGTTGGCGTCATGGCCGCAGATGGTCACATTGTCCAGATAGTGGAACATGGCCTTTAACCCGTGGTCATCCACCATCCAATCCATCTCCCTCTGGAAGACGAAAAACTCATTGGTGACCTTAAAGTGCACCCGGAAGAAATGGTAGAGACGATTGTCTGCTTCGAACACCGTGTATTGACTGTCCTCCGAGCGGATCGGGAATTGGTGGTATGCAGATTTAAGGTCGATGGTTGAGAAGACCCAGTACTGGGTGATCTCATTCATCATGTCAGCAATGCGGGGGAGGAGGTAGGCATCCAGTTGGGTGAATTGGTTGGTGGTCTGACTGTAGTCTATGACCATGCAATGCTTCTCTCCACTCTTTACCATTACCACTTGTGCCCATCAGGGGCTGGTGTTAGATTTTATAATCCCTTCAGCCAAAAGTTGTTTAATTTCTGTTCTAATGAAGGCTCGTGTGCAATGGGCAGATTTCAGGTTGCCGATTGCTGTGTTCAGAGGGGAGGGTGGGTGGTTTAAAAATTGTTCAAGGCGGACTGTGAGGGAGGAGTGTTGCCTGTCATATTCCATTAGGACACTCTTGAGTTGGCACTGAAAGTCCAGTCCCAATATGACCGGTGCACAGAGCTGTGCATAACGAGGAGTTTAAATTTTTTGTATTTACTGCCATGCTCAATCAATGTTACAGTGCAGCGGCCATAGATCTCAGTCAAGTGTGATCTGGATGTCAAAGAGATTTTTCACTTACTGGAGTCACCATGAGGGAGTAGTGCCATACTGTGACTAGGTGTATGAAGCTCTTCGTGCTCCCAGTATCAAACAGACAGTTTGTAAGTGACCATTTACCTCAAATAAACCTGGCTAGCTGATGTGGGCTGTTCTCATCCATGATGTTCGAGGCTAACGTCTGGTCACTGTCCAATTCACTGCTACTGCACTGGATTGGTGGCACCCTCCAAGATGGCTGCCACCATGATGAGCATGTGGTGCTGTTCCTCACACCGGAAGTGACACCGGAAGTGGTACTGTCTTGGGTTGTCGTCCCCATGGTCCTGCTGAACCATTCCCCCAACCGGAAGTGGCACCGGAAGTGACGTGGTGCAGGATGGCAATGACTGTCACCTGCACGCGAGACTGCTGGAGAAAGGTTTGGACTTACATAGCCTTTCATAGTGCCCCTTTTTCCTGCAGACGGAACAAGTTGCTTGGATGCTTTGCGTGGATGCAGAAGAGGCACTTTGGGTGCTCGACAGCTGCGACTTGGGATCCCGCATCCCAAGATAGCGATGCCTGTGCTTCACACGTGGCAGTCGCGTTGCCAGAGGAGAAGACCTACGCACTTTGCTGTGCTGTTTCAAGCGATTTAGCCAGGTCAATGACTTCAGGCAGGCCCCAATTGTCCTTTTTCAGGAGTCTCTGATGGATGTAGTCTGACCTGAAGCTGACTACACACGGGTCACGGATCAACTCCTCTAAGTGGACTGCAGCAGAAACTTCTTTGCAGCCACAGTCTTGTCCCAGCTCCCACAGGACCCACAAATAATCATCCACTGACTCACCAGGTGCTTATCTGCAATGGCCCAGAAGATACTGGCATAGATGGCGTTTGTTAGGGTATGGTACTGTCTCTGCAGGAGCTCCATAGTGGCCTTGTATGTATTGCAGTCTCTGATCATTTGAAAAATGTGGTGGCTGACCTGTGTGAAGAGCAGATCCCGTTTATATTCTTCACTCTGCGTGTTGTTTTGTCTTATGAAGGCGTTGAGGCAGTGCAGCCCCTGGTTGAATTTTATGGAGGTCTCTGGAGCTTCAGGGTCAATGTCCAGTTTATCCTCCCAGATTGCCTTGTCCATGGCTCAAAAATATGGCAATTAAGTTGATACACTATCAATAACTCACATCAGACTAGAAGTCATGATTAAATAGGGTTTAATCACCATAAACTGCAAGCACATCTCTCATGTTGCTGGCCCGGTTCCAAGGCAGGTACTGAGGGAGGGATTTGGGCGTAGCCACCTTAATGGCAATTCTGAGAGGAGGAGTCACAGGTACAGGGGTGGCCCAGCACATATAGTGCATTCATATTAGACAGTACTAACAGTTACACAGTAGTTCCACCACACAAGTCAAAGATGATTGTGGACTACAGGATGACTAGGAACGACCACTCTCGACTACACATTAACAACTCATAGTAGAAAGAGTGGAGAGCACCGAATTCTTTGGAGTTCATTTAACTAATGACCTTTTGTGGACACTCAACAGCTCCTCACTTGTCAGGAAGATGCCATAACAACTGCACTTCCTGAGAAGACTGAAGCGGGCAAGGTTATCGGCCACCATATGTCAACTTTCTACAGGAGCTCTATTGAGAGTGTCCTGGCCAGCTTCATCACAGTGTGGTATGATTACTGCAGAAAGATGGATCAGAGGTCAATCCATAGGACCATAAGAGGATCACTGGAGCCTTCCTCCACCACCCCACCCCCTCCATCAATGTTATCTTCGGTGATCATTGTTTGAAGAGGGGACATAAAATTATTGAGAACCCCTTCCATTCTGCACGTAGCATCTTTCAACTGCTCCTGTCAGGGAACAGGGTGAGGAACAGCTTCTTACCGTGGGCAGTGAAAAAGGTGAACGACCAAAGGAACTGCACTCATTAACCATCCAAGACTCTCATATTCTTGAAACAATATTTATTTATTTTTTGTACAGATGAAATACTTGCTTTCCATATGTATTGTTTATCTGTATGTGTATTATGTCTGCTTGTGTGTCTGCGTGTTTTTGCACTGAGGACCGGAGAATGCTGTTTTGTTGAGTTGTACATATAATCTCAATGAGATAGACAACAGACTCGCCAAGGCAAATAGCGCCTTTGGAAGACTACACAAAAGAGTCTGGAAAAACAACCAACTGAAAAACCTCACAAAGATAAGCGTATACAGAGCCGTTGTCATACCCACACTCCTGTTCGGCTCCGAATCATGGGTCCTCTACCGGCACCACCTACGGCTCCTAGAACGCTTCCACCAGCGTTGTCTCCGCTCCATCCTCAACATCCATTGGAGCGCTCACACCCCTAACGTCGAGGTACTCGAGATGGCAGAGGTCGACAGCATCGAGTCCACGCTGCTGAAGATCCAGCTGCGCTGAATGGGTCACGTCTCCAGAATGGAGGACCATCGCCTTCCCAAGATCGTATTATATGGCGAGCTCTCCACTGGCCACCGTGACAGAGGTGCACCAAAGAAAAGGTACAAGGACTGCCTAAAGAAATCTCTTGGTGCCTGCCACATTGACCACCGCCAGTGGGCTGATAACGCCTCAAACCGTGCATCTTGGCGCCTCACAGTTTGGCGGGCAGCAGCCTCCTTTGAAGAAGACCGCAGAGCCCACCTCACTGACAAAAGGCAAAGGAGGAAAAACCCAACACCCAACCCCAACCAACCAATTTTCCCTTGCAACCGCTGCAATCGTGTCTGCCTGTCCCGCATCGGACTGGTCAGCCACAAACGAGCCTGCAGCTGACGTGGACTTTTTACCCCCTCCATAAATCTTCGTCCGCGAAGCCAAGCCAAAGAAAAAAAGAAAAAAAAGAAAAGAAAGAAAGAAACATATAATCAGATGACAATAAACTTGACTTGATATAGGAACAGGGCAAGAAAATAGCACTGAGGTAGTAGCACAACCTTAATCTATGAGGAAGGCAGATCAACCTCAAAATTCCTGCTCATGTTCCTTTGTTCTTTTGCCCTTATCCTTACTAAATACCACCATCAGGGATCGGTCCTTCTTCTTAAAACCTGCCCAGCTCTTGTACCTTACAAAGAAAAAACATGACTTAAATTTTCTTACAAAGCTTAGTGTCTATCTCAAATCTTCCTTTAGCTTTATTGTTCAATAGCATTATTTGTTTCAACATTTGATTTTTCTCTCTAATAAAGTTCCTGCTTCTGCTCAAAAATAACATTCTCTATGGACCCTGTTTTTAATGTACAGATGCAGACCATGGTGATGTCTTCCAGATGGATGGTTGTCAGCTTCCCCGCAATACTGCTACCCCCATCTCCACCTCTCCAAGTTCTCGTGACCAATTCCTTGCATTTAAGTTGTTGACGACCTTTTGAGCTGTTCACTTTTCAAAGCTTTAATTTTATCAGTTAAAATTAGGATAAGAGAAGCTGTTATCTGTAACTCTGCAATCTCTGTAATTCTGCATTTCTGTACTATTTCTGACATTTTTCTATTATGTTTGAGAAGTTCATTGCTCTGCTCACAAAACAACCAATATCAGTGTGACATAGTACTTGTGACAAATAAAATGAAAGTTGAATCCATCTGCAATCTCCACACTATAGACCCCTATTCCATCAGCCTGAAAAGCTGCTGACTGGATCATCCAAGCTACATACAGGCAAATATTGCCATGATTGTTTGCATTTATTGCTGCTTCATGTTGAACAATGGAAGGTCCAGCAAAATCAGTAGATTACTGAACTGTGGAACTTCCTGTTATCAGAGCACAGTTTCTCGAGACACTAGTGAGTGAAGTGAACAAATAAATGGTTGCCCTGTTACGATCAAGAGTGAGTGTGCATAGAGGCATTGGACTAACGCTTGAGAAAAGCCAGAGCATAAGGATGACAGCAGACTGTGTCGCATATGGTGACGACATTTAGCTTTAGTCACTATGGAAGTTTTCTTGTAAATTATAATAGCAACAGTGGTTGGAAGCTCTCAGCAGCCTGCACAGTAGTGGAAGGAGTGGGAAGGGAGAAAGCTGTTTTGACTGAAGCTGCAATGTAGTCATACACCACAGATCTAGGCCCTTTGTCTCTCCGATAATTTAATGCCTACGGCATACCTGTTTGGCTGCTGTGAGTAAGAATAGTGGTGTATATGTACATTGTACTCATGTATGGCAATAAACTTGTTATCATTATTGCTGATAACCAACCTACATTAATCACAATTTTTATTCTCCCCATATTCTCATCAACTCCAGTCACCTACACTCTGTGGGTGGCATTCCATAGGTGACACAGTTAGTGTAGTGCAACACGGTTTCAATGCCAGGGATCAGGACCAGGGTTTGAATGCTGCACTGTCTGCAAGGAGTTTGTTCGTTTTCCCTGTGACTGTGTGGGTTTCCTCTGGGTGCTTCAGTTTCCTCCTACTGTTAAAAAGCAAATCAAGGTTGGAGGTCAACTGGATGTAATTAGGCAGGACGCACTCATAGGCCAAAAAGGCCTGTTACCGTGCTTTATGTCATTGTATGTATAAAATGGCAATTTCCAATGCCAATTAACTTATGACCTGTATGTCTTTGGAACACAGGAGGAAACTGGAGCTATTGGGGGAGACTTGCACAGACACGAGTACAATGCATAAATTTTACAGACATCACTCAGGGTCAATTAAGCCACATCTCTGGCACTGTGAGTTGACAGCTCTACAAGTACAATATTTCTAACTTGTAGTAATGTATTCATAGAACAAAGAACATTACAGCACAGTACAGTGACTTTGACCCTCGATGTTGTGTCAACCCATATATTCCTACACCCCAAAAATACTAAACCCTTCCTACCCTGTAACCTTCTATTTTTCTTTCATCCATGTGCCTGTCTAAGAGTCTCTTAGATAGCCCCTAATGTTTCAGCCTCCACCCACACCTCTGGCAAGGCATTCCAGGCACCCACAACCCTGTAAAAAAAAACTTATGCTGATGTCTCCCCTAAACTTTCCTCCCTTCACTTTGTACAAATGTCCTCTGATGTTTGCTATTGCTGCTCTGGGAAAAAGGTGGGAGCTCTCCACTTTATCCATACTCTTGTAGACCTCTATTAAGTATCCTCTCATTCTTCTTTCCTCTATAGAGAAAAGTCTCAGCTCTGCTAACCTTACCTCACAAGACTTATTTTCCAATCCAAACAAGATCCTGGTAAATCTCCTCTGCACCCTCTCCATAGCTTCCACATCCTTCCTATAATGATGCGACAAGAACTGAACACAAGCTGGGTTTCATTAAGAGTGGTCTCACCAGAGATTTGTGGTTGCAAAATGACCTCTTGACTTGAATGCAATCCCCCTATTAATGAAGCCAAGCATACTACAGGCCTTCTTAATGATCCTATCAACCTGCATTGCAAACATGAGATATTTGGACCCCAAGGTCCCTCTGTTCTTTCACTGTTAAGTATCTGACCATTAACTGTGCACTTTTATTGAAGTGGCAGGGAAAACCTGTCCATCAACTAAATTCTTCAATCACTCTGCAGATCAATCATACAAGGTAACTACTAATCTCTATTGCACTTATTTTCAATAGCACAAGACTTCAGCATGCATGCATGGTAACCATGTATTTTCAACATTCAACTATTGGATTTGAAGCTATGTTTGAAGTGGTGTTCCTTGAGATCTATAACATATACTTTTCAAAGTGAATTAAGATGGCTCCAGCATGGAAGGAGGCCATTCTGTTGCCCACCAAGACTATACATGGTGACCACAATACAATCCTCTTGCTCTGTCCAAATTATTCTTTTAAAAATAAACAAAGATCATAATGGCTTATTTTTCATGTATTGATTCCATTTACGAAATCCAGGAACCTGACTGTTTTTAAGAACTGGCACAACTGTCTCATTGCACAGCAAGAAGCCAAAGACTAATCAAGCAGACACTGATTAAAAGCATAGATAGACATTTCAGTGTCTAGGGTGATCTTTGGCTTGGCTTCGCGGACGAAGATTTATGGAGGGGGTAAAAAGTCCACGTCAGCTGCAGGCTCGTTTGTGGCTGACCAGTCCGATGCGGGACAGGCAGACACGATTGCAGCGGTTGCAAGGGAAAATTGGTTGGTTGGGGTTGGGTGTTGGGTTTTTCCTCCTTTGCCTTTTGTCAGTGAGGTGGGCTCTGCGGTCTTCTTCAAAGGAGGCTGCTGCCCGCCAAACTGTGAGGCGCCAAGATGCACGGTTTGAGGCGTTATCAGCCCACTGGCGGTGGTCAATGTGGCAGGCACCAAGAGATTTCTTTAGGCAGTCCTTGTACCTTTTCTTTGGTGCACCTCTGTCACGGTGGCCAGTGGAGAGCTCGCCATATAATACGATCTTGGGAAGGCGATGGTCCTCCATTCTGGAGACGTGACCCATCCAGCGCAGCTGGGTCTTCAGCAGCGTGGACTCGATGCTGTCGACCTCTGCCATCTCGAGTACCTCGACGTTAGGGGTGTGAGCGCTCCAATGGATGTTGAGGATGGAGCGGAGACAACGCTGGTGGAAGCGTTCTAGGAGCCGTAGGTGGTGCCGGTAGAGGACCCATGATTCGGAGCCGAACAGGAGTGTGGGTATGACAACGGCTCTGTATACGCTTATCTTTGTGAGGTTTTTCAGTTGGTTGTTTTTCCAGACTCTTTTGTGTAGTCTTCCAAAGGCGCTATTTGCCTTGGCGAGTCTGTTGTCTATCTCATTGTCGATCCTTGCATCTGATGAAATGGTGCAGCCGAGATAGGTAAACTGGTTGACCGTTTTGAGTTTTGTGTGCCCGATGGAGATGTGGGAGGGCTGGTAGTCATGGTGGGGAGCTGGCTGATGGAGGACCTCAGTTTTCTTCAGGCTGACTTCCAGGCCAAACATTTTGGCAGTTTCCGCAAAGCAGGACGTCAAGCGCTGAAGAGCTGGCTCTGAATGGGCAACTAAAGCGGCATCATCTGCAAAGAGTAGTTCACGGACAAGTTTCTCTTGTGTCTTGGTGTGAGCTTGCAGGCGCCTCAGATTGAAGAGACTGCCATCCGTGCGGTACCGGATGTAAACAGCGTCTTCATTGTTGGGGTCTTTCATGGCTTGGTTCAGCATCATGCTGAAGAAGATTGAAAAGAGGGTTGGTGCGAGAACACAGCCTTGCTTCACGCCATTGTTAATGGAGAAGGGTTCAGAGAGCTCATTGCTGTATCTGACCCGACCTTGTTGGTTTTCGTGCAGTTGGATAATCATGTTGAGGAACTTTGGGGGACATCCGATGCGCTCTAGTATTTGCCAAAGCCCTTTCCTGCTCACGGTGTCGAAGGCTTTGTTTTGTTCTCTGCACTTTTCTTGGAGCTGTCTGAGGGCAAAGACCATGTCAGTGGTTCCTCTGTTTGCGCGAAAGCCGCACTGTGATTCTGGGAGAATATTCTCAGCGACACTAGGTATTATTCTATTTAGTAGAATCCTAGCGAAGATTTTGCCTGCAATGGAGAGCAACGTGATTCCCCTGTAGTTTGAGCAGTCTGATTTCTCGCCTTTGTTTTTGTACAGGCAAACCTCAAAGCAAAGCTCGACGTTGCAACCCGCCTCACGGACCCGTCCCCTGAAACCCTCTGGGATCAGTTGAAGTCTACCATACTGCAATCCACTGAAGAGGTACTGGGCTTCTCCTCCAGGAAAAACAAGGACTGGTTTGACGAAAACAGCCAGGAAATCCAGGAGCTGCTGGCAAAGAAGCGAGCTGCCCACCAGGCTCACCTTACAAAGCCGTCCTGTCCAGAGAAGAAACAAGCCTTCCGTCGCGCATGCAGCCATCTTCAGCGCAAACTCCGGGAGATCCAAAATGAGTGGTGGACTAGCCTCGCCAAACGAACACAGCTCAGCGCGGACATTGGCGACTTCAGGGGTTTCTACGAGGCTCTAAAGGCTGTGTACGGCCCCTCACCCCAAGTCCAAAGCCCGCTGCGCAGCTCAGACGGCAAAGTCCTCCTCAGCGACAAGATCTCCATCCTCAACCGATGGTCAGAACACTTCCAATCTCTTTTCAGTACCAACCGCTCAGTCCAAGATTCCGCCCTGCTCCAGCTCCCTCAACAGCCCCTAAGGCTAGAGCTGGATGAGGTTCCCACCCTGGATGAGACATATAAGGCAATCGAACAACTGAAAAGTGGCAAAGCAGCAGGTATGGATGGAATCCCCCCAGAAGTCTGGAAGGCTGGCGGCAAAACTCTGCATCCAAACTGCATGAGTTTTTCAAGCTTTGTTGGGACCAAGGTAAACTGCCTCAGGATCTTCGTGATGCCACCATCATCACCCTAGGGTGATGTATTGCCTATAATTATGTCAGGATCAAGGATGTCTCTGAACGGACACAGGATGTTCTGAAAGATGAGGGCAAGCAGCCAGATGTCATGGTCCATAACAGTTCTGGTTGCCTCATTACTAGAAGGATATAAATGGTGCAGAGGAGGTTTATCAGGATGTTCCCAGGATTGGAGAACATGTCATATGAAGCAAGGTTGGTAGAGCTAGGAGTTTTCTCTTTGGAGCGACAAAGGATGAGAAGTGACTTAAGAGAGGTAAATAAGATTATGAGAGGCTTGGATAGGGTGGACAGCCAGCATCTTTTCCTGAGGTGACAGTAACAAATACCAGAGGACAGAGGTTTAAGGTGATGGGTGGAAAGCTTAGGGGAGATGTGTTTTTACATAGTAAGTGGTGGGTACTTGGTATGTATTGCTAGGGATGGTGGTGGAGGCTAATGGGGACATCCAAAGGGGCAGATAGGCACAAGGGTTATGGGTGTGAGATATATAAAATTAAGAGTGTAGTGGAGTAGGCTTACAAAGGTCAGCACAACATTGTGAGCTGAAGGACTGTACTTTGCTGTGGTAATGTCTGAAAAGATGAAACAAATAGAAAAGCCACACTGCAATACAATCAGGGAATGCAATTATTCACTGTCATATGAAACAAAAAAAATGCAATGTTTACACTTGAGGGGTAAACAGTTCCTCCTAATAAGGCTCTGCAAAGGATTAAAACCTGCTCCATTTATATTCTCAAGTTAACTAATAATTTCAGAGAAAACAGGGGCAGGACAAGGCTATTCAACCCTTTGAGACTGTGCCAATTTTCAAACCATCATGGCTGATGATGTGAATTCGGTGCCCTGTTCTTGCTTTCTTTCCATACCCTTTGATTCTTTTTAGTCTGAGAGGCCACATGAATCTCCTTTTTGAATATATCTAATAAACTTCCTATGTCAGGGTGCTCCAGAAGTTCACAACTCTCTGAGCAAAGCGATTTCTCCTCACTTCAGTCCTAAATGGCTTACCCCTTTAGACTGTGACCCTTGTTCTAGACTTGCCCAAAGTCAGGAACATTCTTCCTGCATCCAACCTGTCTAGTTCTGTCCTGTCAGAACTGTACATGTTTCAGTGAGGCCCCTATAATGCTAGTGTATCCGGTGTTCCTTCATACATCAGCCCTGCCATCCAGGAACAATATTTGGAAATAGTTTGCTATTCCTTCACAGGGTCTGAAGCCTGAAAGTCCCCAGGAAAAAATTCTTTAATTTCATTGAATAGTCACCCTAATACTGCCCATAATTAAACTAATGGAATACATACTGTATCCAGTCATTAATGAACCGTGACATATTTTATCATTATTACGAGCTTGAAAAATGCTTTAAAATGAAAGGGAGAATTTGCATGAAGTTGGATTACTATGGGTTAGGTTATTTGTAACCTGGAGATTCCTGTGTAGTCCTGAACACACCACATTAAAACCAGCTGAAACAGTGAAGTCTACAAAAGGTCTCTCAAGTTCATATTAAGTTCAAGTTCATTATCATTCAATTGTATAAGTACAACTGGAAGAAACAGTGTTTGTCCTCCGTACAAAAACATGCAAACAGATATAGCACACATACAGACAAACGATTCATATACATTACATATATACATATATAAAAATAAGTATTTTTAAATAAATAATGGAATCTCAGAGGGTTTGTATGTGCAGTTCATTAGTCATTCAGCAGTATCTCTGTCCATGTGAAGAAGCTGTTTCTCAACCTGGTGGTTATGGCTCTGATACTTCTGTATCTCTTTCTTGATGGGAGTAGTTAGAAAATGTTATGTGTGGGGTGGTATGGGTCCTTAACGATTTTACGAGCCCTCTTCAGGCAATGATCCCGGTTGATCACATCGATGGGAGGAGGTGATTCCCCTTGTTGCTCTTATGGTCCTGTGGATTGACCTCCAATCCAGTGCTCCATAAATACTGTACAACACTGTGATGCAGCTGGCCAGGATGCTCTTACTAGAGCTCCTGTCGAAATCTGAGAGGTTGGTGGCTGGTAGCCTTGCTCGCCTCAGTCTTCTCAGGAAGTACAGTCACAAGCCCCTTTCACATTGGCAACTAAGTAAATTGGTGGGTGAATGAACCGTTTTGAAATACCGGTAGGGCTGTTCACACTAGATCAAGGAAAACTGGTTCTCTTTCACATTACCTACCCGGTATCGCAGAGCAAAGGGGAGCCTAACCTCCAGCAATGACATCCTGAGTGACGTATTACGTATTCACAGGCATGAATGCTTTGTTCTATAAGGAGACTATCCACACTTCACTCCTGCCCCTCATTCTCCAGGTGTGGGGGGTGCAGGGGTTGTGGGGGTGTGTGTGAATGTTATGAGTGAGAAAACAGATGAACACAGTTTTGTAGTAAATTATTTTATTTACAAAAGATGGGGGTGGGAAAATGGTAACGGGGATAACACATGCACAGTTTATTGTGAGCATAGGAAAACGTGAGTGGGAATAAAACACATATGAGCAGTCTACCAGATTGTGAGCAAGCTGGTCTGTGTGTTTGTCCTCATTTTGAACAGTCTGAAGCTCACCGCCCTGCTCCCTTACTGACAGCCTGCCAACAGCCCCAACCATAGGTAAGGGTGATTAGTAATGGATTACTTAAGGTGGCATGTAAGTGGAAAGAAAAATTTTGAAATCCATTTCTATAGATTAATAGTTGCAATAGATTTTTTCACATTCTTTTATAAATTGTGCACGTATGTCTTATTAAATTGTGTGTGCATTTTCCCACTTTGTTCATGTATGTTTTATTCCTGCTATGATTTTCCCACGGTCTTCTATTAATTGCTGTGTGTTAATTAAAGTAAAATTTGGTAGCAAACCCTTGTGTTCAGACTCATCTCTCACGGACCTGACACTCTTTCTCAACACAATGACAAGTGCAAGGATTGACAGTGTTATTGCCAATGTTATTCACCATAATCACCCTGATTTCAACCTGGTATATTTAACTGAGAATATTTTTAAGCCATTTTTTGGGGAAAACGATTGGGTCTAACATGCCATCAAATATGGCTTGCAGGGTAAAAAGACGCACTGACCCAGAAAGATGCCAGCTTTGTTTGTTTCAATGTGAATCACCAATACTGGTATATCGGAGGCTCTTCATAACAGAAGAATAATGCGAATGCTGTGTAAAAAACATATTTTTTGCTCTTTCCATTTCCTGTCTCTTTAAGAACCTCCCACGCACACAAGAACGTCATCACCGCATCACTTATGCGACCCGGCCTATCGGTATGTCAATTAGGAATGGATCAGCTTTGATACTATCTCCCGAGGCGGTTAATTCCCAGGTTGATTTGGACCTCCCCTACTGGGTTGGGAGTGTTCACACTGGCAGGTGAACTGGTAAATTGCTGGTTAATTACTGGGTTGAAGCACCAGTGTGAAAGGGGCTACTGTTGCACCTTCCTGAGGTGTGAGGAGATATGTGTCCAGGGGAGGTCACTACTAAGTGGACTCCGAGGAACTTGGTTCTCTAAACTCTCTCCATACCGAGTTATTAATATGTAGTGGAAGGTGGTCACCCCTGGTCCTCCTGAAGTTCACAATCTTCTCCTTTGTCATGTCCACATTGGGAGTCAAGTTGTTATTTTCCACCCCTGCTCTGTAGTACAACTCATCTTTGTTGCTGATGAGGCCATTTGATGTTTCATCTGAAAACTTGACGTCTCTGTTGGAGGTGGATCTGTCATTGCAGTTGTGGGGCAGTAGCATGAACAGGAATGGACTGAGCACATAGTGCTCAGCATAATGGTGCTCAATATTCTGCTGCCAACCCAGTCAGACTAGTTTTTCTGTTAGCATGTTCAGAATTCAGTTAGAGAGAGAGGGGTGTTGAGAATTAGCGAAGACAGCTTCTCCACCAGCCTCTGGGAAATGATATATGAAACACTGAACTGAAGTTGATGAAAGGCAGTCCGTCGCATGAGGCATTGTTAAAATGAGCAAATATCCTTTCTCAGAAGTATCAAGCTGTCAACTTCTCTTTGCTCTTTAATAAAACTTCAACTCAAGCCATAGTGAGGTTATTATGTGAAAAATATGGTTATACAGCAATGTGACTCAGTTAAAATCAATAGTGCTGTGGCTGAGTTATAGCCTAATAGCATTTTCTACAGGAAATTTGTTCAAAGCAATATTATAATTGTATGATTAAAAACTTGACAAACTGCAATCTTTATATTTTAGATATCTTTGACTCTTTTGAACAATTATCAGCCTAATTTAAACTTTTTAAGACATTTTTTTAGGTATTTACAAGTTAGACATTTTATTCAGTTCAAGCTTTCTGATATTTCTCAAATCTCAAATCCTTGATTCATTTTTTAACTTATGGTCCCCACCCCCCCCGGTGGATTAATATCATACATTTATAATGATTCATTATCAGCCGCAATGACTGGGATTGAGAACGATTGGGAATGAGATTTGAACATAACATTTTCAGATGAAGATTGGTGGTCTACTCTCAGCTTAATTAATGATTCCTCATTTTGTGCAAGGCATTGCTTATTACGATTTAAGGTGGTACAGAGAGCACATATGTCCAAAGTTAAATTATCTTGTTTTTTATGCAGATATGATCTACTATGACAGAAGTGTAGCATTTTTAAAGTTTCACTGATCTATATGTTTGGGGAGTGTCCACATTTGCAGAGATTTTGGAAAGACATTTTCCAAACTTTATCAACGATTTTTAAGATCAAAATGGAACCATGACCATTAATTGATTTGTTTAGTTTTTCATGTGAACTGGATATACCTCTGTCTGCAACTCAGGAGAAAGATTTAGCCTTCACCACGCTGATAGCCACGTGGATTATGGATGGTCACGTGACTTCACTGTCTGAAACTTGTTCGGAAGTCACATTATCTGCCAATCAAGGTTGGACTCCAGCCACCCATTAGTGCACAACTTACTGTTGGCTTATATAAATGACTCAGTGTCATCAATGACCAGAAACCCATCTCAGAACAATATTAAACATCGATGCATACCATGTTTTTCTCTACCTCTTTCTTGGTCCAAAACCTGGACATCGCTCCACACCAGGTCACTACTGTGGCCATTGCTGGAGGAGTCGTGGGTAAGGTGTGCACTACACTTGAGTTGAGCCATAGTAATGCTAATAGATCAGTGCTTGCAGAGAACAGGGAATTGGGAGTGTTTGTGAAAGTCCCTGTCTGTGAACTGTGTACACATGTGTGAGCGTGTAGAAGATAGGTGACCACTAGTATAGGAGTCCAACATAGGCCGATATGAATGTCTATATGGTGGTTTAATAATGGAGTAATTAAGTATCATTTGACATCTTCCCATTTGTCTTCCGTGTGTTCAATAAAGTTACCTTTGATTGTAATACTTATGTCCAATCTTGTCTTTCTGTGAACCTGATATAGTACTTTCCAAACAACACTCCCCATTTATAAAATTGTTTGCTTGTTTATTTTTTCTTCCAAAGTGCATGTCCATACACTTCCCGATTATGTGTTTCATTTGACACCTCTCTGTGCATTCTCATTATTTATCTAAATTCTCTGTGGCCTCTTTGTTTTTCAACACAACCTGCTTCTCCACTTACCTTTGTATCATCTGCAAACTTGGCCACAAAGCCATTCATTCCAAAATCCAAATCATTAATACACAACATATGAAGAAGTGGCCCCAACACCGGCCCCTGTGGAACACAACTAGCAACTGGCAGCCATCAGAATGTGATCCATGTATTCCTACTCCCTCTTTCTTGGCAATCAGCCAATGATCTTTCCACATTATTATGTTTCCTACCACGGGCCCTTATCTTGCCAAGTCGCCTCATGTGTGACTCCTTGAAAATCCAAATACACAACTTCATCTCCTTTATCTAGCCTGCTTGTCCCTTCTTCAAAGAATTCCAATAGGTATGTCAAACAAGATTTTCCCTCAAGAAAACCATGTTGTCTTTGCCTATCTTGTCAGCAGCAGTAATCGAGGATCCACACCACCCAGGATATGCTCTATTCCCACCACTGCCATCACGAAAGATGTGGAAGTGCCACAAAACTTGAACTACCAGGTCCAGGAAAAGTTGCTACTCATCCACCATCAAACTCTTAAACAACAAACTTAATCAGAGACTGATTTCAGGACTTTTACTTTACACATTATTTATAACTGAATATTTATTTTTCTCTGTATTGCAGTCAGTTTGTTTACATTTCTCTCTTTATTGAGTCCATATTTTTGCACTACCAATCAGTAGAAATTCTGCCTGGCCAGTAGGAAGACAACAATGTACTTTGACAATAAATCTGAACTTTGAACTCTCACCTGATTATTTTTCTTCCATGATCATGCAGCTCTTCTAATTATTTCCATTTCTATTATGCTCTCAGACACAATTTCATCCATGACTTCCACTCTGACACATGGGAAATCATGGCCACTTGCCTTTGGGCAAGGTTATTCATGTGAACACAATGTCATGTGTGCGAAAGAATATTATTGCTTGGGAGTTCTCACGCAAAACTGGTACAAGAACCCATATTCCTCCACACCCTACTGTCAGTGTGCCCATTGACACTTCCCAATTTCCAGATGGTTAACTTTTCACTTGGCTTTCTGTTCATGCACATTTAACTGCCATCACCATTCTGTGCAACTTCTAATGACTGAACACATCAAGGAACATTAATTTCTACTTCAATTAAAAACTACAGCCCTCATTCAAAGATCCAAAGATTACTGTGGCAAGATAAAGCTGCTGCCTGATAAATGTCACCTGAAAGTCCATTTATTAGATCCTGCGCACACATTAAAACTCATGCCGAGGTTAAAACAAATCATTGTTGGAAATCAGATAAAGTTGTGCAACCACAAAATCTTGATTAGATACACTTATTAAAGTTTGTTCAATATAAGAACACGAGTGCCTTAATCTATGTTTACCACTTTTGCTTCAGCATGTGGCTCAACTTTCTGATTAAATGATTGCATGTGCATCCAAAGAAGATGAAAAAGCATCAACTCATGCATTAATAAAACTGGAGTTTAAATGTGAGATGAATGATTTAAAGGTTAATATTGACAAAGATGACTTGAGATATGGATAGTAATATTGCATGCTGAATATCTATTTTATTGTTTTCAAGCACTTGACGATTTATTGTTTTCTTTTAGGGCTGAATAGAAGTGTTTTCAAATATATGTGATTGATGGGTGTCCAGTCAGTTCTTTACCATGTCCCCTCAGAATACCTGCTGCAGTATATAAAAAATCACTTACAAAAGCAGTAAAGCAAAATTAAACCTAAGAACTTATTTTTTCTCTAAAATATAACAGATATGACAATGCTTATGGCAGGATCTAAGTGCACATACCACAACAATCCAATTGTTAACTCTCTTTTGGCACATCATATAGGGACATCAGGTTTCAGTATTCACAGAAACATAAATTAAATAACAGTGACATCAAAACATTGCAGAACATTCTGAAATCCAATGCAATTAAAAATAATTTAGTTACTTAATTTATGGAAGCAATATCATTGGTTAAACAGTTTTATTTTAAGACCATTTTCAGCTGTAGTAAAAACACAAAATGCTGGAGAAGCTCAGCAGGTCAAACAGTGTCCTTTATGTAACAAAAGAAAGACGTTTTCAGGCTTGAGCCCTTCACAAAGGAAGAGGAAATGCTGGCAAGCATCCGAACAGAAGAGTAGGATGGGGAAGGGGGGGTTGGCAAGACAGATGATAGGTGGAGAAAGGAGGGAAGGAACAGCAGCAATGAGGGGGAGGGGGGATGGTAGGGCTGTGTGGGTGAAAGAACTGGAAGGACAGGAAAAGGGGGAGGGGGAAGAAAAGGCGAGTAGGTTTAATGGAAACAGTAAAGTTAATGTTCTTGTAGCTGGAGTGTGCCCAGCCAGAAAATAAGGTGTTGTTCCTCCAATCTGTGGGTGGTCAGGGTGGAAAAGTGCACAAGGCCACGGACAGACATGTTAGGTTGCTCTGGTTGTGAATGGAGTGAAGGTGCTGAATGAAGCGATCTACCAGTCAGCGACTGGTCTCTCCGATGTAGAGAACGACACAAAGGGAGCACCAGATGCAGTAAATAATTCCTCTGGATGTAGAAGTGAAGTGTTGTTTCATATGGAAGGCCTGTTTGGGGCCCTGGACTGTGGTGAGGGAGAAGATGTGGCCTCAAGTGTTGCACCTCCTGCGGGTACAGGGGAAGGTGCCGGGTGTGCATCAGGTGGGGAGGGATGAGTGCACGAGGGAATCTTGGAGGGAGCGGACCCCGTAGAAGGCAGAGAGGGGAGGAGAGGGAAAAATGTGTCTGGTGGTGGGATCCTGTAGCAAGGGCCAGAAATTCTGGTGGATGATATGTTGAATGCAGAGGCTGGTGGGATAGATGAGGATGAGGGGGGATTCTATGTTTGTTGCATCCGGGGACAGAGGGGGTTAGGGCAGATAAGCGGGAAATGGACAAGATTCAGGTAACAGCTGAGTTGATAGTGGTGGAGGGTGACATTGGTAGAAGAAGGCAGACATTTCGGAAGCTCCGGACTGGAAGACCTCATCTTGGGAAAAGATGCGGTAGAGATGGAGGAATTGAGAGAAGTGGATGGAATCCTTGCAGGGGGCAGGGTGTGAGAAAGTGTAATCCAGGTACTTATGGGAGTTGGAGTATGAGCACTTTCCTCTAGTGACATGTGACTATGAAATAACTTGAGCTGTTTTTGTGTCCATCACAGCATATGGTCAAGATAAAATGCTTCCCTGGGTAAGTAGCCTGACAATCAATGCACAATGTGGAGAAATAAAGAAAATTGTACTTTCTTAAAATATTGAAAGACAAATTTAACTATTTGTTTTAAAACATCTTTTTAAAATACAGAGCACCTCACTTACCTTTAAAATGACACAGTATTCCCCTTCAGCATACATAATAATTCCATTACTTTGCAGAGTTCTCAAATGCAACCCCAATTTCAGTTCATGCTTTTTGTTGTTTTCACCCACTCGATACTTAATATAGCTGTTTCCAGCGAAACTGAGGGATGCATGACCTGGATGAATTAAGGAAAAGTGAAACATTACTGTTGTTCTCAGGTGAAAATTTGTGACCACTTTATTCTGACTTAATCAGACTACATTCAATACAAAATGTAATTAAATTTTAGTGCTTTTAAGAAAATATAGCTAAAATTATTCATGCTATTCCTTCAGTTTAATATTAAAATATCCTTTAATTAATTTGAATACAATTTTGAACATATGACCACAAGGCTCAATTCAGAAGGTGGAGGATATGATAACCGTTTGAGAGAAAACCTGGAAACAGCAGAAATTCTACTGTTGGGTGACGTTCAATTTGATGAAAACCAACAAAACAGACAGAATATCAAGTCAGATCAAAAGTTACAATTCAAGTAATTTTCATAATATTTTTCCACCATAGACATGGGTATTATTTTTTTCTTTTAATCTAGGAGAACCTAGAGCAGAAAATTGGTGGAAGATAGGAAGATGAGTCGCAAACCCCTGCTCCTTGGGTGCATTCAAAATTTGATATGTCATCAAAAGCTCTTGCAAATTTTTACATGTGTACTGTTGGGAGCATTCTGACTGGTTTCCTCACTGTCTGCTATGGAGGTTCCAATGCACACGGCAGAAAAAGGCTCAGAGGGTTGTGAACTCAGCCAGTGCCTTCGTGAACATTAGTCTTTACTCCATTAAGAGGCGGTTACTGAAGAAAACAGTCTCAATCATCAAGGATCTTCACCTCCCAGGCCGTGCCCTCCTCACACTGCTACTATCAGGAAGGACGTACAGGAGCCTGAAGATGAACACCCAACAGCATAAAAACATATTATCAGATTTCTGAATGGATAATGAACCACAGACACGATCTTACTTTTCCTCTACTTTTACACTCATTTATTTATTTTAAAAAATGTAATTTATAGCAATTTTTGCACCTGTAATGCTGTCTTAAAACAATGAATTTCATGACACACGTTCAAAACAACAAATTCTGATTCTGATAACATGGATGCTCAATCCCAGTATTACAATGCAAATGCTGAATGGCTTGTGCGATTTTATGTAGTAGGTAATGATTCTACAAAAATAAATGGTGGTGCACAAAGTTGCAGCAGTCACTTCAGCTCCTCACAGTGGTGAAATCCCCAACCCATTACACTGTCTACAATCGGGAAACACTTGTGAAACTGTACTGTGTGGATTTAACCTATTAAAGCAGGGAACTCAGAGTACAGCAAATTGCAGAGTGGATTGCTTGAGATGCGTGGAAGGCCATTGGATGCACTGTTAGAGAAGGCAGAAGTGTGAATAATGGGCCGTCATTAAGATTAGACTGAGTGTTAACCCCTGAAGTCCTGCTCTTCCAATGAGCTTAACTTGCAAACACAAGATTGCAGGAGAAGAAAATGGATTATCTGAGGCTGCATCTGAACCAGAAAGAACTGCCAGGCTGTTGGGTTTTTGTCATTACAGAAGAGTGGCTCGAGATTTGCATTCCAGACTCAGCAATTCAGGTTGATGGTCTTATCTCCTTCAAGATAGACAAATCCACTGTTTGTCATTACAGAAGAGTGGTCTAGATTTGCATTCCAGACTCAGCAATTCAGGTTGATGGTCTTATCTCCTTCAAGATAGACAAATCCACTGTTTGTCATTACAGAAGAGTGGTCTAGATTGCATTCCAGACTCAGCAATTCAGGTTGATGGTCTTATCTCCTTCAAATTCACTGTTGCTTCTGGCAAGACTCAAGGAGGGGGGCAGTGCATTTGCATCATTGAGAACTGGTTCCCAAATATCTCTGTTGTAATGACTTTTTGCTCTACAGAGATTGAGTATCTGATTATGAAATACACAATCCAGAAGGCAAATTGTGGGAACACACAGAAGATCCACAGAATGTTGGGCGACAGTGGTGACAGAAGAAGCATATCGCAAGAGATCAAGACCATAACAGATCACAAGACAACCTTGTGAATTAAAGACAATGATGCCTCTCTTCTGGACAGACTAAACATCTTCTATCCATGGTTTGATGAGAAGATTGACGCCGAAGAAAGCTCCATGCCCGCTAATGGACGATCTCCTGCATAGCCATGGGCAAGGTGAGGAGATCCCTATCCAAGGTGAACCCATACAAGGCTGTGGGACCAGACACATACCTGGTCGGGTACTGAAGGACTGGACAGACCAACTGATTGAGGTCCTTTGGACATCTTCAATACATTACTACAGCAGTTTATCATCCCCTCAGGTTTGAAGACAGCCATCATCATCTTGGTACCAAAGAGGGTGAGAATAACAGGCCTCAATGACTACAGCCCCATGCCACTGACCTCCACCATTATCAAATGCTTCAAGTATCTGGTAATGGAACACATTAAAGCACATTTCCTAAAGACAATGGACCCATTTAAATTCACCTATAGAAGAAATTGTTCCACTGATGATGCTAATAGCCTTGTCCCTCCACTCTGTCTTGACCCACCTGGAGAATAATGCCTCATATGCCAGGTTGCTGTTCATCGACTTCAACTTGACATTTAATACGATCATTCCCCAGAGGCTGGGACTCAATACCCCACTCTATAACTGGAATCTGGACTTCCTAATGGAAAGACCACTGTCTGTGAGGGTCAGCAATAGAATGTCGAGCATGGTCACGCTGAGCACCGGAGCACCTCAGGGCTGTGTGTTCAGCCTGTTTTTTTTCATGCTACTGACCCACAACTGCAACGCCAGATCCAGCTTCAACAGTGTCATCGTTTTCAGATGACACAACAGTAGTTGGCTGCATCAGCAACAATGATGAATCGCACTATATAGAGAAAAGTTGAGAAATTCTTATGAAATAGCATGAGAATAACAACCTGAGTATCAACATGGACAAGATGAAGGAGATGATCCTGGTCATTATGCTGACCAGGTTTGACCACCCTCCACTATACATTTATAACTCTGTAGCGAAGAGAGTAGAGAACACCAAGTTTCTAGGAGTCCACTGAACAAGTGATCTATCCTGGACACACAACATCTCTTTACTTGTCAGTGCAGTGCAACAGCAACTGCACTTCCTGAGAAGACTGAATGGGGTAAGGCTACCGGCCACCATCATGCCAACTTTCGACAGTGTCCTGGCTGACTGCAACACAGTGTGTTATGGTTGTTGTAGAACCTCAGATTGGAAGTTAATCTACAGGACGATAAGAGCACCAGAGAAGATCTTCAGGGTCTCCCTCCCTCTATCGTCATGTCTGAAGAAGGCACACAAAGTCTTTGAGGACTCCTACCATCCTGTACCCAGCATCTTCCAGCTATTCTCATCAGGAGAGAGATAGAGGAGTATCAGACCCATAACCACCAAGCTGAGAAACAGCTTGTTCTGACAGGCAATGAGACTATTGAATGACTAAATGAACTGCTCACTCTAACCCTCTGAGACTCTACTATTCAGTAAACAATATTTATTTATTTTTATATTTGTATATTTTTTCTTCATATATATTGCTTGTCTGTGTGTGTGTAATATCTGGTTGTTTGTTTGCATGTGTTTGCGCTGAGGACTGGAGAATGCTGTTTCTTCAGTTTGTACTTGTGCAATCGGAATATAAATAAAGTTGAACTTGATTTTAGGAATATTTATTACCTTATTTGATAAAAATCTGATAGGTATCTTAATTGTGCTGCTCTATAATAATTCTTAAAGTTTGGTAGCTGTAAGCCCCCTTGTTTGTACCATTCTGTTAATTTATCTAGTGCTATCCTCGGTTTCCCCCCCCCCTTTCGATAAGAATTTCCTTATTATTTTCTTTAGCTCTTTGAAGAATTTCTCTGTTAGGTGAATTAGTAATGATTGAAATAGGTATTGTATCCTTGGGAAGATATTCATTTTAATGCAATTTACCCAGTGTTAGTGGTAAATCTTTCCAATATTCTAAGTCATCTTGTAATTTCTTCATTAATGGCTGATAATTTTATTTGTATAGATGGCCTAGATTATTATCTAGTTGAATACATATTTAAATGGTGATTCTTTCTTAAACTTTGTGAAATCCGCATTATTCATTGGCATCGCTTCACTTTTATTTGCGTTGATCTTGTACCCCGATACTTCTCAATATTCCTTCAATTTCTTATGTAATTCTTTTATTGATAATTCTGGTTCTGTTAAGTATACTATGATATCATCTGCGAATAGACTGATTTTATATTTCTTCTCTTTTATTTTTATTCCTCTTATTTTATTTTCTGTTCTTATCAGTTCTGCCAAGGGTTCTATAGCTAACGTGAACAGTGAAGGAGATAGTGGACATCCCTGCCTAGTTGACCTGCTTAATTTAAATTGGTTTGATATATATCCATTTACTGTCACCTTCGCCAATGGTCCCTTATATAATGCTTTAATCCAATTAATATATTTCTCTGATAGGTTGAACCTCTGTAGTACTTTGAATAAATAATTCCATTCTACTCTGTCAAAGGCTTTCTCTGCGTCTAAGGCAACCGCCACTGTTGGCGCCGTGTTTCCTTGCACTGCATCGATTAAGTTAATGAACTTACAGATACTGTCCGTTGTTCGTCTTTTCTTAATAAATCAATTTGATCTAGTTTTACTATTTTTGGTACATAGTCGGCCAATCTGTTTGCTAATAGTTTAGCTATTATCTTATCATCTGAGTTGAGTAGAGATATCGGTCTATACGATGCTGGTGTTAGTGGATCTTTCCCCGTCTTTGGCATTACTGTAATTATTGTTGTTTTGCATGAATCTGGCATGTTTTGTGTTTCTTCAATCTGGTTCATTACTTCCAGGAGAGGAGAAATTAATAAGTCTTTAAATGTTTTATAGAATTCTATTGGGAGTCCGTCCTCTCCTGGCATTTTATTGTTTGGTAGTTTTTTTAATATATCCTGTATTTCCTCTATTTCAAATGATTTTATTAATTTGTTTTGCTCCTCTTTTTGCAATTTCGGTAGTTCAATTTTAGCTAGAAACTCATCTATTTTGTCTTCTTTCCCTTCGTTCTCAGTTCCTTGAAGTTTCAAACAAGGGAAAAACCAGATTGGACCAGATTAGAGCTAGATAAAATAGAGGAGAAAGTACATGAACATATACCATCTGCTCAACATTTGGAAGAAGATTCACGTAGAAAGGAAAAAAACAAATTAACAACTACCAAAATTAATATTGACACAAAATCAACTAATCCCTTTCACAATAGATAACCTTTCCTTTAGAGAATGGGAGATAAAAGGGATCAAAAGAATAGAAAATTGTTTTTCGGGAAATAAATTATTATCTTTTGAACAAATGAAGTACAAATATGTTATAACTCACGGTACAATGTTTGCATACCACCAACTGAAAACCTACTTGAAGGACAAATTGGGAAGCAGGCTGAGGTTACCAGAAGGAAGCAGTTTTGAATATGTGATTACAGACACAATGATAATTAAAAGATTTATAACAAATATGTACATCAAACTGCAAGAAAAAGAGAATGATGAAATAAGCTGTAAACCCAAACAAAAGTGGGAACAAGATCTAAACAGAAAGATAAAGAATGAAACATGGGAAAAGCTATGCTCCGGAACTATGAGAAATACAATAAACATGAGGTTATGCATGATACAATATAATTGGTTACACAGGCTATACACCATGCCCCAAAAGTTAAATAAATGGGACCCAACAGTATCAGATAGATGTTTTTGCTGTAAGAAGGAAACAGGAACAACAGTGCATGAAATTTGGGCATGTGAGAAAGTGGAAAAGTTTTGGGAAGATCTAAATAGGTATTAAATAAAATCACAAAAAATAACATACCAAAAAATCCAGAGATCTTCCTTCTAAGTAATATAAGAAGTAAAGAACTTGGCCTCGATTTGGGAGAAGCACAAAAAAAGATTTATTATGATAGCCTTAGCTGTAGCAAAAAAAATGTATAATGTCAACCTAGAAATCAGAAGATAGCCTGAGAATACAGCAATGGTACATAGAAACGAATAAATGTATTCCATTGGAAAAAATAACATATAATTTAAAAAATAAAGTCACAGTATTCGAACAAATTTGAGAACTGTATACGGAACACAACAGAGAAGTCCTACCGTGGACCTCCACCACCTAAAATGACAGAATGAGAAGATGAAATGACCTGACCCAGTATGTAAAAGTAGATGACACAATTTTCTTGTTTATGTTCATTGTGTGATGACATCGTTTAATGGGTTTAATGTATCGTATATGTTGAACGTTTAGTGGGTGGGGAGGAGGGAGGGAAGGGAGGGGAAAAAGGGGAGAAAATGATGCTGTGTATATTCAAGAGGGAAATGTTTATGTGTATTTTGGTCAATATGGTTCAGAGTGTGAAAAATAAAAAACTTAAAAAAAAAGAATGTTTATTACTAAAATTTATTCTGCTTTTCTACATTCCCTAATTTCGAACAATAGTTCTTTTTTGCACACTTTATGGTTTGAGTTCCACAAAGAGGCTTTGAATATTTTATTTAAGAATTTTAAAAGCACATCAATGTATACATTCAATAAAGCTACAGGAGAGAAAAAAAATTACACATGTGGCATGTATATATATATGTGTGTGTGTGTGTGTGTGTGTGTGTATGTTCTTTCTTTGGCTTGGCTTCGCGGACGAAGATTTATGGAGGGGTATGTCCACGTCAGCTGCAGGCTTGTTGGTGACTGCCAAGTCCGATGCGGGACAGGCAGGCACGGTTGCAAGGGAAAATTGGTTGGCTAGGGTTGGGTGTTGGGTTTTTCCTCCTTTGTCTTTTGTCAGTGATGTGGGCTCTGAGGTCTTCTTCAAAGGAGGTTGCTGCCCGCCGAACTGTGAGGCGCCAAGATGCACGGTTGGAGGCGATATCAGATATCAGCCCACTGGCCGTGGTCAATGTGGCAGGCACCAAGAGATTTCTTTAAACAGTCCTTGTACCTCTTCTTTGGTGTACCTCTGTCTTGGTGGCCAGTGGAGAGCTCGCCATAGAACACGATCTTGGGAAGGCGATGGTCCTCCATTCTGGAGACGTGACCCACCCAACGCAGTTGGGTCTTCAGCAGCATGGATTCGATGCTTGCAGACTCTGCCAGCTTGAGTACTTCGATGTTGGTGATGAAGTCATTCCAATGAATGTTGAGGATGGAGTGGAGACAGCGCTGATGGAAGCGTTCTAGGAGCCGTAGGTGTTGCCAGTAGAGGACCCATGATTCGGAGCCGAACAAGAGTGTGGGTATGACAACGGCTCTGTACACGCTGATCTTTGTGTGTTTCTTCAGGTGGTTGTTTTTTCAGACGCTTTTGTGTAGTCTTCCAAAGGTGCTATTTGCCTTGGCGAGTCTGTTGTTTCTTTGTCGATCCTTGCATCAGATGAAATGGTGCAGCTGAGGTAGGTAAACTGGTTGACCGTTTTGAGTTCAGTGTGCCCGATGGAGATGTGGGGGGGGGGTGGTGGTCATGGTGGGGAGCTGGTTGATAGAGGACCTCAGTTTTCTTCAGGCTGACTTCCAGGCTGAACATTTTGGCAGTTTCCACAAAACAGGACGTCATGCGCTGGAGAGCTGGCTCTGAATGGGCAACTTAAGCGGCATCATCTGCAAAGAGTACTCACAGACAAGTTTCTCTTGTGTCTTGGTGTGAGCTTGCAGGTGCCTCAGATTGAAGAGACTGCCATCCGTGCGGTACCAGATGTAAACAGTGTCTTCATTGTTGAGGTCTTTATTGGCTTGTTTCAGTATCATGCTGAAGAAGATAGTAAAGAGGTTTGGTGCGAGGACGCAGCCTTGCTTCACGCCGTTGTCAATGGAGAAGGGTTTGGAGAGCTCATTGCTGTATCTGACCCGACCTTGTTGGTTTTCGTGCAGTTGGATAACCATGTTGAGAAACTTGGGGGGGCATCCGAGGTGCTCTAGTATTTGCCAAAGCCCTTTCCTGCTCACGGTGTCAAAGGCTTTGGTGAGGTCAACAAAGGTGATGTAGAGTCCTTTGTTTTGTTCTCTGCACTTTTCTTGGAGCTGTCTAAGGGCAAAGACCATGTCAGTAGTTCCTCTGTTTACGCGAAAGCCACACTGTGATTCTGGGAGGACATTTTCGGCGACACTATGTATTAGTCTATTAAGGAGAATCCTAGCGAAGATTCTGCCTGCAATGGAGAGCAGCGTGATTCGCCTGTAGTTTGAGCAGTCTGATTTCTCGCCTTTGTTTTTGTTCAGGGTGATGATGATGGCATCATGGGAAGAGACATATAAGGCAATTGAACAACTGAAAAGTGGCAAAGCAGCAGGAATGGATGGAATCCCCCCAGAGGTCTGGAAGGCTTGCGGCAAAGCTCTGCATACCACACTGCATGAGTTTTTCATGTATGTATGTATGTATGTGAATATAAAACCCCCATCCCTCTTCCTCCCCCCACCAACCCACTCTCTCCCATAAAATATATCAAAGAAAGGAAAAAAAAGAGTTGGGAGACTGTCAAAAAATTATAAAATCTCAAAACTAATATAATGGAACTCTGGTTACCAACAGGATGGGTTTTCAGAGACCTTCAAACTCTTTTAGGTCCAACCAACATAGTGTAAGTATGGGCTCCATATTTAAAAAAAATTATACTTATAATGTGAATTATAACTTATTTTCTCAAGTGGAATACTTATGCAATTCAGCATGTCATCTCTCCATCCATAAATCTGATTTCCAAGTAATAGCTATATGCTTCCTAAAAACAGCTAAAGCTAGTCATAAAAATTCAATTTGATACATAGTTAACCTTAATTTCTGTCTAATATTACCCAACAAAAATAACGTCGGGTCCTGTGGGAGTTTAACCACTAATATTTTCTCAAAAGAATTTCCTTCCTCTCACCCAATGGTTCTCAATCTTTTTTTTGCCCTAAGTCTCACTTTAATTAAGCGGAAAATAAGGAGAAAAAAGTTATATATTCAAAAGAATTTTTAATTAAATAATTTGCTGTCAGTGTATTCAATGCAATTAAGGTCAGGAATACATTGGAACACATATTTCATATTCAACTACTAATTCAATATGTCAACCATTTCAAACACACATTCAACAATTGTCGTTGCCTCAGTGGGAACCTTGCCCCTGATGCTGGCTGCGGATATTTTTGATTCGAGGGACTAATTTTGTTAGTTTCATCCTTAAAGCTCATGTTTTGTAATTTCCAAATGGTTCCTCTTAGCTTGCAGCAAATCACTGAAGCCACATTCTACTAAATAAGGCAATGGAAAATGTATCAATGGTTCCCTTGCTAAAATAGTCAAGTTTGGGTATTTCTTTTCGAAAACAGTTTCCCTTTGACAACCCCTTACCTCAGTGTGAAGCAATAATCTCAAATGTTCTGCATTTTTTATCGACACAAAACTGCTTAAACAGATGTTAACATTTGGTATTAGCTTTGATGGTATTGATACACTTGATTACAGAATGCAGTATCTCATGTAGAATAGGGGAAACTTTCTTGGCAACTCAGTTTCTCAGTGGAAAACACAATGCACAACCAACATGTTTGGATTTTTCCTCCATTAATTTTAATTTAACATTAACATTAATTTTAATTTTTAATTCATCATAGCAGGTGCACCATCTGCAGCACAAGATACAATGTTTCCTTTTGATATTTCATTTTCATCCAGATAATTTTTGAGCTTGCTGTAGATATCAACTGCAGTAGTGGTTGTTTCTAATGATCCACAAAACAACATCTCTTCTTGAAACTCTTCCTAATCAATATATCTCACGTATGCCAATAACAGAGCCTCACTGTCCTGTACGGTAGATTAATCCAGTTGTATTGAGAATTTTCATTATTTCAACTTCTCAATAAGCTGTTGACCCATGTCATCTATTCTGTTGCAGACATTATTAATACTCAATGGCATTGGTCGGACATCTTTGTCATCCTTTTGCAGAACTGTTTTGAGAAAGAATGATATTGCGGGCTTAATCAGTTTCTCCCCAATTGTATAATTCCTCTCATGTTTTTCTATCAGTAGAGAAATTTCATAGCTAGCTTCAAGGGTACAATTCAAGGATGTAGCAAAGCGAATAATTAAGTGATTTTTGATCTATTTTCAAACTTCTCTTTCAGTGATTTAAAATATTCCAATTTTGAATTCAGATGGTTATGATGTTTTACCCTCAAATGAGCTTCAAGATGGCCTGCTTTCATTGATTCATTTGTCAAAGTCTGTTGTCATAAAAGGCAAAAAGGTGCAAATTCATCATGTATAGCAGGTATAAACCCAAACATCAAGAACTCTACTCAATATTGACAAACCTTTTGCTTGCTTGGTCTGCTCATTTTGTCTATACAACAGCGCGAGCTCCCTGAAACAGACTAATAGAACAGCGCAAACTCCCTGAAACAATTTAATCAATATTTTATTATGTCTTAGAAATGAAAAATGTAATAAAAGTAATGATCAAATCAAAGGAAGAACACTGACCATAAAAAAACATGAAAAAAAACACTAGCGCTGTTTCAGACATTTTTTCTCACAGATGGTGCATTCAAACTGTGCTAGCCTCATGCTCTACTCTCTGGGGTCCCTATTTTTTTCCCCAATTTTGGTGTCCTCCTTAGGCTGGAGCCTGGGGCAGACCACACCCCACCAATATGCTAGTGCACAAAGATACATACAGATACAGGTCTCACTCACTACTGAACTGAAAACATAAGGGGTATGGATGGATGATTGTATCCATGATTGTTAGGATAATTTGGAATCCTCATCACCAATGAGATAATTTGGAATGGATGATAATAAGACTGGTCATAAAAATATATAATTATAATGTTAACCAAGGATAAAATAGTTAAAATATGAGAAACAACAGAGAAACATTGGAAGAGTAAAAACACGCGCTATGAAAATAAAAAGAACAAAGTGATTTTACTTGGAAGTTACCACAATTGTGTTGAACTGACAGTGATGCCAAGTCTCATCTTTCACACCAATGTAACGAGTTTATTTTTTCAAACCAACTTTTCAATTATTTCCCCAAATATTCCTATACACCACTAAAATATTCTTCAGCTCCACACCCCACCAAAATATTCCCATGGCCCACCTTGAGAATCTATGCTCTAACCAAAAAGGTTTTACTATAGGACACATATAAGTAGAATGCAAAAATGAACCGACTTCCCGACCACATCTAAAACATAGATCTGATTCAACTTTTTACATTTTTGAGTTGAGTATAATTGATAAAAAAAATTATATTGAACCAATCTATACCTAACATTAATATTTTTTGTCATATTTTCTTTACATCATTGCATGCAATCATTCTCATCTATTTATCTATTTAAATCAACCTCCCATCTTAATTTTGATTTATGAATTCCTAATTTAGGAGCTTCTTTTTATAGTAATGTATAAATCACTGAAATGAACTTAATCAAGCCACCTTTACATATCAATAATTCTAAATCATTCTGCCTAGGTAATATCAAATTAGGACCTAACTTAACAACTAATAAAGCCTTAACCTGATAATAACAGAAAAAGGGTATTGTTTAGAATATTAATTTTTTTCCTTCATTCATTGAAAAGTAATAAATTTACCAGCCTCTATTTTCTTAATCCCCATTTGATTCCAAATCCTTAAAATTTGATTATCCAGAGAAAAAGGAAGGTCTATTTTGACATAAAGGGATTTTTTGAGAAGGTGAACCTTTTCCACCTAATTCATAATTGATTTTATTCCATAATATAATCAAATTGTCAAAATAAGCAAATCTCTGGTTCCCATTAACAATTTTGAATTTCATTTGTAAATAAAGTCCTGCATACTGTTTTCTCCTATTTTACACAATTCTATTTTAATCCAGGCTGGAGATTTATCTACATCAAACATCCCGTTAAAAAATTTCAATTGAGCTGCCTCATAATAATTCTTAAAATGGGGAAGTTGCAAACCTCCCAATTCAAACTTTCAGGTCAATTTTTCCAAAGGTACTCTAGCCATCTTTCCACAAAACCTTCCTAATACTCAAATGTAAATCCTTAAAAATTTTTTGAGGAATCCAACTGAAATATTGGAAAAATATTCATCTTTATACAATTCAGTCTACCTACTAGGATTACAGACAAGTTATTCCACCTATTCAAATCTTTAATTTTATTAAATAAAGGTAAATAATTCAAGTTATATAAATCATTCATATAATTATGAGCCTTAATCCTCAAATACTTAATTCCATCTTCTGACCACTTAAATCAAGCAAATTCTCTACATCGAGTATAATCACCTTTAACTAAGGGCATAATTTCACTTTTGTCCCAATTACTATTTCACCACATTCTTCTGGTCTTATATATAATTGACGCAAATAATTTTTTGGATCTGTCACATAGACTAAAACATCATCAGCAAATAAATTAATCTTGTTTCCTCTTGACTAACCTTTATATCCTTAATCTTAGAATCTTGTCTTATTAACTCTGCTAAATGTTCTATTGCTAAAACAAAGTAGTAGATAAAGGACATTGTCTACTTGATCTCGACAATGGAAAAACAGAAGAAATTTGACCACTGGTTACAACTTTAGCAGAGGAATTTCCATATAAATTTAACCCAATTATTAAATGTAAATCCAAAACCAAATTAGTCTAATACCTTAAAAAAATAATTCTATTCAAATCTATCAAAGGCATTCTAGGCATCTAAAGTTATTGCCACTGATAAGTCACACTTGTTTTGATATAAATGTGATAAAGTGATCAATCCAGCAACATTATTGGCAGATTGGTGGTTTTTTAAAAATAAAATCAGTTTGATCCATATGAATTTTTTTTTTTCTTTGGCTTGGCTTCGCGGACGAAGATTTATGGAGGGGGTAAAAAGTCCACGTCAGCTGCAGGCTCGTTTGTGGCTGACAAGTCCGATGCGGGACAGGCAGACACGATTGCAGCGGTTGCAAGGGAAAATTGGTTGGTTGGGGTTGGGTGTTGGGTTTTTCCTCCTTTGCCTTTTGTCAGTGAGGTGGGCTCTGCGGTCTTCTTCAAAGGAGGTTGCTGCCCGCCAAACTGTGAGGCGCCAAGATGCACGGTTTGAGGCGTTATCAGCCCACTGGCGGTGGTCAATGTGGCAGGCACCAAGAGATTTCTTTAGGCAGTCCTTGTATCTTCTCTTTGGTGCACCTCTGTCACGGTGGCCAGTGGAGAGCTCGCCATATAACAGGATCTTGGGAAGGCGATGGTCCTCCATTCTGGAGACGTGACCCATCCAGCGCAGCTGGATCTTCAGCAGCGTGGACTCGATGCTGTCGACCTCTGCCATCTCGAGTACTTCAACGTTAGGGGTGTAAGTGCTCCAATGGATGTTGAGGATGGAGCGGAGACAACGCTGGTGGAAGCGTTCTAGGAGCCGTAGGTGGTGCCGGTAGATGACCCATGATTCGGAGCCGAACAGGAGTGTGGGTATGACAACGGCTCTGTATACGCTTATCTTTGTGAGGTTTTTCAGTTGGTTGTTTTTCCAGACTCTTTTGTGTAGTCTTCCAAAGGCGCTATTTGCCTTGGCGAGTCTGTTGTCTATCTCATTGTCGATCCTTGCATCTGATGAAATGGTGCAGCCGAGATAGGTAAACTGGTTGACCGTTTTTAGTTTTGTGTGCCCGATGGAGATGTGGGGGGGCTGGTAGTCATGGTGGGGAGCTGGCTGATGGAGGACCTCAGTTTTCTTCAGGCTGACTTCCAGGCCAAACATTTTGGCAGTTTCCGCAAAGCAGGACGTCAAGCGCTGAAGAGCTGGCTCTGAATGGGCAACTAAAGCGGCATCATCTGCAAAGAGTAGTTCACGGACAAGTTTCTCTTGTGTCTTGGTGTGAGCTTGCAGGCGCCTCAGATTGAAGAGACTGCCATCCGTGCGGTACCGGATGTAAACAGCGTCTTCATTGTTGGGGTCTTTCATGGCTTGGTTCAGCATCATGCTGAAGAAGATTGAAAAGAGGGTTGGTGCGAGAACACAGCCTTGCTTCACGCCATTGTTAATGGAGAAGGGTTCAGAGAGCTCATTGCTGTATCTGACCCGACCTTGTTGGTTTTCGTGCAGTTGGATAATCATGTTGAGGAACTTTGGGGGACATCCGATGCGCTCTAGTATTTGCCAAAGCCCTTTCCTGCTCACGGTGTCGAAGGCTTTGGTGAGGTCAACAAAGGTGATGTAGAGTCCTTTGTTTTGTTCTCTGCACTTTTCTTGGAGCTGTCTGAGGGCAAAGACCATGTCAGTAGTTCCTCTGTTTGCGCGAAAGCCGCACTGTGATTCTGGGAGAATATTCTCGGCGACACTAGGTATTATTCTATTTAGTAGAATCTTCGCTAGGATTCCATATGAATTAAATATGGTAGATATCTAGCCACTCTATTTGCCAAAATTTTAGCAATAATTTTGTCATCAGCATTTAATAAAGATATTAATATATTAACATATATTAATAAAGATATGTTCATTTTTAACAAATCTCTATCTTTCTTAGGTATCATAGTTATGATTGCATTTGAAAAAGTTTCTGGTTGAGAATGAGTTTTTGCTGCTTGTTTCAACACCAACATAAAAGGAGTTATTAATACATCTTTAGATTTGTTATAAAACTCATATAGAAAACCATCCTACTCTGGTGACTTACCACTTTGCAAAGAACAAAGAACCTCACTAATTTCTCTTGGCATAAATGGAGCAGCTAAATCTTTTGGATCTTGACAATTCAAGGTAGATAAACCAATTTGAGACAAAAAATATCCATTTTAACCTCATCACTATTAAACTAGGATATATATATTTATATATATAAATTAAAATTAAAATCCTTAAATTAATCATTTAGTTATTGAGGTTTATAAGTAATCTTAGAATTGTTTATAATAGCATTAATTGCTTTAGAGGTTTGTTCTGCCTTCAATTGCCAAGCTAAAACTTTATATGCTCTTTCTCCTAATTCATAATACTTTTGTTTAGTTCTCTCAATAAATTTTTTCAGTTCTGTAAGTCTGGATCGTATTATAATAAAATTTCTTCTTTATTAAACTTTTCCTTTTTTTGTCAGAAGCCTTTCTCTGCAAATCTTTTTTTTCCAAACTCTCAATCACTTTTTTCAAATAATTAAATTCTTTAGTGTAATCCTTCCTAATTTTTTTCCTGAATAACTTATTATCAAAGCTCTTAAATAAGTTTTCAAAGTATTCCATAAAATAAATTTATTATCCACAGAATTAAAATTAATTTCTTGAATTTGTTTTCTTATAAAAGTGCAAAAATCTACCCTCTTCAACAATATAGGAATAATTCTCCAACTATAAAATGATTTTTCCTTTTCAGAAATTAAACATGTCATTAAATGTGGTGGATGATCAGATAAAATCCTAGGTTTATACTCTGCATGCATAACTGTTCCTTGTAACTGTGCAGACATTAAAAACATATCTATCGTTGAATAAGAATCATGCCTCTAAGAATAAAAGGAATAATTCTTTTCCTTTGGCTTTAACCTTCACCAAATATGTATCAAATTCAAATCTTTTATCAAAATCACAATCCTGGTAACTGACTTCTGTGACTTATCCAAAATTGATCAAGACAACAATTAAAATTTCCTCCAATTAAAACCTTTCCATGTTTCTCAGTAAGATGCATACAAGAATAATGAATAAATCTTTCATCATCAACATTAGGTGCACATATACTCATAAGTGTCCACATCTCTGACTAGATTTGACAATGTACCAAAACAAACCTCCCAGCAGGATCTGTAACCATGATTGAATCTTATCAGGTAAATTCTTATTAATCGAAATAACAATCCCTCTTGCTTTAGAATTAAATGATGACTTACCCAAACTATTTCTTAATTTTTGATGCTCTTTCTCAGTTAAATGTGTCTCTTGTAAAAATACGTTATCAACTTTGTTTGAATAAGACAAAACTTTTTTCTCTTGATTTTATTATTAAGTCCATTTATCTTAAAACTTACAAAATTTAATACATTACTAATCAGCATTTCTTAAATCCAAAAATTAAAGAACTCTCGCCACCCACCCCATTGGACCCCTGCTCCATAAAAAAAAACCTTCCATTGCATTTGATAACTCCAAGTAGAAAAGAATAGAAGAAAAGAAACCAGAAAAGAAAACTGAAAAAAAGTACTGATAAAAATAACCAGTACTACTTCCCTCTATTGTGCGGAAAGTGACCTTCGCCACAAAATGGTTATGGAAGGAATAGAGAAAAAGTCCACCTCCCCTAGACAGAAAATAAATTGCTTTAATTAAACAGTTCATTTATAAGTATAAAGAGCTTCTTCAAGGTCTTTGTTCACTTGCTCATCATTGATCTCAACCAATTCTTGCTGCTTCGACATCTAATCTGCAACTTGTTTCTTCTCAGGTCGATCTGCCAAAACTTGCTGAGTGACTTGACTCTGCACAAAGAGACTTTGAAACAAGCTATTTAATTGCCCTGACAACTCAGCAAGTTCATTAAAGAATTGGCTTTTACATTTGATGAAGTCAAAAGGGATTTATTAAAAATATCAATAACTGTATTGTGATATGGCATAATTCCCTGACTCTGCAATTAAAATACAGAATCTAAAATTCCACAAAGCAAAATCAGCAACAATATACTTTTGAAGATAAAAATCACTTTTAACTTGGATCATAATAAAGGGTAGTTTTACTACTTTCTCTATTGCTGATCTTCTGTCACAGGTACCCAGTCCTTTTTAAAATAGTCACCCCTTTCCAACTACATACTCTTCAATATAACTCACCAACAAAATTATTTCTTCTTCACCTTCTCTAGTCTCTCTAGCCTTAGACCCAAACAAGTATAACCACATATATGTGACAGCTGCCATCACCAACTTAATCACGCTGAATGGTTAAAATATGGCACTGAATATCAGAAGAATCAGGGTTTGTTACATGTTCAATTAAATTCAGTAGCAACTATGATATGAAGAACCATTGTTATAGTTATTTTTGAATATAAGATAGAATTTTAAAGACATTAATTAAACAACTCTACAATTAATTATATCATTTGTAATTCAGGAAATGTGGAATAACTGCTAAAATTAAATAGATGCTTAGACACTCTAAAATACTTCAATGTTACAGAATACACAGTTTATATGTCGCCAGTACAGGCAACTATCTTGACTGAATGTTGTAACAACCTGTTCTCGTTACCTAGTTCCCTGCATGTTTTCATCCTTAGGTACAGTAATATTTTCTGTAAACTATTTGCAATTATTGGGAGCAATTAGTTGTGATGTATTAATGAGAAATTTGTCACTGTTCACACTTCAGAGTTTACATTTATAGCATGAGAAAAAGATCTTCCCTAACACGGGGCATTGTAATTTAACAGCTGTTGCCTGCTACTATTCTTGTCATTTGTCCTTGCTTTAATTACACAAATAGAGTGCAACAGGATGGAAATAACTCCTTCAAACCAACTTGTCAATGCCAACCAAATTAGTCTCATTTGCCTGGGTTCAGCCCACGTCCCTCTAAGCCAGTGATTTCAAACTGTCCCCTAAACTCACATTCCACCTTAAGCAATCCCTATGCCATAAGTGCTCTGTCATTAATAAGGGATTGCTTAAGGTGGTATGTGAGTGGGAAGGGAAGGTTTGTAAACCACTGTTTTAATCATACTGAGTTGACTCATTATGTGCACAGTTTCATAACTCCAAAGGAAATTGTCCAATGACAATTTTTCTCAAGCAAAATATTTCATTAACAATTGGGTCTAGAGCAGTGATTCTTAACCTTCTTTTCCCATTCACATACCACCTTAAACAATCCCTTACTAATCACAGAGTACTTGTGACATGGGTTATTTTCAGTCCTTCTCTATATTATTGTCACCTTTCCTCTCAAAACATGAACAAAACAAAACAAAAATTCATTCCTTCCTTTCAATTAAACTCAAGAAATTGCATAATGTTTTCAAAGTATATTGGCATGCCTTTGAGATATAGACTGTTCTTGAAATATAGATTGAATCATACTTCCACCTTTAAAATGGTGACATTCTGGAACAGAGACAGATGGATTTAAAGTCATGGAAAATTCCCAATGTGAACAATAATGTACTGTCCCAGTTTCATTGCAAAATTAATATGTGCATTAGATGGGCTGATCAGGATTATGGTATGTTTAGTGGAGAAAAATTTGCCAATTTTAGTTGACAGATGTACATGTAATTAAACTGTTCCTATCCATGTAAATGTCTAAATGCATTTTGAACATTACAATTGTCCCATGTCCTACCACTTTCTCAAGCAACTTGTTCCAGGTTCCCACTATCCTCTGTATGAAGAAGGCGCCCCTTATTTTTATATCTTTCCCTCTTATCTTAAATTTATGCGTCATATTTTTAGATTCCCTTACTCTGGGAAAAACGGCTTTGACCATTTCCTTAACCATGCCCCTCATAATTTTATAAACATTATAAGGTTACCCCTTAATCTCCTATGTTCCAGGTAGAAAACTCCTAGCCTATCTAGGTAACACAAACTCCCAGCCTCTATAGATAACACAAGCCTACCAGAACCAGCAACATTCTCATGAATCTTTTCTGCTTCCTTTCAATCATAACAATATCCTTCCTAGAGCAAGATGACCAAAAGTGTGAAAGTGCAAATATTCCAAGTGCAGTCTCACCAATGTTTTATAGTCATAACACATGATGTTCCTGTTTCTGTATTAAATGCAGATATAGGAACATCAATTAGATGATGATTAGTCTTTGGAATAAAGTTCAATCAATTAAAATAAAACTTAATTGCTAAAATTTGATCGGGATATTCAAGGCACTGCCCTAACATCTTTCTTGCAATTCAAGCTAATTTAAAACATTCGTGTGAGTAATATTTATTCTCAGTAAACTCATTGTCAAACAGCCTCTAATGGTAGCAAACTTCCATCAATTTCAGTAAACTTCCACCAATCTCTCTAATTGGCTTTATGTCATCTTTTCAAGTGTATCGATTCTGCACAAAATAATAAGTTATTGTTAGAAACCAATGCTTACTTGAGGTTATATATTTTATAAAATTTACTGAACATAAAGATACAAGTCAAGATGGTATCAGGTACAACTTTTACTCTCTGGTTTCCTTACCTGAACACTCTCCCAGATTCCCTGGTGGACAATGACAGACAAAGGGTCCACGACCCTCACCACCTCCAATACAATTCATGTCACTTGGGCAAGGATTGTCTTGGCAAGCATCAGAAATCACAGGGCAGAGTTCACCTGTTGCAAAGAAGGAAATAAACTTAGAGAAACAGTCATAGACAATCCCTCCTTGATGCTACATTTACATATATATTCTTATACATTGCCATAGTTCTATCCACTTTTGAAGTAGATATTCATTCCTTTTGCTTCTTTATAAATGATAAAATTGAAGTATATTTTAAATTTCCGAGATGAGTTTCAGATTCTCTAATAAGGCATTGAAATGAAAGCCACCAATTTTTTTCACATTAAGAATGATACGATGCTGATTAATTCACAGCAGGAGCCAATGGACTGCAATAGACTCAGATTAATGTCTTGTAATTCTAACCATATTCTTTTTGAGCTGAAATTTATCCAATGAAGTCTGTTAAGATGAGACATTTTTGCAAGTTATAATTATCTAATAATTTATACATCAAGAATGCATAAAATCAAATTTATATGAAACTGAGTTGCTCACAATAAAGGCTGCAGGTTTAATTCAACATCTTTGTGAGCTTGATGAGTGTCATCAGGGAGTTAAATTGGAAAATGTACGTCTGGATTAATAATCAGGAGATGAGAAGTCAAGAACTCTGTTCCTCACTGAATCATATGTATTTAATAGAGTGGAACACATAATCTGTGTCTTGGTGTGAGCTTGCAGGCGCCTCAGATTGAAGAGACTGCCATCCGTGCGGTACCGGATGTAAACAGCGTCTTCATTGTTGGGGTCTTTCATGGCTTGGTTCAGCATCATGCTGAAGAAGATTGAAAAGAGGGTTGGTGCCAGAACACAGCCTTGCTTCACGCCATTGTCCGTGAACTACTCTTTGCAGACGATGCCGCTTTAGTTGCCCATTCAGAGCCAGCTCTTCAGCGCTTGACGTCCTGCTTTGCGGAAACTGCCAAAATGTTTGGCCTGGAAGTCAGCCTGAAGAAAACTGAGGTCCTCCATCAGCCAGCTCCCCACCATGATTACCAGCCCCCCCACATCTCCATCGGGCACACAAAACTCAAAACGGTCAACCAGTTTACCTATCTCGGCTGCACCATTTCATCAGATGCAAGGATCGACAATGAGATAGACAACAGACTCGCCAAGGCAAATAGCGCCTTTGGAAGACTACACAAAAGAGTCTGGAAAAACAACCAACTGAAAAACCTCACAAAGATAAGCGTATACAGAGCCGTTGTCATACCCACACTCCTGTTCGGCTCCGAATCATGGGTCCTCTACCGGCACCACCTACGGCTCCTAGAACGCTTCCACCAGCGTTGTCTCCGCTCCATCCTCAACATCCATTGGAGCGCTTACATCCCTAACATCGAAGTACTCGAGATGGCAGAGGTCGACAGCATCGAGTCCACGCTGCTGAAGATCCAGCTGCGCTGGATGGGTCACGTCTCCAGAATGGAGGACCATCGCCTTCCCAAGATCGTGTTATATGGCGAGCTCTCCACTGGCCACCGTGACAAAGGTGCACCAAAGAAAAGGTACAAGGACTGCCTAAAGAAATCTCTTGGTGCCTGCCACATTGACCACCGCCAGTGGGCTGATATCGCCTCAAACCGTGCATCTTGGCGCCTCACAGTTTGGCGGGCAGCAACCTCCTTTGAAGAAGACCGCAGAGCCTACCTCACTGACAAAAGGCAAAGGAGGAAAAACCCAACACCCAACCCCAACCCACCAATTTTCCCCTGCAACCGCTGCAATCGTGTCTGCCTGTCCCGCATCGGACTGGTCAGCCACAAACGAGCCTGCAGCTGACGTGGACTTTTTACCCCCTCCATAAATCTTCGTCCGCGAAGCCAAGCCAAAGAAAGAAGACACATAATCTCCTGCATATATGTCCAGAAAGTATTACTCATGATGATAGTAAAGCAGCTTCCAAACCTCTGCTAAGGCTAGGACATTAAGAGGACTTGTTCATCCCAATAACACAGTAACGGTTTGTACATAGAACTGCTTTTTACTTTGAACATTCATAAATGGAAAAACATACTTATGACAAGTGTTTATCATATCTTCAAAACAGGGTAGTGAAAGAAGCAAAGAAATATATGCATAATAAAGCTAATTACATGCACATCTGCTACATTTGCAAATTAAAATTGGCAAATTTTCTCCACTAAATGTACCATAATCCTGATCAGCCTATCTAATGCATATATTAATTTTGAAATGAAACTGGAGCAGTACATTATTGTTCACATTGGGAACTTTCCATCTTTAAATCCATCTGTCTCTGTTCCAGAATATCACCATTTTAAAGGTGGAGGTATGATTCAATCTATATTCCAAGAACAAAGGCATGCCAATATACTTTGAACACATTTTGCAATTTCTTGAGTTTAATTGAAAGGAAGGAATGGAATTTTTTGTTTTGTTTTGTAGACGTTTTGAGAGGAAAGGTGACAATAATACAGAGAAGGATTGAAAAGAACTGAATACAAAGAAACATTTTGTACTTGGACAGAACCCAATCAATCAACAATTCTTCCTGCAGGCAGCACTTGAATGTGTTTCCCCATGCAGCAAGTCATAAGATTTAGCTCCTCACAAATTCTGTTCATCTCAAAAATTATATCAAATTCATCTACTGCATCATTGGGAATGTGCACCATTCCTGAAATGTTTTAGTGTAACTTACTGCAGCGGAAGCTTTAACTGTCTCTCAATCAGTGGTTCAGCATCACTGACTTGATTGTTTGTCAAATACTTGTGAAGAAGTTACATTTGTTCATGATCTGGCTCTTCTCTTCATTTTATTGTTGTATGAGACCAGCAATTTTGCATGGATTCAGAAGAGGAGGCTATTTGATACTTTGGTTCCATACCAGCTCCCGATCCAATTCCCTGACTCAATTCCTCATGTCGGATTTTCTCTTGCATGCCCATTGATTCTCCTGTCACTCACTTGCACTAGGAATAATTTACAATGGACTATTCATAAAATATCCATCAAACTTACGGATGTGAGTGGAAGCCCCAGCAACTGGTGAGACCCAGGTGATCACAGAGACAGCATGCAAAACTCACAGAGAGAACCTGAGATTAACATAGAAAACTCTGAAGTAGCTGTCCCATCTTATTCATCACTGTAATGCCCATTTTAAAATCTAAAACTGCACAACATTTAAATGACATCTGCACATTTAAAACAAGAGTAAAAGTATCACATTTCTTTTTAAATTTACCTATGTGACGATTTTTGAAATACTGTTCGGGGTGGGGGGAGGGGGTTCCCTTGTTTTTATTACTCACCACTGCAAGCGCATGTTACGCTTCTGTAATAACGAAGGCACACAAAGCTGATCCGTGCGGTACTGTAGGTCGTAGTTGACTGTGGCTCGGCAGATATAATTGGCTCACAGTTGCGCTCCTGGCATCCTTCACCAGCACATTTCTTGTCCACGATAGTGGAAACTTGAAGGCCGTTCTCAAGATCCCTCTTTGCATTGTTCAGCTTTTGAATTAAATAAGCAGTTTTATAGAATCCATTTTTGTACATCTGCACTGCCAACAAAACCTCAAGCTGTTGTGTGTCTGCCACTGGCTGGATACTAATAATATGAACAGTGTCTTGCTTCTCAGCAGCAAATATGTTCCGAAGGCTCCGCCTAAATCCATGGAGATAAAGTCCGATAAAATCTTCAGGAGAGATGTTTTCAAATTGAATAGTTATTGCATTGTTTAGCATTTCCTGAGTCACCTGCTCAACATGAACCACTACTTCAACATGGACAGTAAAGCGCCCATCACTGACAGACACATTTAATATATACTTGCCACTATCTAGTGCTCCTAGTGCAATAATCTTCCCATCTTGGCTATTTATATTCAATAGACTTCTTTGATCTGACCTGAAGTTGTAGCTAAGAACATCATACATATCCTGATCGGTAGCATGGATTTTTCCGATCACACCTCCTGAGAATTCATCCTCCATTGTAGAGATAAAAATCTCGAGTGGAATTGCAGTTGGCTTGTGCCTACTTTCTTCAATCACACGAACAAGAATATATGTGAGGGATGTCAGCGGTGGTTTACCAGAGTCTTGAGCCTGTTGCAAAGTGAATAAAAACATAAGCAATCTATATATGTTTGGTCTGAAAGAGAGCTTCAACTATACAAGAAACATATAGAGTTTCAGGAAGGAGTATTGCCTAGTCCTTTATATCAACCTAGTTTTAATCTTATCTCAAGATTTCAGCTTTTCTTGTTGCTAAAGTGACAAGCCCAGAGGACCCCAAAAACCATCAGCAATAGAAATTCACCAAGATAAATGGTTACTTAAACCAAAGTTACTTTTAATTTTCTTTAAACATAAAAACAGGATCAAACTTTAACTTAATACTATTAACCCCCTTCTAATTCTAGGCACATGTGTATGAAATGTGTGCATAAGTTCAGAAAAGTTATTTGATTCACAGTCCAATCTCACTTCTCACTCCTCCAAGTTCACTGGTATCAGGCACTTCTTATATTGTGCACAGAATTTAACATTTATGAATCTTCATCAGACTTTGAAAGGTAAATGGTTATCACTCAGGAAGGTTCTTGTTTGTTTTCAGAGAGAGATTTGTTGCTCATCAGACACACACAAACTGATTCCTTCCGATCAGCCACTTTAGTGTCTTGCTGAAGAAACTTGCCCCATCAGGGCTTTCCAGATGATAACCTTTTACTTTCATGTCACCAAAGAGTTCCTTTTCTGCTTCCCTTATCTCAGGCGAAACATTTTACAGGCAGCCATCACCTCTTGTATGGACTTTGAACAGACTGAACTCAGAACTCACCACCTGTCTTCAAAATGGGGTTTCAAACAAGCTTTCAAAAGCCACTGAGACAACCAGCAGTCTCTCTCTCTCTCTGTCACACTTAGAGAAAAACCTGTTTGACTCTCTCTTTCTGCTTGCAAAAACCACATGACTTTCCTAAAACAGCACACTCCACCAAAACAGCTTGCTGACTCCCAAAATCAATTCATGAGAGATCTTATTGGTTTCCTGAGATGGGCTCTTCCATTTGCACCTCATTGTAAAAATCTTCAGCACAGGAGTCTACTGTCTTTGCAGATTTGACGCAGATACAAACACTTCAAAACAGATCTATTGCATTTTGAAAGGAAATCTGTTTTGAAGTGTTTGTATCTGTTTGTGATCTACACTACTCCCACAATCTATCTTCTAAAAACCTCATATAAAATATAACATAATCTGCCACACTACAGATATTGATTTCTTTCAAATGTTGATTGAGAGCTACTTGAGAAACTAGGACCAGTGAATACGATAGATGCATGCAGAACAGGGAGATGTTAGTGTTACCTCTTGTGCAACACAATGCTCTGCTCAATTGGCCTGTGATGATCCAGCTAACACCATCTATGAATCACCTGTTGGAACCAGAAAATTTGCAGCAGGAAAAGCACCTGTACCTTCAAATGTAATGGATTTGGTGACTGAAATTGGGTTGGCTTAATGCAGTTGGACACAGTGATTTTTATCTGGAGGAAGTCATGTCTTGTAGTCTGAAAGTGTTGTGCTGGGACTTATAGTAACCCCTATTATCATGCAACACATGAAAGAGGAGGAGGAGAAGAAGGCTGAAAGACTGAAGCAAGGAAAACAAAAGAACCACTAGCTGGGAAGGCATCATTCATGTGAGGAGGTCTTATACCCACTTGTTAAATATACAATATCTGCATAAACTAAGGTCCTCCAAGGAGATGGTGATGTGATTATTGCAGTGGTTAGCACAATGCTATTACAGTGCCATTGACCTGGGTTCAAATACGGAGCTGTGTGTTTGCACGTTCTCCCCGTGTCTGAGTGGGTTTCTTCTGAGTGTTCTGGTTTCCTCCCATCCTTCAAAAAAGTACGGGATTTGTAGCTCAATTGGTATATTTGGATGGAATGAGCTTGTGGGCCAAAAGGGCCTCTTACCATGCTTTATCTAAATTAAATAAAAATCTATCATAAGCTCCAGAGAATCAATTTACCATAACCAATATTTTTGTTTGTCTCTGGCTCCTTCCAGAATGGAGTGGGACTTATTAACATTTTCTTCCAATTCGGAATGTATCACTACCTCAATTTCATGCCAGAGATGGTCAATTTAATGACATGAGGATTGTCCCATGGTAACAGGCTATAGTGAAGGAGTGTTGCAGATAGGGTGGGACCTATCCTGATCATAGTTTGCATCCATATCACATCAAGGGCTTCACAAAAAATAAACTGGACCTGTGACAGAACTGCACAAAGTTTTATTGTCACAATGTCCAACCTGTAAACAACAGTTGCTGGCTCAAATTCTGAACAAATTACCAAAAGGCTTTGTGAGAATACCACAAGCATTGCAGAGGATCAAAAGAGAGGGCCCACACCTTTTCTTCAAGGTAAATATTAATTAATTGTAATAATAAGGCATGTCCCAAGAATGAAGAAGTAAAGGATTCAAAATTTCTCAATGCATCACGGCTTCCTAATCTGATCATGTCATTGTCTGCTTGGCCACAGTTTGATAAAACAATCCCCAACTAAATAACCATTCCAAATTACTCTTCCATGAACAATGAAATACTGCTTGCCTTTTGTGCTCTCTGCCTGTTCTGTTGCATTGGCAGCTGTACAGGTGATTCTGCTCAGAGGCTTCAGAATCACCTTGAGCAGAATCCTAAGCAGTTTGGGATCACATTGGCATGTCTTCATACTACACTGTATCATGGTGAGAGGTATTAGTTTGCATCTGCTGTTTAAAAGGACAAGCAATAGCAGTGGGATTACAATAGCAAAGGATAGCCTCATTGAGACAGAAGTTCCATTACCCTTTGGAATGTACCTTAACAATCCCAGTAATTGTTTTGGTTGACAAGTTTAATGAAGTCCTACACATTACAGTAATTAAAGACTGGAATCCACAGCCAATTTGGCATGTCCCAGCTTCAAGGGATTAGAGTTATGACAGAGCTTTTACAGCAGGAAATTACTTACTTATTTATAACACAGCAAGTGGGCACATGACCATTCAAGACCATCCCAGCTGTCAGCAGTTCATCCCACCAAACCTATTCCATTCTCCTTATTTTTCGTGAGACCTGCAACACATTCACTTCTACCTGTCCATGTGCACATCTTCATTCTTTTTGTCACTTACTGACATGATGCATAAACCTCTCAGCAGTACTTTGGTGCACAAGAGAAAAATCCACAGGCAGAATGTTCAAACTCTAAACAGACTGCATCCATTGTCAGGCAGCAGCACTAACTGAGGCCTAACTATGCCACTCTATGGCACGCTGTATGGTTTCTGCCTGTGCTCCAGAGGAAACTGAGACATTGTTGATCGATATGGGATGATGATTGGGTATGCATATGTTAAAATTGAAAAGGCCATCACTTGTTTGCAAGCTCTGCCCAAAATCCTGTTGCAAGGGTTGGAGTTTGACTTTCTGGTGAATTTCAACAGCCTGTCAAAGCTCTATTATCTTACTTTTAGTTCTCATCAGTCCTGTCAGTAGCATGCTCCATTACAGTTTTCATCTGAATCCTCGACCCTCATTGAAGGTGAGGACTAGGCTACCTTTAGGTCCTGGGAGACAGCAGGCCACTCCTGCCCAGGAACTCACCACACAGAGATCCCACCTGCAAGTTAACCTCTAATCATTGTGTGAGCATTACCAGACTGAAGCCCTTACTTTCTTACTTTTGATGATTCAAAGTCCAGGAGGAAGTTCTTGAAGCACCATAACAGAAAAAGGAACAAGTAAAATGATATGGAGTGAAGGATCAGTTTAGACATGCATGCATCTATCACGGAAAGCTTGCAATACAGAAAAGCTTTGGGATATGGAGGTAGGATGTGTAAGGAAGAATAAAACTTAATAATGACATAATCTTTTAAAGGTTTATACATCACCAATAGTTAACTGGCCCTTTGACAAAGCCTCATTATGGAGCATTTTCTCCCCCAGATTATTCAATTGATGTTCTTTGACGCTGTCAAGACTGTGCACCATCTTTTCTAGCAAGAGTGAAAGCAGTATGTAAACCAGCGTCTTGCAAGGAGGTTGGGTGATATTCTGGCCATAGCTAACTAGCTCGAAGATATGTAAAAACTGAGGTAGGAGTGAGGTTCAGATTAGTGATAAGTATGTAAAGGTTTGGTGGGACATGTGAATCTCACGCAGGAGTTATGAATAGAAATATTTTTATATGTGTCATGTGGGTGTACATGGTTCACTGATTTTGAACACAAATACAAGATCATTAAATAATTTTGGTATGCAAGATGCTTCAATCCTGACATCGACCTTCACTGCAATCTCTTTTCACAGGTTCTCAAGAATGGCTTCCCATCCTCTGGGCACAGAGGACCTCTCTAATTTTATCCTCATCCACCATGATATCTGCAGGTACAACTGAAAACTAAGGAACACTCTCCTCTATCCAAGGTCAAGCTAGTCACATCCATGTAATGAGCAACTTGTCTCCTTTAAGAGGTGGAGGCATACCTGTAGTTTCAATTAGTGTCAGCGAGCTCTCTGGTGCTGGTACCCTATGGATGTATGTTTGGACGATAAATAAAGCCGTGAATGTCCGGTATCAAATACTGGGAGTCAAATACACTCCACTTTGCGATCACTGCACGAAAATTTTAGTACAAGGCAATTTGTCCAAAAGATCTTTGAAATATTCACTTCCTTTCCAGTTATAAATCATTCTCATAAAAATTAGGATTATTCATGATATCACCAAAAAATCCAACTAGACTAGATTAGACTATAGGGACAGAAAATGGCATTTAGCCTTTTGGAATTAGTCCACCCAAAAGTAACTAATTGACTCCTTTTTGAAAAAGTGTGAACAGTTTTGTTTTGCTGAGCATAACTGAGCCTCAATAGCAAATAAGTTACTTGCAACAAGTGCATCAATAAACACATGTGTTGGGGGGTGTGGCAAGATGGCATAGAGGGTAGATGTGCGGTCCTAATCCTCCCCAGCCAGTTTTTTTTAAAACACCTCTTTTTAAACTTTATAAATGTTTTATTTTTGCTTCTAAGCACATTATTTGTCTATAATGGTGGCTAATATTAAAAAACCTAAGACTCAATTACAGAAAAAACTACTTTTTAAAAGTGCTGAAGAACTGAGGCCTACCTGCCCAATTGGAACCACGGAGCTGCTGTTTGGAACTTCCAAGCCACAGAGAACTCCAGCTAAGCTAAGTATTACGCCAGTGCCGGTTTTGCCTCCGCAAGATGGCGCCGGCTTCTTGATGAAATCGACCGACGTCGACCTGCGCGTTCACGATGTCAAGCACGCGGGTGACTCGACTGAACAAAGAGCCCTTGGACCCACGCTGCCGTTGGGGGAGTCGGGGTCACGCAGGAAGGCACTGGAGACTGCCCCCGCGCAGCCCCTGGCCCTGCCGGGCATGCATGGTACTTCCAGGGTCTGCGATTTATTAGAGCGTGTGTGGTCTGCGGGGGAGGGGCCCGAGTGGCGGCGCCCTGATGTGGTCGGGGTGCCGTCGTCGGGTATCCAGACCCGCAGCTGCACGGGAAAAGCCTTGACAACGCTGGAACAAGAAGAGGACTTACCTTTCATGGCCAGTTCACAGGAACAATTGGAGGAGGAGCTTGTAGAAGGTGGGTCTCAAGATGTGGCACTGGAATCTGGACTGAACACTATTTTTACTGTGCTGGAAGGGATTGCTTACCATATGGATACTATGTCTCATCAAATGACTCAAATGCAATCTATAATGTTTAATGTCTCTAAATATATATCTACACTTAAGAGAGATGTTAATAAATGCCTTACTTCAGTAGATGTAGTACAAGAAAATTTTAAAAAGCTTGAGACAGCTTTCTCTGAATGTAAAGAGCAGGTTGTATGTAATAAAGATAAAATAGAGAAAGTGTATGATTTGTTCGTGGATTGGGGAATTCAGAAGAGAGATTTATTGAAAAAAATTGATTCATTGGAAAATCAAAGTCGGAGAAATAATATAAAAATTGTGGGTCTTCCGGAAGATATTGAGGGTGCAAATCCTATAAAAATTTTTAACAACTGGATCCCTGAGATGTTAGGTAAAGAGTTCTTTCTGGGTGGTTTGGTACTGGAAAGGGCACATAGAGCGTTGAGGAGGAAACCGTTACTGAGTCAACCATCACGAGCAGTGTTAATTCGGTGCTTGAATTATCAGGATAGAGAAATGATTTTATGGTTGGCGGTACAGAAGGCGAGACAAAGTCAAACCCAATGATGAGTCAGAATAATAGAGATTTTTTTCTATGCTGATTTGAGTCAAGAAATTATAAGACGTCGACGTGAGTTTAATTCGGCCAAGGATGTGCTGTGGTGTTAAGGATATAAATTCGCTTTTCGATACCATGCAGTGTTGAAGATTTTTATGGCAATTATCAGTCTCAATTTTTTGAGAATGATCACGATGCATTGGTTTTTGCTAATTCGTTACTGGATCTACATGGTCAGGGAAGAATTTCACCATTGTCACCTAAAAGGGTCAATAGACATGGAAATGGACAGAATGGAAAGAACGGGAAGAATGAGAAAGATGGGAAGAAGGAGGCTTTGACACACAGTCCTAGTGATGTTGAAGATTCGAATCAATCTTTGGGACTGGAGTTCCAGGGCTGAAAAAATTAATGATGTTGAATGTCATTATTATATATATTGTATTTCTGGCTGGGGGTGGTGGATGGCACCGATATCTTCGATAGTCATCTGCCACTAGTGGGGTGTTCCACATCCAGTTTTTTAGGGAATTATTAACTTTTTTATAACATTAGGGGAGGGAGAGTAGATTTTATTTATTAACAGGAGATCATTTTTTTTAATTCTATGATGTCTAGTTTGAAATTTGCAACTTTTAATGTTCAGGGATTAAATAATCCAATTAAGCGAAAGCAAGTTTTAGCTTATATTAAGAAAATGAAAATTGATATTGCTTTTTAACAAGAAACACATTTGACTGAAAAAGAACACTTGAACTTGAAAAGAGATTAGATTGGTCATGTTTTTTTTCTTCATTTAATTCTAAGGCAAAAGGTGTAGCAATTTTAGTTCATAAGAATTTATCTTTTGAGTTACAGACTGTAGAGGGGAATGCTGGGAGGGTTTTAAAAGTGGATTGTAAAATTTTTAATGAACTTTGGACTTTACTTGATATCTATGCACCTAATGTAGATGATGAATGTTTTATTTCAGATGCTTTTTTGTTATTAAGTCAAGCTAATGAAAATATTTTAGTTGGGTGGGGGAGATTTTAACTGCGTTTTGGATCCATTAATGGATAAAGCCCCAAAATGTATTAGAAAATCAAAGATGGAGATACAAATAGAGGCTTTAATGAAATACTTAAATTTGGTAGATATTTGGAGAAGGATTAATCCTATAGAAAAAGATTTTTATTTTTATTTTTCTAGGCATGATTCCTTTTCTAGAATAGGTTTTTTAAAATATTGCCACATTTACAGGGAAAGATATTGCAGGGAGATTATAAAAGTAGAGTAATATCTGATTATTCTTTATTATGTTTTTCTTATGAAAGTTCGGAGGTGTTACGTCCATCTTATAGATAGAGGTTTAATACAATGTTGTTGAAAAAACCTGAGTTTGTTGCTTTTGTTAAGAAACAGATTGATTTTTTCTTAACGGAAAATGTTAACTCTGTTTAAAATAGATTTGTAGTATGGGATGCATTAAAGGCTTATTTAAGAGGAAAAATAATTAGTTATGCTTCTGAAGTTAAGAAAGGGTATATGGCTAAAAGTATTAAATTAAAAAAGTAGATTGATGAATTGAAGAAGGAATTTCAGAAGGGAGTAACAGAAGATCAGAAGATAGCTTTGACTAGATTGAAATTGCGATATAATACGTTACAGACTTATCAATTTGAATGTTTACTTAAAAGAACCAAACAACGATGTTATGAGTGGGGTGAGAAGGCCCATAAAGTACTTGCGTGGCAGTTAAAGAAGGAGCAGACCTCAAGGATTATTAATGCAGTTATAAAGGATTCAACAGTTACCTTTCAACCTCAGGAAATCAATGAGCAGTTTTGTTCATTTTATTAAAAAATATATATAATCTGAGGGGAAACAGGATAATGGATCTATTGATTCTTTTTTTAAATCTACATTAAAGTTATCAGCATTAAATGAAGAGGATATTATAGATTTGGAAGCTCCGTTCACAGATTTAGAAATGATGGAAATGCCTAATGGTAAGTCACTAGGAGATGATGGGTTTTCGGTGGAAATTTATAAAGTTTTTTTATGAAGATTTATCTTCGGTGTTTGGAGAGGTATTAACAAGTGACTAAACATTATGAGTTACCAGAATCTTGTTCTAGTGTTTTAATTACTGTAATTCCAAAGAAAGATAGAGTTCCATTAAAAGTGTCTTCGTATAGATCTATTTCTTTATTGAATGTGGACTATAAAATAATAGCTAAATTGTTAGCAAATCGGCTTGCTAAATATTTACCTAAATTGATACATGTAGATCAAACAGATTTTATTAAAAATTGATATGCTTCGGATAATATTCTTCGACTAATTAGTCTGATCAATGCATACCGATGGCAGCCCAAGCATCCAATGGTGGTTGCACTTGATGCGGAAAAAGCTTTTGATAGAGTTGAATGGAATTTTTTATTTAAGATCTTGGAAAAAGTTTACATTTGGCCCTTTTTTATTGGCTGGGTTAAAGCTTTATTTCCAAACCCGACTGCTAGGGTGATGACAAATGGACAGATTTAATCGTTATTTAAATTAACATGTTTACTCAACAAGGTTGTCCATTGTCACCAGCCCTATTTGCATTGGTTATTGAAACGAGAGCTCAATTAGTATGGCAAAATGAGCAGATACAAGGGATGAAAGTTTTGGATGAAGAGTATAAGATTAATTTATTTGCAGATGATGTTTTGATATACTTAACAAATCCGGAACAATCTTTGCCGCATTTACGGAAATGTTTATTACAGTATGGATCACTATCTGGGTATAAAGTTAATTGGGTTAAAAGTGAAATTGTACCGGTAGGTGAAGGAGATTATTCAGTTTATTAAAATGTTATTAATTTGAAATGGACAGATAAAATTAAATATTTAGGAATAATTGTGAATACTGAGTATCAATCTTAATATAATTGAATTATGTTCCATTGTTGAAAAAGATAAAAGCAGACTTAATTAAGTGGAAAGAACTTCCGTTAACTTTAATTAGCTGTCTTAATTGTATTAAAATGAATATTTTTCCACGTATTCAATATTTGTTTCAATCAATACCATGTTTTCTTACAAGGAACTTTTTCCAGGATTTAAATAGAGCAACTAGGGAATTTTTATGGAAAGGTAAATTACAAAGGGTAGCATTAAATAAGCTTACTTGGAAGTACGCATTAGGTGGATTGCAATTACCTCATTTTCAGAGTTGTTATGAGGCAGCCCAACTTAAATTTATTAGTGGTTTGATGGAATTGGATCAACCTCCAAGTTGGGCTAAAGTTGAGATGGCATGTATTTCTGAAACTGCAGTACATCAATTTATATTTCAGTGGAATATAGATTTATTACGTGAGTACAATGTGCCGATATTAAAACATCTGTAGATGTTATGGACAAAAAAGAATAAGATTATAGGATCAAAAGGTAAATTATCTATTTTAACGCCATTATATAATAATCAGCTTGTTCCTTTTTCATCGTTTAACAGTTAAAGAATTGGGATTTTAAGGGTATAAAAATATTGCAGGATTGTTTTGTAGAAGGTCAATTGCTTTCTTTTACTCAACTGAAAGAATGTTTTGATATTGCTGAAAATTCTTTATTTGTTTATTATCAACTTTGATTGTTGGTAAAAAAAATGTATGGTAGAGAGATGGTTTTACCTGTATTGTCGGAGTTTGAGTCTTTGATTTCTTCTATGCCTAAAAAGGGTTATATTTCTGTTATGTATCAAATATTACAAGATAATATGGATAAGTTGGAATGGGAAAAATAAAAGTTTAAATGGGAAAATGATTTAACTTTTGTTTTTCCTGAAGATTATTGGATGGATATGTGTCATGATCGTGTTACTAAATTGACAAATTCATGATACGGAATGGTTAGTTATAATTTTTTGCATCAGTTACATTTAACTCCTGAGAAATTGAAAAAATATGGCTTTAGCAATTCAGATTCCTGTTTTAGATGTGTTGGAACTTTTTTTTACATGCTGTTTGGTACAACCATTTTGGGAAGAAATTAAGTCAATTTTGGAAAAATTGTATAAGATTAAGTTACCATTAGATCCATCTGTTTTTTTTACTGGGTTATGTGATTCCTTTAAGGGGATTGGGGTTGGATAAATTTCAAATTGTATTTGTATATTTAGCATTGTCCATAGCTCAAAAATGTATAGCAAGTACATGGAAGGATAAGACAGTGATTAGTATAATGAGATGGCATAATGAAATAAAAGCTTGTATTGTTATGGATAAAATTACCTATGTTTTGCATGATAATTATTCTTTTTTTGTTAATAAGTGGTCATTATATTTGGAATATATGCATTTAAAGGCACTTTGATTTATTTTTTTTAGTTTTTTTTTCATATATATTTCTTTGGCTCTCCTGAAGGGGTGGGAGGTGGGTGGGGTTTCATCCTTTTTTTTTCTTTTCCTTTTTATATATATAAAAATTTTGTCATGAAGTGTATTTTGTATGTTTACCAATAATTTTTAATAAATAAATTTTGAAAAATAAATAAATACATGTGTTGAAATACCAATTTCTTCCATTTAATGAATTTTGACCAACTAGATTCTGACAATCTTGCTTTTGTTGACATTACTTACTTCTGTTACAGACCATGAAAGTTTCCAGATGACTTCATCTCATGAAAATTATGTCTGCAGAAGTTGTAATCCAACTTGGAATGAGGTCTTTTGAAAACCATAGTTAAAATAAATATTTTGCATATGACTATAACTCAGGCATTAACTAGCTCGATTCAGTTCTGGCTGGTCTGACTATTGCCTCTAAAATATTATCTATTCAAAAAAATTAAAAATGTGAATCAGAGAAACATAAATCATTAGGCAGAAAATAATCTTTGCTTAAAATGATGTTTTAATGCCACTGTTTTCTGTTCTATTTTATAATTGTAAGTAGTTGGATATGTTTGTTGTCAAGAAGAAATCAGATATAGTTGAAACATGAACATAAAAATATAAGAAATGGGAGCAGGAGTTGGGCATTTGGCTCCATCTGCCCAGTTAATACGATCATGGCTGATCTGATTGAGGACTCAGTTCCACCTACTTTCTTTATTTGTTTTCAAATATATTTCATGAGGTAGTCTTTACTGTTTCCTTGGGCAGCAATTCCACTACATCACTACTCTCTGGGAGAAGTAATTCCTCCTTACCTCTGTCCTAAATCTACTCTCCCAAATTTCAAGGCTTTAATCTTACCCATCCATGGAAACAACTTTCCAGTCTCCATCTCATCCATCCCTTCCATAATTTGATTATGTTTCTACAAGATCCTCTGCCACTGTTCTGAATTCCAGTGAGTAGGGTTCCAGGTAACCTCAAGGTTAACCCACTCACTCATTCAATCTGGTGAACCCCCTCAGCACCATTTCCAAAGCCAGTATATCCTTTCTCATGTAAGGAGAACAGAATTGTATACAGTACTCTGAGAGTGGCCTCTCCAGTATCCTGTAAAGTTGCAGCAGAACCCTTCCCACTTAAATTCAATCCCTCTAGCAATGAACACCATCATTCCATTTGCCTTCTTTAAATTTAAAACAATTAAATTTAGACATACAGCATGTTAACTGGCCATTTTGGCTCATGAGCCTGTGATGTCCAATTAACCTACAATGCCTGTACATTTTGAAAGGTGGGAGGAAACCAGAACGTACAAACTCCTTACAGACAGCATGGGATTCGAACACTGGTCCTGATCGCTGGTGCTGTAATGTTGCGCTATCTGCTATCCCAACCATGCTACCCTGATTACCTGTTGCACCGGCAACCAACTTAATACAAATCATGCACCAGCCCTCCCTAGTCCCTCTGCACTACAGCATGCTGCAATTATTCTCCATTTAAATAATAACCTGACCTCTTTTATTTCCTCCAAAGTGAATGAACTCCCATTTACTAGCATTGTTCTCCATCTGCCAGACCCTTGCCATCTCTCTTAACTTATCAATATCTCTCTGCACCCTCTGCACAATTTGCTTTTCCACTCAATTTAGTGTCTTCAAGAAACATAGGTACTTTCTCCCCATCCAAATTGTTAATGAATAGGGTGAACAGTTGCGGGCCGAGCACCGACCCCTTCAGCACTCACTCATCATTTTGTTAGCACAAAAGAATCACTAAGTGAATTAATGCTGTACTTTCAAAAGAAATGTTTTCAAAAAATATTTTTAAATGAAATCATTTATGTGCATCAGTTCGGTAATACTTAATGGAAAATAAGTAGCACTTTAATATTAAGCTTTAGAAAATAACTGCAAAGTAGACTAAGTATGAATCTCAGGTTAAAAAAATATACTGGAATTTGGATTAATCTTCTTTGACAGCTAAGATAATAGAATTCTACTTAATGGACTTAGTGGAGAATGTGCCATATACCACAAGATATAACCAGAGAAAGCACACAACATGCCCTTGACCCGATTCTCTCATTTCTTATCACTGCCCATGATAATGTTCTTGCCCTACAGATTTCTAACCAAAATTGATCCCGGAATAGAAAAGCTTTAGTGCTGGACAATATCTTACCTTCACCTGCAGATGGTATTCTGTTGTACCCTTTTGAGAAAATACAATTGCAGATCTCAGAACTCCTTCCTGATCTAAAACAAATTCCTTGCCATGATTCCCAGCCAGAATAGTAAACGTGAACGGTGGTCCATTGTGGGAAGAATCCTTGTCGGTCACTGAAAGTTTCAGGATGCTGGTCCCCACAGGTTTATTCTCCTAAAAGCACACAGAGAGGGAAGACACTTCAATGTAATCGCAATATGTAAGAATAATGACAGCTTTCATTTTAATGCCTTAAGAACATTGAAAGTTTTAGAACCCCACATCAATTTTTAAAAGTTGCATTTTTAAAATTTATTTACAACACGGTAGAAGGAAATTCTGGCTATTTAAACCCATGTCACCCAATTACACCTAAATTAAACTATAACCCTGTACGTTTTGGAGCACTGGCAAAAACCCATATAGACACATGAAGTAATACAGACTCCTCACAGACAGCACTGGATCTAAACCTGGATCACTGCCGCTGTAATAGTGGCGCACTAACCACTACACTAACCGTGATGCCCACCCAGTTTTCTAGTCTTCTGAAAGAAAGAATAATTTTACAATAATTTGTTCACCAGTTTGCAAGGGGAGTGATATAGTGATTCACCTAATATGAGCCAACAAAATGGGGAATAGTAAGGTAAAATTAATTGCTGCTGTGTGTTTCTTTATACAACACAAGGTGTTTTTATTTGCATACATCTTTTAATCTGATAGCAAAATAGTACTAGCATTATAAACAATATGGTTGTAAATTCAGCTGCAGAGTGGATTTCCTCACCTCCAGATCACAATCAGTGAAGATTGGTAAGAAAATCACCTCCACTCTCTCCATCAGTATCAGAGGACCACAGGGCTCTGTTCTTCGCCCCCTTGCTCTACTCACTTTACTGTGTAGCTTGGTACGACAGTAACACCATCTACAAATTTGCCGATGATACCACGTAGTGGATTTTATAAAGGAAGGAGATGAGTCAACATACAGCATGGAGATTAAAAATTTGACTGAACGGTGCACCAACAATGTTGCACTCAATGTCACCAAAACTAAGGAGCTGATTGTTGACTTCAGGAAAGGAAAGCCAGAGGTATGTAATCGAGTGATCATTGGGGGATCAGAGGTGGAGCGGGTGAGCAAATTTAGGTTCTTAGTAGTCACATTCTCGGAGGATCTTTCCTGGACCCAACACACCAATAGGATCGTGAAGAAAGCACGCCAGTGCCTCCACTTCCTCAGGAGTTTGCGGAGGTTTGATACGACACCAGAAACGCTGGCAAATTTCTACAGAGGTGTGGTGGAAAGTGTGTTGACTGGCTGCATCACGGTTTGGTATGGGAGCATCATTACCTCTGAGCATAAAGCTCATTTAAGGACACTTACTTGTGCACTTTATTTTCTTCTCTCTGTATTGCCCAGTCAATTTGTTTACATTCTTTATCTGTTTACAGTTCTTTATTTGTTTACATGTTTACATTGGGTGCAATTTATATTTTGCACTACCAATTAGTGGTAATTCTGCCATGCCTTCAGGAAAAAAGAATCTCATAGTTGTATGTGATGTCATGTATGTACTCACAATAAATCTGAAATCTAAACCAGCCATTCTCAACAGGGTTTGAGGGTCACGGTAGATTTAAGAGGGGCCATGGACCAAAATAATAAAATGTTTTTTATGTAGTTAGGAGAGCAGAACCTGTTGTGTATGCACTTACACTATTAGGACTCGGAGACGTGCTTTTCTCATTCTTTTATACCATCAGACTAATGTGACTACTGACATACAGAGATATATATATGGAGGGGTGACATCATGATGCAGGTGTCACGATAGACAGCAGGGCAGGCTTATACACAAAACTCTTCTGCCCCGCCCCCCCCACCACCATGTGCAATAAATGTAGAATGGGCCCCCTCTAACTACCATTGGGCCCATGACTATGAGTGCAAATGAGAGTACAATTACTGAGTGATTATAAAATGGAAAGGAACTTGATAATAACATAGTTCTTAAACTGCTTGGGTGGTCTTCATTCTCTCTTGCGCCACCTCAGCGTGGCATGCTGGACTAGTATTTGCTCGAGGCTATTCTGGGTGGGACCCATAGATAGTTGGGTTGACAGTGAATGCTGGCCTTCGCTGGCCTCTGGGGGTCTACGTGCTGGGCTGCTTGTCGCAGATACTGGGCTACCCATCTCTACCCCTCTTTCACTTGGCCCAAGGGGTTGGATTGACATAGCAGGCCACGGCAGGTCTAGTTCTACCTTGTCCAGGTCATGAGGTAGTTTGTGGACTAGTGGGAGACAGATTGTGGAAATGACACATTAACCAATTGCGACCATTGTCTGACACCAGAGTATGAGCAGGGGCTCAACTTTTCTAGGAACACCACAATCACCCGTGGGTCTTTGTATTGTTTGTAATCTTGTAGCAGTACTCTCTTGCACACCTCCAGTGCTCTAGGTAAAGTTTGTGGCTATGTGGATGTTTCTAAATGGAGGCCCAGATATGTCTTATCCACAGATTGTGACCGAATATAATTTATGCTGGGGTGTGTTTTTGTGGAAGAATATCGTGTGTTTCTGTACCCCAATAAAAAATCTGCAATTCTGAGAGTCCAGCAGGTGTTTAGGAGTTTCTTGGTTTTCATCGCCTTTTTGAATGTTTGTACAAAGCGTTCTCTCTCTCCATTAGTACTTGGGTGATAGGGTGCCGATAAAATATGTCTGATATTGTTGTCGCCCATAAATTTCTTAAAAGATTCTGATGTAAACTGGGGTCCATTGTCCATGACAAATTTGTGAGGTAATCCATATGTGGCAAACATGGCCTGTAGACGTTCAATTGTAGAATCGGTTTTGGCGTTTTTCATATGTGAAATTACTGGCTATTTGGAATGTGCATTCATTTCTATAAGGAAAGTCTCTCCCATGAATGGCCCCGTGAAGTCTACGAGAATGCAATGCCAGGGTCTGGAAGGCCGTTTCCATGGGCTGGCCTTGGCCTGCGGCATTTTTATCTGCATTGACTGACATACTTTGGATTCTCTCAGTGTTGTTTCAATATCTCTATATTTGATGGTCATCAAACATGCATCCGAGCCAGCGCTTTCACTCATACCATTCCTAGATGGTTGTGGTGCAGCTCTAATACGGTGTTTTGCCGTTTGGCCGGGATAATTGTACGGGTACCCCAAAGTAAACATCCTTCTTCAACTGATAATTCATAGCGGCATGTGAAGTAAGTTTTCAGGTCTTCTGGTATGACCTCAGATTCTGGTCATCCGTTAAGGGTGAAGTATAAGACTTTGCTTAATGTTGCCTCCTTTTGGGTTTCTTTGCTGATCATCTGGGCTGTAATGGGCAGTTGTCGTAGTTGTGTAGTTGATTTTGGTTGACAGCTGCTGCTCCTGCTGTCCATTTAGAAATTTCTTTTTTTTTTGTTCAGTTTGGGTAGTGTTGAGTGTTCCTGGTTTATATTTTACCTTGTAGTTGTATGCGGCTAGTAGCATGGCCCATCTTTGAATTCTGGCTGCAGCTAATATTGGTATCCCTTTGTGGGGGCCCAGAATCAAACTTAGAAGTTTGTTGTCAGTGATTAAAGTAAAAGTTCTTTTGTAGAGATATTGGTGGAATCCTTTTACACCAAAAATTATTGCTAATCCTTCCTTTCCCAGTTGTGCGTAATTGTGTTTACTTGCAGTTAATGTCCGTGAAGCATATGCAACTGGTTGCTCATCCTGCTCTGTGATTTGGGACAATACTGCTCCCAGTCCTACTGTTGAAGCATCAATGGCTAGAGTCACTTCCTTGTTTGGGTCGTAGTGGATTAGAACCTCATTTGTTGATGTTAATATTTCCTTTAGTCAATCAAGTGTTTTTTAGTCTCCATATCCCAGTACCTGTACCAGTCTTGAACTTTATTGAGTAAGCGGTTTAGGGGGCTGCATAGTGTAGACATGTTAGGGATATGTTTCCAGTAGTGATTTATGAACCGGAGAAAGGACTGTAATTCCAATTTGTTGGTTGGATATGGGGCTTTGCGAACGGCTTCTGTGGTCGCCAGATCCATTTGTACCCCCAACTTGTCGATTGTAAATCCAAAGTATGTCACTGAGGGCAACACGAAGAAACACTTATCCTATTGTAATTGTACTTTGGCCTGTTATAGTCTGCTTAGGACCTTTTCAAGGTTTTGTAAGTATCCCTTGTTGTTTTGGTCCATGATGATGATATCATCGAGGTAACATCCCACTGATATTCCGTGTAGTAATTTGTCCATTGTAGCTTGAGAAATCCCAGGTTCTGCTGAAATTCCATATGGCCACGCGTGTACAGGTGAACAGTCCCAGGTGAGCATTGACTGACACATATTTTCTTGATTCTTTGTCCAACTCTATTCATTGGTAAGCTTTTGCCATCCATTTATTTCTTGGAATTGTTCTGCTTTGGGCATGGGGTGTTCAAGTATTTGAGTGATGGATTAATGGTGACTTTGTAATCTCCACAAATGCAAATCTCACCGTTTGCTTTCTGTACAGGTACGATGGGCACTGCCTAATCACTGTATTCTATTGGTTCTAGTATGCCTTCATCTTTTAATCTATTTAACTCAGCTTTAATTTTTCCTTTTATTGCAAATGGAACTGTTCTGGCTTTGATGAACTTTGGTTCCACATTCTCTTTTAATTGCAGTTTGGTTTGAACTCCTTTGATCTTTCCCAACCCTTGTTGGAAGGCCACGGCGTGGTCGTTGAGGATCTGGTTGAGTTCTGGCTGGGTATTATTTTCGTGATTTACAGTCAGTATTGAACCGATTTCCAGCAGTCTAGGGGAATGTGTTGTAGTCAGTTTTTTCCAAAAAGTGCTGGTCCCTGGGATTCTACGATGTAGAGAGATGGTGTTTTTGGTTGTTGTTGCTTGTATTGTACCTTGATTGTACATTTTCCAAACACTTTGATTTTGTCTCCTGTAACAGATCTCAGTGTTACTTTAGTTGTTTTCACTGGAAGGTGTAGTAACAAGTGTTACTTTAATTGTAATGGCATTAGAGACACTGCAGCCTCTGTGTCAAGCTCCATTTTTAGTTTATTTTCAGCTGAATAAAAATTGCTGTGCTTTTGTCATTTATCTTTCAGATGTGAGAGACTGCAGGCGTCATTTTGTTGCCTTCAGAGCTGTTGCTATGGTCGTTGTCAGGGCTGCTCTCTCTCTCTCTCTCTCTCTCTCTCTCTCTCTCTGCCAGTGCTTTGACCTCGGGTGGGTGGTTATCACAATTTTGAGTCCAGCTGCATTTTGCTGTTTCTTTAATTGGATATCTCGCTTTGATATGTTCCTTTTTGTTGTAAAGGTGGCATGTGGAATTTTTGAAGAAACAGCTTTCTGGGCAATGGTTGTTCTTCCCGACCAGAAGGTCTTGTTGGCCCACATCCAAATTTTTGTCTGCTATTTCTGATCTGCAGGCAGTTCTATAAGCGATCTTGAGAGTTACTTCGTCATCCATTGCCAGTAATTTCTGCTTTGCCTGGCAATCTGCCAACCCCATCACTAACCTGTCTTGAAGTGACAGTGCTTGGACAGTTTATGCAATGCTGCCAGGTATTCACTTTCTGCCTCCCCTGGCATTTGTTTACATTCATAGAATCGGTGCCTTTCTGCCATAACCAGTGTTCTGGGGCTTAAGTGGTTCCCCAGTGCTGTGCATAACTCAGTGTATGTCTTCATCCCTGGGTCCTCCAGAGACAGCAAAGTTTTAAGGAGATCAAATGTTTTGCTATCCATTATACTGAGGAATAGGGCATGTTTTCAGTTTACCGGGGCTTCAATAGCAGTGGGCTACACAGCAGTGGTTAAACTTTTCTATGTAATTAACCCAAATCTCACCTGTTTCGTTGAACTCTCTAAACTTTCCCTCCGCCATCTTGGCATGATATCGCTTTGATCTTTTAGAGGGAACTCGTGGAGCTCATTAGGTAGTCATCTTTTACCTTTTGCTTCCTTCCCCCGGCTGGTGCATTGAGCATGCGTTGGGTTTGTTTTGTTCCTCATTGCCACTGTTGTGTACGCACCTACACAATGAGGACTGAGATGTGGTGCTTTTCTCATTCTTTAATACCATCAGACTAACATGGCTACTGACATCCAAACATATATATATATATATATAAAGGGGTGACATCATGATGTCAGCAGGGTGGGCTTATACACAACAAGAAATACTGAAAAATCCAATTAAACTTAACTGGTTCACAGGGCAACGGGCCCATAAACTTTGAGCAGAGTTCCAAGAGATAATAGCCAAAAAAAAGTTGAGAATGGCTGGTGAAATAGGTGCTTTTTGAATTCAGAACAAATAAGAAGCTACAAAGAATGCAAACAACAGGCAAAATGAGAAAGGGATGGAAGGAATAACTAACCTGACTGAATTATCAAGAGCACAATGCAAAGACTAATGCACCAACAAAATCTTGTGTGTGTGTGAGTGTGTGTGTGTGTGTGTGTGTGTGTGTGTGTGTGTGTGTGTGTGTGTGTGTGAGAGAGAGAGAGAGAGAGAGAGAGAGAGCAAGAGAGAGAGAGAGATCGGGGTTGGGCATGGAAAGCAAGCTGGTAGATGACAAATGGTGCAGTGGAGTAGCTGAGAAAGATGGAGAGGAGGTCATGGGAGCTTTTAAGGAAAATGATTGAGAAAAATAATGCAATCTGGAGAGTATCAGGAACTCATGGAATCACAGTGTTGTACTGCTCGATGTTCATTGTGGTGGTTGGTAATTAATTGCCTCTCTGCATGTATTAGTACATGGTAAGGAATTGATTTGGTCAATGGTGGGCTATCAATGGGCATGTTTGAGACAATAGGCTTTAGGGAAATGAATGTCAGATGAGGATAAAACACAAAACTGCCATGGGTCAGTGAAACTAATGTTTGCTGATCTTTGGTGTTGTGAGGAAAGGCTTGGATCAATTGCTCTGAAAAGTCTATATCAGGAGAGGTTTCACTGAACAGAGAGTTTAACTAGATGTAAAGAAAGAATATTTTACATTTCCTCAAAATTTGCAGTTTCAGCATTTCTCTGTAGATGTCATTGTTTCAATGCAATTTCAGTGAAATTTGAAACCATCAAATGGATAACTACCAGTTCAGGCTGCATTGATTCTGATGTTTGTAATGAGGGTGTTGCTGACAGAGATGAATAAATTGCAGAAGTTAATTTCAGTTAGCAGAGTTTGTATGGACCAGAGACATTCAGATACCAGAGAGCATTCGAGAACACTTTGGGAAAGCGTATTACCTCATTAAATGAGATCCATCACTCCTGCAAATACTGTTTTAACCCACTAGTCAAAGCAAAGGAGCCAGAACAGCTTCAACCAGTTTTATATGAGAAATGGCAAAATTGATGTCTTTGATAGAACTCAAGGACAGTACTGCTTTCCCATTGCTCCATGGACCCAGGTTCACTCCTAATCTCCAGTTCTCCCTGTGGCCTTCTGAGGTTCCCCATGTCCTCTTGTAATCATCCCTAAGAAGACATATGGTGTGCCAGCCTTACGAATCTGTGGTGGGTGGGGGGGGGGGGTGTTGATTTCAAGAGCCACAGATAATGTTGCAGCTCTATAAAATTCTGGTTAAACCACACTTAGAATATTACAGCTCATTACATGAAGGAATGTGGAACCTTTGGAAGTTTTAGAGAGAGTGTAGATGAGATTTACAAGCAGGTTGCCTGGATTAGAGAACATGTCTTACGAAGATATATTAGTGGGCACGAGTTCATGAGTCAGAAGGGCTCATGCTGGATTTCTAAAAAAAAAAGTTAAGCGAGCTTGGGCTTTTCTCTTTGTGGTGAAGGAGGGTGAGAGTCGGCTTAATAGAGATGTAGATGATTGTGAGATAGAGATAGGTGGGGCAGCCAGCATCTTTTTTCTAGGGTACCAATGGCCAATGCCAGAGGACATCCATTTAAGGTGAGTGGAGGCACATTTAGGGGAGATGTCAGATGTAGGTTTTTTTTTACACCAAGTGGTGGTGCTGGAATGCACTTTTTGGGGGTGTGATGGAGATTTGTATAATAGAGTCATTTAAAAGGTTCTGATAGGCACATATATGCAACAAAAGAAGGTTATAGGTTGCGAGTGAAGGAAGGTTTAGATTGATGTGCAGCAGGTTTAAAAAGTGAGGCACAACATCATGAGCTGAATTTCCCATACTGTTTGTTGTATTTTTTGATGTTCATTTTGATGGTTGGTAGTTAATTGCCTCTTTGTTTGTATTGGTAAGTGGTAAGGAATTGATTAGGACTATGGTGGGCTATCAATGGGCATGACTGAGAGAATAGGTTTTAGGGAAGTGAATAAGACTGATGGGTGACTCTGAAAATTGACGTAGATTCAATAGGCTAAAGATTCATTGTCATTAGGAAAACGACTGCTAACTTGAAGTGAGGAATATACAAAAAGCTGGCTGAGGTAATACTGGAATGAGAAAGTTAATAGGTGGCTTACTATGTAAGCTTGGAGATGACACAAGTATTTGTGGACCGGGAACAGGTCAAGTATCAAAAGAAGTCAACAGGATATGAATCAGTTACAGATATGGGCAGAGAAATAGCAGATGGAGTTTAATCTGGACAAACAAGAGGTATTGTACTTTGACAGGTCAAATACCAGGGGAAAATATGCAGTTAGTTGTCCAAAGCTTCTTGATGGTGGTAAAAAATGACTATAGGATACTTATCTTCATTGGCAGGGGGTTTGAGCAAACAAGCTCAAAAGGCACATTGCAGCTGTGTAAAACATTGGTTGGACTGCACTTGGGAGTTTTGTTTGCAATTTGCTAATCTTCTTCCAAGATATGGTGGCTTTGGAAAAAAGAAAATTACCAGGATATTGCCTGGATTGGAAAGTATGACCTATAAGGAGAGGTAGGACATACTTGGGTTGTTTTTTTACCATAGTGTGGAGGCTGATTGGAGACCTGATTGAAGTTTATAACAATATGAGATGTAGTCAGGGTAGAGTAATTCTTCCAAGACAAATTTGACAAATATGAGAACACATGCATTTAAGATGAGGAAGTGGGGAAGTTTACAGGAGATGTGTGGGGAAAGGTTTTTTTAAACAGAGAGCAGTAGGTGCTTGGAACGGGAGACATGATGGCAACATTTCAGAGTTATCTAAGTGGGAACATTCGGGGGATGGAGAGCTATGGATCATGTGCTGGCAGAAGAGATTTAGTTTAATTTTGCATCACGTTCATCATGTTCAGCAGAGACACAAAAGCCTGTTCCTGTGCTATATTGTATCTATCTGCCCATTCACTAAACATTCTTTGCATCACAGGATCAGTGAGTGGTCCTCAATTTAGAGGAAGATGATTTTTTAGTATGAAATATCTCATGGATGCTGCAGGGAAAGATGTTGTCCATGTTCTCTGATGTCGACTACAGTTTCTTTAATTGGAACTCACCCATCCATTCCCCCCACCCCCCCCAACCACCATCTGCAAGTCCACTTAACACAGCAGCAACATGACGTTCTATGATGATCTGATCTGACGACAGCACCAAGTGTTGGGACTGAACTGCTCCACATTACAGCAACTATCAAAAGTGTTAGGCTGCAACTACAAAAAATAATGATGTTTTCTTAATTCTGGAATTATCAATACACATTAACGAGCTGTTAGTCTACAAAACTCTGATGACCTAGAGCTGTCCACAAAGCAACTGACAGTTCATCAAGAACAGAAAAAAGTCAAATACCAATTAAAATTAGTATTAAGATTAGCTTGCAGTTAAACAATATATCACTAATGTGATTATCAACAAAAAAAAAATGTTTATAAAGGTCTTCAAAGGTTTGGTATGAGTGTGAGCAAAATTTTGATCTATTCATGTCAAGAAATACGGACAGAATGACTGAAAGTTTGGACTGAACTAGATGTAAGAAAGAATTCACGGTAAGGATACGCAGAAAGAAGGGAAATGCACATCCAGGGTCCAGGAAAACTGAAGATTTAACTGTCCATGATGCTCCAAAACAAATCGTGCATAAGCAAGGCATCAAATTGAGACCCAAAGATGTACATTTTAATTGTTTTTCCACCTGGAAGCAAATGTAGGTTAGAGGGATAGAGGTGAGGAGTGAATGGGACTCATTGTGGGTTCAAATTTCAGTTGGCAGTGTAGAACTTAAATTTATGGGTGGAATGTTAACCAAGAGGAATAATCATACCTGGAGGACATATGGCATGGGTGAAATGGATTAAAAATATTAGAGAATCATTACTAAAATATTTCTGGGAGAAAATATTATTCACTGAGATGTTCCTGAAGACAATGGTCTAAAGTGTAAGGTCATCTTTTCTGCAACAGTATTTCAAATGATTTCTGCATTAGAGTTGCAGATTCAAAGCACAAACATAATATTGTGTCAGAATAAAGTAAGCTTATTCACATATGCTCTGTAAAACAAAAACTCTGAGTGTATTTGGGAAAAATGAAGTGCACCATTACTTTTATTCTGCACACTGCCCTGTGAGTATTAGAGAAGAAGAGACATTGCTTTGGCCCAGCCAATTACTGCCACTGGTGTCTGAGTATGCTGAAATATCCAGAAAAGAAACATACATTGGCGAAGTACTTGATGAAATGGCAGCCATGACAGCCAAATCTTCAGCATATTGTGAGAGCTGCGTTTCCTGTTGATTGGCCAAAAATCTGTCGTGGTCATAAGGAGCCAGAAACATAGGAACATAGGAAGTAGGAACAGGAGTAGGCCAAAAATGGCCCACCGAGCCTGCTCCGCCATTCAATATGATCATGGCTGATCTAATTTATGATCTAACTCCACCTACCTGCCTTCTCCCCATATCCCTTAATTCCTCTATCAGGCAATTATTGGTTTATTGGCCTGCGGAACAGTCTAAATGAGTCCAACTTCACGTCAGAGGCATTAACTTACTTTTCTAAACCTTGCTTTGCTGGAGTTGACAAACAGTTCCGTTGAAAAAGTATTATATTTATTGGAGTCTTTCATAAGGATGAGACCATCCTACAATATATGGGTGTTCAAAAGATATTTGACAAAATGTACTGCAACATTGTCAATGTCCTAATAGAATAGATGCAAATTCTTAAATTCTTAATTGTAATTTTCACCACTTTATGCCCAATACATGAATTGCCTCTCGAACTTTCTTGCTGTATCACAGCACATATTTACGGCTCTCCAGGCTACTTTATTTTCTAATTTACAAAGTTCCAACATTGGGAATAAAAGGCTGGAATTTGATCACATTTGCTGTTTCATTTATATTGAAATTGAATGAGGAAATAGAATATTAAAACCTTTAAACATTTTGATTGATCAGCAAAACCCTTAAAATCTAAGTGTACTGATCTCTAAGAGAAACATGAAAAAGAAGATGTGATGATCAAGTCATTAAGTGTGCATGTGCAGCAGAAAGTTGAGGTACCTATGGGTACCTTTCTAGAAAAGACATCTTGGCAAAATTAGCCTGGGACGAATTACGAGCTGCACGAGGAAAGAATCATCTACAAACTGATTTTATCGTCCAAGTCATTCATATATATCACCAACAACAGGGGTCCCAACACCAAATGTCATGAAACACATCCCCAATTGTGTATGTCTCATCTGGAATATGGTGATGTTCCCTTAGAGTTCACCAAGATCTGGTGACACACACTGGATGGATTAGGAGGCAGGATTAGATCTGCCAAGGTATGGCTAGAATGATGGCATTGAAGCGAGGGTATCTGGTTCCTAAAACAGTGGGTTAAATTTTTGGGGCTGGGCTAGTTTAGCAGTCCAAGTCTAACCCGAATTCAACTTGCACCTCTTCCTTTGGAGAATATGAATAGATCAAGATGCAGGGATAAAGACTGCAGATTCAGACACAAGGCAATTGAAAAATCACGGTCGAGAAAAGCTGCACAATATGGTAAACAACAAGAAATGAGAGTAAATAGCTCAAAGGTGATACAGGTGCAGCAGGCGAGTGTGCTGAGTATAAGGATATGACTATATAGGGAATAACATTATTGTCAATGATATCAGAATTTATCAGAGATAGGCTGACCGGCCCAAATGTCTGTGCTAAACATGATAACTAAATTAAACTAATAAATCTGCTGCTTGTACCTGATAGATAGCCCTCCAATCCCTTCAAATTCATTTTTCTGTCTCAAAATCACTTAAATGCTACAACCGTATCTGCTTCCACATTACTCCTGGTAACCAGTGTTTGGCACCACCACTCTCTATAAAATATATGCCCTCCTCCCCCTCACTCTCTAGCATCCCCTTGCGTATGAAGCTTTTGTCTTGGGAGAAAGATTCTGACTGTCTACTCGATCAATTCCTCTAGTAAATCACGAAGGTCTGTAGACACCGTGGTTGAAGTAAAAACACAAACTGCTGGAGAAGCCCAGCAGATCAAACAGGGCCCTTTATGTAGCAAAGGGAAAGATACATCACTGACCTTTTGGGCTTGAGCCCTTCATCAAAGTATGAAAAAATGGCAGCAGGTGTCTGACCAAAAGAGTGGGAGGGTCGGGGGGTGGGGGACCTCTTGGGTGAACTCCCAGTGGCCAAGCCCTTCAATTCCAAGTCACACTCGGTGCTCACATATCTGTTCACGGCCTTGGGTACTCTTCCACCAAGACCACCCGCAGATTGGAGGGACACACTTCTTCTCCATCTTTGCACCAGATAGCATGAACCAGATAGCATGAATATTGATTTACTGCTTTCAATTAAACCTGCTCGTCTTTTCTTTCCCCTCCCACTTTCCAGTTCTGCCACCCACCCAGCCATCCCTCCTCCCCCTCATTGCTGCTGTCCCCTCCCTCCTTTCTCCACCTATTGTCTCTTGCCTTTGCCACCTCCTCCCCACTATTTTGATCAGACGCCTGCCGACATTTTCTCATACTTTGATGCAAATCCACAACATTGGTTATGTTTCTTTATCTTTGCCACATAAAGGGCCCTGTTTGACCTGCTGAGCTTCTCCAGCAGTTTCAATGACTCTCGTGATTTTATATACCACTACCAGATTTAGAAATTATTATCATTGAACGTTTCATGAAATTCATTGTTTTACAGCAGCATCAAAGTGCAAAAATTTCAATAAACCACCTTACAAAATAATAAAAATACTGCAAGCAAAAGTCAAAGAAAGGCTGTGTCTGTAGTTCATTGTTGATTCAGGAATCTGATGGCAGAAGGGAAGAAGATGTCCTTATGCTGCTGAGTGCTCGTCTTCAAGCTCTTGTACCTTTCCCCAATGGTAGCAGAGTGAAGAGGGTACGGCCTGGGTGGTGGGGGTTTGTGAGGATAGATGCTGCTTTCTTAAGACTCCACCTCTTGTCAGTCATCGATGGAGGGAAAGACTGGCCAAGTTAACAACCCTCTGGAGCTTTTTCTTGTCCCGACGTTGGACCTCCATTACAGACAGTGATACGAGCCAGAATTTTCTCCACAGTATATCTGTAGAACTTTTTGATATATCGAATCTCCTCAAACTCCTCACAAAGTATAGCCGCTGACGGGCCTTCTTCATGCTTGCATCAATATGCAAGCTCCAGGACGGATCCTCAGTGATGTTGCAACCAGGAATTTGAAGGTCTTGACCCTCTCCTCTGCTGACCCCTCAATGAGGACAGGTTAGAGTTCTCCAGATTTCCTCCTGATGTCTACAATTATCTCCTTAGTTTTGCTAACGTTGGGCGCAGGATTGTTGGTATGACACTACTCAACTTGGTGATCCATCTTCCTTCTGTACATTTCCTCATTGCTGTTCGTGATTCTGCCGACAACCATGGTGTCATTGGCATATTTGGAGATAGCATTGGAATTGTGGCTTGCCACACAGTCATGGGTGTAGAGTGAGTAGAGGAGTGGGCTAAGCATGCATCCTTGAGTGAGCTTGTGTTGATCGTCAATAAGGAGAAGTTGTTGTTTCCAATGCAACTGTGGATCCAGTTGCACAGGAGGGTGCAGGGGCCCAGGGTTTGGAGCTTGTTGACCAGCACTGAGGGATAATGGTGTTGAAGGCTGAGCTGTTGTTGCTGTTTTCAAGATGATCCAGAGCTGAGTGGATCACAGTGATATTTCAGCAATTGTGACAGTAGGTGAATTGCAGTGGGTCCAGTCCTTTACTTAGGTGCGTGTTAATTCTGGCCATGATCAACCTCTCAAAGAATTTATTCATTGTAGATGATAGAGCTACTGGGCGATAATTATTGAGGCAGCTCAATCCGCTCTTCTTAGGCACCGGGATGATTGATCAGGTTGCCCCTCAGCCTCCTACTCCAGAGCAAACAAACCAAGTTTGTTCAACCTCTCTCTGTAACTTTGTAATGGAGAGGCAGCGTCCACCACTGGGCGGCACTGCTGCTCTGCTATTCGGAGGACACACCACCTGCCAATCAATCAAGGTCAGAAACTCACCCCAAGCCATCAAGGTGACCCTCACGATTGGCCCAGATGAATCACCTCAGTTCACTCCTGCTAAGCCCTTGCACTTGGCTTTGAGCCATTGGACACAGCCACCAACGGGGCCCATATACTAGCCGTATGATTGGCCCCCCAGCTTTGCTTTCAGAACCATAAAAGGACCATGTGCTCCTTTATTTTGTCTCTTTGGACTCCTTGTGGATAATGAGAATCACTTTTCATACTGGGTTGGGGTGAGTCCCGAGGCTAAGTAGCAAGAGCTGTGCCCATACTGACCAAGGGGTGGGGGCACATACAGTCGCCTAGAGCGTGTGTGTGTTGAATGTGTTTGTTACTTTAACTCTATTAGTTTTGTCAGTTATCCCTCATTGCTCCAAAGTGTATATTTTCCCCCCTGCGTTTTGTGTGTGTGTGTGTGTGTGTGTGTGTGTGTGCGTGCGTGCGTGCGTGCGTGCGTGCGTGCGTGCGTGCGTGCGTGCGTGCGTGCGTGCGTGCGTGCGTGTGTGTGTAAAGGTTCACTTGACAAATCAATCCCACTGTTTCCTCTTTTATTCCCGAAATAAAAGTCTATTTTGTACCTCCACCTCAGTCTGGTTTTTAACCTGTGGGACCCACACGAACCTGAACAACAAACTTGCACCCTCCGAACCAAGCAACATTCTAGTAGACCTCTTCTGCACCCTTTCCAAAGCCTTCCTCTAAGGGTGGAATCAGAATTACACATGGTATTTCAAGTGTGGCCTAATAAGGTATTGTGTGGCTGCAACATGACCTCCTTACTCTCATACTAAATGCCCTAACCCAATGAAACCAAGCATATCACATGCTATATTTCCCACCTATCCATAGTTGTGTAGCCAGTTTCAATGATCTATGGACCTGGAGCCCCTAGATTCCTCTAATACTTTGAAGACCCTTACTATTAATTGTATACATTCACCTGACATTTAACCTCTGAAATGTACCCCACACATTTGTCCAGATTACATTCCATCTGCAATTATTCTAGCCATATCTGTAACTGATCCATATCCTGCTGTATTCTTCTAAATGTCCTCAATTCTACTTATCCTTATATCTCTTCAAACTGACTTTTTCATACGTCATTCACGTATATCACAAACAACAGGGCTCCCAACACCATTCCCCAGGAACTACCAATGGTCACAGGCCTTCTACTCAAATATTAGCCTTCCCTTTGTCTTCTATGAGCCAGCCAATTTTGTATCCAAACTATCAACTCAGTATGGATTCCATGCATCTGCTCCTTCTGGCTGCTCCTATAGCATCTTTAGTTTTAATAGCTAACCTCAACGGCATTAGTAATATGGTAGAACTGCTTACAATTTTTGATATAACAACAGACAATTATGTTATGCCTTAATACAAAAGTGACCTTACAGATCTCCCCACACATATTAGGAGCCAAACAGGATACACTGATAAATGGTTTTGATCCATAGCAGGATGTACATAAAGTATACTCTAAATTACTTTATTGTAATATCAGTAGTCAGTCAGTCCTACCACTGATTCTGTGAAGTTAAAATTGGAATGTTGATGTTGGGACATCCAATGAGGTCATACATCTTCTAACATTTAGTTTGACTCTATTGGTGGAGATGGCTGGTGCCTGGATCTTGAGCAATTATATTTGGACACAATTATTTTTATGTTCTGAGGTTTTATAATTGAAATCGGAATTTTTTTTTCATTGAAATCTCAATGTTATTAGTTGCTCCAAGTGGCCAATGGAAGTGGGCTCCTGACATTGTTCCCTCATCCATTCTTCCTTCTCCTTATTCATACTGGTAACAGAGGCAGAGCCCATATTATTGCAGAGGACACCACAAAAGACAATGACAAATGCTGACGACCTTTCTTGCCTCCTCCTCTGGGAGACCGTCCAGCCTCTTCCTCTCCGCCATCAGAGTGAGGCTCTAAGGTATTCCCCACCAGAGCATCATGGCTGGCAGCGTCAGATTAGGCTAAAGTTGAAGTAAACATTCTCATGCAACCACTCAATGATCTCTAAATATCAGACTCCAATTAAATCTCAACCAGCTTTGCTTCCAATCAATGCTCAAAAACCTTGCCACTAAGTATCAATTTCACGACACATATGATTCTCATGCTTTAGCGATATTAACATAAGCCAGTTGGCAATTCTTGTATCAAGTTAGTATTATCTAAGAATTAACATCATGATTTGCCTAATCTGATTATTTTTAATGAACATGATGGATAATGAGAATTGGAATATGCAACAAATTCAGGCCAAATTGTCACTTGTTTGGAATTAATGTTTTCCTTTAATGACAGCATAAGGTTGGATGGAAGTAAATTATTAATGCGATAATAAAGAAAGAAGAAATGTGCAATTTTCTACATTAAAGTAAAAAAAAAATAAAGAGGAGAAGGCAAGAAAGGTTGTTAGCATTTGTCAAAGATAATGATCTAAACATTTCACTAATGCAAAGTTTATAGGAAAGTTGTGCATGAGAAGAAAACAACAGTGCCCTCCATTAAGTTTGGGACACAGACACTTTTTTCCTTTATTTGCCCCTGTGCACCACAGTTTTAAATTCATAATCAAACAATTCACATGTAATTAAAGTGCACACTCCAGATTTTATTCAAGGTTATTTGTATACATTTTGGTTTGACCATGCAGAAATTACAACACTTTTTATGCATAGTCCCCTCATTTCAGGGCACCATAATATTTGGAACATTTGGCTTCACAGGTGTTTGTGAGTACTCAGGTACGTTTAATTGCTTCATCGGTGCAGGTATAAGAGAACTAGGCTTGCTTGTAAGCTTTTGATCACCTTTGGAGTCTGTAGTTGCCATTTTTCAACATGAGGACCCAGTGTTATGCCAATGAAAGTCAAGGAAGCCATTAATAGGTTGAAAATCAAGAATAAAACAGTAAGAGACATTGCTCAAACCTTTGGATTATCAAAATTAACAGTTTAGAACATAATTAAGAAGAGCGTACGGATGAGCTCAGTAATTGCAAAGGGATTTGGATTCCAAATAAGACCCCTACTGATGAAAGAAGAATTCACATCATAATGAAAATTAAATCCCTAGATGTAAGTCCATCAGATCAGAAGCACTCTTCTGGAGGCAGGTGTGGATATGTCTACTGTCTTCAGAAGATTTCATGGTCAGAAATACAGAGGCCACACTGCAAGATGCAAATCACAGCAAAGATGAACCTTTTTGGATCTTGGCAGGTTCCTTTACACCTCTACACTTTGCTCTTGTTGTCACTCTGACACAGGTTCATCTTTATCCAGAATTCTGCAGGTTCTTTTAAATAATTCTTGGCAAACAGTATTTTTTTTTAAAAAACTTGGTCATACAGCACGGTAACAGACCATTTTGGCCCATTAGTCCATGCCGTCCAATTAACCTATACCCTGGGAGGAAACCAGAGCCCCTACGGGAAAATCCATGCAGACACAGGGAGAACATCAAAACTCCTTACAGACAGTGTGGGATTCAAACCCCAGTCCTGATCACTGCCGCTGTAAAGGGGTTGTGCTAACTGCCTCACCAACTGTGCCGCCCCTGGCCATCCTTTCTGGCATTAACTAGTGGTTTCCATCTTGCAGTATGACCTCTGTATCTTTGTTCATGAAGTTTTCTGCAGATAGTAGTCATCGACATATCTGCACCTGCCTCCTGAAGAGTGTTTCTGATCTGTCGGACATACATTTAGAGATTGTTTTTCATTATGATGAGAATTCTTCTGTCATCAGCTGTGGAGATCTTCCTCGGAATACCAGTCCCTTTGTGATTACTGAGCTCATCAGTGCACTGTTTCTTCTTAATAATGTTCCAAACAGTTGATTTTGGTAATCCTATGGTTTGGGTGATGTCTCTTACTGTTTTATTCTTGCTTTTCAGCCTCACAAAGGATTCTTTAACTTTCATTGGCACAACTCTGGTCCTCATTTTGAAAAATGGCAACTACAGACTCCAAATATGATCAAAATCTTAGAACCAAGCCTAGCTCTTTTATACCTGCACTTATGAAGCAATTATTAACAAACACCTGTGAAGACAAATGTCCCAAACATTACGGTACCCTGAAATAAGGGACTATGTATAAAAAGTGCTGTAATTTCTACATGGTCAAACCAAAATGTATACAAATAATCTTGAATGAAATCTGGAACGTGCACTTTAATTACGTGTGTAATGCGCGTCGAAAGAACCAAAGACTTGTTGATCCAAACCAAGGCTTTTATTAACTAAAAGACTGGAGCATATCACAAGGAGGTCGACCAGTCCAGAATGACCTGGTCTGGCTAGGAGCAATCCTTTAAGACCTGCCAGTAGGTGTGACTACACTCTCAGCCAATCACAGTCATCCTACACTACCATCTGTACATATACACATTGGTGATAGAATCTGTACTATCACAACGTGTGAATTCTTTGATTACAAATTTAAAACTGTGGATCACAGGGGTAAATAAAGGAAAAAAGTGTCTGTCCCAAACATTACGGAGGGCACTGTAACTGCGGATCTGCTATGAATTCTCATGCATGGAAATTCAACAGGAGCAAGAACTTTGCTGTAAAATGGGCAAACAAATTCGATCATGGATGCAGCTGTAATAAATTATTTCAATTTATTGAGAAAGATTGAGAAATGTGTGACAATGCAGAAAGATTAAAATCGATCCAGAATACAGTATGTACTCTCAATCACTTAGTCTGAAAATCAGAAGTGGTTATGAGATAATCAGAGGATAAATTGACAATATTTTAAACATTGGAGGTAAATAATAGGATTGTACAACAAAATCATGATTTTTCTTTAAATATTTGACAACTAATAGATTGAAAATGTAGATAACTTTGAATAATCCAACAAATGCATTAATTTCAGGTGTAATATATAGTCAATAAGTATAGTGAATAAATTGAACCTTTTGATATGACAGAGAATTACTGAATTGTGTGATGTATTTGTGTGAAGTCAAGATAGGTTTTCAATCAGGATTGTTAAAGAACTGACAGATAAATTCAGACAAATGCTTTTCACACCTGTAAGGAATGTTTAGAAAAGTGAGAGGGACCTGAGATTGGAAAGCAGTTAAAACATCACCTGTAATCAAAGAGCAAAACTTGCACATGCTAGAAATCTGAGGTAGTAACAGAAAAGATGTAAGAAGTGAGCAGATCAAGCTTAAGGTTTTTATATTGGGTCTGATGAACATCAGAAGCACACTCTCCAGAGAAAGAATGATGGCAAAGAGTAAGGAAGAACTATGTAGATATTAAGAGAAAGGCAGTTCAAATTTTGGTATGCAGCCACAGGATCTCTAAAGTATCTTCTGATTTGGTGCTGTTCATTTCCTGTACAAGTTTTTGTAGTGAAAGTCATGAGCAAGTAACCACCACAGTGAATTGACTTCCCAGAAGCATGATTCGGAATCCACAGAAATGTAATAAAATTTATTAAGCCATGGAACATTTACTAACTCAAATCATTCCCTAATTTCTTGGCATTATTTCCTTATTTTGAAGTCTTAATACTGCAGGCAGCATTAGGCACCAATATGATGAAATCAATTCAACAAATCTCAAGGGAAGTGATAAACAACATTAACACAAATCCTTCAAATCATAACATGCACATTATATACATTTTCCAGTGGGAAGAAGTGTTTGAAAAATGTGGGTGAGTAATTTTTGGGACTTACCTGAATTACAGTTGAATAATTTGTTGGGATAAAATCAGGGGGATTATCATTAACATCAGAGACATCAATATTCACGGTAACTGTAGATGATAGGGATGGTGTTCCACTGTCTTTAGCTTGAATAATTAATGAATATCCAGACACCTATTGAAATAATTAAAAGTGAATTATAGAATAATTCATTAAGTCATTTAATCTCTTCAAGGATATTCTATCGAAAGAATTTATCTTGTAATATTTCATGTAAAATTCTCATGATTGTTCAGGCAAATGCAAACACAATCTCACAAAATCTGTAGGCAAAAGTCCCATGTTCATAGAAAGATAACCAACCAAAACATTGGGATCGGCCAGAAATTCTATCATGTAGCACACAACCTCTGCTTGCATGTCATGGAATATTGTCAAAAAATATTCAATTGCTAAGTTATCATTCCAGAAAATTGTTTCAGATCCCCCATTTTAAATTATAAAATTAGACATGCAGCACAGTAATTTTGGCCCACGAGTGCATGCTGCCCAATGTACACCCATTAACCTACACCCCCAGTAAGTTTTGAATGGTGAGAGGAAACCGGAGCCCCTGGAGAAAACCCAGCAGACACGGGGAGAATGTACAAACTCCGTACAGACAGCACAGGAATTGAACCCCGGTTTGATCCTGATCGCTTGCGCTGTAAAGACGTTGCGCTGTTATGCCAAGCATGCCACCCCTACACCAACTGTGCCACCCCTACACCAACTGTGCTGCCCCTATGCCAACTGTGCCACCCCTACACCAACTATGCTGCCCCTATCCCAATCATGTCGCTATGTTTAATTTATACTTACAGGGAGGCCATTAAATATATACAATGAACCAAAACTGTTTGCAGTCTTGCTCTCTGAAGCATTTGTTAGATTCATAATGAACCTGGCCTTGTGTTCCACTGCCACTGTATCTTGGCAGACTGCCTTCCAACTGGAAAGTGCATTTGTTTCTGTTCACTCTCACAAGGTCAACAGTAATGTTCTCAGAACATTCTTTCTCTATCATACTTTCAGTAGCTCTAACTCTGCCTCTGAATATCTAACCCCCCCCCCCCCCCCCCCACTTCCCTAAAGAAAGCTTCTCCACACAAGTCCGATCTTTCGATCTCTTGGCTTCTGATCGACTCTTTGCCCAAAGCCAACCTCTTTTCATTTCCTCATCTGACATTCACCCTTAGCCCTTGTCCAGTATGATCCTCACCTCCAAACCTTCCTCCCAACTGTTACCTAATCTTTGACTCAGACAGTGATGGGAAGGAAGAATGCACCTTCCTTTCACTTTAAAGCCCTAATTTCCTTCTCACTTCTAGGTATCACAACTGTTATTCCCTGTACAAATGTGACACAGAAGCTTTGGGGAGGGATGAAGGGACCAAGTACCAGTGAAATGTCTTCAATTTTCCCTGGGTGATTTTTCTTCCTGTGGCTGTTATGAGAAAGCCAGAAGTTAACTCAATGTTGCAGCTGCAAGGGAAATAAAGTAACAACTCAGAGAATGTGTTTCGTATGATCCCACATCCTTTTATTCTGATGACCGTGTCATATTAATTGAAGAGTTCAGTAGATTAGTGTTTGTAGCCTCAATCTATAGCACAATTTGTTAGACCTCTGAATGTATGATTCATTCCCTAATGCTGCAGGCTCAGCTTGGTTTATTTCTTGTCATGAACCTGATGCTCATACTTAATTACCCCAACCTAGGTAAGTGCATCCAACCTGAGTGAGATGCAGACGATGGCTAAAAGTAATATCTTCCAAGAACTCCATCTCAAAGCAAATTTTTCCTCTTCCTAGCAACACAATTGTGAGTTACACAACTGATTTAAGACTACTTAAATCATGCATATTTTTTTTTCTGATAGAAACTCTTCCTGTTGGAACAGTCCATTAGGCAATTGGCCTGGCATAACTACACATCTCCCAGTTTTACGTCGAAACTAGGGGCCGCTAATGGCAACGATTTCTCTTCTCTCTCCTGAAATCCCTCACCAGTCAGTACCGAGAAGCTCTCTCATGAATTAGAAATGATTGTTGTCACTTATGGTCAGGTCTGACGGAAGTCGCAAGACCAACTCAGCACAGTGTCAACAGTGACCTTTAAAGATGCTGCAGTAATTTCTAAGCCAAAAATTGCCTTGAAGTTTTTTTTTATATATGAACAATAAATGCTTCAAATTAAAACAAAATTCAGCCTTAGAAATATTAGTTATTATGTTTGTGTTATAATAAATGATTGACATAAAGCAAAGGTAGTATTTTCAAATGTAAAAACAAAGTTCAAACATCGGATGATAAATTTAACTAAATATAATTGCATTTGATATTTGCATTTGTCTTTGCATTAAGTAATCCTTTTTTTTTGCTGTCTTTGCATTAAATAACTGACTTATGTTATCTTAAAATATATTTTGACGCTTTTTCATTTGCACAGCAATTTCATTTGCCATTACTCAAATCCACTTAAATTATTTACATCAATGCATTTCTGCAGGAGACTTTACATTGCCTAATTTCTTATTTATGATTGTTCCATAAAGAAAGAGACATAGAACACATCAATGAAATAGCATTTTGCAGCAAAATAAAGCATGATAATTAATTACAGTTCCCTTTAGGTAATTGGGGAAGTTATGGCCAATGACACAATGCCTGTTTTAAACCCAGCAAATAACAGAACATAAACCATAAACTTAGTGTTGAAATTGAAAGCAGTCATTGAATACATACCATACCATGTTGCACGTTTAACCTTGTAAAACATTATTCTATTCATTACTAACTGCTGAAGTGATATAGATCATTTTAACTTTTCCACTGCCTCCCCTTGTTCTACACATTCCCTTCTCAACAAGGCACACACCATGCACTGAGAACCAATCCTGATATCATCATCAAACCTTTTGTCAAGGGTGATGTTACTGAGGTCTGGTGAACTGACCTCAATGTGGCAGACCTTCGTCCCAATTCTTTCACACCTCAACGAGTTCTGCGCATACTTTGATGCCAAACTCTTCTTCTATCGTCTCTGTCTCTGTGCCCACTTCTTACACCATAATTCTCCAACCTCAGTCATGACTCCATCTCTTGCCTTAAGGTTTCTTCCTCCTCTTGGACACCTCATCGTGCTTAATCTAGATCTTTATATCTCCAAATGGCACTGAGACATTGACCATCACAACTTTACCACTGTCCTCCCCTATTCTACTTCATCCCTTTGGAATGCTCTGCCCTTCAATTCTAACCTCACTATTAAGACAAGGGTGATGCTGTTATGATCTGGTGCTCCACCTTGTCGAGTTCAGACAACAGTTCTCAAATACCTGCTTTTATTGGGTTGACCCATTGTTTCCACATGCTCCTGGCCCACAGAACTGGTATTATCCTACCATTATTCTATTTATTCCCACGGTCGTCTTTCCCCACCTATATTCACAATATGTCACATGCCTTCCATCCTTTCAGCAACTTCCTATTTCCTGAACTCAACCAGTTCATTTGCACTCTGGACATCCAATTTCTATAAACTTTCTATAAATAAAGCCCTTTGCTTCTTTCTCAACAACAGACCCAACCAGATCCCTTTCACCACCACTACCCTCTTATGCCTGGCAGAAATTGTTCTGACCCTCAATAACTTCTTTTTTGATATGCAACTTCCTTCAAATCAATGGGATAGTCTTGAATACTTGCATGGATCCCAGGCCTGCCTGCCTTTTTGTTAGTTATGTGGAGCAATCCATTCTACAAGCCTACACAGGCAAGAGTTCTCAGCTCTTCCTCCACTTAATTGAGGAGTACATTGGAGAAGCCTTCTGAACCCATGATGAGCTCGTTAATTTTCAGAATCAGAATTTATTGTCATGAATAAGTCATGAAATTCAGTGTTTTGTGGCAGCTTCACAGTGATAACATTCATATTATGAACCATCTTACAACATTACTATAAAAATAAATAGAAGTGCACGAAAAGTAAGGCGGTGTCTTTGTTCATTGATTATTCAAGAATCTGGGGAAGAAGTTGTCCTTGTGCCATTGAGTGTTCATCTTTAGGCACTTGTACCTTTTTCTTGATATTTGGGCATGAAGAGGGCATGGCCTGGGTGGTGGGGTCTTTGAGGAGAGAGGGTGATTTTTTAAAATTAAGACACCTCCTCATGTAGATATCCTCGATGGAGTGAAGTTTGGTGCTGTGATGTTGCAGGCCGAGTTAACAAACCTCTGGTGTTTATTCTAGTTCTGAGAGTTGGCACCTCCATACCACGCAGTGATGCAACCAGCCAGAATGCTCTCCATGGTATACCTGTCTTCAATGTCATACCAAACCTTCTCAGACACCTCAGAGTATAGTTGCTGATGAACCTTCTTTGTGATTGTATCAATGTGGAGGCTCCAGGACAGATCCTCAGAGATGTTGTCACCCAGGAATTTGAAGTTCTTGACTACTGAGCCCTTGATGTCTTCCCCTCTACCACTACTGACTTGGCCCTTGCCCATATCTCTTTCCTGGCCCTCTTTGCTCCTAGACGCAACAAGGACAGGATTCCCCTCGACCTCACCTACTAACCCACCAGCCTCCACATCCAACATATTATCCTCCACAATTTCCATCAGCTACAACAATATCCCATCTTTTCCATTTCCTTCCCTATCAGCCTTCTTCAGGGTCTGCTCTCTCCGTGACTCCTTCATCCACTCCTCCTTTCCCACTGATCGCCCCCTTGGTACCTACCTCCAGTGCTCCGATATTAGTGGCCTTCTCTGCATCAGAAAAACTTGATCCAGACTGGGAGATCATTTTTCTGAGCACCTTTGCTCATTCAGCAGCAATGGTGGGGATCTCCCTGTGGCCAACTATTTCAATTACATGCCCCACTCCCATGTCGACTTGTCTTTCCTTGGTTTCATCCACTGCCAAACCAAGCCCCCTCATAAAGTGGGGGAGCAACACCTGATATTATGTTTGGGCACTCTACTACCAATGACATCAACTTCTCCAATTTCTGAATGACCACTCCCCATTCCCCCCTCTTCCTCATCCCTCTGGGTCTCTGACCCCTTCCTTCTCCAGTCAGAAAACTGTCCCCTCGCCTTATCACTTATCAGCTTTCTTTTTTCTCTTGTGCCCTTCCACCCATATCCATGTATGACTTCTTGCCAGTGACCCTTTACTCATCCTGCTGCTCTTACCCCCGCCGTTTTCTTCAGGCGCCAGCCTGCTTTTTGCTCACACATTGATGAGAGGCTTAGGAGTGAAATGTTGATTACCTATCTTTATCTTTGCAACATAAAGAATGCTACATGACTTGCTGAGTTTCTCCAGCATTTTTGTGTAAATGACAGTCACAGAGTCAGCAGATTTTCTTGATTAATGAGGCCAGCTCTTCATCTCAGACACTTCTTTATACCTCCTTTTGGAGCATGATACCACTCTCAAATATCAGACCATGGTTCTCTGAGATCTTCTCTCAAAGTATTTCCAGGTGAAGCTCTGATTCACTGGCACTGGGTGGTCTTCTCTATATTGGGGAAATTAAAGCAGATTGGATGGCCACTTTGTGGAGTGCCTGCGTTCAATCCAAAGAACAAGCTTTGCACATCCCTTTAATTCTGTCCTCTCAGACTGTGGACTCCTGTTCTGTGCCATTGAGGCCAAATACAAGCTTGAGAAACAGCATTTAATGTTCCATTCTGGGCACATTGATGCAGAATTTTAAAAATTCTGGTAACTTGATTCGTGTCTGATTCAGTCACGTAGGCCAGTTGATGTAGTCTACCTGGATTTTAGCAAAGCTTTTGATAAGGTTCCAAATGAAAGGTTTGAAAGGAAGGTTCAGTCACTAGGGATTAATAGAAATAGTAAGATGGGTTCAAAGGTGGCTGAGGAGAGACAGCAGAGGGTCATGGTGGACAACTGTCTATTAGGATGGAATCCTGTGACGAGCAGAGTACCTCAAGGATCGGTGCTAGGTCCCCTGTTGTTCATAATTTATATTAATGATTTGGATGATGGGGTGGTTAACTGGTTAAGTAAATATGCAGACGATAGGAAAATAGGGGAGTGTGGATAGTGAGGATGGTTTTTAGGGATTACATAGGGATTTGGTTTGTCTGGAGAGTTGGGCTGAAAGATGGCAGATGGAATTTAATGTAGAGAAGTTGAAGCAGAGTCAATTCTTTCATTTAAGAGGAGGCTGGATATATACATGGATAAGAGGGAGTTAGAGGGTTATGGGTGGAGAATAGGTGGGGGGAGCTAGCGCAGTTGTTTGAGTGAACCGGCGTGGACTTGTAGGGCTGAGATGACCTGTTTCCATGCCATAAACTGTTATATGTTTCCACCTTCTAACTGCTATTATTCACTCAATGAGTAAATGATCTTGTTTACATTTTATCCCCATGTTCACCCCGATCAGTGACAACTGCCTCCCACACTGTTCTTGCAGCCCTTCAAGCTTAATTTTTAACCTTCCCAGTTCTGACATTACTGTTTCTCTGCCCACAGATGCACATGACCAATAGGTTTTTTAAAATTTTTGAGTCATTAGAGATCAATTTCAAAATGGTTTAATAAAATGTCAAAAAAATAGGATTTGTTGGGTCTGTCCTTACTTTTTCTCTATCAAGTCGTCGTTTGATTTTGATTAAGCCTGTGATGAGACTGATGCTGAAGTAATTACCCTGATCTCCATTCACAATGGAGAAATGAATCTGTCCATTCGCTTGACTGTCCCAGTCTTCTGCCAACACCTGTGCAATCAAATTCACACTGTTAATATTGAACAACACACAATTGATAAACAGTTCTAATATTGTGTTAGAAGATTAAAATTTATGCTTAAGACCAGCAAATCAAAATAACAGGCCTTGATAAACTTGAGCATGTCCTACCAGAATGCTTATATTTAACAATAATTTCCACATTTAAAATCACTAAGTTAGCAGAACATCATATGTTGCATATCTATTCAGGACACTCAAAAAGTGTTTAGCTTGGTACATTCTGTTTTCCCATGTGCTACACCACTGTATTTGCAACATTTTACTTAAAAAAATGGCTTTTGTAACTTGTACAATCTTCAAGAGACTCTTTTCATTATGTAGTTAAATTCCATTGAAGAAAAGAATCAGACATACCAAAGCAACGGAATCTCCAATGGGTGCATCTTCACTGACAACTGCATTATATATCTCCCTGCTGAATTCTGGTGGGTTGTCATTGACATCCATTACAATGACATTGACAGTAGTGACTGTGCTCAGAGAAGGAGAACCCCCATCTCTTGCTTCAACTGTAAGGTAGTAATCCTTACAAGTTTCAAAGTCAAGTGATTCAATTACAGAAATAATTCCTGAATTTAAAAGAGAGTTCAAAAATAATATAAAACAAGTCTGAATTTTATGGAAAAAATATTAATTCCAGACCGAAAATTTCATACTGTTACCAAGATGGCATCCACAGTACTGCGTTACTGCGTTGCAATGATCTTAACATTTATTTGAATATCACAGAATTTTAAAATATCCAGGGGTGTGTTTGTCACTTTTCATTGCTTACATTTATTTATGGGTCCAATTAAGAAATTCAAAGACACTGTATATCAGTGTCTTAATTTTGTTCATAAAAATACAATGGAAAGTGCTTGAAAGCTAACGGGTATAATTTAAATGAGGAATATAAAGAAAATGCACAAAAAAAGAGGAGGCATACAAAATTCATATTGGTTCTAGAAACCAATATTTCCAAATTCTAAAGAACTAAGCATGAGAATGAGAATGGTATGCTAATTTTAAAGGAATGCTTTTACCTGTATTGTGCAAAATTATCTTTCATTTTTAAAAATTGTTTCCTAACATTTGAGCTAATTTACATCAAAGTTTGTCTCAAATTTTTAGTAGTAATGTAACATGCCATTTAAAATAATATACTCTACAGGTACACAATCCTTTATCTGGACATCTAAAATCTGGAAAACTCCAAAATCCAGCAACTGGGGAGAGACCAGTAGTGCAAGTCGGGCAGGCGAGGGACCGGACTGGTAGCGCGTGTCAGGCAGTCGGGGGGGGGGGGGGGGGGAGAAGACCGGCAGCGCGAGTTGGGTGGTCGAAGGGGGGAGACTGGCATCGCGAGTCAGGCAGTCGAGGGGGGAAGACCGGCAGCACGAGTGGAAGGGGGTGGGGGGTGAATACGGCATCAAAATTCGAGTGGGTTTAAATCTGGCTTTCCGAAATCCGAAATTCAGAATACATTGTCCCCCGAGGATTCCGGATAAAGGATTGTGTACCTGTACATACCTTTGCATAAAAGTGGGTCAATTCTTATGTGACATCAATTAGAACATTCTAGTGCACATTAAGTCAATGAACTAGCTATTTGTCTTATGCAATGTGCTGATATTTTCAAATGTTTGGATCGTGGAATTTATTCGATTAAGGGCCATGCTAATATTTTAATGCTATTGATTCCCACTACTTCAATGAATACACAATGGTCTTTCCTAAACAGTAGACTGATATTATTTCCATGAAGGGGTAAATTTTTACCTTTCTGAGGATCAATTCTGAATTTACCATGTTCGTTTCCAGATCTAAAACTGTAGGTAATTTCTGCATTTGCACCAATGTCTTTGCTGACTGCATAAACTGTCAGAATTTCAGAATCCAAGGCTACATCTTCAGGTACCGTAGCTAGATAGTCTCGTCTTCCAAAAACTGGCGGATTATCATTGATGTCTAACACAATTATGGTGATTGTGGCAAAAGTTGATAGTTTCCATGTCACTCCTTGATCTGTGGCTCTGACAGTGAGATTGTACAGTGCCTGCTGCTCTCTATCCAATGCCTTTTCTAGACTGACGATCCCAGAATACTTATCAATAGAAAAAAATCCATCAGCAGAGTTAACAAGTGTGTATTCCACGTTACTGTTTGGGCCTGTTGCAAAATAAAAGATTATTTTGTTCAGTCACTAAAGATGCATTTCAATGAATACATTTCCAGATAGAATAACAAAAATATACTGTTAGATTTGTGCAATAATGTCTGAAGTATTTCTCCATAAAACAAGACTATAATTTCTTAAGCAATTTTGAAATTTGAATTACACAAATAATTTGTGAATTATGGAAACTATTATATAGCTCATTACATGCATCTTATTCAACACCTGCAACTCCTGTATTTCGAATTATATAACCACAGAATTCCATCTAGGAAGCCACACCACAGAATGCATACATTATTGTTCATGGAAAATTACAGATCTAATATAAACCAGCCAACATCAAATATTATTTCACTAACTCAATGGCTTTACTTCAAATTTGCATAAGCATGTCATAAATATCGAAATACTGCATGTTGGAAGAAAAGTAATTTTCCTGCAGACTAATTAGCCTTGTCATTCGGCATTACATCATGTTATCTTGTTAATTCTTAGCAAGAACTACTGCAGGGATGGTATTGGAAATTGAGTAGGAAGTATTTTTCTCAGAGTATAATGTTTTCATGATTCCCTCTTTTTAATAATGGGTACAAGAACACAGGCAAACACAGGGTTGGTAAAGTCCATTCACGGAAATATAAAATATAGCAAAACAAGGACAAAAGTGAATTGCATGGATACATTTTTATCATCACTGTATTATGTGGCAGATTTAGCAGTTTCTTTAAGATATCTGAGAGGAAACAGTAAATTTTGCATTCTACAACATGCAGGCACATTGCCAAGGATGTGGATTACGCTTAAATAAAGACCCTGGATTACAAAGGAGAATAATGACACATCGTGATCATATGTAGTAGATTAGCACTAGAAAACAAGGTGTTAAAAATCTCGTGAAATAGTGCTATGTGAGTTCAGTATGCTCATGACAACTTTATACTCGATACATTTGGAGTCAGTAAAATTGTTAGTCCTGTTTCTGCTTCTATTTGGAAAGTGCTCTGTTACTTTTGCAACTGAAGAATGAGCAGTTTGCCTCCTGCATAAAAAAAGAGAAAAATATATAAAATATCAATTCATTTTGTTTCTGCATATTCTTTATTTCTGTGAATACCTTGGCATTGTAGTCTGTAACCTTCCTTTTGAGCAAATTAATCCTTTTCATGATTGGTTCCTGCACCTTAAGCACCAACATATCCATGGCAATGCTAAAAACTTTGCGAGTTATTTTAACTCCATTTTACTGATTTTGTTTGAAGTTATATAGTCACAGGTCATCAGTAAAATTTGAAACTGCCAATTTTGGATGCTACAAATGCCAGGAGCTTTACAGTGCATGGTCACAGTTGTGGAATGAACTACACAGAACATCACATTGGTGTGGTTACAACATTCAGAGAACATCTGCAAGAGGAGTGCAAAGCACAAAGGTCGTGACATCAATCAGCATGAATGATCTGACATCAACACTGCCCCTTGGAAGCCCAACTCTCCAGCCAATTCACCTTGTGTTTAACACTGGGAAGGACCAGAGTTCCCATGTGGATGATTTACAGGTTATATGCTGGTTGATTTTTTTTCCAACTTTGCTACATTTCTCTATCTCCTTTCATGTTGCTGTTGATACACATCTTGCGGACTTCGTTGGTTTTGTATGAAGCAATTGCTCACAGATACGGGCGCATTAGCAGGCGGCCCATTGTAATATGTCATAATAGAGAATAAACAGGAAGGATGCAGGGTAAAAAAAGCTGCTGGTGGAAGAAGAATGTGGAAGGTGAGAAACAGCACTTCCCTATGCTGCCAAGGGAAGTGAAACTTATGCATGAACTTCAACGTATCTGTACTTCACCATGGATGTCCTCACTGAAACTTGCTAATTAGTGCAGATAAATCTTTAGAGGTTATAGCATAAATGTCAAAGATTATTAGATGGATTTACACAGAGTAGTTTCTCTGTTCAAAGAGAATTTTTGAATTCTCTGAGTGTAGAAAGCTCCACCAATGTAGTTATTGATGAACTGGAGAATGAAGGTTGAGGGAGAGAGCCTAAATAGGAATTTCCCACTTATCTCAAGAAGGCACAGGCATATTTTAGGCACTTACAAATTGTCATGCCTAACAAAATAGAGCCACTAGTGAGTGTACTCTATAATTGCATCAACCTGAGTGTCGTGCCGACTGTCCCACATCATGTACATCTATCATAGACTATCCACTTCCTGCAATCAGAAAATAAATGCAAACAATAAAGGTATCACGGATCCAACTTACAAATGAAATCTGTCCTGGGGTATTGCGTTGATGCAAACAAGAAGGCGTTAGGGGCTATATATCGTTAGGAGCTTGAAGAGATTTGGCATGCCACCAAAGACTCTTGCAAAATTCTACAAGTGTACCATGGAGAGCATTCTGATTGGTTATATCACTGTCTGGTCGGGAGGTGCCAAATGCACAGGACAGGAAAGGACTACAGAGGGCTGTGGACTCAGCCAGCACCATCATGGGCATTACTCTTCACTCCATTAAGGACATCTATAAGAGACATTGTCTCAAGAAAGCATCCTCACCACCCAGTCCATGTCCTTTTCTCACCACTACCATGGAGATGATACAGGAGCCAGAAGACAAACACCCAATATAAAAACAGCTTCTTCCCCTCTGCCCTCAGATTTCTGAAGCCCAGACACCACCTCACTTTTTTTTCTTTTGCACAAATTTATTTACCTTTAAATAGTGTATTTACGGTAATGTAATTTAACGAGCCTGCAGCTGACGTGGACTTTTTACCCCCTCCATAAATCTTCGTCCGCGAAGCCAAGCCAAAGAAAAGAAAGAAAATTTAGTGCAGTGGTTTTCAAACATTTTTTTTCCACTCACTACCTTAAATAATCCCTATGCCTTAGTGCTCTGTGATTTGTAAGAGATTACTTAAGGTGGTATGTGAGTGGAAAGAAAATATTTGAAAATCATTGATTTAGAGCAATGTTTGCACCTGTAATGCACAATACTGCTGCTGCAAAACAAGGTAAGGGGAGGAAAGTTTAGGGGAGACATCAAGGATACCCAGAGAGTAGTGGGTGCCTCAAATGAATTGCTGGGGGAGTGGTGGAGGCTGGTACAATCAGGCCTGTACTGTGCTGTAATGTTCTATGTTAACTTCGTACAACCTACTCTTTCCAGAGCTTTCAATGCAGTGACAATAAACCTGATTCTGATTCTGAAACTGGCTAAGACTACATTGATAAAATGTACATTGTGTAATTCTTTGTCAATCTTTGTTGTGTCCAGGTGATGGTACCCCAGCATCATAGAGGAAGAAATCTGTGAACCTCTGCATCTGGGAACAATTGGTCCTGCCAGCCAGATGGCATGGTTACACTTGAGTTTGAGTGCAGCATGCTCATTTTGATGGGCTTAGCTACAGAGGAAAACAGATGAGTATGCACCATGTACAGTTGGCAGTTCCACTTTTCCACAGTCTTCTAAATTCCACATCATGTCTGAATGAGAAATCAAATGATAGAACAGTATGATTTTTTTTTGTCACCATTGCCATCTCACAGTTCTTCATATTTCTTGGATATGGCTTTGCTGTAGGAAAACAGTGGGAGGTGATGGGGTAGGATGGAACAGGAGGGGAAGAGGAACACAATTACTTCATATGCAGCTGAAATATCAATGCAGAATGTTCAGCAAGCAGAAGGTGGGATGCAAAGAGATGGACGAATTATGACGATGCCATCACTATTAATGATTGCATCCTGCTGTTGGCAACAGGATCAACAGCAGTTTCAATATCAGACTATTGATATTCCGATATATCAGACAGCTCAATTTCCTTCACTGTGGTTTGGACATTCTTTTGCCCATTCCTTCCCCAGGAGGGTTTGCAGCATAAGTTGAACTGACATTGACTATTGGCAGTTGATTGAGAAGAGCACGGTGTATTGAGCAATGGCCAATATTAGAATGTGTGGCACAGTTTCTTGAAGATGCATTCATTAATCTTATTGTATCCAGGTCCTTAAACTGTGATTCTTCTACCAACATCTACAGTTATTTATTTTGTTTCAAACATAGCTAAGCTTTGAGCCCTTCAAAGCCTCCAGAGCAGGATCGAAAAATGAAATGGAACCTTTTATCAGTGTTACAAAGGTCAATCCCCATTCAGCATTGCTTTGTCCATCAGTCCCAACCACAATGCAATCTACTCACCATTCACTACCCTCCTCATCCATAATTTTAAAAGATATAGGTTAGCTTTAACTGAAACAAGGAACACTGAGTCTGTGCTGATGCCATACCTGATCCACTGCATTGAAAGCTCTGGAAAGAGCAGGTTGTTAACATAGAACATTACAGCACAGTACAGGTCTGATTGTACCAGCCTCCACCACTCCCCCAGCAATTCATTTGAGGCACCCACTACTCTCTGGGTATCCTTGATGTTTCCCCTAAACTTTCCTCCCCTTACCTTGTACAGTTGTCCTTTGATGTTTTCTCCTTTTGCCTCAGGAAGGAGGTGCTGGCTGTCTGCCCTTTCTCTGTCTCTAAAAAGGCAAAGGAGGAAAAACCCAACACCCAACCCCAACCAACCAATTTTCCCTTGCAACCGCTGCAATCGTGTCTGCCTGTCCCGCATCGGACTGGTCAGCCACAAACGAGCCTGCAGCTGACGTGGACTTTTTACCCCCTCCATAAATCTTCGTCCGCGAAGCCAAGCCAAAGATTAATCTTATAGACCTCTATTAAGTCCCCTCTCATCCTAATATCTGAATATGCTTGTTATATTTCAATCAACAAGTATCAGTTAAGCTTATAACACTATCTGTGACACAAGTTTTATTGTGTGGATGGCAAAACACATTACAGTACAGCTAAATTTTGCATTATTTAAGATGGGGGATTCACATATTGAAGGTCAGCACGGCGATTAGAATCTATCATCTTGGAATGGGTATTTGATGTGGTATAGCAATTGAAAATGATAGTGAGGAAAAGTTTTGATATGTTTCAGGAAAATGTGTATAGTTCCTTGAATATTACATAATATTGTATTGTGGATTTCAACATAAAACACTTCTAAAATCAATTTAACATAGAAAGTCAAACTAAACACACAGCAATGGTATCGTAACAGTAGCCTGTGTTTATTTCTGGCACATTAAATATGGTAAAGTGATTCATTGTTAGAGGCTTACTATAAATGTGTTACAATTGAATGATTGCTTTGATTTTTCATTATAAAGTGGATTGAGTTACAAGTTTTCAAAGCAAATGTTATTTTATTTAGTTTATAAATAGTTATTTAAAGAAATAATGAACACTCTTGAAGCTTAGGATGGCTAAAAATGAACACAGACAGGCACTGAAATAATGTAATTGCAGTGCATTTAATTTGATTTTCTACAGAAAATTGATTTTGGTTTTATCTTAATGTATAAATACATGATACAACATTATTATGTATTCAAGGCACTGGATTCATTTATCACAGCACAGAAAATGTTTCTTCGACCTTCCATAGCTATAATTTTCAATGTGGCACAATAGAAATGGTTTAGATTAAATATCCACTCAGCTGATCTATTTCAGTGGCTGGACTGACCTTGTATTTGCAATATATCATTGCAGTTGCACAAGTACTGCACCATTGTTTTGTGTTAGTATCAGAAACATTGAATCCACATTATGTTAATAAGAATGGACATATAACTCACCTCTTATTAATGTCTAAACACGTGAGAAGGCATTTGAATCAATTTTGAGAAATAAACTATACCAAAAAGGTGGTCTCCTTGTCGTGGTTCTTATATTCTGCCCGACAGAAGGCATTTACTGGTTTTTAAATGCTGTAGGCCCTGGGCAGTGAGCGAATGGAGAATCTATTTCAACTTGAAAATTTATATATGGCGCAAATGACAGCTTTACTCAGTTAAAAGAGAAATTGACTTGAAACCTTCATTGTTTCCTCTCAATAGAGACAATAAGTCACATTTTTTAGATTTCATTTCAGACTTCCAGCAACTACTGCTCTTACATGTGTAATAAACTTGTTATCTAAGCAATTTGTATAATAAAACTCCAGAATATGATAAAAAAACCATACAATCTTTAAGTTTTCCTGTTACAAACGATTCATTTCAGTGCTCAACCTGAGCTGAAATTAATAGACTGTGCTGACCTTCCAAAGATCGTTTGAATCATTGTATCCATCATATCTTTATCCTCCATTCTTAATTTCAACTTGATAAAACAATATTGTCTCAAACTTGGTTTACATAACATCACACTTCTTGCACAGCGTAATGCAAGTTCAACAAAAAAAACCCTGAATGTAATGATAACTGAGGTCTTCATGTGAGTTGCATTAAGCGTATCATTTCCTTTCAAAGCGCTCTATATACTGTATCTGATCCACGAACTCAGAGGAGTCAGGACATGACTGAATATGACTTCATTCATTTTCATCCATGCATGTCTTACCCTTGTCATTTGTAGGTCACTCACACATCCTTAGCACCCCTGAAACCTACTTCAGAATGGTGTAAAGTCAAAGTTCCTAACAATTAAACCTATTCTTAAACATTAACCCAATCCAAAAGTAGTTTCACAACGACTACCAATTTTATCCTCTGACCTTAAATTCATCAACTATAGCTCACTCTCTGTCAACTCTATCCACAAGTGTCAAACTATTCACCGCCAATCCTAGATCCTGATCACTGGCCCTTCTTCTCTACCTAAACCACTAACCAACCCACCTCAATAACATTAGCCTGAATTTCTCTTCCCAATATGGTCAAAGACCTAGACACAGACAAGGTATTGGATCCAAAGGAAAGATTTTTAATATGCAAAGTCTCTTCGGAAGGCTTGTCTACCCAAGGCCTCATGCTCTACTGAATTTCCTCACTGGCTGCCCTCAAATAATTGTTGGTATGTTGTCAATCTATTTAACCTGCTCTTAACAATAAAAATGAATTTCTGTGCGTAAATGTTAATAGCGAAAAAATATTTTTACATGAAAAATATTTTTATACTTTGTCTTTACACCAATGACAAGGGTAAGACATGCATGGATGAAAATAAATGAAGTCATGTTCAGTCATGTCCTGACTCTTTTGAGTTGGTACTTCAGATACAGTACATAGAACACTTTGAAAGAAAATTATATGCTTAATGCAACACACATGAAGTCCTCAGTTATCACTTATTTAGTTTTTTATTGTTGAACTTGCAGTTTTATTTGAAGAAAAAGATTATTCAAGTATTAAAAATATTCAACCTGCTTTTAAATACATACTTGGTATGACATATATAGCTGGTTTAAAGTTAAGTTGTTTTTAGCTTAGCTGGCATTTAGTTTTAGTAGCATTCAAAATTCAATCTGTCAAATGTCTTGCCTGTTGAACAGTTGGTAGCACAATGAGAAATGTCTTTGCATGGTCAGCCAATTCAGAATCAAGTGACAACATTTTCTCTGTAAACTGTTCCATTAAACAGCTTTTTCATGATTTCCTAATGCCAACCCTTTCCAGCAACAATGTCAATTTCAGTTAAAGCATGCCACTTGGCATTTAGATTATCAAGTATATTCAACGGAGACTCCAAACTGCTACTAACAACAGATGACTACTTCAAAGCCTCCAAATATTACAAAAGAAATGGACCAGCAAGCAGTAAGACAACATCTGATTCCAACTTCCCAGAGTGGGTTTTCATTTTCCAGACAATAAATAACATTATCCTTCTTTACAAAAACATTCACATGATTTTCACATTCAAATTTCAGATTTATTGTTAGAGTACATACATGACACATGGGTGTCTCAGTTAGTGTAATGCTGTTACAGCACCAGTGATTGGATCTGGGGTTCGAATCCTGCACTTTTGGTAAGGAGTGTGCCCAGTCTCCCTGTGTCTGTGTGGGTTTTCCCCAGGGGTCCACTTTTCTCCCACTGTTCAAAATGTATCGGGGGGGGGGGGGGGGGTTTAAAGGTCAATTGAATGCAATTGGGCAGCAGCCAGGGCCCATGGATTGAAAGGGAGTGCTTTATGTCTAATTTTAAAAAAAAATGACATCACATGCAATGCTGACATTGGGACTAGCTGAACAATGGTCGGCACAGAGTGGAAGGGCCAAATAGCCTGTTTTCCATTCTGGTCTCTTGACGTTATTTTGATATTTTTACAAATTGTGTCCCATTTTTTCATCTTAAAAACCACACTTTGGTCTAATTCCCATGATCTTTTAAGTCCCATTAGAAGTTTATCCCCTGAGATTTCTGTTAAGGCTAAATAATAAAATGAGGCTTTGTGTCCTTTGTATTCAGTACAGTAGACAGTATTGTAGCAATTTGTGGAGGTTGCTGTGTGGTGTGTAGCACGTGACACAGTTGAAGATATCTCCAAAATTGTGACCTAGCGATATACTGTTGGATTATTTTTTTGAATATTTTATTTTTTCATTTTTTAATAAATATGCATTGTAAAATCTTCAATGTCACAATATAGTAAACTTTTTCATACAGAAAACAAAGAAAAACCTCTCCTTCCTCCTACAAAATATAAAACCACACACTGTCAGAGCTCACACTTCTACTATCCATAAAAAATCTAAGCAGGGAAGTCACATCTGTTTATATTGTAACAGCATCTGCTATTATCATTATTATAATCGGGCCCCTATATGGTTGAAATATGGCTGCCATATCTTGACAAAAATATATATGTTTGTTTCTTTAGATTGTATGCAATTTTCTCCATAGGTATACAACTATTCATCTCTGCAGTCCATTGTGCTATGAATAAGGGAGAGTCAGACTTCCAAAAAGTTGCAATACAATTCTTAGCCACTGCTAAGGCTCCTTTAACAAAAGAAAATTTGAATTTAGTTAATTTATTACTTATTTCAATAAAATTAACCAGAAAATAAAGCTCCAGGTTATCCACGAAGGCCACTCCTGTTATTCTTGCTAATATTTCAGCAATATCCTGCCAAAAAGGCCTCACCTTTACACATGACCATGTCACATGTAAAAACATTCCTGTTTCAATCCCACATCTAAAACACATCTCCGATATTTCAGATTTTGATCAATGTAACTTCTGTGGCGAAAGATATAATTGGTGTAGGAAGTTATACTGAACCAATACATATCCTGCATTTATAATTGATATCATGCTGTCCAAACACCAATCAGACCAACATCTTTGATATTACAACACCTAAATCCAACTCTCATCTCTTTCTCAACCTCTGCAGACTTGGTTTTGCACTTTCACTCTGGAGAGCAAAATACATTTTTGGTATAAATTTGGGTGCATTCCTCAGCCAAATCGTTTGATCCATTTCACTAATCAACACTGGCCCCCATATTTCTATCAAGAATGGCCATAGGTGGAGGAAGCAGAAGAAAGATCCATTTTGCCTACTCCTTATTTCTGTTTTAGTTGATCAAAAGACACAAGAACTCCCTCTACATAGCAATATTCAATGTATCTTATTCCTTTGTCACATCAGGTTAGTATTCTATTACCTAGATTCATCGTCAGCAACACATTCTTATATAATGGTGCTGTTAACGATATCCCTGCTTTTTTCCAATACACTCATTGAGTCTCTGCCATATTTAATCATATGTATTAATATAGGATTGTCTGTCTTTTTTGTTATTGACTTAACACTCTCTTTATGAATAAAAATTTTTGCTACCCCCTTTTTCATTGAGTAAAGTCCTATTTGAATCTGGGGTCGGGGGGGTGGGTGCCTTCTTCAAAGAAGAATGAAAGAAATCTAGCTTGTGAAGCCAAATAGTACTTTTTGAAATAGCCCAAGTCCTCCCCCCCCCCCCAGCTTATAGTCCCATGTTAACTTTTCCAACAAAATCCTCAGCACTTTATTATTCCAAAGGAAATGCCTAATACAATAATTTAGTAATTTAAAGACATTTTTCAGCAAAGAAATTGGCAGCAATTGCAAAATATATTGTAGTCTTGGCATCACATTCATTTTAACACAATTAACCCTTCTCAAAAAGTAATTGGTAAATCTTTCATTTCTGCAAATCCTTCTCTATCTTCCCTAAAAGAGGAATACAATTTAATTTATACAAATTCTGTAATTTATTATCAGTCATTATTCCTAAATATTTAATTCCATCTGCCTTTCATTAAAATCAACTTCCTCTTTTATATCTTTCATAAAAGTTCATCAATGGGATTTTCTCACTTTTATCCATATTAACTTTGTAACTTGAGATTCTTCATATTTTTCTAATCTTGTTTGTAATTTCTCCAAGGACTTAACTGGATCAGATAAATACAATATCACATCATCAGCAAGTAGACTAATTTCATGTTCTTCTTGTCCAACTTTGAAGCCTTTTATGTCCGGATCTCTCCTTATAATCTCCGCCAGTGGTTCAATCACAAGGATAAAAAATGCTGGAGACAGGTATCATCCCTGTCTATTTGATCTACTGTGAGGGAAGACTGCTGACATCTGACTCTTAGTTATAATTTTAGATAGCGGTTTATGAAAGAGAGTTTTTTTATCCAATTTATAAATATTCTACCAATACCAAATTTCTCCAATGTTTTAAATAAAAAAGGTCATTCTAATCGATTGAATGCTTTTTCAGCTCCAAAGAGACTTATACAAGAGTTCAATTTGATTTAGCCATATACATTATATTAAATAGCCTGCCAAGACTATTTGCAGAGTGTTTTCCTTTAACAAATTCCATCTGATTTGAATGTATCAGTTTAGGTAAATATTGCCCAAGCCTGTTGGCTAAAGCCTTTGCCAATATCTTATAAACAGCATTCGGAAGCAAGATAGGTCTTCATGATGAAGTTTTTAATGGGTCCCTATTCTTCTTCTAGTAATAATAGCTGTTGAAAAAGTGTCTGGGTCTCCACTGCCTGGCCCAGAACATCCATCAGAAGAGGCATCAACAAATCTTGTGTGGAAACCATCCTTCCCTCAGAGACTTATTAGCCTGCAAAGTGCTCAGAGCCTTACCAATTTCTTCTCTTATGAAAGGGGCATCTAGTTCCATCCGATTTCTTGCCTCCAATTTTGGAAACTCAATGGTCACAAGGAACTCGTCCATCTCATTATCATCTCCTAATAATTCTGATTTATAGAACTTTGTATAGTATGGTGTAAATGATCATTGATCTCTTTCTGATTGTGAGTTAATGCATCTACATCTATTTTAATTGCATTTATCATCCTCTATGACTCCTCTGCCTTCACTTGGCAGGACAAAACCTTATGTGCTCATTCTGCTAGTTCATAATTTTTTTGCTTAGTTTTTAAAATGGTTCTTTCTGTTCTGTACATTTGCAACAAATTGTACTTCATTTTTTTTATTTTCCAAGAGTCTATATTTTTCTTGTAAACGCATCCTTTGATATTCTTTCTCTAATTCTGTTATTTCCTTCTCCAAACCATCCACTTCCATGGTATATTTCTAAGATTTTTTTGTATACAGAATAATTTGTCCTCTCAGATAACCCTTAAGTGTATTCCATATGAAAAAACTGTTATCAGTAGAAAAGAGGTTTGCATCACAAAACAACTCTATCTGTCTCCTAATAAACTCACATAAGTCTGTCCTTTTCAACAATGTGGCATTAAGACACCATCTATACATACTTTCTTGTTTTTCCGATATCAAAATGATTAAGGTTAATGGCAAATGGTCAGAGTAGTCTCATCATGAACTCCATTTTTATCACTGTGCTTTTTAACTGTGCAGAGATTAAAAATAAATCAATCTTTGTATGTAAGTCATGGACCCTTGAGTAGAACAAGTAGTCTCTTTCCATGGGGTTGAACTACCTCCAGATATCAAATTTAAATACTTCATAAATAAGAGTGTCACTTTTGAAGCTTTTGTCCTTGTTACCATTCTCACTGATTTATCCAATATTGGATCCAAACAAAAATTAAATTCCTCCCAACCAATAATATTTTGCCTTCCCTCTGTTGTTTTTAAAGAAGACATTCTTCATAAAGGTTTCATCATCATAATTTGGAGCATAAATATACATAAATGTCCAGGATACTGCATAAATCTTGCAATGTGCCATTACAAACCTTCCCCATGGTCAATTACTATATCTTCTACTCTTACTGGTACATTTTTATTAATTAAGATTGCTACCCCTCTCACTTTTGAACTAAAAGAAGATGATATTACACCCATCCTCTTTTTGAATGAGCATGCTCCAGTTTAGTAAGATGTGTTTCCTGCAGAAAAACTATGTCCGCCTTTAGTTTTTTTAAGTGTGCCAAGACCCTTTTTCATTTCACCATCCTGCTTAATCTGTTAACATTAAGAATATTAAACTTTAATGTTCTATTCATACAAATTCTTAAACAAATACTGTTCAGCAATAAAACCCTTTTGATTATTCAATTAATACTGCAGTCTTTCCCCTTTAAAAAAACATATAGTGCTCCTGCTCTGATGGAGATGTAAACAAGAAACCCCAGAAGCTTGCGAAAAAGCCCATGGATTCTTCTGAGGAAGGAGAACCCCTCCCTTTAGCAGCATCTTGTAAAAATACTCTTCTCCCAGCACATTACCACCCCCCCACCAACTTGAGATCTCTGTGCAAATGACAATAACATTCACTTTAGTAATAATTAAAAGATTATTCAAAAGATAACAATTTTTACTTAGTCCCATTATAAACATTCTTCTCAGTCTTATCTAATATCTTCAGTCTTATAATTTTTGTAGAAATTGCTCCACATCTTTCTTAATCTTGAAAAATTGGTGATCTCCCTCAGCTATTTCAACAATCAGTCGCAGGAAATACCCCTGAATATCTCATATTTTTTTGACTGCAGTTGTCTCTTCACAGCATCAAACTCCTTCTTTTGGAAGATTATGGGAAGGTCTCAGGATTTAAAATAAATTTGGACAAAAGTGAAATTATGCCTTTGACTAAAAGAGATTACAAACCATATCAACAAGAAAGCCAATTTCAGTGGCAACAATAAGGTATCAAATATTTAGCGGTAAGGCAATATATATATTACATATATGTTAATTATCTCCCTTTGCTCTAGAAGATAGAGGAGGACTTGACTAGATGGAAAGCTCTGCCCATATGATTACTGGGCAGAATAAATTGTATCAAATTGAATGTAATGCCAAGACTGCAATATATCTTTCAAACACTGCCCATTCCATTGCCCCAGTGCTTCTTCAAAATGCTCAGTGAACGTGTCAGAAACTTTTTGTGGAATCGGAAGGTGGCTAGAGTCTCCATGAAAAAATTAATATTGGAATATAAATTAGGGGGTCTAAAACGAACATATTTCAAAAATGTTCCCAGACGAGATTTATCACCTCACTGTTTGAAGGAGGGGGGCCCCCTTCCTGGGTACAAATTAGACTACACTTGATAGGTGTTAGGTCTGCTTTGTTCATGAATGAGTGAGTCAAACACCAGACTGAGTCGAAATCAAGGTTCTTTGTTCTTTATTGCCGGATTGTAACACTTGCAACTAACAGTGTTAGTTGGAGAAGGCGCATTCTGCCGTTATCAGCAAGTGGTGTTTTTTTTATACCTCTGGATACGTACTTAGTAAATTATCATACCATTACATTGTCCAATGAATAAACTGTTGCTGTCCCTCTCTGCTAGCCTCCTGCACATCAATTTGTCATCCCCACTCTTATCTTGAGAATACAAGGTCACAACTGCATCTTGTTACGGCCCAGCACTGGGTGACTCCCTCTACATTCCCAGCTCATGATGTTTTTACCTAACATAGGGGAAAGGAGAGCAGGAGAATTTATATATAAATGCAATATCAAATTAATTTCCAAAATGAGAAATAACCTCATGTTAAAATATATATACCAAATATGGCAAAAAAAATCAATGCATTGGATTGAAGGTGAGACTGTCTCCTCATACAGCCTTGCCACAGAACAATTTAATACCCATGATGCTGGACAACAGGATCCTGGACACCTAGTGCTAGAAAGGGATCAGGTGTATAAAGGACTGTTATGATCAAGAGCAAATAATGTCATTTAAGCAATTGAAAATGAAATTTGGATTATCTAATAGAACATTCTTCTGCTTCCTACAATTGAGGTCTTTCCTGAGAGACAAATTAGGACAATGACTCTGCCAGAGTGGAGCACCATGGAGATTCTAATTCAACAGGAGAATGTATTTAAGTTTATTTCTAGAATGTATTTCGTACTCCAAAGTTAGGCCATGAAACCGGGATTACACCGGTCAAGGGAGAGGTGGAAGTTGGACTTCGGTACAACAATTAATGAAAGTTGGTGGGAAGAAATGTCTAAACAGCATGACAGGATTATCAATGCTAGATACATGCATCAGTTGAACCTCATATCACAAAAATTACATAGTTCAAGATCAGAAACTTAAGCTATGTGTTTTAGATGCGGTGTAGAGGTTGGAACCTTTATCCACTCCACCTGGCTATGTATGAAGGTGAGATCCTTCTGGATATACCTTAAAAAAAAATTACAAAAGTGGAGTTTCCACAAAACACAGAATTGTTCCTTCTCGGAGATATTAGTGAAGTACAGTTTAGATAATCTAAAGGCCAAGTTAATTTTGTGAAGATCGCTTTGTCAGTAGCCAGGATGTGTATAGTGGCTTCATGGAAGTCCAACTCTCAACTTAGTATTACACAAAAGAGTATGGAGATACAAAGTTGCATTCCCCTGGAGAAGATTACTTATAAAAGTATGACATGTTCATTGAAGTGTAGCAGTCGTACCTGAGGGCACATAGATGCACAGATATGATCTATACTCCCTTTAAGAAAAAAAATAAGATACAAACCATCCTGATGGATAAATAAAGAAAAGATTGAATTAACGCTGTGGTACAGATGATGTGTGTTTTAATTTTTAGTTTTTTTTCCCTTTTATGGTTTATTTAATATCGGGGAAGGGATAAAAAAAACTCCTTTTTTTATCAAACTTGGACTAAAGTCTTGAAAGTACAGCACCTTTCCACCGTCGATCTCAAGTGGGCCACTATGTTGTTTAAAATAATCAAATGCTGCTCCCAAAATCGCTTCCCGATCCTGGTAACTCAAAAGTCTTACCAGGACCCGGCTGAGGTCTCTGCTTCTCAGGTCTTCTGGAACCGAGGGTCCGATGAGCCCTTTCTGAATGTAGCTTCTCATTAAATTTATTTTCTCCCAACACTCGTGAGATCCACGATTCAAAGAAGCTCCTTCAATCCAATAATTCAAACATTGTTACATCTGCTAAAGTTTTTCAAGTGTTCGATTTTGTCTAGCAACATTTGCCTGTCCAAATTTCACTTTTTTGCATTGTCTTCTAAAGGTTTCTAAAGTTTGTCTCATGTTGTAACCAGGTTGACTTCCATTTGGCCCCTTCGATTCATTAAGTCATCAGTTGCCACCCATCTTCTCTGACGTTCTTTATTGCATTTTCCATGCTTGTGCAACGTGTTCATAATAGCTCCATCTTTTTCAGGAACTTACTTCAATTTTGCGCTGACTCCCTAGCACTGTTGGGTTCAGCTGGTCTTAGATGCCTTTCAGGCTTTCACTTGGCGATCCCGGTGGACTGGGTGCCTCTTCAGGTTTCGTTTTTTGCAGTATTGGTTTCTTGCTAGTCATTTAGTGGAAAAAAATCTTGAATTTAAACTTTTAAATCGTCTTTTTAATCACATTTAAAAATTTTTAAACCACAATTACATTTATAATTTTTATCACTCTTCACGGACAGCTCAGTCCAGACATGTCTGTTTAGATCCTTTGCATGGCCATGCCCTCCCATACTGTTGGATTAAATGATTAAAAGATTTTAAACTGTTACCATTGTAAAGGTCTCCCTTTACAATGTTGAATAAAGGGGATTTGGTCAATAGATAATTTTGGATTCATCCAAATACTCTAGGCTTCCTTCAAATAGGAATTAAATTTAAGTAATCTGGCTAATTTATTCCAGAACAAATGCATATAATTGGGTGAGATCTTGCCTCAGGAGGCAACTTGAGAGACAACCATTGTAATGAGGGGATAGGAGGAAGAGCAAAACACTCACTTTGATACCAAGGAGGCACTCTCTCCAGAGGGAGAGACCAATACGCTTAATGTTTTCTTTTCTGATGGTTATTATAATGCATTATATTTTCTTCACACTTAGGTGCCACCCACTGTGATCACGAGAGTCAATGTGCATGATGCAATTCTAAAAGCCAACGATGGCACTTTGATAATTCGGTCATGAGAGTGCCACTTTTGTTCCATTTCTGAAGTGCAATATGAACTGAAGTCAACTTGGAATAATGTAAAACTGATTACAGCAGCAGGATGTGGTATTCAGCATTTTTGTAAACATTGTTTCTCTCTGCTTTCTTTTAATAGAATCAAGCTAGAGCAGCTAAAGTCTGATCAAATAATACTCAATTCAGCTTTTTGAATATCTGGTCACAGAAATTTCAGCATCTGCAAAAAAGATACATGTTAAACATTGAAGTCGAAACTCAGTTTCATATTTTGTAAGGTAATGGAGGTATATGATGCATGTTTAACCCAGGATGTGCAGTTAAAAATTAAACGGAAATGAAAAAAATTACATTTGCATTCTTGATGGAGTTTTCATTGGTGGCTGTGTCAACAGATCGCCTCATAAAAGGGTGCAAATCAAGGTTTTATAATAAAAATATGGAAATAACAGCAGGTTAAACAGCATCTGTGGAAACAAAACAAAAGTTAACACTCCAGGTTTTAAAATCAAAATAATTGAAGGTGCAGAAAATGTACAACAAAAGCAGAGTATGCTGGAAATATAGCATTTAGGCCACATCTGTGTGAAGAGAGACAGAAACAACAGTTCAGATTAGAACTAAAAAAGGAGACAAAAGCATCTTGTAAAGCTGCATGGAAGAGTGGGTATGGAAATGTCACTGATGGGAAAACCTCAAGGATCATGAGGATAAGATGTACACAAGGCGATCTGGTCAGAGAGTGAATGGGAACAATTAGTGTGAGAAAACATAGCTGGAAAAATACCTCCTCACTTTTCAGCAAGGTGCAACCGTGTCTGATCTTCCTGAGACGATTGAGGCGGACAAGGTTACCGGCCACCATCCTGTCAACTTTCTACAGGAGCTATATCGAGACTGTCCTGGCTGGCTGCATCACAATGTGGAGTGGTTGCTGTAGTCTATGACATTGGAGCTTATTCCACAGGACCATAAGAGTAGTGAAAGGATCACTGGGGACACCCTCCCCTTCTATCGACATGAGCAATTGGAATTGTTGTTTGAAGAGGTCTCACAAAATCACTGAAGACCCCAATCAGTCTGTAAGTAGCATCTTCTGGCTACTCACGACAGGAAAGAGATAGAGGAGTATCAGAGTCAGAACAACCAGGCTGAGAAAATTCTTCTTCCCATGAGCTGTGAGACTACTTATGAACTGCTCATACAAACCCTCTGAAACTCTCCTATTTATTAAATAATAGTCATGTAAGTTTATATATTTATATAGTTAAGCGCCTTGATGATATTGAATTTTCGCCCTTGCATGAACCAACTGTGTTCGCACCAACTGAAGTCTTGTCCATAAGCACAGGAATCAAGATGGCCACACATAGTCTATGGACCCCAGGTCACAGACTTTCAAAAAAAGTATGCACATTTTGGCTATTATATGCCTTGTATCCCTGTTATAGTTTGTCAAATGTAACATAAACCACGTAAATTTTATAATTTTTCTTATATATATTAAAAAAAAATTCAGTCATATTTGCAATTGGACACAAGTCACATAGGTTGCAAGTTAGCGAGTACCTGTACATACTGCATATGTATCGTTTGTCTATATGTGTGCTGTGTGAGTATGTTCACATGTTTTTGTACCAAGGACCAGAGAATGCTGTTTCATTGGGTTGTAAAATTGGATGATAATAAACTTGAACTTGAAAGAACTCAAACATTTGTGGGAGTTGCAAAATGAAGAGCAGAATGACAAGCCCAGCCTCAGACATGACCTCCAATCTAGGACAGGAAAAAAAATGTAGTCAAAAAAAAGAGTTAATTTAATGTTACTGATGGAGAAATCAGGTTTGTGAAGTTGTAGGATGTAATAATGAATCTATAAGGCTGCAATGTTTCCAGATGGAAAATAGGGAATTATTCTTGACTTTGTTCTGGGCCTTGCTGTGATAGTATAGGAGGTCACGGACCAGTAAGATCCAAGGTGCAGTGTGATAAGGAGTCCACAACAAAGTCAAAGGGAAACTCAGATCATCCCTGGGAATTGGAGGGGCATCTTCCCTCCATCGTTTCCAGTCCTATCTCCTGCCCAAAATCTACAAGCAGGACTATCCTAGCAGATCCATTATTCATCTGTTCTTGTCCCCTCCAAATTTATTTCTTCCTACCTTGACTTTCTCTAGTTCTGTCCCTTCTTATTTCCTTCTCATTTGTATTCATTACATCTCTGCTCCCAATAGACTCATCTTTACGTATAATCCCTTTACACAAGAGGAATATCATCTCATCTTTGTGTGCTGTTTCTTTAATCATTTTAGGCTGCTATCATTCTTCTGTACTCTCTGCAAGGCCAATTTATCCTTGTTGACATGTGGTGCACAGAACTGAATGCTTAAAACCAAAACTTCAAATAACAATAATGGGACAGCAACATAACTTCCATCTTATCCATTCCAGTCCCCACCTTGAGATACAACCAAATTCACACAATGTCTGTGATCCCACAGTCCAACATTTCACCATTCATAAAGTACAACTATGGTCTGAAGCAATTTCATGCGTGTTAGGTATAGTGCAATTTTATTTTAAGTACAGTATCTCTAAACTACTACATATCTGTTTAAGATTTCTAGATGTAATCAAAAAAATAAATGAATGTAGTTGAAGTTATTTTGCTTTTCAAATTAGTTTAATACAGTGTTTATGTCATGTTTCATGAACATACCTTACCAGTGAACTGGTTTTGAATGTTATCCATGTATGGCAACTCTTCCCTGAATAGAATAGAATGATTCAACCGGCTAACCTCAATCAATCAAGTGTTCTTGCTCAGGAGATAGGGGCAAGAAATATTTGGCACCTGGATGAGGACTGTCACACCAGAAGCCTTCCATTGGAGTGACAAGCCTCACATATAAAGCTGTGAATGGAAAAAAAAAAAATTCCTCCTGGGATCCTCAGATGTGGTCTCCTCTACATCGGAGAGACTGGGTGCAGACTGGGAGATCACTTTGTTAGCCATCCCAACTCTGTCCACCACAATAATGTGGATCTCCCAGTGGCCACCCATTTCGATTCCTCCTCCGATGACCATGTCTGTCCATAGTCTCATGCACTGTCAAACTGTCACCACCTGCAAGCTTCTGACTGGGCACCCTCCAACCAGATGGCATTAATATTGACTTCTCTGGCTTTCGATCAACCCCTTCCCCTCCCCTTTTTCTCCATCACCCCCCCCCCCCCCATTTTGTCTCTCTCCCCTTTTTCCTGTCTCCTTTCACACATGTATAATCAATTCTCACCTCTCCCCTTATAACATCCAATTAACACCTTTTGCTGGTCAGGACTCCTCCCTCAGACAGCACTGTCTGTATTCTGAGATTTCCTGTATTTTGCTTACTTCTTGAAGAAGGGCTCAGGCCCGAAATGTTGGCAATATATTTTTGTCTCCTAGGGATGCTGAAAGACTGGCCGAGTTCCTCTAACATTTTGGTTTGTTTTTTACTACTATCACAGCATCTGCAGACTTTTGTGTTTCACTCTCCTCAGATCAGTCACCAACCCCAACATTTAACCACTTAATCATTTATGTATGCTACGTTATGGCACTTCTATGAAAGAAAGCTTGCTAAAGCAAAACAGAATCTAAGACCATAAGACATGGGAGCAGAATTAGGCTATTCAGCCACAGCATCATGTCTGATTTAACTATCCTTTTCAATCCCATTATCCTGCCTTTTCCCCATAAACCTTGATTCTTTTGCTAATCAAGAAACTATCTTCTTCCACCTTAAATATATCCATTGACTTGGCCTCCACACCCATCCGAGGCAATGAATTGCATTGATTCAGCAGCCTCTGGGGGAAAAAAAATCCTAATTTCTGTTCAAAAGGATTATGTTCTAAGGCTATACCCTTTGGTCCCACTATAGAAAACAACCTCTCCACGTCCATTCTATCTAGGCCTTTCGCTGTTCAATGGGATTCAATGAGATCTCCCCACATTATTCTCAACCCCAGTGAGTACAGTCCCAGAGCCATCAAACTTTCCTCGTACAATACTCCTTTTATCCCTGAAATCATTCTCGTGAACTATCTTTCAGTCCTCTCTAATGTGCCAACATACCCTTCTTTAGATAAGGACCCTAAAGCTGCACACAATACTCTGTGCAGTCTGACCAATGCCTCATCAAACCTCAATATTACACCTCTGCTTTTATATTCTAACCCTCTTGAATGACCGACTTCCTTACCACTGACTCCACTGATTTGATTGCAGTTTTTTTCAAACGTTCTTTGTTACTGATGTGTTGATGGGTAAGAACACAGACAATGCACAGCAACATCAAAAGGCATTTCTGGATATCACCTCCATGATGTCCAATCACATAAGCACAGCTCATGGATTACATGGCCATTGCCAGGAACTGACTCTGACCCTCTCAGCAGTGTTCCAATTCAGCTAAAGGATCTGATGTCCCAACAATTCACATTCATGAGTTCCTTATTTATTTCTACTTTCTCAGAATGTGTAGTATGAAAGAAGCTATTACAAGAGGTAGCAGTTCACATCCAAACCTTCACACCCTTGCTTGCATGGGCCTTGAACCAAATGCTTCAAAACTTTCCATTGGTGGACCCTTTACAGAAAGATTTACCAGCTCTTTGAGCAGAGGGATCAGGGTGTCCAGGTCCACAGCTCATTAAAAATGGATTGGTTGATTAGATTGTAAATCAGGCATATGGCATTCAGTACCAAGTAAGGAAGTCATCTTGTTGTTATGTCAAACTTTAGCTAGATTACACTGTGTCAAACTATAGTTCCCCCTGTTATAGGAAGGATGTGGAGGCTGTGGAAATGGTAGAGAAGAGTATGTCACCTAGTTTAAAGGGAATGGGCTATGGGGAGAGGTTGGAAAAATTTGGGTTGTTTTCTCTAGAACATCAGAAGCTGAGGGGAGACCCACTAGAAATTTATAAAATAATGAGAGTCATTGATAGGGTAGATAATTGGAATCTTTTTCCCAGGGCAAAAGCATCACACATGAGGTAATGCACATTTAACGTGCAAGAGAGCTGGGGTTATTTTTTTTTTTACACAGAGAATGTTGGGTGGGTGCAAACACATGAGCTGAAGGTCTTGCTCCTGTTCATTGATAATTTTACATTTAGTTATTCATAGAAATGCAGGGAGAAGAGTTTTTCCAGTCGATTGGTAATGGATTTTTGCCAATTTTAGTTTTAAGTCCTGGTTTTTAAACAGTATCACTCTTTCAGCACAAAACATTGGAGATCTTCTTCGATATATCTAAAATTTCCCGGCACTTAATGATCAAGGAAATTATGTTAATGCTCAAAGTATCAGAACACAAGGAATAGGAGCAGGAATGAACAATCAGCCCCTTCAAATAAAACTTTCCCACTTGATTCCTTGAGAATGTGGAAAATTAGTCAGCCACGTCTAATCAACAAAATACAGGGCAATATATATCTGGATAATCATCATCTAGTCAATTTAATCTCATCATCAGCAAAATGATGGAAGATGACATGAAGTAGCATTTACCAGCAGACTGGGGCAGGGGGTGGGAGGGATAAATATGTGCGAGTGGAAACAGAAACAAAGAGGGAAGGCTTTACGAAGGAAGAAGTGGCAGTGTGACTTAGGGAGAAGGACTTAAAGGAGGAGGGGGTTTGGGATAAGGGGATGTAAGGGAGCAGGTCAAGCACATGAGTGTGTCCATATGCATGTGGGTTCATGCAGGTGTAGTTGCACACGTGCATGCATTTGTACCATGCATGGGGTTAGAGCTTCTGTTTGTGCAAAGTCTGGACATCAAAACACAGTCTCCATTAATTTTGACCATTAAACCAAGACTTTGCTATGTTAACTTTGTGCTGCAGTAAAAAGAGTTTCATGGAGGCATCTACACAACAGAACTAAAATGGCAGCAAGTCAACCTCAATACCAGCTTCTGAAGAATAAGAAAATGAAGAGGATACATTTCCCATCTAATTCACCATTCGAAACTCACTCCTAATTAAAATTAAAATATGCTGGAAACAGTAAACAGATCAAGTAATATCTGAGGAGTGATGGCTCTCCAGTCAGCCCTGGATCATCTGGACAACAGCAATACATACATCAAGCTGCTTTCCATCAATTGCAGCTCAGCTTTCAACAGCATCATCTGCTCAGTTCTGGTCAGCAGGCTTCAAAATCTGGGCCTCTGCAACTGGATTTTTGATTTCTTCAATGGATGACCACAACCAGTGCAGAGTGGTAATAACATCCCCTCCTCACTGACAATCAACATAGGCACACCTCAACAATGCGTGCTTAGCCCACTGATCTATTCTCTCTACATCCATGACTCTGTGGCTAGAGACAATTCAAATCCTACCTACAAATTTGCCGATAACACCATGGATGTTGGCAGAATCACAGATCGCAATGAGGAAGCAAACAGGAGTGAGATAGATCAGCAAATTAAATGGTGCCACAACAACAACCTTGCACTCAATGTTAGCAAAACTAAGGAATTGATTGTGGATTTCAGGATGGGGAAGGCAGGGGAACACAAACCAGTCCTCATCAAGGAATTATCCCTGGAGAGGATAAGGAACTTCAAATTCCTGAGTGTCAACATCTCTGAGGATCTATTCTGGGACCTCATAATGCAATTATGAAGAAGGCATGCCAGCAGCGATAATCCATCAGGAATTTCAGAATATTTGGTATTTCATCATATCTCTTGCAAATTTCTACACGTACCCTGGAGAGCATTTTGTCTGGTTGCATCACTGTCTGGTATGGAGGCACCAATGCACATTACAGGAAAAAGCTTCAGAGAGTTGTGAACTCAGCCAGTGCCATCATGGGAATTATTCTTCACTATTAAGGACATCTACAAGAGGCAGTCTCAAGAAAGGAGCATCTATCATCAAGGACCCACACCACCCAGCCCCATGCCTATTTCTAACTGCTACAATCAAGAAGGATATAAAAGAGCCTGACGATGCATACCCAACATTACAAAAACAGCTTCTTCCCCTCTGTCATCAGATTTCTGAACAGTTAATGAACCTACTAAACACTACCACACTTTTTCTATTATTTGCACTAATGATTTACTTTTTCAATGTTGTTTACAGAATTGTAATTGAGAGCAATCTTTGCACCTGTAATGCCCAATACTGCTGGCATAAAACAATAAATTTTGTGATACCTGATCATGACGGCAAATCTGATTCTGATAAACGTTCATCAAAATTCTATTTCTCTTCACAGATCTTTTCTGACTTGAACAATATTTCTAGTAGTTTCTAGTTTTACAATTTTCCAGTGCTGTAATTTGCTACATCACTTAACTTCAACTTTTAGTGTTTCTGAGCATAATTTTAGATTAAACAAGTGCTAAATACTGTTGCATTATATAAAATACTGAGGGCATACAAAATGGACTTCAAACTTATGAAATTATTAAGCGTAACACAACTCATAATATCAATCTCGAAAATAAATGTGATCCCTCGTTTTACTAAATGGAAAATCAACCAATGTAGGTAATGTGTGTTTTCAATCTATTCCATCTACGTGTCAAGAAATACAGTGTGGTCATTAATTCAGTATTTCAGGTTTGTTTAATCTATCATTTATTCATGGCTAAAATAGTATCATAACTCTTTGATTATTGCTCTTTTTTTCTGGATTTGGTTCAAAACTATTCTGTACAAAAGACTACAGAACAATTTTGATCAAGCTATTTTCAATGAACAATTCCTTGTTTTTAACCAAAGTGAAAGTTAAAAGTGGGTGAAGAGAGATAATAAAATCAGAATAAGAGAGGCAATTATATCTAGTAAAGGTGCTCATTTTGGAACTTGCTTGGGTGCACAGAAATGGTAGAAGACAAGATTGTGGTTGATTAAGATGTCTTTAAATTGAGCATTCAAAGATGAAAATGAGTAATTAATATTGATTTTGCAATATGTGTGGATAAGCAATTAATGATGCCCTTCACCAACTCAACATAAAATCCAAAATAGGGCAAAAAAAAAGAACCTCTATAATAAGGCATCTCTAAACTTGCATCTGGCAGAGCAGGGGTGCGATATTTAATTTAACATTAGTCACAACTAATGGCGGCAAAACTCTGCATGCCAAACTGCATGAGTTTTTCAAGCTTTGTTGGGACCAAGGAAAACTGCCTCAGGACCTTCGTGATGCCACCATCATCACCCTGTACAAAAACAAAGGCGAGAAATCAGACTGCTCAAACTACAGGGGAATCATGCTGCTCTCCATTGCAGGCAAAATCTTCGCTAGGATTCTACTAAATAGAATAATACCTAGTGTCGCCGAGAATATTCTCCCAGAATCACAGTGCGGCTTTCGCGCAAACAGAGGAACTACTGACATGGTCTTTGCCCTCAGACAGCTCCAAGAAAAGTGCAGAGAACAAAACAAAGGACTCTACATCACCTTTGTTGACCTCACCAAAGCCTTCGACACCGTGAGCAGGAAAGGGCTTTGGCAAATACTAGAGCGCATCGGATGTCCCCCAAAGTTTCTCAACATGATTATCCAACTGCACGAAAACCAACAAGGTCGGGTCAGATACAGCAATGAGCTCTCTGAACCCTTCTCCATTAACAATGGCGTGAAGCAAGGCTGTGTTCTCGCACCAACCCTCTTTTCAATCTTCTTCAGCATGATGCTGAACCAAGCCATGAAAGACCTTAACAATGAAGACGCTGTTTACATCCGGTACCGCACGGATGGCAGTCTCTTCAATCTGAGGCGCCTGCAAGCTCACACCAAGACACAAGAGAAACTTGTCCGTGAACTACTCTTTGCAGACGATGCCGCTTTAGTTGCCCATTCAGAGCCAGCTCTTCAGCGCTTGACGTCCTGCTTTGCGGAAACTGCCAAAATGTTTGGCCTGGAAGTCAGCCTGAAGAAAACTGAGGTCCTCCATCAGCCAGCTCCCCACCATGACTACCAGCCCCACACATCTCCATTGGGGTCAACCAGTTTACCTATCTCGGCTGCACCATTTCATCAGATGCAAGGATCGACAATGAGATAGACAACAGACTCGCCAAGGCAAATAGCGCCTTTGGAAGACTACACAAAAGAGTCTGGAAAAACAACCAACTGAAAAACCTCACAAAGATAAGCGTATACAGAGCCGTTGTCATACCCACACTCCTGTTCGGCTCCGAATCATGGGTCCTCTACCGGCATCATCTACGGCTCCTAGAACGCTTCCACCAGCGTTGTCTCCGCTCCATCCTCAACATCCATTGGAGCGCTTTCATCCCTAACGTCGAAGTACTCGAGATGGCAGAGGTCGACAGCATCGAGTCCACGCTGCTGAAGATCCAGCTGCGCTGGGTGGGTCACGTCTCCAGAATGGAGGACCATCGCCTTCCCAAGATCGTGTTATATGGTGAGCTCTCCACTGGCCACCGTGACAGAGGTGCACCAAAGAAAAGGTACAAGGACTGCCTAAAGAAATCTCTTGGTGCCTGCCACATTGACCACCGCCAGTGGGCTGATATCGCCTCAAACCGTGCATCTTGGCGCCTCACAGTTTGGCGGGCAGCAACCTCCTTTGAAGAAGACCGCAGAGCCCACCTCACTGACAAAAGGCAAAGGAGGAAAAACCCAACACCCAACCCCAACCAACCAATTTTCCCCTGCAGCCGCTGCAACCGTGTCTGCCTGTCCCGCATCGGACTTGTCAGCCACAAACGAGCCTGCAGCTGACGTGGACTTTTTACCCCCTCCATAAATCTTCATCCGCGAAGCCAAGCCAAAGAAGAAGAGTCACAACTAATGTAACTTTTAAAAATATAGCTTATAAAGCTCTGAGACTATACAAAAGAAAGATTTTGGTTCAAATTAGACAGAAAAAATGCCTGCAGTCCTGCTGGCTGTTCCCTAAGTAACTTTCACTCCTTTTGGTACAATCACATTTTAGAAGGCAAAGTCCAAAACTTGCTTGCCAGAATTTTCCTGGTAGTGCTCTTAAGTTGGACTCATGAAGTATAACATGAAAGCACAAAGCTACAGCAATTCGCCAACATATTGGTCTCAACAACTGGAACCAAGCACAGAGGTTGCTTCTATATTCACTTAAATGGACGGGCACAATGCACAAAAGAAAATTGTAACTAACTTTCATTTACTGAATTATCATGGCAATACTTAATTGAAATTCAAATAATTTGAATCCATTGGTTTTGTTTTTCTAAAATATTGAAAATAAGTTGGAGTTTGCAACCATTTTGAATGCCTTTACATGTTTCCGAGTTTTGGAACCATTCAAAATTTACAGCTTGGGATATCCATCAAAGGTTTTTGCAAAATTTCTCGAACAGGGCATGGTTTGGCCTTGCATTGCATGATACGATTTAAACCTAGAAGGAACTGCTGCTGTGCAGGGCTCCCCAGTAAAGATTTAGCCTCAGGCGATTTGCATGAGGTAAGTACGGACAATTTGCAGGTTAGCTGCAGAATGTGGGTCGTTGGGATTTGACCTTTCCTGTATTATTGATGACGAATAATTACCCAGAAAGTTCCTTATAGCTTTAGTTGACAATGCTTCTTCCTAGCTGGTTAGATCCACTGCCAGTTAAATGCCTGCGAGCTCCTGCTGAATGTAAATCAGATTTTGTGCATGTGCAGTTGAAATTAAGTGTTTTCAGGGAAGTTAAATTGGGGTTTCAAGAAATGCCAAGGAATAAAATGAAAAGTAAATTAGGTCTCTAAATTGAGAATGGGTGGAGGAAGACTAAGAGCAACAACTGGTTGAAGGTACATAACTAATAGTAATGAAATTGTACAGACTGTGGGAGGGAAGATCAGACAAAAGGAATCTACATTTACCTTGTTCTTTTTACAGTTAATTTTAGGCTCCTTTTCAGAATTACTGATGTGCCAATAAGTGTGAACAAACAATGAATGAACTGAGACACAGTTAAAAAGAGACAAGACAATAACATGAAAAGTAGAAATAGATGGACAAAGAGAAGAAACAAGAAGGATTAGACACCTAGAGCACTACCTAAGTATTATCCTTCACATTTTCTTATAGATGATATCCACTGAGCACTGGCAATGTAACAATGGACCAAATATTTCATTTAATGTGTAACCAATCATTTGAATAGTGATCAGGATTAGTAATCTTCCTAATTTTTCACATCAGTAATTCTGAAAAGGAGCCTGAAATTAACTGTAATAACCCATAATTCTTTGCCAGAAATCAGATAAATCACAGTACAATCTCTGCTGGTTTACATAACAAATGTATGCAATTATGCATTTTTTTAAAATCAAAAAGCTTGCTGTGCTACCATTAATCCTTTGTGCTATTAATCTAATCACTGGAGGTCACTGTAGAACAAAAATTCACACTGTGTTGATACCTAATAAGCAAGATAATAATGACATGAAAATTCAATCTTGGGACTGATTAAGAACGACAATGTAGAGAAAAATCAAGGGAAGTATTTCTAATTACTTGATTTCATGGGAATATTACTGTTAATTGAGAATGTGAATTATTTCACAGCATACTTGAATTTGTGTCACATTTGCATCAAAAATTTTGCCATGAACAAGGATTCAACATGAAAATGTATTCACTAACTCTGTATTAGTAAAGGATAATGCTTACAATTCCGAAACATCAGAATAGTATTGGGATTTGAATTTTAATTAAAAGCCTTTATCTCAACAGCAAATGGGTTAGACAGTTTTAAGAGGAAAGGAGAGCATTATAAGAATACTTGACCGTGTAGCAGTTGTAGATGTGGAAATGCTACCTCACAATTCCAATTTCTAGTTCAGTTCTGAGCCTGTTACTGACTGTGTGCAAATTATACATACCCTCTCTGACCATGCATGTTTCTGCTGGGTGTTTTAGTTTCCTCCCACATCTTAAACAGGAATTGCCCACATTGTAAAATGTTTCTGCTGGGATTTCCTTTTACACTTTATTCTCGATAAAGGATCCAAACCAGAAGTGTTGACTGACTACTTCAATCTATGGCGCTGTCTAACTGCTGAGATCCTCCAGTGAATATTTATTTGTTCATTAAACTATTCATCAATAGGGTCACCGCCATGAATGTTAGAAATGGGCACATTCCAGCACTGGAGAATTCACTCAGCGGTGGCGGGGGGGGGTGGGGAGGAGTGGGGTGGTGCTGTCTGACACGTGGGACCTAACCTACCTGCGCCAATGGATGCGGCCGGAGGTGGACGGAGAGTCGTGAGCATGCATCAATATAGATGCTAGTGATGCTTGATGCACACTAGTGAGCGGCAGCCGGGAGGTGCGGCTGACAGCATGTGATGGCCATGAGCAGAGGGGCTGTGAATGCCTCCCTTGGTGCAGACCCTAGTCATCAAGGTTACACAGTCACATAGTACAATTATCTCTTATCCGTTTCACCTTCCCCTTGAAGGACAACAAACTCACCCATTCTCTCACCCTACAGAATCAGAATTTATTGTCAAGAACAAGTCACAAAACTTGTTGTTTTGCAGTAGCATCACAGTGTAAAATACTCAGATAAACCACCTTATAACAATAAATAAAAATAGTGCACGAAAAGTCAAAGTGAGACCTTGTCTTTGGTTCATCCTCTGGTCCTCTGGTGGACACTGTGCAAGAGGCAAACACAATATCTGCAATGATGCAGACAATCAAAAATGATCACACTTGGTGATTGTTCTTGCAGTCTATTTCCCAGTCACCATATTAGTGTTGGACTTGCAAGGGGAGAGTTTCCATTATTGGGTTGTGGAAGATGCAACAAAAGACAATTAATCAAAAGGCTTCTTGGGTGAGCTTTAGTCTTCTGGCTTACTGGTCAGCACGAACTTCAAATAATATCCAAAATTATGAGAAAAGCAGCAAATGTAAAACAATTTTAACATGAAATGGTTTGTCAAATTGTGAACTAAAAGTTAAAATTTCCCCAGGACTTGGTTTATTATTGAAGAACAGCAAAGCATTGAATTTTCAAATGTCAGAATAAAATTCCCAATGAATCTAAAGTTATAACATAACATTGATGATTTTAAAAAAACTGAATTATAACCCAGGGAGGTTTGTGGATAAACAACTTCTACTGGCAACGAAAACTTATTTCTCAGTTCATCTGTAATAACTTTTAATGATTAACTTATACTTTTTACTCTTGCAAGGAGCAATATCTGCAATCTTCAGATGTACCAAATTTTAAAGTTCTTAACTCATCCTCAAACTTTCAATCAAACAAAATAAATTCAATAATTAATTATCCATTTACTGATGGCTTCAAACCAAAAATTCACGGCATAAAACAGATAATGCAGCCTTGCCTTATCAAAAGGTTTGCTGGTGTGATCAGTAGTTTTCAAACTGCACTCCCCCAAACTCACATTCATCTTTAAGTAATCCCTATGCCATAGGTGCTCCATGATTAGTACGGCATTGCTTGAGGTGGTATGTGAGTGGAAAGAAAAATGTTTGAAAACCACTGTCTTAATCATACCAAATTGACTCTTTATGTGCAGTTTCACAACTCCAAAGGAATTGGGCCAATAACAAGTTTTCTCAAGCAAAATATTTCAGAAACAATTGGGTCAAGAGCAGTGGTTCTCAACCTTCCCTTCCCACTCACAGACCACCTTAAGCAATCCCTTACTAATCACAGAGCACTTATGGCATAGACATTGCTTAAGGTGAAATGTGAGTTTGAGGGTTGGGGTTTGAAAACCACTGGTGTAAATAATCCATCATTTACGCCAGTAAGTAACGGTGTAATTTAATCAAGTTGAAAGTGAACCAAAATTAATGAAATGGGTGGGCAGTTATTTCATCTTTTTTTCACACCATCAGTGAAGCTCATTAACTAACAGGAAAAAACTGACTTGGGGTGGCATTAATGAGTACAAGAGTGTCACCTCATCATTTATTCATTCACATAATACTTTGCACAATGTTTTCAAGTCCATTGATTTTTACATTTTCTTCAACCACTGACACCTCAACATCAATGGACAAGGAGAGGGGCAGAAACAGTACCACACCAGTAACAAGCATCAACATGGAGCATCTTTAATGCAAAATATGGCAAAAGAAACAAATTGTATTCTATTTCAAAGAAAGAGATTTGTAAAATGTTGTGACCAGATGCATGTTAGGCTTCAAAAAATGTATTTGAGGGGAAGCGGAGTTGGAGAAGTGGAATGAGTTATAGCAGCAATTCCACAGCATGGGCCATAGCAGATGATATGCTCCTTCAAAGAGAAGGAAGATACAAAGGATGATGAAAATCAAAGATACAGTTCAGAGTTAGAGCAGCAGAAATTATTATGAAAATTCTGAGAGAAAATTTAAACAAGACCAGTAAACCTGAGGTGATTTGATGCTGGAAGGGTTGAGCGGGAATGTGATTTTGGGTTGTATAGGATAATTGAGCAGCATTTTGTGCAAAATGACATTACCCAAGGCAGGATGGAAGGTCATCCACATGAGTGCATTGGAATAATCAATCCCAGGGTTGTCTGATTTGAATACACATTGGAAAAGCAAGAATAAAGGAAAATTTCTATACATTATCCAATTCTCAAATTTATAAAACTAGTTTAGATGCAAGGTAGTGTGTCATACAGTGCACAATATCAATGAAAGAACTATAAAATGTAGAAGTTCCTATTCATTAGTTTCAAGTACCCAATTATTAAATCCTTCATATATTTTACTAAGTTGATAAAAAGATTAATTACTGTAATTCATAACATTACTATTGCAAAATAGTTTGCAATTAATTCCATATGAATTACATAGCTTCAAAGCTAAGTATAATATTTTAGGTTATTAAAGACTAATACCTCAGTGAAAATAAAACCTGTCAGTTTCCACAATTGTTTCCTGTGTTATAAAGCATCATAGAGCAAATGCTCAAAAATATGCAGTGACTTACCCACATCTGGATCTGTTGCTTCGACATTTGTGAGCAAAACCTTTATTACTGTGTTTTCATACACAGATTCAATATAATGATCAGAAGAGAACACAGGCGGATTGTCATTCACATCCTCCAAAATCAGAACTACTCGTGACTGGCAGTAACGACCACCTCCATCTGATGCTCTGGTGATCAAGTTATATACTTGTGTTTCCTCGCGGTCTAAAGCTGATAATGTTTTTAATTCACCTATGGGACAATCATAACAAATAAAAGGAGTACAATGAATAATAAAATATAAAATGTTAACCTTAAAATATTCACAGAATTGATTACGTTAAACAGAATGATTCTGGAAAATCATACTCTCTTTTTCTTGGAAACAAAGTAATAATAAATGCATGCAGTTGCAGGTATCTACTATCCCATGCAATTGAATGGAACTGCTTGATCCAGACTGCTCCTCCCTCTGTCTATTCACGTTAGTTCCCTTGGCCACATTTACATCTTACGCCCCTGCAGGTCTGATTAAGCTTCAGATTAGCTACCATGATTTTGCTGTAAGACCAACAAGCTCAACACTGTTAAGGCGCCAGCAACCTGGTTTAAATCGGGCACCCTGTGATCTGCATAGGTTTTCTAAGGGTGCTTCAGTTTCCTCCCATCATACAAAATGTATTGGGTTGGTAGGTTAATTGTAATTGGGTGGCATGGGTTTCATATGCTGGAACAGACTCCTTCCGTGCTGTATCATTAAAATTTTAATTAATTATAAATTAACAGGTCTCAACTGTGAAACTGAGACCCCTCCTTCAGACCATCCTGATGGCCTTGTCACAGTTCATTTCTGTCCAAGACTGTTTTACTCATTTTTGTATTGCACTATTCTTGGAAGCCAGGATGAGGCTGAGCTTCACACTGCAGCTGGTCACTGGGTCTCCTCAAATCAAGTGTAAAACCTTGAACCATACTCCAGGCTGTGATGTTTCTTTTTTTTGTGATAAAGAAACTTGGGTTCCTTTGTATTACTTAAATTTTATTATCAACTCACAACCTCGTGGGACACTTTCATTTTGTATATCTAACCTGAGATGGGACATTCCATCTCTCATGCCCTCTAGTGGTAAGGAGGATCACCAACTCCCAACAACAACATCACCTTTCCTTAAGATGTTCAGTCTAACAACATTACACGGTAATACAGTACTCATTTCAATTTAAAGTAACACAAACATCAACAGCAAACTATTTAAGTGTGCAACTCTTTTCTCTTTTAGAGATTCAGTCTGTCAGGTGCTTTGATAATGTGAGTAGATTTTCTCAACATAGGTGCATGAGTCAGCCCCGCTGGTCTACTACTGTCTAGCACTGGCGATGTTTTCTCTGTTGCTGTACAGGCTGGATCTTCTGCATTTGTCTGTTCTTGTAGCGTCACTTGCATTTTCAGCAGACTCTTGATTCCTCCTCAGTATTTGACCACACTCTGTTCTGACAGTGTAGGACCTTGGATTTACTTCATCCAGAATAGTGGCCTTCTTGTCCGAGGTGTTGGAATCTCCGAGTCGCACTGCAGGCAGCAGACGTGTTGGGAAGTAGTGCCATCTCAGGATATTTTGATGAATGGTCAATAAGCAGCAGGTAATCCTTTCCATCCAGGTGGAGCAGATCAGTCCCAACTTTCTGCAATGGCTCCTCTGGTATGGTCATGGCTTTGTGGGATGTTTCCGACAGGTCTCACAGCTTCAGACCGTTCTGTGATGTCAGCACTTACCACCGGCCAATAAACTGTTCTGGCCCTCCTCTTGCATTTTTCCACCCCAAGGTGTCCTTCACGCAGCCTTTTCAATATCTTCACACATTGATTGAGGAATGATAATAATGCTCTGACTGAGTAGAAGCCCACTGACAACATTCAGCTCTGTTCTGACATTCACCTCTAGACAACCTTCATTCAGATTCTTGACCTTCTGCAGAACTGAATCCTTTTCTGTTTCAGCTGCGATCTGCTTGGATTTCACATCAGATACGGGAAGAGATTCAGGTTAACATGGAGATTCACATCTGTCTCTGTGGAACTCTTTGTCATTTCCCTGGACAGCACTTCAGCCAGCACAATAAGTTTCCTTGGTGTGTACACCAATTCAATGACATAATGTTGAAGCTTCATCTTCAGTGTTTGGATTTGTGGTGACATTTCACTGAGGTTTTTCTTGATTATGGCTTGTGGTCTGTCACTACCACAGATGTTGGTAGACCATACACATAGCTGTAGAATTTCTCGAGTTCATAGACCAGACCTAAGCATTCTTTATCTGTGCATTATTGACATTCAGATATGGTCCTCATCCTTGATGCCTATTCCATCTTTTGAAGCATTCGTAGATACTTTTGTCCTTCTGGCTGGGTCAAAGAACGTCAAAAGCACAGGTTCTGTAGTTAGAATGGTCTTCAGTCATCCTCATTCTTCCCATGGTTGGCCACCCAGTTGAATTTACATTTGTCATGTAACAACTTCCTCAGGTATGTTGTTTTAGAAGACAGGTTTGGTATGAATTTACCAATAAAATTGATAATTCTCAGCACTCTCAGTATGCTTTCACCTTGCTCTTGTTTGGCTCCACATCTGCCTCCAACAGCTTATCTCCCAGAAAGGTGATTTTCTTCACTCCAAACTCTGTTTGCTCTGTTCAGCTTTAATCCATTCTTCTGGATGCATTGTAGCTCTTTGATGAGCCTCTTGTTGTGTTGCTCTTGAGTGGACCCCAAGGATCATGTCATCATGTACACTTGTATCTCTCTTAAGCCTTATTATGTATTCCATTGATCTATGGAACACTTCTGGAGCTGAGGAAATTCCCAAAGGCATGCTTAAACAGGAGCATCGGCCAAAAGGTGCATTGAATGTACAGTATTTTGTGCTATCTTCATGAAGTTTTAATTGCCGGAACCCCTGGGATGCATCCAATTTAATGAAAAAGTTTGCACCGGCCATCTCACTTGCAATTTCATCCCTGGTTGGAATCTGATAATGTTCCCTCTTTCTATTTGTATTCAACTATTTTGGGTCCATGCAAACATATAGGTCACCATTCTTTTTGACACACACCATTGAATTCATCCATTCTGTGGGCTTCTCCACTATCTTCATGACCTCTAGTGATGTCATTTGGTCGAGTTCTTGCTTGAACTTGTCTTTTAGTGATGCTGGAACCCGGATCGGGGCATGTACTACTGGCTGTGCATCCTCCTTTAACTGTATCTTATCGGTGAATAGTAGAACTCCAAACCCCTTGAAGGTAAATTGATCCAGTATTTCCTCTATACTGTTCTGTGCATTGGTGCTGTAAATGCGGTAGGCCTAAGTTTTCACATACTTTGTCACCAAGCAGTGAGTCATGTCCATCTGGGACTACCACAAACATGAGGAGCTGCTCTTTACCTTTAACTTTCACCTTGAGTCTACATGTGCCTTTCATGTCAATGTGCTGTCCATCGCAGGCCTTGAGCTGAAGATAATTTGGATGGATGCATGGCTTTATCTTCATTGCCCAGAAGTTGTGTTCACAGGTCAAATTGGCCTTTGACCCTATGTCCAGCTTGAAAGGAATTTCTGCTCCATTTGCATGCAAAGGCACCACCAACTTCTCCTGCTTAAACTCTGTTCATGTTTGGATGTTCTGTGTCTGTTGGTTTGAAACCTTCCTGCACCTCCTTGCCCACAAAGAATGCTTCACTGATGGCAGTTTCTTCTATAGTGTGCCACTTTCACTTCTGTTTTGTTTCCCTTTGGAAAAATATTGCTTTGCGTAGTGATTCTGCCCTTTGCACGTACTACAGACTTTTCCATAGGCATTGTTTTGGTGCATATTGAGTGCCATATAATTTACAATTGATTGTCTCTCCATCTTTTTGTTGTCTTCTACGTCTTGTTCTCTGCTTATGTGTGCGTTCAGAAACTGTGGTGAAATTTTTGCTGGACCTTGCACTCTCATCGAACTTTTCCTTGTGCTGCCGAGCTAATTCACTGGCATGGCATATCTTCACAGCTCCAGCTCTATGTCTCGTGGCACCACACTTTCACTTTCTTGTGAATAATTCTGAACACAATTTGATCATGGATCATTGAATCTTGCAGCAATCCAAAATTCCATGTTCTTGTTTTCAATTTCAAGTCTGTTAAAAAAGTACAAGAGCTCGCTGCCTACAGCTGTAGGCACAAGTGAAACATGTACCTCTTGAACGTTTCCTTTTTTCTTTGGAGAGCAGTGTCCATCAATCATCTCAATAACTTTGTAAAACTTACCCTGGGCAAAAACAAATGCATTGAAAACCTCTAGTGCTTGAGGTCCCGCCACGATAAGTAGCCATTCAATCTTCTGAGCATCTTGTTTGTTATTGAGTCTAATAGCTTGCAGATATAACACAAATTGTTGTTTGGTCAACCGCCACTCATGGTCGACATTCCCAGTCCAATTCACAGTGTCAGGCGGCTTCATACTTTCCATGTCTTCTGCTGATATCCACTGAAACCCACTTCTGGTACTATGTGATGCTTCTTCTATTGTGATAAAGCAACTTGGGTCCTTTTGTATTACCTATATTTTGTTATCAACCCATGATCTCGTGGCACACAACCATTTTGTGCATCCAACCTGAGGTGGAACATTCCATCTCTGCCACCCTCTCGTGGTCAGAATATCACAAACTCCCAATCACCACATAGACCAGAGCAGGAATTTTACAATCAGAGCTAACATTAATACAGTGTGTAGGCTTTTTTAAATTACAAAAATATGGTGTCTATCGTAAGAAGTACAATTGAAATCTAATTTTTTTCAATTTTGATGTTAATATACTGCATTGATGATTAAAAAACAGAAGTACACCGATGTCCTTGTATAAAGTAAAATAGGACTTGAAAATACTGTATATGGTGATCCTATCAATCTTTTATACTGGTTCATTAACTGAAACTGCTGTTATAACCTTTTATGCAAAAAATCTTCTCTTTCTTTTCTTTTTCAAATATTTTCATAAAGAACTTACAAATAACACACTTCAATAAAATGATATTCAAGTTAAACAAAATTAACAAAACATTCATGATATAAAAATATACGCAAGTTGTAAATCATATCCATAATTTGTAAAGTCTACTCTTTCTAACTGATCTCAAAATGTACTGCCAAAATCCTGGTGACCTTTTTTTCTATTGTGCATTTATAAATCTGGGCTAAATTTAATAATCATATTTTTACAACTAAAGAATTAGCTGCCTGATAAAAGCAATTTAAGCAATTTTGTTAACTCTGCAATAATACTATATAATGTCTCAATGAATGGGTTATGCTTCCTATCACAGAACTAGACTACAGTGTTTCAGATCTGATCGATGATCTGATCTGAATCAGCTTACGGAGGAAGTATTCTGGTCACGATACCTCTGTCACTGGTGGTAGTCGTTACCATCTTTCAGTGAATTTTTTTTAATGCAATGTACCGTTGTCAAGTTCCTATGAAGTTAACCCTGCTTATTTCTGATATAAAATTAAATATTTAAGAAGATCTGTATTAGGCTTGCAGAACCACTTACCACTCTCTGGTTCAAGGAAAAATTTATCTGACCCAGCTCCGTGCAAAGAATACCGTATTTCTGCATTAGTCCCAATGTCAGAATCCTGAGCACCAATCTTTAGAATAACTTGATTTGGCAGAATATCTTCCACTATAGTTTCTGTGTAGGTGACCTGCAAGAAATTTATGATTGGGGACACAATTCAACGTTTAAACAATAATTTAAACACCAGAATACCCAATAGGGCCCTCTTGTCAGTCAAAATGTAATAGAGAAATAGAATAGGGAATTATTTACCTGGTCACACACTGGGTTGTTATCATTGGTATCTAATACACTGACTTCCACTACTGCTCTTGAAACAAAGAGTCCATCAGTCGCTGTAATATTCAGTTGATAAATATCCTGCTCCTCGCGATCTAAAGGTCTCTTCACATAGACCTTCCATTCATTCTGAACCAGACCAAGAGCAAACTTTCCTTTAGGATTTCCACCTAAATATATATATACAGAGGAAAAATGAAAAATGAAATTAAATTTTGAACATGATAGATAACATTTCAACAAAATATTCTAAAATCAGTAGTTGTATCTAAATTTAATTACAGGGTTCCATCTTTCAGTTTTTCTTGTTCATCTACTGATGGAGTAAATAGAGCCTGGAAATTGTCATGAAGGGAGCTCAGACCTTTTAAATGGTAACAGTCTGTATCAATCCAGTTTACAGTCTTCAACATAAGCATGAAAATATCAATATGCAAACCAAGCACTCCACTCAGATTTTAAAAAAAGGTCAATTTCAGTAATTATAGCACAATGCACTCCACTCAAAAATTTGGATCGACTGACTCTCACCTATTGATTTCAGAACGATGGGTAGAAGGTAAAACATGGATTAATGCTTAAAAGATGGAATGAATGAAGTTTTCATTGTGCACATGAGAATGAGTCGATTGATATTAGGTTCCCTCTTTCATCCCCGCACGCCCCAATCTTCTCTCTGCCACAACCCATCCCCTCAACTTTGTACAGGCTCTGTAACCAACCCACACCCCCTATCAGTTGCTGGCCTCCAATGCTATCCATGCTTCTTCTTAACTTTTTTTTTCTTGCACTGAGTCATATCAATAACAACATCCACAAATGATCATCATCAATATATGTATCGTGACATTTCTTCTTCCCTGCCTTTCCTCTCTCTCCCCTTCCCCACCCCTCTTCAAAAATCAATAAATAATAAAACACATAAAACAAAGAAATATAAAAAAAAAACAAAATAAGTTGTATCATCTACTTTCACATTGTTAAATCTTATTGTGCCCATAATTATGTTGTTTTACGAGATGGAGGTTTGTGGTCGGCATTCTCCGACATATTTTTTGTATGGTTCCCAAATTTGTTCGAATAATGTAATTTGTATGTAATTTTTTTCTAATGGAATACACTTGTTTATACCACTGTTGGATTTTAAGGTTTGTTTCCCATTTCCAGATTTTCATAATATATTTTTTGGCTACTGCTAGTGCTATCATAATAAATTTTATTTGGGCTTTGTCTAATTTTAGTCCTAATTTTTTTGTCTTATATTATTTAACAGAAATTCTTTTGGATCTTTTGCTATTTTTTTTGTGATTCTGTTTAATATTAGGTTTAGATCTTCCCAGAAAGTTTTTACTTTAGAACATGTCCAAATTGGATGTAATGTTGATCCAGACTCTTGTTTGCAATGAAAACATCTATCCGATGTTGTTGGGCACCACTCTTTTAATTTCTGTGGAGTAATATATAATCTATGTAGCCAGTTATATTGAATCATACATAATCTACTATTTATCGTGTTCCTCATTGTTCCTCTACATAACTTCTCTCATGTTTCGTTCTTTATCTCTGTGTTTAAATCTTTTTCCAAACTTTGTTTCAGTTTATACTTTATTTCATCTTCTTTATATTGTAATTTGAAGTACATGTTTGTAATACATTTTTAATCTCACTGGAGATCCAAATAGCCCTGGAACACCTGGACAGTAAAGATGGATTCATCAGGATGCTCTTCATCAACTAGAGTTTGTCATTAAATATCATCATCCCCTCAAAAATGATCAGAAAACACCAAGATCTGGGACTCAACACCCCACTGTGTAATTAGATCATGGATTTGCTAATCTCCAGACCATAATCAGAGATGATCGGTAAGAACATTCTCCTCCACAATCTTCATCAGTATCAGAGCACCACAGGGCTGGGTTCTTAGCCCCCTGCTCTACTAACTTTGCACCTACAACTGTGTGGCTCAGTACGACAATAACACCATCTACAAATTTGCCAACAATACCACATTAGTGGGTTGTATAAAGAAAAGCAATGAGTCAGCATACAGGAGGGAGATTGAAAACTTGGTTGAATGGTGCACCAACAACAACCTTGTACTCAATGTCACCCAAACCATCGAGCTGATTGTTGATTTCAGGAACGTAAAACCAGAGTTATATGATCCAATGATCATTGGGGGATAAGAGGTGGAGAGGGTGATCAAATTTAAGTTTCTGGGAGTTACTATCTCAGAGGATTTTTTCTGGACTAAACACACTAAAGGCATTGTGAAGAATGCGTGTAATTTCTCTACTTCCTCAGGAGTTTGCAGAGGTTTGATAAGATACCAGAAATCCTGGCAAATCTTTACAGATGTGTGGTGGAAAGTGTATTGACTGGCTGCATCACAGTCTGGTATGGGGACACTAATAACCTGAGTGTAAAGCCCTCCAAAAGGTAATGGATAGAGCCCATGACATCACAGGCAAAATCCTCCCTACTGTTGAGAACATCTACAAGGAACACTGCCGACGGAGAACAGCAGCATCATTAAGGATCCACACCACTCAGCACATGCTCTGTTCTTGCTGCTGCCATCGGGAAAGAGGTAGAGGTGCCACAAGACTCACACCACCAGGTTCAGGAACAGCTGCTACCCCTCCACCATCAAATTCCTCAATGACAAACTCAATCAGGGACTCATTTAAGGACTCTTACTTGGGCACTTTATTGATTTTTTTATTGTATTGCATAGTCAGTTTGTTTACATTTGTTAACTGTTTACAGTTTCCTAGTTGTTTACATGTGTATGTTATGCAGTTTTTTTTCTGCACTACCAACAAGTGGTAATTCTGCCTTGCACACAGGAAAAAAAGAATTTCAGGGTTGTATGTGATGACATGTATACACTCTGATAATAAATCTGAATGTGAAGACCCCTCTCTCTGGTAAACACTGAAGCAAGGTATTCATTTTGAACCTCCCCTACCTCATCTGCCTCCAGGCACATGTTGCCTCCTTTATCCTTAAGCAACCCTATCTTCACTCTTGTCATCCTTCTACTTTTCATGTATGTATAGAATGCCTTTGGGATTTCCTTAATCCTACTTCCCAAGCCCTTCTTGTGCACCCTTCTAGCTCTCTTAAGTCCTTTCTTAAGTTCCTTCCTGGCTACCATATAAATTCTCAGGAGACCTTCCTGTTTTTTTTTGCTTCCCTAACCTTATCTATGCTTCTTTCTTCCTCATAACTAGCTGCCTCGTCTCCTTTTTAAACCATGGTTCTCCTTTCCTATCCATCTTTTCCTGTCTCAGTGGGATGAACTTATCCAGAACCCCAGACAAGTGGTCTCGAAACATTTTCCACATTACTTCTGTGCTTTTTCCTGAGAAGATCTCTTCCCAGTTTACTCTCCCCAGTTCCTGCCGAATCTCAACATAATTTACCCTTCCCCAGTTGAACACTACCATTTTGTTTACACCCATTCTTGTCCATAGCTATGCTAAACTTCAGTGAGTTGTGGTCACTTTCACCTAAATACTCTATCACCAAGATGTCTGCCATCTAAACCAGGTTCATTACTCAGTACTGGATTTATTATCACCTCTCCTCTCATCTTGTTAGCTTGTCCACATACTGTGTCAGCGATTCTTCTTGGATATACTTAACAATTTAAAATGTTTATTCAAAAGGTTTATAAAGATAATTATTAGCTTTCTTGTGCCCAAAAGTTTCATCTTAATTTTCAAAGCTTCCATTGAAGAGCAGACATGAGTGGAAATATGAACTCCTATGATGTTTACTTGTAGGCATGAACAGGTGGTCTACATTTGGCACAATATTTTAAAAAGTAGCATACACAATTGTAAGAAACCTACTTATACTGAACACAGTTTAGCTCAATTTTCAAATGTATTTTTTATCTTGGTTATGCCTGAAAGGAATGAATAGTGGCGAAAAAAAAAGAGTAAATTCAAAAGGTCTCTTTAGCCCTTCCTTTCCTGGAGCAATAAAGGCAAATGGCAAATCAATTTGCTCATTTGTCCTTCGCAGGTTAAGAATTATTTTTTTCAGTAACTGAAATTAATTTCTGATTAGAATCTAATTATGGACATAACAGCATACTTTTAGGTGATTTCAAATGTTGCTGATTTCTAACTACCATTGTGAAGATCATGAACATATAGCAGAAATTATTTCACTGATTATCTATCATAGACAGAAAATTGTTTCACTTATACAGGTTCATTATGGTTTCTCAGAATGTAGGAGGCGATGAAAGCTTATCCTGACAAGATTATTGTGGAACGTTTACTCAACCATACTGACTATCCTTTGTGGTGAGTTCATAATTTACTGAGCTACATTGCAGTGGAGTTACAGTGAATAACAATGGTATAGGACCAGTAAATAGAATGCTGGAGAAACTCAGCTGGTCAAACAGTGTCCCATGCCATGGGACCAAACTCATATAGGTTTAGATGGTAGAATTCCTTCCCTTCAAGATAATGGTGACATAGCTGCATTTTTCAAAATGATCCTGATCATTCATGATCAGTTTTAATGTTGGTTATAATTACCATCCTTTTTCAGACTGATCTGTTTCTTATTTCATCGCTCTAAGTTGTTAATGCAGTATCACAATCAAATTTCAAATGCATTTGTCCAAATTTCAAATGTATTTGTCAAATTGTCCAAATGCATTTTATCAAAAATGCTGCTTTATGTATTTTTATGTATTTTGTCTGATTATCCATCACATCAATATCCTGTGATGTCAAACAGTGTGCAACTCATAATTTGACTTCACTTGTGCCCATCAAAAATATGAAGCCTTCACACCAAGCACTGGTTAAAGAAATATCTTACTTGTCTTCTGCCATAAAGTCTGAGGCTTCCATTGTCTTAAACAGAAGTCTGCCTTTTGATAGTCTGCCTTTCTTCATGCAATCTCTTATATTCACTGCCAATGTCCTTAGTGCCCTGGTTACATATCTCAAACTTTCTATCTGCAGAACTGGATTTAATCACCTATCTGGCCATCCAACACACTCAATTCCCAATGCTCTTGATTTCTCATTTCCAATGCTCTCGTCATGGTATTCTGACATAAAATTTGCAGCACATTCCACAACACATAATGCTTTGAACATTGTCTACGAGAAAAAGCTCATTGCAAAGTCTAATTGAAAACTGCCACATTCCCCTCTCTCAACCCCAATCACACAGCTTCCACTCCCATACCTGTCATGATAATGAATATGTATGAGATGTACCGGAAGTCACGTGGTATGAGAGAGAGATAAGAGCACAAGCAGGAGAACAAAGGAAACTGGAAAATAAAAAGACACTGAGAAGTTTACCTGATAAAACTTGTGTTTAATGTTTTATTAACTTCACATTTCGGGCCACAAATGTGACATTGGCGACGAGGATGAAAGAATCTTGAAGAAAATTAAAGACTAAACAAGATTACAGAGGATTACAGACAACTTCAAGGTGATAACAATTTTCTCTTTGACTCAGTACTTTTGGGGCTGGAATAGTTCCTCATGGCTGGGGCAGACGGTGACTTTCTAACGCATAGTGGAATTGCTCATTTTGACCCAACGGGTGATGAAAGCACTGTAAGTGTGAAGTGGAAGGCATGGCTGGAAGAATTTGAATCCTACGCCGACAGTCGTGGCCTATTTCTAGATACTGGTACAGTTGAACAAAAAGCGCAGAGAAGGGTGTTACTTCTTTTCAATGCTGGACCCACAGTTCGGGAAACATTTAAGACACTTTTGAATACTGGAAGAAAGGATGAGTACCGGAAAGCGGTAGATGCATTAAAAGCACACTATGTAGTGACACCGAATGCTACATTTCAACGCCATTTGTTTCGGAGAACGAGACAAGAAGATGGCCAGACAATTGCTTAGTACGTGACGAGACTATGCCAGCTAGCTGTTGGATGCAATTACATGCCAGCTGATTTGGACAACCAATTATTGGATCAAGTCGTACAACACTGCAGATCAGATAAACTCAGAAGACGTCTACTGGAAAGAGGGAGTGAGTTGGAACTCACCGATGCTTTAGCCATTGCTGCTGCATTAGAAGCTGTTGAAGGGCAATTTCATACCATGACCCTGAAAGACAACTCAAGCCAGCAAATTAAGAGGCTCTCACATCGCCATAACCAGCCAAGATATACGTCGACACATGACGTGGAGTGTTATCGATGTGGAAACCGAGGTCACTTTGAAAAAGACCCATATTGCCCGGCCAAAGGCAAAGTTTGCAGAAAGTGTGGAGGTAAGGACCACTTTGCAAAGAAGTGCAAAAGCAAGTCCAATGCAGACCAGAAGAGGAAGAGTACAACTTCCAAAGGCAAAGCCTGAGGGAAAGGAAAGTATCCTGGAAAGAAAGATACCATTCGCCAGATAGACGGTGACAATGATGATACCCAGGAGGGACAGAGTTGTTACCAATTTACGTTGAATGAAGTACATTATGAGAAGGTCCCAGTGATCATTGGTGGAGTGACAGTGCAGGTCATTGTAGACTCAGGCAGTGACAGTAATGTGATTGATCGACATTTATGGGAGAAGTTGAAAAGGAAAAAGATCATCTGTACCTCAAAGAAGTGTTCCAAGAAACTGTATCCATACACAGCAACCAAGCCATTGCAGACCATTGGATGTTTTACTGCAACTGTTGAAGCTGAAGATAAGTACACGGAAGCAGAGTTTATGGTCATAGAAGAGAGGGGAGAATCATTGCTGAGTAGAAGCACAGCGCAAGACCTGGCAATACTTCATATTGGAGCTTGTGTCAATTAAATTCAGTCATACGAGGATATGAAGCAAGAATTCCCCGCAGTCTTCCAAGGAGTAGGAAAGCTGAAAGGTCGACAATTGATGCTAGCGGTAGATGAAACGGTCAAACCCAAGGCACAACCAATGCGCCGAACTCCGTTTGGACTTCGTGGGAAAGTCGAAGCCAAAATTAAAGAATTGATCGAACAAGACATTATTGAACCGGTGGAACATTTGACACAATGGGTCAGTCCCGTAGTGATTGTGCCCAAACCAAAGGGTGACTTAAGACTATGTGTTGACATGAGAATGGCCAATAAAGCTATAATTAGAGAACGACACCCTATACCAACGGTGGAGGAAATACTTCAAGAACTAACTACCAGCAAGGTATTCTCAAAAATTGATCTGAAATGGGGCTATCATCAATTAGAGCTGGATCCAGGTTCCCGAGATGTAACAACATTTGTGACTCACTGTGGATTGTATCGTTACAAAAGACTATCATTTGGAATTAATGCAGCTTCGGAGATCTACCAGTATGAAATCCATCGAGTGATTCAAGGCATTCCTGGAGTTGCCAACATTTCTGACGACATCATAGTCCATGCACCAACGAAGGAAGAGCATGACAAACGGTTGAGGCATGTACTATCTAGACTACAGGAGGCAGGCCTTACCGTGAATGGAAACAAGTGCCAGTTTGGTGTGTCAGAAATGGATTTCATGGGACACAGACTTACACGGGAAGGACTAAACCCTGCAGAGGCCAAGGTGAAAGCTATTGCAGAGGCATGTGCACCTCAGAACGCAACAGAGGTGAGGAGTTTCCTGGGATTGGTCAATTTTTGTGCAAAGTTCATTCCTAATTTCGCTACAGTGGCAGAACCACTAAGGAAACTAACCAGGAAAGGTGTACCATTTCATTTTGGATCTGAGCAGAAGAAAGCGTTCACAGCGCTGAAGCAAAGCCTGACAGATGCAAAAACTCTTGGATATTACGAACCGGCGGCATCAACCAAAGTCATAGCGGATGCCAGCCCAGTTGGTTTAGGAGCCGTGTTGGTCCAGATGCATGATGGAGAACCAAGAATCATTGCCTATGCCAGCAGATCGTTATCAGATGTGGAAAGAAGATATTCTCAGACAGAGAAAGAAGCACTCGGACTTGTATGGGCCTGTGAGAGGTTCCATGCATATTTAGACGGCATTGAATTTGAACTCATCACAGATCATAAGCCATTAGAGGTGATCTATGCACCTAGATCCAAACCATGTGCCAGAATAGAGAGATGGGTACTCAGACTACAACCCTACAAATATAAAGTAATCCACATTGCAGGGAAAACAAACATTGCAGATCCGCTGTCCAGATTGGTGAAGGATGGTGGTCCACAATCCAAGTCAGAATTGGGAACAGAAACAGAGAGCTTTGTACGCTTCGTAGCTATTCAGTCGACACTGAAAGCTGTGACTACGAAGGAAGTCGAGAGAGAATCCAAACGTGATCCAGAACTTATGGAAGTAAGAGAATGCATAGAGTGGACAATGCGACAAGTGTACTCACAAGGCTTACATTCCCATTAGAGACGAACTTTGTTGCATCGGACAGTGTGTATTAAGAGGTTGCAGATTGGTGATACCACAAAGATTGAGACCGAAGATCGTTTCCTTAGCGCATGAAGGACACCTAGGTATTGTTGGTACCAAGCAAAACCTCAGAACCAAGGTATGGTGGCCAAGTTGTGATAAAGACGCAGAGAAATTTGTTAAAACTTGTCACGGATGTCAAATCACAAGTAGGAGTAATCCGCCAGAACCGATCCGGAGTACGCAACTCCCGACAGGACCATGGATCGACGTAGCTGTTGATTTTCTTGGACCTTTACCGACGGGTGAATCAATTATGGTAGTGATAGATTACTACAGCAGATACTATGAGTACGTGGTGTTGAAGTCCACATCCACTGAAAAAACAATACAAGCGTTAGCAGAGATATTCGCAAGATATGGATTACCTGTTACATTATACTCTGAGAATGGTCCACAATTCATTTCAGAGACATTTGCGGAATACATGAGGACCACAGGTATCCACCATCATAAAGTAACTTTGAAATGGCCGCAAGCCAATGGAGAAGTAGAGAGACAAAATCAGTCCATGAAAAACGATTGAGGATTGCACACGCTGAAGGACAAAATTGGCAAGGAGCATTGCTATCTTATGTGGCTGTCTATCAAGCAACGCCTCATGCAACCACTGGAAAAAGTCCTGCAGAAGCATTTTTTGGGAGAAAAATCCGCACAAAAATGCCAGAAATAAAGGAAATCCGAGACGACCAGGAGATGAGGGACCACGATGCTGAAAAGAAAGGTGCAGCAAAGCTGTACACAGATTCGAAACGAGGAGCCAAGTACTCAGACATCATGCCAGGAGATAATGTTCTAGTGAGGCATGAAACTGGTGGTAAGCTGGACACACCTTATTACCATCAACCCTATACTGTCGTATCCAGAAGTGGCAGTATGGTGACAGTCAAGTCTCCGACTGGAGTCCTGTATAAGAGAAATGTATCAGGTGTAAAAAGGTACCAGTCCAGAGATACATCGAGCGAAGAGGTTGAAAGACCAATACGAGTTGCTGAAACTGAGAGACCTGATGATGTTCCAGAGGCAGTTACCAGCACTCCTGATGAAGTGACTAGAGCGCCAGAAACACTCGAAGACGTGGCGAGCAGTATTTCCGACGCCGAGAGTGAACAACCGAGAAGCGACGACAATATCGCAGGCAGGCCGAAACGAAACCGGAAAGTGCCCAAACGATACGAAGACTTTGTGCCTTAGTTTTAATAAGAACTTTGGGACAGTATTTAATCTTATATCATAAAGTGCATGTATGAGTGCTGTAGGAAGTAAATTTTATGTAGTTGAGTTATAGTATTACCATTAGTTATGATGTTTGTATGTTTCCGAGGGATATTGGTAAGTGAAGGTGAAGTTTATTTCTGATTAAAGGAGGGATGTCATGATAATGAATATGTATGAGATGTACCGGAAGTCACGTGGTATGAGAGTGAGATAAGAGCACAAGCAGGAGAACAAAGGAAACTGGAAAATAAAAAGACACTGAGAAGTTTACCTGATAAAACTTGTGTTTAATGTTTTATTAACTTCACATTTCGGGCCACAAATGTAACAATACCTACTTTTAATATGCCTTTCAAATTACTGCTGAGTTTCAAGCCCTCTGTCTCTTACAGAGATATATCACATAATGTTACATATAATGATATACACCCTAATCATTGAGTCAAGACTCCAAAGCGCATAAAGGCTCCAATGTTAAACCACAAATTGAAGTGTTTTTCAGTAAACAGGAAGCAATAAAATAGTTTTCTGAGAAGTAAAGAAAAGCTATAATTTTGATACATCTCAATTAATGATTAATAAATATAATGTTAAACCACAAATTGAAGTCTTTTTCAGTAAACAGGAAGCAATAAAATAGTTTTCTGAGAAGTAAAGAAAAGCTATAATTTTGATACATCTCAATTAACGATTAATAAACATTTAAATGTACTCAATTGAATAGCTTCAAGATTCTTCCTTCAGTGTAAAGTAATGTATTGCCACTGCACAGCACTCACTCGAGAGAAACAATAGCAGATGGTGGCATTCTCACTCAGGATTCCCTTGGTTTTAAAAACCTCATCCATGTCTTTTCTGCAGATGGGTATTTCTCCAATGGCAAAATAAAATTCTCTCATGGTCAACTTAATCTTACACGTAATTGTACAGCTGAGATGTTATTAGTTCTGCTGTTCATGATACAATTCACTTCTGCTCAAATTTACCTGTCACTCAATGACTCGCTGTTGTTGCCTCTATGGGTGACCTTGAACTATATTTAAGAGTTAGTGCATTTGTCTGCATAAAAGTTTCAAATGTGGCTAAAGTTGTAGTTCATCATTGAAGTACATTTACAAAATTTAAATAAAGCAGTAACGAATGGAATGATTTTGACAAGTTACTTATCAAATTTCTGCAGTGATAGTATGGCAGAAATTTGTAGCACCAATTTTTGTTTCCAGGGTGACTATTCTCCTCAGCATGGAATTGTGAGCACAGAACAAAGGACCATTTGGCTTGATATGTCCATGCCACTTCTTTGTGGGGGCTGGGGATTTGAAATTCCTGAAAAAGATATTGCTGGGCAGTTGAAATTTACATTTAACATGGAGCAGAGCAAATTAGGTTTATTTAAACTAGGGGAGAGATGCAACTTTTGTGCTTCTGGAGGGATTTTCATTGCACCAGACTTAATTCTCCCAACAAAGACTGTAGTGCAATTTTAACTTGATCATGATTTTCACCCTCATTAGCTGAAAAGCAAGAATCCTTATTCACTTCCAGAATAATCAACTGTTGATAAAATGGTTTCCCCTGAATGGAGAAAGGACTACATTCTTTGTTGAATTTGTCCATAGCATTCTGCAGCCTCATTTCTTCCTCTTCATATTTATTTCCTTCTATTTTCAAGGATACGTGTGTGCTCAAACCTTTAGATAAACGGAATTGGCTCAAAGGTGATGGAGACTACCAACTGTATATTGGGGGCCTCTATGGGTGAGGAGGAAGATTCTCATCAACCAAAATCTTCTCCACTTAGAATTTACAGGTGACTATCCTCATAGCTTATATTTGCTGAGGAGTACCATAATTTCTTCAAGTTTGTGACCCACTGTGTGCTCACATACTGTACATCTTCACTCATGTACCTGGATTACTCTCACAGCGAAAGATCTAGCTCATCTTTACACTTGCCTCAGGATCATTTTCTGACTCCTGCAACTGAATACCCCACACTTCATAGATTGCTACTCAGAGTTGCATCCCAGATGTCATCCAAACTCTTGAGTCAAGGAGAGACATCAACTATATTTTCTTTTGGGCAAAAAGAAGGCAGAGAAGGCACGGAAAACTGTGCCATATCAGACTTTTCCATCAATCGGACTTATTATAAAACCTCACTGACATTGTCTCTCTTTTCCTCTCTCTGCTCGTCTTCAGAAGTTTGACATTGTTCTTGTGGCAGAGAAAAATAATGCAAAAATAAAAGCTTACAGTGTAGCAGGTAATACTGGCATGGATGGAAGAATAGTTGGCTAGAGTAGACAGAGAGTAAGTGCGGAGGAATAGTTGGCTAGAGTAGACAGAGAGTAAGTGCATATACGTCTTTTTTTGGTTGGCAAGGTAACAAATGGTGTCCTGCAGTGATTGGTGTTGGGGAATCAACTTTAATGATATAACTGAACTGGATGAATGGACACTAGAATGGTTGCTAAATTTACTGATAACAAAGAGAGTTAGGAAAGTAAGTGGTGCAGGCAATAAAACAATATAGATAGGTTGAGCAAGCAAGAACCAGGCAAATGGAGTATTATAAGGGAAAAATGTTATTTTATCCATATTGTCAGTAAAAAAAATGAAATAAAAACCCAACTTGTTAAACACTGAGAAACTGCAGAGTTCTGGGGTGAGAGGAAACCAGGCCTGTCCTTGCGCGTGATCATGAAAAGGCATCTAAGCAAGTACTCCATGTAGTTAGATCAAAACTAACAGAACATTGTAATTTATTGTGAGAACAACTGAATAGAAAATGAGGGATTTTATGTTTGTTACGTAGGACATTGATGAGACCATATCTGGAATACAGTGGACAATATGGGTCTCTTTATCTAGGGGGTGATGTTAATTGCCCCCACCTTTACCATTTTGTGTGGTAGCTTGTACCACATATCTACATCCAAATATAATCATATTTTCTCTTTTTCAGTCTAATTGGAAAATCTTGTCTCCTTTAAATCTCTCCCCTTTTACTGCACTCCTTTGACCTCTAGATATAGACTCCCCTACCCTGGAAAGAAAGTAATAATGCATCTTATCTATGTTCCTCAAAGTCATCACCCCTCAGCTTATTTTGCTGCAAGGAACAGTCTCTTCCAATAACTCAAGCCTTCCAGTGCGACCAATGTCCTTGTCAATTATTTCTACACCTTCTCTAGGTTAATCACATCCTTCTTATAATATGATGAGCAGAAGTGCGCACAATATTCCAGATGCAGTCTCTTCAACATCTCATTCAACTAAAACATAATGTCCCAAGTCTGATACTTAATGCCCCATCTAATGAAAGAAAGTATGCCATACAACATCTTCATCGCCTTGTCTACTTGTGTGCTCATTTTAGGAAGCTATGTACCTGTACCCATAGATCTCTCTCTGTTCTACAATACTCACCAGGGGCCTATCATTCATTGTGTATACTCTGTCAAGGGTTAATTTCCCAAAATGTATCTCTTTACACCTGTCTGAGCGAAATGCCATCTGCCATTTCCTGGCCTATTTTCTCCAGTAGATTCCAAATATGTTACCTCCTGCATGATGAGTTTTTATTTTTCAAAATAACCTTTGGTGTGACACAATTTTAAATGCATTTTTAAAATCTCTATGTTTAGTACAATTGACTGATTCCCTTTTATCTACATCGTAAGCTACTTCTTCAAAAAGGGATAATAAAATGGTCAAATGTGATCTCCTTTTCTCAAAACCACAGTCATTGGCTCATGGGTTATAGTTTTTTTTCCTCAATGTTCTGAAGTGACTCCATTCATGATAGTTTCTAGCATTTTCCTTGTTTCAGATAACTCTTTGTGGTTTCATGCTTTCTGCCTTCTCTTTTTGAATTAAAGCATTATATTTGCTATTTTCTAATCTAATTTAATTGAATCTAATGGTATGAGACGGGAGTTGAGTAAGATTGATTGGGTGGTGTTTATGGGGGGGTTGACGGTGGATAGACAATGGAAAGCATTCAAAGATCTAATGGTAGAATTGCAGAAATCATTTATACCGGTTTGACATAAAAATAAACCAAAAAAGGTGACTTAACCGTGGATAACAAGGGAAATTAGAGACAGCATTAGGTCCAAAGAGAGAGTATATCAATTGGCCAAAAAAAGTACCAAATCCGAAGACTGGGAACAGTTCAAGATGCAGCAAAGGAGGACAAAGGGAATAATCAAGAGGGCAAAAAATAACCTCCCAAGGATGTTGGGAAACACAGAGACTAATGCAAGGGAGGAGCTTAAGGAAATCAGTATCTCTAAGGACATGGTCTTGGGGAAAATGAAGGGATTAAAGGCCGATAAATCCCAAGCGCCTGATAATCTACATCCTAGGGTACTTAAAGAAGTGGACATTCAGATAGCAGATGCTTTAAGAATTATTTTCCAGAACTCGATAGACTCATGGATTGGAGGGTAGCTAATGTTACCCCACTATTTAAAAAGGGGGGTAGAGAAAAAGCGGGGAATTATAGGCCGATGAGCCTTACATTAGTAGTGGGCAAAATGATGGAATCCATTATTAAGGATGTAATAGCGGAGCATATGACTAGCAGAGAAGGGATCGGACAGAGTCAACATGGATTTAGAAAAGGTAAATCGTGCTTGACAAATCTATTGGAATTCTTTGAGACGGTGACAGGTAAAATAGATGGGGGAGAGCCAGTGGATGTGGTGTACTTGGATTTCCAAAAGGGCTTTGTTAAGGTCCCACATAAACGACATGCATGCAAAATCAAGGCTCATGGGATTGGGGGCAAGGTATTGATGTGGACTGAGAACTGGCTGACAGAAGACAGAGAGTTGGGATAAACGGCTCATTTTCTGAGTGGCAGGCGGTGACCAGGGGGGTGCAACAGGGATCTGTACTGGGACCCCAGCTGTTCACAATTTACATTAATGATCTAGATGAGGGGATTGGATGTAATATCTCCAAATTTGCAGACGACACTAAGCTAGGAGGGGTTGTGTGCACTGAAGAAGAGGTCAGAAAGTTCCAGTGTGATTTGGATAAATTGGGGGACTGGGCAGATACATGGCAAATGCACTACAATGTGGATAAATGTGAGGTTATCCACTTTTGTAATACAAACCGGAGGGCAGATTACTATTTGAATGGCAAAAGATTGGGAGATGGGGAAGTGCAGAGAGACCTAGGGGTTCTTGTGCACCAGTCACTGAAGGCGAGCATGCAGGTACAGCAGGCGGTTAAAAAGGCAAATGGTTATGTTGGCCTTCATATCAAGAGGGTTTGAGTATAGGAATAAGGATACCTTACTGCAGCTGTACAAAGCCTTGGTGAGACCACACCTGGAGTATTGTGTGCAGTTTTGGTCGCCTTATCTGAGGAAGAATGTTCTTGCAATGGAGGGAGTGCAAAGGCGATTCACCAGGCTGATACCTGGAATGGCTGGAATAACTTATGAGGAAAGATTGTGCAATTTGGGATTGTACTCGCTGGAGTTTAGAAGATTGAGAGGGGATCTCATAGAGACCTATAAAATTCTGGCAGGACTTTATAGAATGGATGCAGAAGGGATGTTGCCAAAGATGGGGGAGTCCAGAACCCGGGGCCATGGTTTGAGGATAATAGGCAAACCATTTCGAACCGAGATGAGGATGAATTTCTTTACCCAGCGGGTGGTGAATCTGTGGAATTCATTGCCACAGAGGGCAGTAGAGGCAGGTTCATTAAATATATTTAAGAGGGAATTAGATATATTTCTTCAGTATAAGGGAATTAGGGGTTACGGAGAGAAGGCGGGGATGGGGTGCTGAACTTTAAGATCAGCCATGATCTCACTGAATAGCAGAGCAGGCTGGAAGGGCCGAATGACCTACTCCTGCTCCTATCTTCTATGTTTCTATGTAACATAGTTTATGAAGATTAGGGAACACCCTTTCTCTCACAGGGTTGTGAGCCTTTGGAACTCTTCCTTAAAGGCAGTGGAAGCTTATTTCTTGATAAGCAAGTAAGTGAAAGTGGATAGATGGGAATCTAAAGTTGGTCTTGTTAAGTGACAATGAAAACTTGAGGATTTGAGTGAGCTCTTCCTGGTCCTAATTTATATGTATGTTTGGCTTACATTATGTTTTCAATTTCAAAGCATTGTTACTTTGTCCTCTGAACTTAGTTAAAAGATCATAATACCACTTTGAAAAATATGTTATCATCTTTGGCTTTATAACTTCTAGAAAAATATTTCAGAGTTGTATCCTAATATTGGTCTTACTAAAAGTATATGGATTTTATGTTACATTTCTGATCAGATGAAATTTTTGTATAATCTACATTATGGTAGTTACATAATTTATATGATTATATAATTTATTTGTTAATTCACAAGACGAAACTGACATGTATTTGTACAGTATATTCAATATCTAAAACACGATACCATTAATAATGCTTATATAAAATGTTAATCTGCTTTAAAATAATGTGTTCTTAAATATCAACATTGCATTACAAATGGATTATAAAGAGGGCCCAAATTTACTAATATACTTAGAGCACAATCAGTTATTCATTAATTAGTTTAATTTTTTTTCCCCCATAATCAGTGAGCTCAAAATCTTGCTACCATACTCCAACATGTGTTTTATCCTGGCATCTCCATCATTACCCACAATGTTCAGTCTTAAACGCATGACTCACCTGTAATATGATAACTGACTTGACGATTTATTTCAGATGTATCTTCATCCCTTGTACTGAGGACTGCAACAACCTCTCCAAGTGAATCATTCTCTCTCACAGATCCACGATATATCTCATTCACAAAATTTGGAGAATTGTCATTTATATCTGTGACAGTTACTTGCACTATTGCAGTTGAAGATAGGGGTATAATCTCTCCATGGTCCATAGCTGTTACGGTGAAAGTGTAGGTTGGTTGCCTTTCGTGGTCGAGATCTTTAAGTGTCCTAATCCAGCCACTGTTGGTGTCAATGGCAAATATATCCATAATGTCTTCAAGTTCCAATTGAGTAGCTGGCAAAATATTGTAGCTGACCTGTCCATTTCCTCCTGAATCGTCATCGACTGCTTGGACTTGGATCACTTTAGTTCCTATTGGCATTCCTTCCATTATCACAGCCTCATATGGATTGGTTTGAAAAAGAGGTTTATTGTCATTCAAATCGCTAACTTCAATTTTGACAACAGTTGTTAAAATTATGTCAGTTCTCCCATTATGAACAGTGACTGCAACCAAAAACTCAAAAAAAGGATTTGTTTCATAATCAAGTTTCTTGTCCAATTTTAACACCCCAGTGTGTGAATCAATAACAAATACTGCATCTTGGTTATATTTTGATAATCCTCCATTGATTGTATTAAAGAGAACAGTCTGATGGGGCAAAACTTGGATTGTGCCAACTGTACTTCCTATGGGGGCATCCTCTGGAAGCATGAATGAATATTGATGCTGTAGAAAGGCTGGGAGGACTGTTTCAGGAGAAAGAACATGAAAGTATACAGGGACCAGAACACTTCTCACAGGAACTCCTCCATCCGAGGCTTTCACGAAAAATGAGAGAATTGTATTTTTCAAATGGTCAAAGTTCCCCTTTGTGACAATCCACCCAGTTTCCTGGTCAATGTCCACTGCACTTGTGACATAATCTGAATCTTCACTGTACAACGAATATGAGATTTTAGCATTTGCACCTTCATCGGGATCAAAAGCTTCTACTTGGATGATCAATGATCCTTTTGCTACATCAGCCTTGACACTTGCTCTGTATTCTAGGGCCATGAATTGGGGAACATTGTCATTGACATCCACAAGAATGACCCTCACAGTGCAGAATGCAGATCTTCCACCACCATCAACAGCCATTACCATAATATCAATGTCACTTTCCAAAGGAAGTTCCCTATTTAGCTTTTCTGTCATAATAATTATCCCTGAAGAATCAATAGAAAACCGATCCCTTGCAAAGTCATTCACAATATGATAGTTAATATTTCCATAGTCTCCAGAATCACCATCAGTTGCAATTGCCTGCACCACTTTGCTTCCAATAGCAGAGTTTTCTCTCAATTCCACCACATAAAGGTTGCTTGAAAAGACTGGACTATATAAATTGGCACCAAGCACTCTGATGTGCACTTGAGCAGTGCTGGTAAAAATGCCATCTGACACAGAGACATTCAAGTTATACACAGGATCCATTCTTTGCTTGCGATGATTGGAAAGTGCAATGATACCTCTCTTGTTGTTCATGACAAAATTCAGATGGTCATTGCCAGACAGGATGTTGTACACCAATTTGTCAGCATCGGAACTATCTGCATCAGATGCCTGCACACAGGTTACAAAATGACCACGTGGAGCAAGTTCGTTCACATAGGACTCGTAGAGGAGCTGGTTAAACACTGGAGGGCTGTCATTCATATCAGTTACATAAATCGTTACAGGAACATCACTGCTCATTGGTGGGATGCCATTGTCTGTTGCTCTAGCTACAAAATTATACTCCTGAATTAACTCATAGTCCAACATGCGAGATGTTAGAATCAGTCCACTTGTACTATCTATATGAAAGTAATCTGTGCTGTTTAAATTGTCCTGGACAATCTGATAGCGAACTAATCTACTATTTTCAGAGTCTGCATCTGTAGCAATAACCTGCAACACAGATGTTCCAACCATTGAGGATTCAGAAAGGGTAGCTTTGTATATAGCTCTTTCAAAAATTGGAGGGTTATCATTAACATCTTCAATGGATATATCCACAGTCACCTCCGCTCGAGCACCTGTGAGGGAATCTGTTGCTTTAACTGTCATTTTATAACTGGACTTGGTTTCATAATCTAGAGGGCGAATGACACTAATCACTCCTGTATAAAAATTAATATTAAACTGGTTTAGGGGATTTCCCTCAGTAATTGTATAAATTAGACTCTGGCCTTCAGGACTTGTTGCATTGATGCTGAGGATAGGAGTGTGTGTCTGTATGTCTTCATTTATTGTTTTTACATAAAATGGTTTTGCAAAGACAGGCATAGCCTTATTAACCACCGTGATAGGCAGTTCTACGTGTGTGGAAAGAGAAGGAGCTCCGCCATCTGTTGCAATGACTATGACATTGTATTCAATATTGGATAAATCAGATTCAAATGACTCCTTTAATGTAACAACACCACTGTACTGGTCAATCTCAAAATGGCCATATTCATCTCGAAAAGAGTAAGTTACCTCTCCATTTTTACCCTTATCACAATCCACGGCAGTGACATGATATATGCGCGCTCCTGGCTCTGCCTCAACTTGAACTGTAGCATAATACGGAAGGCCTACAAACACTGGAGGATTGTCATTTATATCTTCAACCTGCACTTTAATGATCACTCGTGCAACACACCAGGGGTCATGCTCACGACTTGCTTCCACCACCAACTCATATAACTCCTGCTCTTCCCTATCAAATGACACAGGCATTGTTTGTACAATTCCTGAAGTAGATTTAATTGTGAACTTATCACCAGGATTCAATATTCGGTATTTCAATGGCTCATTAAGCCGGTTCCCCACAGCATTTACAACAGCTACTTTCTTCGTCTCTGTGCTGTTTTCCAAGATAGAGGCTGAGAAGAAACTTTGAGTGAACTGAAGACCACTGTCAATAGCAACTTTCACTTTTATTTTCACTAATGCTGAGCTGCTGAACTTTCCATCAGATACACGAACAGTCAATTGGTAGTCTTCTTCAGTAAGGGTTTGATTCTTAACAGTGATTATTCCACTTTTAAAGTCAATCATAAAATAATTTCCTGTATTTCCATCTGTTAATGTATAAGTTAATTTGGATATTACTTCAAAGTCAGGGTCTGTGGCTGACACAGTGATAACCTCAACACCACTATATGTTGGCAGGAGAAGAACAGTTTTATAGACATCCTGGCTGAATTTTGGGGGCGAGTCATTGATGTCAGTCACATGAATAGTAACGTCAGCTGGTGATTCAGCTGTGAGCAGTGGACTTCCACTGTCTCTGACGTGCACATGGAAATGGAAAACTGGAATTGTTTCATGATCGAGATTTGCAATGGTCCGGATGGCCCCTGTGCTGGAATCAACTGAAAAATACATATTTGCTGTGGATTCAACAATTTGATAGACAAGCAATGCATTCTGATTGCAATCAGCATCAGTTGCTCTTACAACAAGAGGATTGTTAACAGAGATTAAAACGGCAGTGTTGGCTGGAGCAGCTTCACTAATGCTCCCTGAGTATTGGGAATGAAGGAAGATTGGAGGATTGTCGTTTTGATCTACAACATGAATGCTAACAGTGAGGTTTGAAGACATTCCTGCCATGTTGGTTGCTTGTACTGTCAGCTGGTAAGAAGAAATGTGTTCATAATCGAGTGCTTTCTGGACACTAATGACACCTGAATAGGGGTTTATTGCAAAAATGCCCTCCAGATTTCCATTTTTTATATCATAAACTACAGTTGATCGACTCACTGCTGAGATCAAAATCACCGAGGTTCCAACAATGGAATTTTCATTCACTTCAACCAAATACTCTTTCTGATGGAACTGGGGCTGAGAATTGTCCGAGAAAGTCACTGTGATACGTACAATCGCAATTGCAGAAAGGGGTGGTATTCCCCGATCAGTCGCTTTAACTGTCAGAACATATTGACCAAGGGATAGGAGGTCAAGTTCTTTGGAAACAGTGATTATCCCCAAAACTGGTTCAATCTTAAAGGTATTCTCGTTGTTGCCTGAAATAGAAGAATATTTGCAACATCAAAAAAAAGCAAACTGTTTTCTGCATATTGCACAGTAAAATCATGTTGTCAAACAGAATGCCATCTTGGCCATACTTTAAAAAATATTTTAAATATATATTTCAAATATTACTATTTGGACTGATCGATAAATCTGTCATAGCTGGTAGAGCTTAATCCCTGGTTCCCATCTACTGTGTCATGTTCAGTCCCAGTTGGGATTCAAAATTCAATAAAAGTGAAATGAATTTGAAACAAACAGATACTATGAGAGGGAACTTCAATAACCCCCACTTCTATTAAATGTAAATTGGAAATTTAAAAAAAAGCAGCCAATATGAACAAAAAAATGGGATCAACTTTGTGGGTCTCATACAAAACAAATGACTTTGCATCCAACTTAAGAAGATGAAATTAGTATTTCAGCGGGGGAGTATGAGGTGTATATCTGATAAGATTAAAAAATTGAGAATCTCTCTGGGGCGGGATGGTTATCCAGTTGAGTTTTACAAAACTTTTTCTAAATAATTAGTCCCATATTTAAACTTGGTATTAAATGACTCTTTCCAAAAAGGAAAATTACCTCCTTCTTTTAATGAAATAGCTATTCTGGTGATCTTAAAAAAAGGGCAAAGACCTTTTTGTGCATCTTTCAATTCATGGAGAATGTCTTACTAGGTATAATAAACTCAGATCAAACAGGTTTCAATAAAAATACACATTCTTATTATAATATCCATAGATTACTGAATACCTTCTACTCACAACAATGAATATATTTTATCATTAGACACTTAAAAAGCATTTGATAGAGCAGAATAGGAATATTCTAGTAAAATTTAATTTTGGGCCAGCTTTTATACATTGGATGAAACTTTTATATACATCTCCAATGGCTTCAATTCATACCAATTCCCAGAAATCCAAGCTTTGTAAACTACATCGAGGCATGATCAAGGCTGTCCTCTAAGCCCATTGCTTTTTGACTTAGTACTGGAATTCCTTGCTATTGCTCTGCAGGCAAATCCTGATTTTACTTATTTGTTTAGAGGAACTACTGAACATAGGTTTTCTCTTTATGCAGGTGACCTTTTTTTGTTCATTTCCAACCCAGAATTATCCATACTGAATATACTGTCATTACTCTCTCGTTTTAGCAGATTGGCTGGTTATATGATCAATCTTCATAAGACCGAATTACTGCCATTGAAGGGTGCACTAGAACTTTATTCTAAATATCCATTCAAAATAGTGAATGAACAATTTTAATACTTAGACATTATTATAACTAAGAATTAAAAAAATCTTTTTAAAGAAAGCTTTGCACTTTTAGTCAACCAAACCAAATCAATTCTTACAGGATGGTGACCACTCTCATTGACTATAATTGGTCATAATTTGGTTAAAATGAATATTTTACCAACATTTTTATACCTTTTTCAATCACTGCCGATTTTACTACTGGGCTATAAACATAAGAAATATGTTACTTTTGATGAATTGTGAAAAGACAGATGAATATCCTAACTGGATTAAGATGGAGTTGAAATCCCTCAAAAGTACCTCCCTACGGGCAGTATTGGGGTTATCTTTACCTATCTCTATTCACAACTTGACAAAGAACCTAATGATGACACATAGATTGAAGATCTAAGGTTTACAAGTTCTATAATATCTAATTACTTATTTCAACCAGCTATTTTAGATGCTGGTTTTCAAGAAAGGGTTTTCTTTTTTTAGGTATTAGTAGTTTTAAAGAATTTTTTATACAACAACATTTGATACCTCTTCAACAATTGGGGACAATATTTAACCTATCAAATATACTATCAAATTTGACATTTTGTTCGCTCTAAGCTTTTAACATTTCCTACTCTTCCTGACTCAAATTTTATTGTTGAGCTATTCGAGTTACAATTTACTCATAAAGTCATGATATCTGCTTTATATTGTAAATATTGAATATGAAAGCAATTTCTTTAAGTGGAATTAAAACTGAATGGGAAAGTGATCTGAATATCTCATTCTCAGAGGAAGAATGGACTTCAATTTTAGGCCTGATTTACGATTCATCATTGAGCACCAGGGATAGTCTTACTCAATTCAAAGTGCTACATTGTGTACATTTCCCAAAGTCAAACTTGCTCGATTTATTCTGATATTAGTTCACTTTGTGACGAAGGTAAAATATTCCATGCCACTTTCTTACATATGTTTTCAACTTGTTCTAATTTGCAAAACTATTGGACATTTTTAGAACTTTTTTCAACCATATTTAGGATTACTTTAGATCCATGTCTGCACTATTTGATGTTTCTGAAGATATAAATATTATTTTATGTTCTAATCAAAGACAGGTTATAGCATTCTCCACCTTATTAGCAAGAAGAGAAATTCTGTTAAACTGGAAATATGGAAAAATGGCGATTAGATATTATGTCCTTTTTAAGTCAGGAGAAAATTAGGCATAATGTCATGAAAATCAAGATTTCCTTTGATATGACTTGGGGCCTATTTATTTGTCACTTCCATAATTTGACTAATCAAATGTGAGGATGAATGCCACTGGACGTGCTTATTTGGATCCCCTGAGGCTGCTGGTTCGGATTTAACTCTACATACAATATGAATTTTAACCTTGATTGTAGTGGGTTTGAATTTTTTAAAAATCTTACTTACCTCTTATAATATTGTATGCATTACCATTTATTGGATATAGAATTAAGTAGTATTGCTACTGTACCATATGGTACCATTTGTAAATTTGCTAAGGTTTCATTGCAATTGATCTACTGTTTTTCAGTTTGGTTTTCAGATAAAACGTAATAAAAATAATTTTAAAAGAAAGGAAGAAAAGAGAACCAAACTGGGTTGGCCTCATGATGTCACCTAGCCAGATGGAATGTAGAGATAAATGCTGGGGCAGAGTTTGAAGGCACTAAACACAAATGCAAATATTACTGCCCTATTATTTTTTTAAAAGATCATTAAATGGAGTAAGAACAGGCAAATGATCCTAATTCAATTCATGGGTAAACAATTAAAATCATTGTTAAGGACAAAACTGATTCTCACTTGGAAAAGTCTGAGTTAATGAGAAAGAGTTTGCATGGATTAATTTAGAGCTAACCATGTATGACTATCCAAGTGAATAAGTGAATTCCAGAAACCTGGGCGGGTGGGTGGGGGGTGTAGGTGGAGCAACTATTTCAGTTGTGTTGATCGTTAAATGCACTTCAGAATACCTATTCTTACTCCCACAAGAACAAATTATTCCCATATCCTGAATTCACTTCTGACCGAGGTGATCAACACCTTTACCTTTTATTGCTGCTAAACTTGACTACTCCAACGAACTTCTAGGCTGACCTTCCACAATCTATTTTCTATAGATTCTAATATATTGAAATGTTGATGCCTATGTCCTTACCATTTCTTTCTTCCTTGAACCCTGAGCTTGATGGCCAGAATTGCATTTATTCCTGGTGTAACTTTTTCATAAATGGTTTGAAAATTCTCATCCTTGTTTTTATGTATTATTTTCTCTATTTCTCAAATTTCTCCAGTCCTTTACCTCTCTAAGATATCTGCATCTCCAACACTGGACTTTGGTGCATCTCAAATTTAATCATTCCACCACCAGCTGTTATGCCTTTGGCTGTCAGAGCCCGAAGCTCTCGAATTCAAAGAAAGACACAATTACCTCCCAGTAGAAAAGTCATCGGTGCAAAACAGACTATTAAACAAGTTAACTATGAGCCTTTTTTACAAAATTATCACAGATCAATAACAAACTGACTTTTTTTTTAATAGTGAAAACCTGAATAGGCTAAAATACATTTGTTTTGTTCAATGTGCTGTTCATGAGAACAATTCTCCAATAAATCATAAATCTAACAAAAAGAATGATCTCATGGTTTAATTAAATAGTAAGGATCCTTCCAGTCAATCTGGTGTTGGAATGATGTAAACATTTAAAATGTCAGTGATAAAATTACATCCTCTTGGGCATTCTCTGCAGACCAGTTAACAGGCACAGCTTGATGAACCTAACCATGTTTAGCATCATTTAATAGTTCTGGTGTTTGACATATGAATTTTTATCTATGTAGGATTGTCAATCTTTACAAGTCTGTTTTCACTGTACATTTTTCTGTGTAGAAACTATAACCCATACTCACCTGCTTCAATACTGTAGAATAGTTCTGCATTTTGACCTTTATCTTTGTCCAGAGCTGTAACCTGCAGTACTGCAGAACCAAAAGCAGCAGATTCAAAAACTGAACCTTCGTACGCAACATTAGTGAAGTATGGGGCGTGATCATTGGCATCAGCTACATTTATAATAACCCGTGCCAAGTTACGTCGGTATGGAAATTCTTGATCTCGGACCTGTTAAAAGAAATGTACACAATTCATTGGTCTCAGCTTTTAAAAAGGAGCCAATAATAAATTTGTTTTTCACTTATACTTCTCAAAGTACAAAAGAAACATTTCTATCATTAAACGTCGTGATATAAAACCAAACTAAATTCACAATACATTTCACATTTGTTAATGATTTTTTTCTCTAATTAAGAAATTGCAGCATTTAAATGTTTATGAATCAGTTATGATGTGCAATTCAGGAGTGACTTCACAAGACTCTGAATTGACTCTAAAATACCTGGATTTTTAACTTGTGTTGGCAACAGTTTTTGATAAATTATATTTTGACATAATGTGATACATACTGCAAAGTACTGAACCAGGACTTATCCAAGATCCTTGCGGAGGCTCACCAAGTTGATTCCAGAGATTCCAAGAGGTTAGCCTAGGAGGAGAGATTGAGTCACCTAGCACTATACTCATTGGAATTCAGAAGAATGAGAGGGGGCCTTATTGAAATGTACAATTATGAAAGAAATTCATTATATAGAAGTGGGAAAGTTGCTTCCATTGGTAGATGAGAGAAGAACGAGAGGACAAAGCCTCAAGGTTCGGGTGAATAGATTTAGAACAGAGATTAAGAGGAACTGGTTTTCCAGAGAGCAATGAATCTTAAGAATTTATTGCCCAAGGAAGCAGCAGGCTTCTATTCTTTTGATCCCTTTTCTCTCCCATTCTCTGAAGGAAAGGTTATTTATTGTGAAAGGGATTAGTTGATTCTGTGTCAAAATTAATTTTGGTAGTTGATAATTTATTTTATTCCTTTCTACGTGAATCTTGTTCCAAATGTTGAGCAGATGGTGCAATACTGGTGAATTCCTACGTTGCACCAATTTATCATCCCACTTGTATAATATATGTTCAGGTATCTTCTCCCTTATTTTATCTAGTTCTAATCTGGTCCAATCTGGTTTTTCCTTTGTTTGATAAAAATCTGATAGGTATCTTAATTGTGCTGCTCTATAATAATTCTTAAAGTTTGGTAGCTGTAAGCCCCCATGTTTGTACCATTCTGTTAATTCATCTAGTGCTATCCTCAGTTTCCCCCCCTTTCCATTAGAATTTTCTTATTATTTTCTTTAGTTCCTTGAAGAATTTCTCTGTTAGGTGAATTAGTAATGATTGAAATAGGTATTGTATCCTTGGGAAGATGTTCATTTTAATACAGTTTATCCTTCCTATCAGTGTTAGTGGTAAGTCTTTCCAGTGCTCTAAGTCGTCTTGTAATTTTTTCATTGATGGCTGATAATTTAGTTTATATAGATGGCCGAGATTATTATTTAGTTGTATACCTAGGTATCGAATTGCTTGTGTTTGCCATCTAAATGGTGATTCTTTCTTAAACTTTGTGAAATCCGCATTATTCATTGGCATTGCTTCACTTTTATTTGCATTGATCTTGTACCCCGATACTTCTCCATATTCCTTCAATTTCTTATGTAATTCTTTTATTGATATTTCTGGTTCTGTTAAGTATATTATAACGTCATCTGCAAATAGACTGATTTTATATTCCTTCTCTTTTATTTTTATCCCTCTTATTTTATTTTCTGTTCTTATCAGTTCTGCTAGTGGTTCTATAGCTAATGCGAACAGTGAGGGAGATAGTGGACATCCCTGCCTTGTTGATCTGCTAAAGTTAAATTGTTTTGATATATCCATTTACTGTCACTTTCGCCATTGGTCCCTTATATAATGCTTTAATCCAATTAATATATTTCTCTGGTAGGTTGAATTTTTGTAGTACTTTGAATAAATAATTCCATTCTACTCTGTCAAAGGCTTTCGCTGCATCTAAAGCAACCGCTACTGTTGGAGTTTTTTTTCCTTGTACTGCATGGATTAAGTTAATGAATTTACAGATATTGTCCGTTTTTCGTCTTTTTTTAATAAATCCAGTTTGGTCTAGTTTTACCATTTTTGGTACACAGTCGGCCAATCTGTTTGCTAATAGTTTAGCTATTATCTTATAATCTGTGTTAAGTAGAGATATTCGTCTATACAATGCTGGTGTTAGTGGATCTTTTCCTGTCTTTGGTATTACTGTAATTATTGCTATTTTGCATGAATCTGGTGTGTTTTGTGTTTTTTCAATCTGGTTCATTACTTTCAGGAGAGGAGGAATTAATAAGTCTTTAAATGTTTTATAGAATTCTATTGGGAGTCCATCCTCTCCCGGTGTTTTATTGTTCGGTAGTTTTTTTTAATATCTCCTGTATTTCTTCTATTTCAAATGGTTTTATTAATTTATTTTGTTTCTCTGTTTGTAATTTTGGTAGTTCAATTTTAGTTAGAAATTCATCTATTTTGTCTTCTTTCCCTTCATTTTCAGTTTGATATAGTTGTTCGTAGAATTCCCTGGTTTTCGTTTATCTCCGTTATTTGTTTGTCCTTTTTCCTTGATGCCAATACCATTCTTTTAGTTTGTTCTGTCTTAAGTTGCCACGCTAGTATTTTGTGCGTTTTTTTCTCCTAGCTCATATTTCTGTTTTGTCTTCATTATGTTCTTCTCCACCTTATATGTTTGTAGTGTTTCATATTTTATTTTCTTGTCTGTCAATTCTCTTCTTTTAGTTGTATCTTCCTTTATTGCTAATTCTTTTTTCGTATTTGTTATTTCCTTTTCCAACTGTTCTATTTCTCGATTGTAGTCCTTCTTCATCTTAGTTACATAACTTATTATCTGTCCTCTGATGAATGCTTTCATTGCGTCCCATAGTATAAATTTATTTTTCACTGATTCCGTATTTATTTCAAAGTACATTTTAATTTGTCGCTCAATGTATTCTCTAAAATCCTGTCTTTTAAGTAGCATGGAGTTTAATCTCCATCTATACATTCTTGGTGGGATGTCCTCTAGCTCTATTGCCAATAACAGGGGTGAGTGATCCGATAACAATCTAGCTTTATATTCTGTTGTCTGTGGGCTGATAACAGGAATAGGTCTAACCTTGAGTATGTTTTATGTCTACCCGAATAATATGAATATTCCTTTTCCTTTGGGTGTCGTTTCCTCCATATATCCAAAAGGTGCATTTCCTGCATCGATTTAATTATAAATTTGGTTACTTTGTTCTTTCTGTTAATCTTTTTTCCAGTTTTATCCATGTTTGAGTCCAAATTAAGGTTAAAATCCCCTCCTATTAGTATATTCCCTTGTGTATCTATGATCTTCAAAAAGATAACTTGCATAAATTTTTGATCTTCTTCATTAGGTGCGTACACATAGAGTAAATTCCAAAATTCTGAATATATCTGACATTTTATCATTACATACCACCCTGCTGGATCTATTATTTCCTCTTCTATTTTGATTGGTACATTTTTATTGATTAATATAGCTACTCCTCTGGCTTTTGAATTATATGATGCTTCCATTACAACGTGGCTAGAATCTTAATGAAGGGTTTTGACTAGAAACATTGACAATTACTCCAACATCCCTCAATGCTGCTTGATTGGCTGGGTTTTTCCAGCACGTTATTTTTTGCTCCAGATTCAGGCATCTGCCATTATTTGAGTCGCAGATGCTATTACAAGGCATAGCTCTAATTAATTTCTGCAGGCCCTTTACAAATGAAATTTCCCAAATCAGTACCCCAAGGACTACTAGCGGTTCATATGAAGTTCCCATCTACAGTCAACAAACCTGATCATGACCAAAGTATTGGATGAACTCAGCATGTCAGATGGTATCCATGGGTAGAAGTAGGCAATCAGCATTTGAATTAGTTCATCCAGCAGCTCATTCCTTGCTCCAAATTTCAGCACGTGGAATTTTTAGGGTTTTTTTTCAGAAATATCCATGCGTCTGATCATGGACTCAGGGAAGTTGGGTCTTCAGTACTAATCTCTGCATTTCTCTCCCTCTTTCAGTCTTCCTCTCCCTAGTTTTTGGGATTGGCTGTAACATGAAGCTAATTACTCATACAGCGCAATGATTTGCTTCAGTTGTGAACACTCTCCAAGATATATTTCCAGGACTGATTTTTATTAACAATAGCTTTGTTTGGTTGAGCGTGAACTCCTGAAGCATAGCCTCAGGTGCATGGGGAAGTAGGGGTGGGGAGAAGGGCACTGAGGTAGGGTTGAGATCTGGTTACAAAACTAAGGCTTGTACAACCCTTTGAATCTGGCACTCTCAGTTTCTTACAACATGAAGATATCCTTCCTATAGCTGGGTGACCAGAACTGCATACAGTACTCCAAACATGGTTTCAACAATGACTTTTATAGTTGTATCATGATGCCCGACCTTTTGACTCAAATCCCACCCAAAGCATGCTAAACGCCTTCTTCACCATCCTGTTCACCTGAGATGCCACTTTCATAAAACTATGCACCTGAACCCCTAGGTCTTTCTCTTCTACTCAATTCTCCAGGTCTCTTCCACAAACTGAGTGTCTTCCATGTGATCCTGTCTTGAAGTATATAAAAATCTTCAGAAAGCAAAAAAAAAAAGGATCATGTTGTCCAAATAGAGAATTTAGAGGACCATAAAACTTGTTATAAGAGAGGGAAATCAAAGATTTAATCAAACATTTTCAGAAGTAGTAAATATAGGAAGGTTTTTGAATTTGGGCACATTAATGTGAGTGCTCCCAGTCTCAGAAGTTGAATTTTGAAATCGGCAGCAAATAATTAAATAAAAAGGACCAAAAGGATGAAAAAATAATGGAGAACATGGGTGAAGCTAATTTATTCAAGAAATAGCTAATTTATGAGATCCCATTAAACATGATTAATTATTAGGCAGTAAAGCAGGTAAGAAACCCTCAAAAATTATATCAATGAAACAACCAGGTTATAAGCATGGATAGAAACAATTTAATACAGACAAAATTACCATAAAAGTGACACAGAAAAAGATGGGAGCTGCTGAGAATGGATCAATGCAAATTTTGGTTTAGAATTCAATTTCAGAAAGAGCCAATTGTTTGCCCTGTCTGGTTTGGTACAATTTTTCAGGTCATGCTTTTGCATTGGATTAACTGTTGACAGTTCAAATTATGTATTAGAATTTTCCTCACCATTATAGATCACTGTCAAATTGCACGACAACCCCAGTAAATACTAGACCATTTTCTTTAAAACAGGTGAAAGTGTGACAAAAGGCACAATCAAACCAAGGGAAAATTGAGAGGCATTCCAGGAATCAAGGGAGCAAAGTAGGTTGGGGAAGAAAGCATGGACAATGAGAGGCATTCGAGGAATCAAGGGAGCAATGTAGGTTGGGGAAGAAAGCATGGACATTGAGAGGCATTCGAGGAATCAAGGGAACAATGTAGGTTGGGGAAGAAAGCATGGACATTGAGAGGCATTCGAGGAATCAAGGGAACAATGTAGGTTGGGGAAGAAAGCATGGACATTGAGAGGCATTCGAGGAATCAAGGGAACAATGTAGGTTGGGGAAGAAAGCATGGACATTGAGAGGCATTCGAGGAATCAAGGGAGCAATGTAGGTTGGGGAAGAAAGCATGGACATTGAGAGGCATTCGAGGAATCAAGGGAGCAATGTAGGTTGGGGAAGAAAGCATGGACATTGAGAGGCATTCGAGGAATCAAGGGAGCAATGTAGGTTGGGGAAGAAAGCATGGACATTGAGAGGCATTCGAGGAATCAAGGGAGCAATGTAGCTTGGGGAAGAAAACATGGACATTGAGAGGCACTGGAGGAATCAAGGGAGCAACGTAGGTTGGGGAAGAAAGCATGGACATTGGAAGGCACATAATGGCACATTGGACTAATGGAACTTACAGTCAGGAAAGAATTTGTAATAAAGATATAAATTTGGTATTCAACACAACTGCAGAATGAGAGCTAATAAAATTATATATTTGGATAATGTAGTTCAAATGATGATAACCTTTATCTTGCAATTAGAATACAGTTTTGGATCACATATTGCTTCTGAAGATTGAAAATGGCTGGTAAAAGGATTAAGAAGCAAAGTCTAAAGGTGAAAGGAATGAAAGAATATTGGCAGTGTCAGAGATAAGAATTATGCTGCGGACACAATGGTGATAATGTATGTACTGATGAAGGCATGGAGATCAAAGATTTTGGGTACATAAATGTTAGTGTTCCTGGTCTTAGAAAAGGAAGGATTGGAATTTTTAGCACAGAATGATGGATTTTGGTGATATTTTGTCCAAAATTAATTCTTGATTTATTTTCAATAGGATTGACTTCTGTAAAACAGAGAAAGATTCTTTTGATCACATTTTTAAGTGTAGCCCCAGTGGAGTATTGATCCTAATGGTCTTTACATTTGTGCTGGCAACATATCCAATTAAAGTTTTGTATGCTTGTGTCAGTGTGCTCGTGCTACTTGATAGAACATTTCAAAATGGAAAAAAAATACACACACACATCTGAAAGGCTGTTTAAAAGATAGACGATGTCATGGTCTTAGGGCCATGCTTTCATAATTCTGGTACTCAGGATAAAAACAGCTTTATTTAAAAATTTGTAAGGGCATTTTGAGTTTTAAATAAATCATTCTAATCTGTGTATATTTACCAAAGGATTTAGGATCTTCTCTTAGACCGCCCTGATACTATTTTACTTGGAGTAAAGCGACAACTAAAAAAAACCTAACCCTATAAGAAGCAAACCTATAGATCAATTATCATATCTTAACACACCCATGACCATTAAATTATTGGAACAAAATTTTATGTGTGTCTTTAATATGTATTATATTGAACTTAAATGAGTGCTTTGGACCACTGGTGTGCAGTAACCGTGCAGAAAGAAGACATGTTGCTAAAGTAATTGTGACGTTTTTGAAAGCAACTAATCAGCAAACTATTTCCCCGTAGTTGCATTGAAAGATATGCTTAGCAGTGTTGGTCATAAGTAGCCTGACTTGGGAAGAATGATGTTCAGCCCAATGTGATAAATATTTTGGATGTGGCAAAACTATATAACTGACATATAAAGACAACAGAAAGCATATTTGATGCTTAACTCTGGAAGAATGGGCTTCTGCAGACCAAAACAAAATCAAAATTGATAGGTGAGTGCTGATGAAAAGTAATTGGACTATAGAAAATTCTTTGTTTTTCCAAAACCCAACCTAGGTCTCACATATATGGAAAACTGAGGAAGGTGCAAAGGTGGCTGTTTAGAAACCCAAAAAAATAGTAAAGACAGACCATGGGACAGATTAAAACTATGGCTTCAAATATATTTTCGATTGAATTCAGTTCCCACATGGAAACCAGTAAAAATAAAGGTCTGGTTGGTCACTGGGCAGAAAAGCTTGCTACACAAATCAACAAACAGAAACAAGGAAGGAGATGGAATGATTTCACAGACAGCAAGAATGAGAATGGACAGATGGTAGGGAGGTAGTAGCAGGAATGTAGTAAGGTGAGACAGATGAATTAAGCTGAAATCCACCTCATACACAATCCAGCAGAATTACTTCCTTTCAGCTGTTGCTTTTTTTTTCCCTGAGCTCATGCTTCTCTTGACAATAGACCACAAATTCATATAGATGCCATATCTTCTGTACTCGATCTCATCTTGATAGCAGCTTACTTCCCCATCCTTCAAACATAGCAATTAAACTAGAAGCTGTTGGGAATGAGGATCCTCTTTATGAGCACTTAGCCATTCCAACCACCCTGTCCACATCCTCCTCCTCCAAACCTGCCAATAAAACTAACTCGGGAGGCTAACATTCTCCTTATTTTGTTCCATAAGAAGGACATTTATTTTTGCAGAGGTAGCTGAACGTATTGATATTAAGTAGATTGAGCAACAGGAGAAGAACTAAATTCTTTTCTGGAGCAGAAATGACCACCATTTGGCCCATAAAAGATATTGGGCCACTTTTGGTCTTTGGTGTTCTAAATGCAAACACTAGAGCTATTAGAAATCTGAAATAAAAACAGAGAATATTGGAAATATAAAGCAGGTCAGTGGAAAGAGAAACAGAGTTAACATTTCAGTTTGATGATCTCTCATCAGTCCAAGATGCTGTGCAGAGAAGAAAAGTCATTTCCACTGAGATCTTCTGCCATCACAGAGAATGTGAAATGGAGAAAGGATTGGTGAAGGGGTTGGAAACCTTCAGAGGACAATTAGGCCATTGGAGGCAGGCAGGTTTGTTTGGATGTTGATTGGGCTGAACCCCAGGAGGAATGGACAGATATTGGTAGGAGGAGAGACTGAGAATAGTGGCAGCAAGGGAGAAACGTAAAAAGAGATATGTCCTATGAAGACAAATTTGAGGTTGTTGTGGTAACCTCTATAATTAAGTAGAATGAATAAATTACAATGTTTGTTTTTAGAATGATTTTGTTTATCAGTTGTGCAGATGGATACCTGGATTGTGGAGGAAGCCATCCAAAGGACATAAGGTGGGGGGGGGGCAGAAGTATCCAAAACCCTTAACATCATCACTTGGAAAGCCAGGTTATTTTAACACACTGTTCATATTAATTAGTTGCTACTCTACTCATGCGATTGGATTAGGAACACTTATGGGGTAGAGGGCCCATAGGCATAGGGCCTCCAGACATCTATCTGAAGAGCAACTGCACTCTGAAATACAAGTTGCTTTGGCTATTGTCAGGATGATCAACATTAAAGCTGAAAAGTGGGGTATCTCACTGATAAGCTGCCGGGCAATCCTCAAATTCTCTGTTGGCCTCCGAGGATGTTCCACTGTGAGATTTGAGATCAAAGACGGGCATCTAGTCTTTACATTGAAAAGAACATCAGCCCACCTGGAGGTAGTGCAGAGACCAGCAGGATCTTTTTGTTAATATGATGAATGTATCAATGTTCTGACAGAACCACAGGATGAGCACAAATCTATGACTCTGCACAACTCTGTCAGAATTAATCACGAGAACGAAGTTGCATTGATTTAAATCACACTCTCAGTTATGATGATGTGAATTACCTCCAGCATAAATCATTATCAAACTATAATGTCTAAATTGAGATAGATAAATCTAACGTCCGAAAATCTTCAATGATCTCTTATCAAAAGCAGTAGCAGTTGAAAAGTTACTGTCATTTGAACAAAAAAATAAGCTGATGGAGGAACTCAGCTGGTCAAACAATGTCAGTAGGAGAAAAAGAATTGTCAATGGTCAAAATGTCTTCATTAAGACTTCTTCATGGATGGTTTATAAGAGTACTGATTTTTACACTCTCACTCTTCTACCGGTGAAGGGAAGTACATGACCGTGACAAGTACTGGGCCAAATTGTTGACCAAGTTTTACTCCCGGTGATGCTGTTTGACCAGCTGAGTTAATGCAGCCGCTTCTTTTTCACTTTCCTTAGTAACAGGCTCTCATGTAATTAGATCTCAGTTTGATGTGCTGCTCACATTAAATTCCACAAGTTGATTGGAAAAGAATTACTCACCATTACAGTCAAGCTATGCTGAGCCTGAGCTTCATGGTCCAGTTTTTCAGCTACACTCAATCTGCCTGTACTCTGGTCAAGTTGAAATTTGCGCACACTTATAGAATCTATGCTGCTGTGAATGGAATAGGTCAACTTGTTTTTCTCATCCTTGTCTGTAGCTTTAATGTGTAGAATCTCAGTATTCACATCAGCATCCTCAGAAATGGTCACATCATAGCTTAGCTGGGAGAAGACTGGACCATTATCATTATTGTCAAGTATTCTTATGAACACCTGCAAGTCAAAACAGGACAATTAGCCGTTCAACTCAATTAGGATAAGAATGTGTTTTCAAGAATAAGACAAATGATTCAATTTTTGCAAGGAACTTCTACATATAATTAAGAATTAGAAAATCATCAAGGATACAACAAATGGAAAAAAAAAATCTTAAACTACATACAAGTTAGAAGGAATGATAAACCACTTGTCTTCTCTAGCCTGCTCCCAGCATTCATCAGGTTGATGGTCAATTTAATGATAAACATAATTCTGTATTCCTGTGAAATAAGAACCTTCATTATTGACCAAAGGTTAATCTATCTTCGCCTTGAGAATAACAAAAGTCATCCATAGAACAGATAGCATCACTATACTACAATTTACTTCAAGGAATGTGACTCTGCTATCATTTGTTCTGATGATAAACCCAGATGCAAATTGAAATAGTTCATCTAATTATAGTTAATTGATTGCTTATCTATGTTATAACAATGTGCAAAGGTGACGATTTTCAGATTACATGCTATATCTTGACAGGAAAAGCAGAAAGAGCTGTCAAACTGTGTCAAGAGGATAAGACAGTGATACAAAGAATCTTCACAGAAAGAGACTTCTAACTTTCAAGGTCACCCAAAATACTCTACAGCTTTTATGTCATTTTGAAATGTAGTAACTGATGTACTACAGGTAATGCAGCAGACACTTTGTTCCTGGTAAGATCCCATTGAGAGCACTGTTATGGTGACCAGATAATATTTTCTGTTAATGCTGAGTGAGAAATAAATACTGTAGCCAGTACACCAGGAATGATTCCCACCCGGCTTCAAAAGAGAGCCATGAGATCATTCAAGTCCAATTTAAAGAACAGATGTGGCGTTTTCTTCTAATTTCTCATCCAAAAGATGTACTCATTGTTTACTTGGAGATTAACAATAAAGAACATAAATTGGAATGGGAAAAATATCACTTGTGCCCAGATTTTTCACTTGTAAGTTATCGCAAAGACATTCTGTGGATGTTTTGAAGTGTTTGCACCCATTGCCATTGGAAGTCTTGCCCTTTGGGAAAATGGACTGAACCCTTTCTGATGCACTTTATCTAATGCAAGTATCATTTTGCTGGCACATTACAAGCATGTGATGATCTCATCAATGTACATAGTTTGTGGTTCTGACTTAATGAAGTAAAGTTGACAAAAAAATTACAAGCAGTGCTCATTGTTGATCTACAGGTAAGCAAGAAGTATACAGGATCAGGAACCAATCACAGATATCAGGGTCTCTGCTGGACAGTTCTTCACCAACTCTTCCCCATTGAGTTATTGATCTGCTATGTGCTAACAGCTAATACTGATAAAGATGGTAGCTGTAAGTGGATGCTTCTTCACACCACCATGGGCTCTTGTTCAACTCTGAATGGGGCATGCCCAGTTTGTGTGTTCCATCTTTTACTGGTTTCTTCTAGACACTCCAGTTACTTCCCACAACCCAAAAGAAGTTCGAGTTGCCACTGGGAATTGTTTCTTGGTGAAATTATTTGTCAAATAAATCAAAGAGCAACTAATGGGCTCATGTGAGAGAAAATAAGTTGGAGTGGCAGAGGAAATAGGATGGGGCAATGGGACTAAAAGGATGTAATGAGATTATTTACTATGCACCAATGACTACATCATGCGTTCCTGATGGGTGGTATGGGACACACATTCATGGTGTGGAACTGGAATGCCAGTGGGAAGAGGGCTACTTAATCTGCCAAATCAACTCCCCCTTTTCATTTTCCCACTTCCCACTGTTTATCTTCCCCTATCATCTCCTATTTTATCCATGTCTGTGTGACTGTGGTAGAGCATTTAGTTTAACAGGGTTTCCCAGGTGTTGTTGCATTGTGTCTCCCATGTTTTGCTTTTGGCAAGAAATTTTTTAAGTTGTCACTGGTCCATGATGAAATTCAGCCTATTTTTAATAATAAAAATGCAGACTAAGAGTAAGGTGAACTTATGAAGCCTTTGTTAATAGCTCAAAAAGGAAATAATAGGAATTTTAAATAATTTAGTGTCATAAGCACAATTTAATGTGGTAGCAGCATCTGTGGGAGGAGAATCAGAGTTAACATTTCAGGTTGATGACCCTTTGTTAAAATTAGATGCTGGGTTGAAAAGTTTGTTGGCCTGTTTTTGATGTATATGACCTCAGGACAAGGTAATTGCAGACTGCCGCTCCTACTGGCTGTCTGCACCTGCTGCAGCCACTGTATTCGCCACGACACTATTGCGCATGCATGAGTCTCTGCAAAGTGCGCTAGTTAAAAAAAAGGAGCTTGGCTGGTAGCGAAAACCATTTCCAGGGGCTGCCATTATACATTGTACAGTAAAGCATTTGTCAGAGGTTGCCACTTTGTGTTGTCTGGTTATTCGATGCATCAACAAACATGGTGTCAGAAGTCTGAACCTGAAGCCTTCAAGTGAAAAATGAGTAACCAATGCCACGATTGCAATACATTTGTGACTGTGCCATAACGGCAGACAGATTCAGAAGGCCTGACCTGCTCATGTTAGAAGGCAATGTAGCCGAGAATTGGCGTGTATTCTAACAAGAACACAACATTTTCATCACGGCAGCACATAGTGATGTCTGCCCTAATCAAAGCATACATTTTACTAAATTTAGCAGATTCTGAGGCCATCAAAAGGGAAAGGTCATTCATATATGCAAATGAGGTGCATGAAGGAAATATCATTATTAGCCAGGATGATTCAAGAGAGGACCCTGAATGCTTAAGAAAATTTTGAGAAATGTGCAATCCACAAAAGAACTTAATGATGGAAAGGCACAGATTTAATACCAGAAACCAGAGGCCTGGTGAGTCAGCGACTTAAAAATCATGGTAAGGATCTGTGACTTCGGAGCGCTCTGTGAAGCGTTGATTAATGACAGGATGGCAATGAACTAACGCTCGCAAAGGCCATTTCTACATGTTTGGCTTACGAAACCACGGAGGAGAACAGCAGAAAGCTAGCCCCCCTGCAGCAGCAAGACAAGAGCACAGACCTGCAAAAAGGCAGTGGCCAGAGGCCAAAAGAAGACCAAGCCAACCAACTCCTGATACCCTCTCACCTAGAACGGAGTGCAGCAACTGCGGCGGTGACCATGTTGCAAGACGAAGATATACCCGGCGCTCAGCCAACAGTGCAGAGTTGCCCGAAATGGAACCATTTTAGCAGATGTTGCGGAACTAGGCAGCATCTCACCCCAAGACCCAGACACAGAAAGACTAACCAACTTGGATAACAAGTATTATGTTGATGGATTGACTCTGCAGATGGCAGGAGACCCAACAAGAATCAGAAGGAATAATGAAGCATTTGTAACAATGAAGATCAATGGTAAAGCAACAGTCATGAAAGTTGATACTGGAACCAAGTGCCACGTCACGTCACGAAGAACGTTCAACCTACTGAGGAAGTCAGAACAGGTCATACGGTGCTCCAAGCCCACAAGCCTAGGGGCATACGGGGGCTGCAAAATTAGAATTGTCAGCACAGTGCGACTGCGGTGCTATGTACAAGGATAGCTACACATACAAACTTTCTTTATAGTCCAAAAAGACACTCTGTTTCGGTTGGGCCTGAGCGCAAGCATGGACATAGGTCTTATTTTGTTCAGCAGAGATGTACCCCAGATGATTTGACACACAGAATCTTTTCTGACCTTTTTACAGAAGAACTGGGGAAAGTGCCTGTGACATACTCCATGTGGCTTGACCCAGAGTGAGATCCGTGGTTCGTCCTGCACACTGTATATTGATAGCAATGAAAGACAGGGTTAAGGCCGAGCTCAACAGGATGCAGGACCTGGATGTGATTACCCCAGTCTTTGAGTCCACTGAGTGGGTGTCCTCCATGGTGGTTGCTAAGAAAAAAAGATGAACAGGAGATCTGGATCTGCATCAACCCGAGAGACCTCAGTACAGCTTTAAAATGACCACACCATCCAATGCATACTGTGGAGGAAGTTGTCGAGCAGATGGCCGACACATCCGTTTTTTCAGTTTTGGACGCAAAGAATTCCTTCTAACTAATCAAACTTGATTACAAGTCATCACTGCTGACCACATTCAGAACAAGTTTTGGACGATACAGATTCCTGCGAATGCCATTTGGAATCAATTCAGCCAACAAAGTATTTCAAAGATCAATGGAGCAAATCTTTGTAGGGTATCCCTGTGCCATCATTGTTGATAACATACTTATAGGTGTCAAAATCTTAGAAGAACACGATGCAAATTTAAAAAAAGTTCTTAACAGAGCCCAGAAGGTTAACCTTAAGATCAAACCCCGGAAGTGCAGATTCCGGCTGAGCCAGGTCAGTTATGTAGGCCATGTGCTCACAGGAGAAGACCTGAAGGCAGACCCTTCAAAGACTAGAACCATCAATGAAATGCCAGTACAGATAGATGTGACAGTGCTACAAAATTTTCTGAGCATCATCAACTACCTGAGCAAGTTCATTCCCAACACCAGTAATCTTACCGCCCCATTAAGGCAGTTGATTTATAAAGACATAACCCATTTCACGCATTAAAAAGGCATATGTCATGCCCACCTGTTCTACTGTACTACAACGTTCGAAGACCAGTCATCACAGTACGGTCTGGGTGCAGCATGCCTGCAGGATGGAAAACCAGTGGCCTACGCATCCAGATCACTCACTTCCAGGGAGACCAGATACGCCCAAATAGAGGAGTTGTTGGCAGTAGATTTTGCCTGCTCAAAATTCAATGACTACATTTATGACAAACCAGGATCATAGAGACTGACCACTTACCTCTGGTCACAATTCTGAAAAAGACAATCCATGTGCCCCCTGCACGATAACAGAGAATGATGCTCAGGCTTCAAAAATTCAACGTGACTTTAGTTAACAAGTGTGGAAAAGTAAGTCACTTCACCGATTTGCTATCTTCTGCTCCCAGGAAATGCACGATCCAGCAACCGGAGGAAGAGGACACGTTTGATATAATGACAGCAATGCACATCTCCTCCTCCCAGTTGAATGAACTGAGATGGCAGACGGTTTAAGATACGACTTTGAGGACCCTGATCCCTTTTATGAAGGGTGGTTGGCAACAAGCAGCGCAGCCACCCACCTTAAGTGCAACCCTACTTCCCATTCCCAGAGGAATTACTCATCAATGTCGGAATCATGATGGAAGGCCTGAGAGCAGTAGTTCCAAGTTCACTGCAAAACATCTATGTCAACATACTGTACAGAGGGCACCAAGGTGCAGAAGCAACCAAATGCAGGGCTAGAGACATAGTTTTTTGGCTAGAGATGACCGAGAACAGAGACCAGGAGGTAAGAGCTTGCTCAGTGTCCACCAACAGAAAGAGCCGCTGCAGCTTCACGCAGTGCCGGACCTCCCCTGGTTAACCATGGCAATAGATATCTTTGAATAGCACAGTCAACTCTATTTGGTTCTTGTCGATTCATATTATGGATGGGTTGAGATAGACCTTTTACCCGAAGTCACCTTGTCGGCAGTCATTATCAAGTTAAAGAGACACTTTTCAGAGTATGGGCCCCCCCCCCACACTCTGCTATCGGACAATGGCACACTGTTCACCAGTGAGAAATTCAGACACTTTGCAACAACATGGGATTTCAACCACATCACTAGCATCCTGGAATACCCACAGTCAAACAGGTTGGCTGAAAGAGTCGCGAGAAGCAACTCATGGAGAAGTCCCACAGGGAAAATATGGATGTGTTCCTAAATCTGCTAAACCTAAGGAACATCCCCGGCAAAGCCATAATGGGCTCTCTGGCGCAACGACTCATGTTCAGGCAGACACGGACAACTCTGCCTGTGGCAAGGAGACTCTTGGAGCCTCAAGTAAAGAACCCGCAAGAAATTAAATCCCAACTGCTGAACACGAAGCTAACACAGAAAATATGCTGTGACAGAAACAGCCGGCCGCTTGTGCCATTAGCAGAAGGGCAAGTCATAAGGATGCAGACTCCACAGGGCTACGACCGTATGGGCATAGTCGAAAGGAGCTGCCAGGAGCCCAGGTCATACCTGGTGAAATCAGAAGGAAGGGTGTATCGGAGAAACCGTCGACACATCCTACCCATAAGGGAGCCACCCCCATCCCGAACCATTCCTGATGAGACTATAAACCAGGATCTGGAACATGAACCCGGGGTAGGTGGAACTCCCTCAGTAACAACCCATGAAACAAATGACCGCAACCCCGAGACCATGGATAGATGGGACATCCTTTCAAGCTGCAGCACCCCAAGTATCCACTTCCACCAATGACTACTATATAACACACTTCGGGCGCACTTGTAAACCCAACCCAAAATATCGGGATTAAACTGGGCTGACTGTTCACTGCTGAACTATAATTATTGTAATGTACGACACCTACATGATTGTAATATGTGAAGGGGATTGCCCAAGAAAGGGGATGTAGACAGCCGCTTCTATTGGCTGTCTGCACCCGCTGCAGTCATTGTACTTGCCACGATGTTATTGTGCATGCGTGCATCCCCACAAAGCGCGCTGGTTAAAAAAAAAGAGAAACGGAGTTTTGCTGGTAGCGGACGCCATTTCCAGGGGCTCCCGTTATATATTGTATTGTTGAATTTAACAGTATAGCATTGGTCAGAGGTTGCCACTTTGTATTGTCTGGTTATTCGATGTAACAACAAACAGTAATGATACGAAAGATGAAGTGGACAGAGGTAGAAACCCAGACATTCATCAATGCCACAAGCCCATTTCATAGTTCAATATGAGATGGGCCAAAAACTATTTTGTTGGCAGTTATATCTCAAACAACCTGAACAACTCACTCCAGTAAGGTCATTCAGACTGTGGCAGGGATTATCTCAGTGTGACTATGTGTGTGTGTGAGGATTACAAATATGAATGATGCCGAGGAGCATGGTTGAATTACAGAGTCTACCATCAACTCAAAATTGCATTCCACTCCAGAAAAAAATAATCAAATTTCAAATGTATAGTGTTAAAACAAAACAGCTCTTTGTGTGTGAATTTACAGGCCAAACATTTCATGGTTTATTGCATCTGTGGACAAAGTCAATTCAAACTGAATGCTTAAAAAATTCAAGCTTGATGCTCTATCTGAATTTATAAATAATTCATGACAAACTAAATGAATTAATGTCACAACTAGAGATATTGTTGCTATTATAGAAATACCATTGTAATGGTATGGAGGTAAATATATCTGGATGCTCAGTTTATATTGGAAAGATTAATAATAAGCCATTATAATAAAGGACAACAGAAGGACAATTATGAAGAATATGCTTGGCTGAAGAAAAAAAATGTGGGTGAAGTTGAGAGAAATAACAAGACACAAAATCTACAGGCTGGATTGGTTCATGCTCACCTCTAGAGCACAACATGATTGGACAGATAATTAATCAACCACCTAGAAAAGAGATTATTATGTTTTTGGGGTAGATTAAACCTTCACATATTTGGGCTCTGTTAGTGTATTTGTTGCTGAGGGCAGTTGGAAAACCACTGGTGAACATCTGTCAGGGAACCTGGAACTTCACACATTTGCATAGTATCATGAACTGGCTGACACAAATCAGCATTGTTCATGAAAATACAGCCAATTATTCTTTCATAAAGACCCAGAAGTTTATTAGTATCATAATAGCATTCAATATTTCATTATGAGATGGGCTAACATATGTTTCGATCATAGAGTTAGCTACCAAGTGCAATATGAAAACCTTAATGTTCCAGAAGTGTTTGTGACAGGTTGATTTCAGTGGGAACTACCCTTACCAAACAAGACAAAGCTTATGGAAGGTTTATTTGATTCATCAGTAGATTTTCAGATGGTGTTCACAGATTCAATCCCCCCTGTCCAGAAACAGAATCAGGATTTATTGTCATGAACAAGTCATGAAATTTGTTGGTTTGCAGCAGGATCTTTGTGTAAACATTCATATTATAAACCATCTTACGCCATTACTATTTAAAAAGTAAAAATAATAGTGCACAAAAAGTAAGTTGGTGGGGAAGAAGCTGTCCTTGTGCTGTTGAGTACTTGTATTTAGGCTCCTGTTCCTCTTTCCTGATGGTAGCAGAGTGAAGAGAGCATGGCCTGGCTGGTGGGGCTCCTTAAGGATAGAGGCTGCTTTTTAAAAACACCGCCTCATGTAGATGTCCTCAATGGAGTGAAGTCCGGTGCCTGTGATGTCACACGCTGAGTTAACAGCCCTCTGGAGTTTATTCTTGTCCTGAGAGTTGACACCTCCAGACCAGGCAGTGAGGCAACCAGCCAGAATGCTCTCCACGGTACACCTGTAGAAGTTTATGAGAGTCTTTGGTAACGTACCAAATCTCCTCAGACACCTCACAAAGTATAGCTGCTGGCGAGCCTTCTTTGTGATTGCAGGACAGATCTTTGGAGATGTTGACACCCAAGAATTTTAAGTTCTTGAGCATCTCCACTACTGAGCCCTCGATGAGGACTGGATCGTGTTCCCTTGACTTTCTCCTGAAGTCCACAATCATCTCCTTGGCTTTGCTGACATTGAGTGCAAGGCTGTTGATGTGACACCATTCAACAAGTTGATCTATCTCATTCCTGTTTGCTTCCTCATTGCTGTTGGTGATTCTGCCGACAACAGTGGTGTCATCCGCAGATTGTAGATGCATTGGAATTGTGCCTGGCCACACAGCCATGGGTGTATGAGTAGAGCAGTGGGCTAAGCATACATCCTTGGGGTGTATCTGTGTTCATAATCAGTGAGGAGGAGATTTTTATCCCAGGACACTGTACAGCCAATTAATTGAGATGCCAGTGGAAAAGGGGCTGCTGTTTTCAATTCGCACTGACTATGGTCTTCCGAGGAGAAAGTCTGGGATCCAGTTGCAGAGGCCTAGAGTTTGAAGCTTCTTGACCAGTACTGAGGGAATAATGGTATTAAAGGCTGAGCTGTAGTCGATGAAGAGCAGACGTTATGTATGAATGGCTGTTTTCAGGGTGATCCAGGGCTGAGTGGAGAGCCAACAATATTGCATCTGCTGTGGAGTGGTTGTGATAATAGACGAATTGTGGTTGATCCAGATCTTTGCTTAGGTACGTGTTAATTCTGGCCACGACGAGCCTCTCAAAGCATTTCATTACAGTAGAAATTAGTACAGCTCACACTACTCTTTTTGGGTACCAGGATGATTGATGCCCTTTTGAAGCTGGTGGAAACCTCTGACTGCCACAATGAGAGGTTGAAAATGTCTGTGAACACTCTGGATTATTGTGGGCGCAGTTTTCAATACCCTGCCGTCAGGGACTAATGCTTTACAAGTGATCACCCTCTTGAATGGTGCACTGATGTCTCCCTCAGAGACGGATATCACAGGGCCCTCAGCCTTTTCAGGGATTCTAGTAGGCATTGTTTGGTTCTTCTTATCTAAGTGGGCATAGAACATGTTCAGCTCATCAGATAGTGAATCTTCACAGTCATCTATAATGTTTGCCCTTGCTTTTTAGGGTGCAATGGCCTGCCCTCCCTGCCATAGCTGGCATGTCTCGGTCCCCAACTTCCTCTGGAATTGCCACTTTGCTTCAGAGATAGCCTTCTGCAGGTCACACCTGAACTTCTTGCAAAAATCCCAATCCCTGGCCTTAAATGCCCGTATTCTCACCCTCAGCAGGTTGCGTATTCTCTGATTCATCCAGGGCTTCTGGTTGGGGAACTCCCTGTATTTGTGTGTGGGCATGCATCTACAGCGGTCTTGATGAAGTCGGTGACACTTGTTGCATATTCATTCAAATCTGTGGATGAGTTCTTGAATATGTTCCAGTCCACCAATTCAAAGCAGTCCTGCAGATGCCCCTCTGCCTTCCTTGACTATACTTATGCCGTCTTCACCACTGGTGCAGTGGTCTTCCGTCTCTGCTTGTACGTTGGGAGTAGAAGTATAGCTGGTGATCAATCTTGCTGAAGTGGCTTGGTGTGCATTTTTCATGGTGGTGTAGCAGTGGCCAAGTGTATTGGTTCCCCTGGTCTCGCATGTGACGTGTTGGTGGTAGTTTGTCAGAGATTTCAAGTTGGCCTGACTGAAGTCTCCCACAATGATCGGGAAGGCATCAGGATGTGCTGACTCGTGGCTATTTATCACAGTGCTCAGTACCTCTAGTGCCAGCCTGACATTAGCCTGGAGCAGAGTGTACACTGTGACCGAGATGATGGTAGTGAACTCTCTTGGCAGTTAGAATAGGTGACACTTGATCGCCAGATATTCTAGATCAGGGGAGCAGAACTGGCACATAACCATCATGTTTTGCACAATGATGAATTAATGATGACACAAATGCTGCCACCTCGTTTTCCAGATGCCGGTGTTCGGTCAGCACAATGGATGGTGTAAGCCTGTGAGCTGCAGTGCTGTGTCCGGAATATCCGTATTTAGCCAGGTTTCCATAAAGCACACCATGCAGCACTCCCAGATGTCTCTCTGATGTTGAAGCCTGGCTTGGAGATCATCGTTTATTCTCCAGGGACTATACATTGCCAGGAGGATAGTAGGGAATGGCGTCAGGTCCTGGCGTCTCAGCTTGACCTGTAGACCACATGGTCAGGACTTCTTTACCTGTCCCATGGGTCTGTTGCTGGAAGTTCCCATGGTGTTTAAACTATCCGTGTGCTGTCCCTTTAAATCCTCTGCGATGTTTAAATGTGCTGAGCGTCTACTGTTTAAAACTCCCATGATGTTGTCGTTGTACTTGCGTTAGTTGTCCAACAATGCATTAAACTTAAAATCTTCACATATACTGCTCATCTCTGTGGGGAAGTGTTTCTGACAACTTAAATGCTTTTTACATAGAACATTACAGCCCTGTGGCCCACGATCTTATGACAACCTAAATATAGGTACCAAAAAAAATGAAACCCTCCCTACCTCATATCCTCTATTTTTATTTCATACTTGTACATAAGAGTCAACATGAGATCCCATCCACGCATGCGCAGCCATTACATCCGTTGACTTGCAAGGAGCAACGCGCGTGTTTTGGTGCAGGAGCAAAAAAGCGCTGAATCAGTGGGAGATTGTAGTAGAGCGACCCCAAAACTGGAGTCAAACCCCACCCCCCCCCCCCCCAAACAAGCTCTCAGGAGAAGGAGGGGAATGGTAAATATTCCGGGACTACCGGTGTGAGGTTCCTGGGTCCCAATGAAGGGAGGCCCCGATGTAGACCTCTGGAGGCGGAGGTGTACTGGAAAAGGTCCGGTACAATCGACGGGAGGTTCCTGGGTTCTGGTGAGGGGCTGGGGCAGAGGCCGGGCGGCAAGAGACCGAGGAGGAAGACTTCCAAGAAGAGCCCCCATAGTGCTTCGTTAGCCCAAAAAATCCAGCGGGCCTGCCGGGGTGCAGTGTCCCAGCTGAGGAGCAGCAAGACCGATCTACCTCCGTTGGGGGTGGGATCAGGCAGCAGTGGCCTATCTTCGTTGAAGTTGGAGTCTGAAAACGATAGCAGCGATGCCAATCTACCTCTGCTGGGGGTGGAATCAAGTGAGAGAGATCTATCTTTGCTGAAGTTGAGGCCCAAGTCTGGTTTCACTGACCTGGCTTGGTGGAAGTTGGGATCTCAAAAAGAAAGCAGTGATACCAATAAGGAGCTGCATGAGACGAGTTGCAGTGAAGGGGAGTACCCCGCATAACAGCAGGTAGGATCTGAGTCAAACCTAAAACATCGAGTAGCGAAGCCGTTCACTTGACGGACGAGAATAACCACCAGAAAAAGCCCGAACAAGGGCATGGCCTCTGCACGACAGGCACCTGCTTGATTGGGGTCTGAGCGTAAGGCCAGCAAGAGAGTAGAGGCCTCCACCCGCGATGAAATTCTAAGTCATCTGGATAAATTGGAGGAACTGGTGATGGCTATGGTGAGCAGTTTTCCTACATCATCAGAGCAGGGGGAGGACATTTATGATTATACATGAGATGATGGTGAAGGGCTGGTGATGGAGGCTGAGTCACCTAAATCCCATACACTGCTCAAGAAGAGAATATACTGACTACTGCAGCGAAATTTGCAGCACCAAAGGGTATCTGCCAGCCACGAGAGGATGATATTACGGGGTCAGTAACTTATATGGTGTAGAATGCTTTTCAGGAGACGGAACTAGAAGAATCCATCAAGAGGTGCCCCTGCCCTGTTAACTGTCCCCTGTTGGAGGTGCCTAAAGTAAACCCCGTGATATGGGACTATTTAAAGTTTCCCACAAGGGCAAAAGACATGAAATTGCAAAGACTCAGGGGTCACTGATTAAAGGTATCACTGCATTTGTACAAACACTCACACATGATTTATCGGAGACCCAATGAGACGCTCTGCGGCTGTTATCCCATGCAAACTATGAATTGAATGCCTTCAGGAAGGAGCTGATTAAGCCTGACCTAAATGTAAGATATGCTCATTTGTGCAGAACATCTAACCCTGTAACAAAATTTCTATTGGTGATGATCTCAGCAAACAGGTGAAAGATTTGAATGAGCAGCAGAAGGCAGCAGCTGGCATGGTCAAAGGTTCGAGAGCACAGTCAAGAGAACTTGTTATGTTTCAGGTATGCGGGGGATTTAAGCGGGTTATCAAAGGCCGCTTCCCGCTCCAAGTGGCAACAGCCAGCAGGTCTTTTTTAGGGCAACAGCAGCAGCAGAATTTTCCCGCTCAAAGTGTTTCGCGGAGGTGGGCCCAGAATGGACCAATCTGCAGACTAGGCGGGTCGAGGAAGTGAACACTATGGAATTACAGTTGAGTACACTTGATAATTACAAGGCTTTAATGGTTGATGGTGAATTAACGCTATTCTATGATAGATGGTGGAATATTACCACTGATGCTTCTATTCGGCAGACATTGAGGGGGTATAAAATCAAATTTGATCCACAGAAAACCACTCTGATAAGGAGGAAGGGTCTATATACAAACATACGCAGACCGCAACTGACGGAGGCAATACATGCCAAGATTATGGCATTAAAAAAGAAAAACGTTATTGAACGTTATAGCCATGAAAAGCATGAGTTTGTATCAAACATCTTCATATGACCCAAAAGAAGTGGTAGCTCTAGAGTGATACTGGATCTATTGGATCTTAATGAATATGTCTTGTACAAGCATTTTAAAATGGATAACATATATTCTGTGATGCCACTATTACTGCATGGCCTCTATAGATTTTGCAAGATACATACTATTCAGTTGAGTACAGGAAGTTCTTGAAATTTTCCTGGAAAGGAGAGCTATGGCAGTATAAAGCTGAAGTTACTGAAACCGGTGTTTGCAAGGCTCAGGAAAGAGGGGCACACGGTAATGGGTTATCTAGACGATACTCTTATCATGGGCAGATCATTTGAGGAAACAAAAAGGGCAGTAGCAGCCACCTTGAGGTTATTAAGCTATGTGGGATTTCTTATATTCTTATACATCCCAAGAAATCAGTGTTGGTGCCTACCAAGAGGTTAAAATTCCTCAGCTTCATTATTGATACAGAAGACATGAAAGTTGCCCTGCCCGAGGATAAAGTGGCAGAGATTAGGATAGCCTGCAGAGGGCTCATGACAGAGTATCGTCCTGCCATAAGAAAGGTGATCAGGTTGATTGGGAAACTGGTGGTGACTTTCCCAGTGATACATTATGGCCTGCTAAATTATAGGTTCCTAGCAAAGGACAAAATCTCATCTCTTAAGGCAACTTGGGGACATTTTTACAGGCCCATGAGGCTAACAAGTGAGGGCAGATCCAACCTGGCATGGAGGACCGACTATATCTCGCGGGCTTACGCGAGGATCGAGCTCAGAAAGGTGGACCTGGAGATCAGGTCAGACGCCAGTGGCAAAGGTTAGGGAGTCATGAATCTAAAGGTCTCTGCTGGAGGCAGATGGATGGACAGAGAGCTCAAAATCAGGCATCAATTATTTGGAAATGCTAGTGGGGTTTCTAGCACTAAAGTCTTTCTGTGTGAGGGAAGCTGACATTCCTGTACTGCTGAGGTTGGATAACACTTCAGCTGTGGCCTACCTCAATAATATGGGAGGTCTCAAATCTCCTTCCTGTAACAAGTTAGCCATTGAGACTTGGCATTGGTTCATTCAAAGAAACATTTGGGTTACTTCCGCTTAACTGCCGGGTCAGATCAACGTACAGGCGGACCTGATGTCCAGAAAATTCAATGGCAGCGCTGAGTTGACTCTGGGTAAGAAATATTTTAAACTGCTAGGAGATACCTTTGGAATGCCAGAGATAAATTTATTTGCAACCAGGCTTAATGCCCAGGTTCCAAGGTTCGTGTCCTGGCTGCCGGATCCCTAAGTGGAGGCCATTGACACCTTTACCCTAGACTGGTCAAAATATAACTTTTATGCATTTCCCCCGTTTGCCATGGTGGCAAAGTGCCTGAATAAGATACAGGAAGATGGTAGTGCAAGGATTGCTGGCATTGCCAAATTAGCCTTCCCAATTTTGGTTCCCCGTACTCTTTAGGCTTATGGTGGGGAGTCTGTTGGTATTTACATAAAAACAAAGGTCTGCTAATCCAGCCGGTCAGTGTCAAAGCCATCTCATCCATTGTTAGATTGCAGGGTCGGAGAGCGAGGATTGATATAAACACTTTGCAGTCTAGAACTCTGGACATGCTGAGGGTATCTTGGAGAAAGTCTACACAAAAACAGTATGCCTCCTATGTGGGGAAATGGAAAAAGTACTGTGCACTAATTGGAATGAATGAACAGTCAGCCTCTATTGGAGCAGTACTGAGTTTTCTAACAGATATTTTCTATGTTCAGGGGGCCAGCTACGGCACGGTGAATACAGCAAAGCGCACTGGCTACTTTCTTGATGCTCCAGGACTCTGAGCACGAGATGATGAAGCACCCCTGATCAAAAGATTTATGAAAGGAGGGTTTCACTTGCGTCCTCCAGTACCCAGCAGTGCCCATGGTAGCTCATCTACCCAGTTGGGTCCCTGTAGACTGGCCATGAGAGCAGATTTGAGGTGCCTTTGGAAGTGCTCCACCAGCCCACTTGATTGTGGGTGATATGCTGTCATGTGGTGTAGTTGAGTGCTCCACAGACTGGCGAAGTCAGACCATAAGCTGGATATGAATTTGGCCCCTGTCCGATGTAATGTAGGAGGGTATGCCAAACCATGCCAACCAGGAGATGACGGCTCTGGCGCACAAGGTCGTGGAGGTGTCTGCCATCGGGACTAATTCTGGCCACCTGGTGAAACGGTCAACCATTGTGAACAAATAGAGGAACCCCTAGGATACTGGTAAGGGTCCCAAAATGTCCATATGAATGTGGTCAAACCTTCGTTCTGCAGGCTCGATGTGCTGCAGTGGGTGGGGTCCTGGTGTGCCGCTGTTTCTTGGCTGTTTGGCACTGCATGCACACTTTCGCCCACCTGCTGACTTGTTTCTGTAGACCATGCCACACATATTTGCTGGACACCAGTTGGAGCGTGGACCTGATGGATGGGTGAGCCAGCCTGTGTTTGGAATGGAAAACCGCTGGGACGATAGGTCTGGCCTATCGCACAGGAGGGTGGTGTTACCTGTGCTGACCGGGATGTTCAAGGGTTGCAGTCCCAATATGGCTGTCCTGTACTGGGGCATTTCCATGTTTTTTTTTGCTGCGCCTTTGCAAGCGTTGTACAATTCACTACCTTAAAAAGCGTGTGGATGTTCTGGGTAGTGCATTCGCCACTATGTTGTCCTTGCCTGAGACGTGTCACATATCTGTGGTGTACTCAGAGATGAATGACAGATGACACAGTTGGTGAGCTGACCAAGGGTCTGAGATTTTGGCTAGGGCGAAAGTCAGGGGTTTGTGGTTGGTAAAGGCTGTAAATGTTCTGCCCTCGGGGAAGTACCGGAAGTAACAGAAAACTAAGTACAGTGCCAGTAGCTCTCAGTCATGTGCAGTCGGCCATCTTAGATAAATGCTACAAAGCAGAGGACACAGTCTTCAGGAGATGAATATGATGCCGAGTACTATCTGATGGAAGGACATGAAGGACACGCCATACTTGTTTCCCTATGCATGAATCAGGTGAGTCCACACAATTTATCTGACGCCACTGTGTGCATCAAAATTAATGATGTGAGGGTAAATTGCTTAATAGATAGTGGAAGCACTGAAAGTTTTATTGACCAAGGGTTAGTCAACTGCCTTGCCCTCCCCACATGCCTGAGTGAGCACCAGATCCTGTTAGCAGCCAGCAGCCTTGCGGCTGAGGTAAAACAGTTTTGCAGGGTTACTCTAGAAATCCAGGGCACAAAATACGAAGGGTTCAAATTACTAGTACTCCCTCACCTCTGTGCCCTGGCACTATTGGGGTTAGATTTTCAGTGCCAGTTAGAAAGCATTACAATAGTGCACAACGGGCCTCACGCCCTACGACGCCTTATGAAAAAACAACACTGCAGCCTGATTGTCCTGAACATAGAACCCCCTCCGCTGTTCACACATCTGACCCCAGAATGCACACCAATAGCCACAAAGAGCAGGAGGTACAGCCCGAGGGATAGAGCCTTCATTAGGACAGAGGTCTGCAGGTTACTACAGGAGGGCATCATAGAGCAGAGCACCAGCCCCTGGAGAGCCCAGGTGGTTGTAGTAAAGTCAGGAGAAAAACTGCACATGGTAGTGGATTACAGCCAGACAATCAACAAATTTACACAACTAGATGCCTACCCTCTGCCACGCATAGCAGACATGGTCAACAACATTGCGTAGTATAAGGAGTTCTCCACCATAGACCTGAAGGCAGCATACCACCAACTGCCCATTAGAAACAGCGATCGCATTTACACGGCATTTGAGGCAGACAGCAGGCTGTATCAATTTCTGCGACTTCCCTTCGGTGTCACCAATGGAGTGTCCCTGTTTCAGAGAGAAATGGACCGAATAGTAGATGAGTTCCAACTGAAAGCAGTGTTCCCCTACTTAGACAACGTGACAATCTGTGGTCACACTCAGGAGGATCATGACACAAATTTAAAATGCTTCTTCCAGGCAGCCGAAGAAAGCAACCTAACATACAACAGGGACAAATGCGTCTTTAGCGCCAGGAAGTTGCCAATCCTGGGCTACATAGTGCAGAACGGGGAAATCAGCCCAGACCCAGCCCATATGCGACCTCTCCTAGACCGCCCAGTGCCAGTGAAACGGATGCCTCCAATGTGGCTCTGGCAGTCACCCTTAACCAAGACGGACGACCGGTGACCTTTTTCTCGCAAATCCTACAGGGGTCAGAAGTAAGACACCCAGCAGTAGAGAAGGAGGCCCTAGTCATTGTGGAAGCAGTAAGGCACTGGCAACATTATCTGGTGTGCAAACACTTCACCCTCGTCACAGACCAATGGTCTGTGGCTTTTATGTTCGATAACCAGAACAGGGGGAGAATTAAGAACAACAAAATCCTGCGCTGGTGGATAGAATTGTCTACATTTAACTACAACATTCTATACCGCCCCGGAAGACTCAACGAGCACCCGGACGCGCTGCCCAGAGGCACTTGTGCCATCCTTAACCACACGTCCCAGTTGCAGAGCTTGCACAATGAGATGGGCCACCAGGGGGTCGCTTGACTGTTTCATTTCATTAAAACCCAAAACCTCCCATTTTCGGTAGAGGAAGTGAGGTCAGTGAACAAGAGCTGCCCCATCTGTGCAGAATGCAAACCGCAATTTTACCGGCCAGACAAAGCCACCCTGATAAAAGCTACCCCAGCCTCGATTTTAAAGGCCTGTTCCCGTCCAATAATAAAAATGTCTATTTCCTAAACGTAATAGATGAATATTCTCAGTTCCCCTTCACAATCCCGTGTTCTGATGTATCAGCAGCCACTGTTATAAAATGCCTCCAACCCATATTTGGGTACCCGAACTACATACACACAGACAGGGGGGGGCTGCATTCATGAGCGCAGAAGTACAGCAGTACCTGCACGAGAGAGGGATTGCTACCAACCGCACTACAAGTTACAATCCCAGGGGGAATGAACAAGTCGATAGGGAAAATGCCTCTATCTGGAAAACAGTCCTCTTGACTTTAAAAGCAAAAGACCTGCCTGTTACTAGATGACAAGAAGTGTTGCCAGAAGCCCTACACTCTATACGTTCTTTGTTGTATACTGCCACTAACATGACCCCACATGAACATATATTTTCTTTCACAAGGAAAGCCACGACGGGCACAGTGCTGCCTAAATGGATGATGACACCGGGACCTGTTCTCCTCAGGAAGCACTGCAGACCCCACAAAGCGGACCCGCTGATGGATTAAGTGGAGTTGAAGCACGCAAACCCTCAGTATGCCTTCATCACATTTCCAGTTGGAAGAGAAGACTCGGTGGCCACCAGGGATCTCGCGCCGGCCGGATGTGTGAACAACGCGGAGGAAACACGGATGTCTATGGATCAACAAGGAGCACAGCAGCAGTCACCAGAACAGTCGTCCATCAAGTCACCCCAGAGGACTCTACCACCCACCCCAGAAATCAGGACCCTGGGTACGTCTGCCCCACAAAATATCACCACCCTAGACTTGATGGCAGGACCTAATCCCATACAAGAGGATCCCCAGCCCACACGACCAACCAGTACTTCCCACTCCCACACCTCCACCAAGAAAGGCAGACCGCACTCCCCACCCCTATACCACTACCGAGGAGGTCCAGAAGGCAACGGAAACCACAAAAAATTTTGGACTTATGAACTTACAAACAAGGGAAGGAGGATGGGGGTGGGGGGGGGAATAACAACTTTTTTAAAGGGGGTGAATGTGGTGATATGTAATTACACCACTAGGTCACCAGGGGTCACCCCGGTGACCTTGTATATAAAGCAGTCCAGAGTGACAGTGTAGCCTTCAGATCCGGAGGCCACAGAATACCAGCGGTCGCCAACTCTCTTCAATCTGCTGTTCCAGAACACCGTTAATTGCAATTTCTGAGGTGTCCACCGTCAGGGATGTTGAAGCGTCTCTCCTGGGGGTGTGCTAAAAGAGCGGCACCTGCTAGGGCTTCCTTGACCTTCACGAAAGCCTCTGCCGACTCTTTTTCCAATGTTAAGTCTTTGGCCTTGCCTGTCATCTGGGCGAACCAGGATCACACGATTCTGGCAGCTGAGGGGATGAACCTGTGATAAAAGTTGATTATCCTCACAAGCTTTTGTAGGCCCCTGGTTGTGCTGGGCCTAGGAAACTTCCGGATGGCCTCCACCTTGCTGGGTATGGGTGTGGCCACTTCCTTGGTTATCCTGTGGCCTAGGAAGTCAATGGTCTCAAACCCGAAATGGCATTTGGCTGGATTGATCATCAGTCCAAACTCTCTCAGCTACGAGTAGAGGTTGCAGAGGTGCACAAAGTGTTCTTGCTGGTCTTTGCTCACCAGGAGGATGTCATCTAGGTAGACGAAGGTGTCATCCAGGTCTTGGCCCATTGCGTCCATCAGCCGCTAGAGGATTTGCGTGGTATTCTTCAACCCGAGTGGCATGCACAAGAATTTGAATAAGCCGAACGGGGTGATGATGGGAGTCTTGGGGATGTCATCAAGATGTATTGGGATCTGATGGTATCCCTGCACGAATTACACTTTCAAGACTATCTTCACCCCATGCAGGTTGGCCAAAGTCTTGGATGTGCAGCATGGGGTAACAATCTGGCGTTGTGGCCTCATTGAGACGGCAGTAGTGGCCGCATGGTCTCCAACCCCCTCTGCCCTTGGGCACCATGTGCAGGGGAGAAGCCCATGGGCTGTCTGACCGCTGTACTACGCCAAGTTCTTTCAGCTTCTTGAACTCCTCCTTTGCTAGTTGGAGTTTCTCTGAGTGTAGTCATCTTGCTCATGCCTGGTGTGGTGGGCCCTGGGTGAGGATGTGATGCTGCCCTCTGTGCTGGGGCATCTCTGTGGTGAACTGTGGGGGGGGTTAAGCTCTGCCAGGATCTCGGTGTACTCATCCATGGATCACTGACCGAGTCCAGGTAGGGAGCCGGGAACCTGGCGTTCTTGAGGGGGAAAGTCTGTGTGTGAAACTGTCTCCGACTCTTCAGGTCCACCAGCAGGCTGTGGGCGCGCAGGGTGGCTGCTCTGAGGAGCGGCTGTTCCACTGCTGCCAACGTGAACACCCATGAGAAGAGGCTGCCTCCCAGCTGCAGTTGAACCTTGCATGTGTCACAGGTCCTGATCGTGCTGTTGTTGGCAGCCCTCAACATGGGGCCCACTTGCCTGTTTCTGGTTTCCTGCCCCGACGGGGGCAGGACGCTGACCTCTGCTCCTGTGTCCACGAGGATCCGTGGTCTGGATTGACAGTCTCTCAGGTACAGCCGTCGTGGTATATCAGCGACAGCTGGCCCCCGGAACCCCATCGCTGGTGATAGAAAAACCACTAGTCATTGGGCTCACCTCATTTGTGGGGTTGCTGTTCCTTCAGCGGGCCAATCCAGGTCTGGCTGCGGGGTGTGGCGACCAGCCACATGGATGCCAAGCACTCTCTTTTCTGCTTCCATAGGATGTCTGCTCCTGCTGCGACTTTCTGGGGATAATTGAAGTCAGTGTGTGCCAGGAGCAGTTGGACGTCCTCAGGTAGTTGCTCTAGGAACGACTGCTTGAACATTATGCAGGGTTCATGTTTCCCAGTGAGGGCCAGCATATTGTTCATCAGGGTTGACGGAGGCCTGTCCCCTAGCCCATCCAAGTGAAGCAGATGTGCCACTCTCTCGTGTTGTGAGAGCCTGAAAGACTCAATGAATAAGCCTTTCCAGGTGGTGTAGGCGCCTTCCGACGGGGGTCCCTGGATGAAATTGGCCTCCTGGCTCGCCCTGTCCTGGTCTAGGGCACTCACCATGTGGTAGTACCGGGTGGACTCTGCTGTGATCTGCCAGATCTGAAACTGTGTTTCAGCCTGGTCGAACCATATGCATGGTCGATTTGTCTAGAAGGTCGGCAGCTTCAAGGCAACTGCATGGACTGCTGCTGGCTCGCTCATCGTTGGGGTTTTGATGTCGACTAAACCATCAGGGTCACCAATTGTAATCGTGCGCTACTCAAAGTAAAGACACACACACAAGCACGAGTGTAGTCAAGTATAGCTCTGGTTTATTGGGGCTGAAGCCCAACCTTTATACTGTTTGTGATACCATTTGCTGACGTCATTGCCCGCATACCAATAGTGGGTTTCCTGCGTGCAGGTACATTCTTACATGACAATACCTTCTTCCCCGTCCACTGTCCCTATCCGTTGGCTGCGCAGTGTGGCCAGCACCATGTTGGGGATGCTGGCCCCTATGCTGCCTTAGCCATTCGACTGCTGGTTCACTTGCTGGGGCCCGTGCCGCTGCGCGGTCTGCTTGCTCTTTGTTGCACTCGCAGCCTGGAGTGCTGGCTCGATTGCCGCGGTGGGGTGCAGCTACATGATATAAATATTTTGGAATAATTTACTCAGTTTATTATGTTCAGTTAGGGGAGATTAAGGGGAGTAATCCGAGGGTCTAAGATTGGTGTTGGAAATTAAGTGGGGATTAGATTGGGGTATTGGGGAACCCAAAAGTGAAATGTAACAAAGTTTTCTTTTCAGGTGGCTTCCAGTGCCACATTCTAGCTGAAGCAGTTCCACTGCAGCAATCCTCTTCTGCCTTGTAAAGTCTTGTTTCCATATAAGTGGAATGAATATCTTCTGAGTGTGAATGTGAGTTATGGAACTGGTATGCTGCCTATCAGTTCATGCAATTCAATGCCACTGCTTGCATCATTCTAATCAAAGAACTTGGATGGAAAATTATACATTTCACAACCCATGCAATAAGTCACTGATATTAGTTCCCTATCGTCATTTCTTCAAAATTCAATTGTGTGTCAGACTTGAATGTTGCACCACACAGAATTTTACATCATTCTGTATTAATTTTCCTAGTATTTGCAGATGTGGCCTTGGTGACTCCTGACTGCAATCTTTTACATAAAATTGATCTGAATTTGTTAGAGCGTCACAAGACTGTAAAAAAAACCATTTATCAGCCTTGCAGAATATTTAATTAAACATGTCATTTTGAGAAACTTGATTCTTCTTTAAACTGGGACATAAAAACTATTCCAATTAGATATTCATTTACAGAAATTGCTAAAGCCTTAACTACACTAATCATTATTCGAATCTGCAATTTAGACTGGGGAAAAAAAGTGCAATCTGTAATGAAGCAGGTTTCTGAACCTGTTGCATTCCCCTGACTTCCTTTCAGAACAACGCATCCTCAGTAATCTTCAAGCCAGATCCTCTAGCACCCAAGAACATTTTTTTTCTTTTTATGAACTTGTATATTCACATCTAATAATGTCCTTGTGAAATTCTACCTGAAACATTGAGGAATCTTGGGTAATCAGGAGAAAAAAAGCTTCATTCTCACTTAACTTTTATTTTGCTGGGGCAAATAGTGTCTCATACAATGGAAATAAATGTCAGTAAATCATGTCAGACAGTCGTAATCTCACTGTACATCAGGGGGTGGAGGGGGGTGGGGCCTGTTGTGATCAACCATCCTTATGAAGATGTGGAGGTGGCTCTGGGTGGATATTAAGGGTTTCTCAAGGCCTTTGATCCAATACCCACTGATCTATGACAGTGATGGTCTTTGTCAAGATGCAAGACTCCTGGTGGTTTAAGATGATACTGATGCTATAAATATGAAAGACTGAGCTTTTCCACCCAGTTGTAGCTGATGTAGCAGACCTCCTCATGATGGCAGGATTTCCACGAAGAACGAGAACTCAGCAAACCTTTCTGTTCTCTGTCTCAGTGATGCTCACCAATAATGGCATCAGAATAATCATTTTCAACACTGTTGCCCCTAGTTCAAAATTTCCCACAGGTTTTCGATTATGTCATTGTGCTGACTGAAATCAGCTGACATATTCTGAGATAAAATCTGAAAATGGAGACCCTCTAGGATGTCTTGAAAATACCGAAATGTTATAGGAACTTAGCAGATCTGCTAGGAGATAAAGATTTATAACCGATGTTTTGGGCTCAAGCCCTTCTTCAAGGTATATACTTACATATAACCTGATGAAGGGCTCAGGGCCAAAATTTCGGTTATAAATCTTTATCTCTTATGGATGACAGCAGATCTGCTAAGTTCCTCCAGCATTTCTGTGTTTTATCTAAAATCACAATGACTGCAGGCTTACATATTTCAATCGTCCAGGATGTGTACTCAGTCCCTCTTGAAATCTCTCCACCCTCATGACAAGTAAATACAATCACAACTCCAGCTTCAAATATGCTGACAACACCACAGTAGTGGGTTGGGTATCAAATAAGGACAAGATGGGATACAGAAAGAGGATGAAAATCTGGTGGCATGATGCTAAGATTACAACCTCTCACTCAACATCAATAAGACAAAGGAAAGAGGGCAGAATCCATACCCCTGTCCACATCAATGTCACTGGTCAAAAGTGTAGATAGCTTCAAGTTCTTAGGAATAACCATCTCCAATGATTTGATGTGGGACATGCATGTTGATGTAACGATCAAGAAAGCCCATTAATGCCTCTAATTTCTTAAAAGACTACTGAAGCTTGACATGTATCCCCTCTCCTTTAACAACTTCTACAGGTGCACCATATAAAGCATGCCTACTTGACGCATCACATGGTGTGCGATCTGCTCTGCTTAAGATTAGAAGCTACACAAGATAAAGAATGCAGAACATAACGCAAAATTCCCTTCTTCTCCATGGACTCCGTCTACATCTCTCGCAGCCTAGGAAATGCAGCCAGCATAATGAAATCACAGTCCTGACACAGGGGAAAGGCTTAAGTATGTGAAAGCACGCACCAACAGACTTAAAGACTGTTTCTTTCCCACAGAGTCTTTCAAACAGCCATCAGACTATTGAATGAACCCCATAACAGTGCTGTCATGCTGCCTTTACTTGATGCTAATTAATCTTCATTTCATTGTAATCCCATGCTCTGAATTGTGCTTGATGTAACTGCTGTATCTTTTCTCTTTCTCTTTGGCTTGGCTTCGCGGACGAAGATTTATGGAAGGGGTAAATGTCTACGTCAGCTGCAGGCTCGTTTGTGGCTGACAAGTCCGATGCGGGACAGGCAGACATGGTTGCAGCGGTTGCAGGGGAAAATTGGTTGGTTGGGTGTTGGGTTTTTCCTCCTTTGCCTTTTGTCAGTGAGGTGTGCTTTGCGGTCTTCTTCAAAGGAGGTTGCTGCCCGCCGAACTGTGAGGCGCCAAGATGCACGGTTTGTAATGTATGTAATGTAATGTATGTAATGTGCTGTATGTAATGCTAGAAATAACCCTTTGGTCTATTTACAGAACACTTCTTACGGTACTAGATACTTTGTGACAAATAAATTTAAACTTAAACATTTTCCGGAGTTATATAAGTGGCCAACTCACTACTGTAACTCCCTGAATTACCAGAAGCCAAAAGCTCTTACACTTTCAAATGTTAAAGTACAATTTGTGTGATAGTACAGATCTATCACCAATGTATATAGTGTATATAGTTACAGTATCTAGACTGTGCTTACAGCGATTGGCTGAGAGCTAAGCCACGCCTACTGTCTGGGCCTTAAAGGGTTGTGTCCCTAGCCAGGTCGGATCATTCCGGACTGGTCGGCCACCTGTGAAGAGCTCCTGTCTTTTGCTAATAAAAGCCTTGGTTTGGATCAACAAGTCTTTGATTCTTTCGATGAGCTCTACAATTTGAACATAGGCTGGACATTTAGAGATTACAGAAATCAATGAGTCAATGATATTTGGTCATGTCGGCCTTGTGTCAAATTTATACCAGATCTAATATCCAATTCCTTCCTCGGTTATTTTATAAGGAGTGATGGACATACATGTCATTCTTATCCATCCAAGTATTTATGTCATAGCCCCATTTAATTATCTGGTGTACATTCCTTGGTCACCATAAAAATATCACAAAGTCAATATCATGTTCAGTTACTTTGAACTCCTTGCTTCAAGAGTAGCATTTATATTTGATTGAAGAAAACAATATTTACACAGACATTTTTAATCATAAAGATACTTGAGGAAGGACACAGAGGAAACTAGCATTAAAACCAAGGGTAAGATGAGAGTTTTCAATTCTTCTTTTAGGATCACATGAAACATACGCAGTAAATGGTAGGGCACTGGAAGATATTTTAGAACAAAGAGATGTTGGGTTCATGTAAATGGTTCCCTGATAGCGGTGACAGAGGTAGACAGGTAAAGAGGGGATTTGACCTGTTTGCTTTCATCAGTCAGGGCACTGAGTACCTGAGTTGGAAAGTCATGTTGCAGCTATTCAAGACATTGGTCTAACCACATTTGCTGGATTGTGTGCAGTTGTGGTTGCTGACATATGAGAAGGATGTCATTAAGTTGAAAAGGTCCATGAGAATATTACTGGGACTGGAGATCTTAATTTTACAGAGAGGCTAGATGGGCTGGGGTTTTACCTCTCGAGCACGAAAGGCTAAAGGAAATTCTTGTAGGTGTATTAAATTATGTGGGGAACAGGTATGATGAATAGTGAGTCTTTTTCCCCCCCAACGAAGGGCTATAGAGTAGAGGTGAAAGGTTTAAATGGGAGCTGAGGGACAACTTTTTCCACACAGAGAATTGTGGGTATATGGAACAGGATGACAGAGTAAGCTGTTGAGGTGGAGACAAATACAATGTTTAAAGGATATCTGAATAGATACATGGTGGAAAGATTTAGAGGCATATGGGCCATATGGGACAAGCTTTGGAAGACAACTTACTCAGCATGGACAAGTTGGGCCAAGGCGACTGCTTTGGTTCAGCATAACTCTATGACTCCATACTGCCAAAGGAGGTGTGGTTGGAGATTCAACATAATTATCAAGAGACAGTCTGATTTATTTGAAAAGAAACAATTTAAAGGGATGTTGGGAAGTAGAAAAGACAAAATGAAGAGTATAAGATTCCATGATCAGGTCCTTCTAAATCCTGTCCATATCACATGAAAAGGAATTACACTCTGCCTTAGGAAAATCCCTATTTCATTGAAAAGGTAATTTCTGAACAGTTAGGTGCTCTGTGTGAAGAGAATTGTCATCATCTGATCCAAGAACTCAAATAGAAAGGAATTTAAGTCAAAACTAGATGGATATTATTGGTGACTATTATTCTAACAGACTTGCTGGGTTCCATGGACTTTTCTGATTCCAGATTTATTAAATTCAGCATCGCAATTTGGGATTAAAATTCATGATTTCTAGAATCCTCTTTCTAGAGTATAGAAAGCCATTCTTAACTCATTAACACACCATCCTTATAATATTCTTCCTGTAGCTGATTACAAATATTATAGATAAGTCACATTGCTACATCTCTTCTCTGCATATCTGTTATTGCACATAAACACACTGCACACACACAAAAGTGGATTTGTTCCATAAACTTCTGGGAAGTAATATCAGAATTAAAGGAATGTCTGTCAATAATACTATCTTATCTGCAAAACGGAACTCATTCTTTCAGGTTCCATCAATAAATCTTGTAGTATTTCTTCTGAAGTCAGAACCATAAAATATATTGGGCCCTTTCTTATTAGGAAAAATAGACTGCCCATCAAAACTATTACATAATTAAAAAGGAAAACTATTAATGGGCCAGGAAATAACAAATGCCAAAAAGATTTATTTGTTTGCTTTACCTGTGTAACAGCTGAGTTAGTTCCATCTGTGGCTTCCACAGTCATATTATAAGTCGCCCTGTGCTCAGTGTCCAGTGGCTTTGCAATAACAATGGTGCCAACAGCCTTCTCTATTTCAAATGCATTGTCATAATTTCCACCTGTAAAATGCAACATTGTATAAGCACTGTCCAATTACTGTTAACTGAGGTAGTATATTACAAACACCTGTATTTGTTTTTAGATTTTTGTTTTTAAAAATATCCCAAACCTTAATCACATTCATTATACAGATAAAATCATTGAAGCTAGTGTCAGGATCACAAAATTACTAAGTTTTGTAATTAACTTAACAAATTATAGATTTTATTTTACACAAAAAAAAATCTGATCTACAGATGCTTGATAGCCAAAAATAATCTAAAGGGAAAATTGTCCGCATTTTTTAGACAGCTGGTACAAAAGGGCAGTGCTTGTTGTTAATCTCAAATAAACCTCTCAGATGTTTAGTGGGTTCATGGGTGTAGATTTCACCCTGCCTGATGTGTCTCTATGTTTAAATGGAAGTCCAAGAAGAGAACCAATACATTGGAAAGGAAATGGAAGATGGAAAACGATATTAGTCTAACATGAAACAAACAGTAAGAAACTCCTTAGATATACAAAAACATATTGGTTAAAGCTAAGGTAAACATGAAAATCTGCAGATATTTGAGACAAGTGCAGTGTAGAGAAATGCTGGAGAAACTTAGCATGTCATGCAACATCCATAGGAAGCAAAATGTAGCCAGCAGTTCAAGCCTGAGCCCTTCATCAGGAATGTTGAAAATCAGGAAGTCGCCTGCAGAAAAAGGTGCGATGAGGGGGAGGAATTGGAAGGGGGAAGAGCATAAGCTAGCAGGTAAGAGTAATACGTGGATATGGTGGAAGGGTAGAAGAGCAAAAAAGCTGGAAAGTGAGAGGGGGACAGGACAGAGGGCTAAGAAGGATAGCTCGCTGATAGGAGAAAGAAGGGAAAGGGTGGCGAGCAGGAGGAATGGATAGGGAAAGAGAGAGAGGAGAGCATGGGTTAATGAAAATTGGAAGTTGATATTGCTGCTGTCCAGTTGTAGACTGCTGAGACAGAACTGCAGAGACTCTACAGTGCCACTGAGCAGGAAAATCCAGCATTTAAACCCAACATTGATGAAAGACTAACAATACATTTCTAAGTCGGGAGAGTCTGCAACTTGGAGAACATGCAGATGGTAGAGTGCCTATGCATCTGCTGCCCTCGGTGGTGAGATGCGGTGTGAGTAATTGCTTGCAGTCACTGTGCATCATTGGTTGTGAATAATTAATATTTTGGGTGGAATGTAGTGCCAATCAAGCCAGCTGCTTGACCCTGAATCGTATTGAGCTTCCTGAGAACTGTTGGAGCTGCACTTATCCAGAGATGGAAAAAATATTCTTTCAAGCTTCAGACTTGTGCCTTGCAGGTGGTAGAAGTTTTTTTTTGGGTTATCAGGAGGTTAATCACTTGCCATATCTTACCAAGCCTCTGAACTGAGTTGGGAGCCATGGAATTTATGTGGCTTGTCCAACTGAGTTTCTGATCAATGTTGGGTCCAATGATGTTGATGGTGGAAACTCAGTGGCAGTAATCAATGAATGTTAAGGTTTGATTGTTAAATTCTCTTGTTTGCAATTGTTATTTTCTGGCACTTTTGTGACACAGATGCCATTTGCACATATCAATCTAACAAAAGGAAAACAGAATAGTGCGCAAAAAGTTGTAGATCACATCAGATTTCTGACTCTGTTACACCTTATTGAGGAATAGATTCTCACTGAAACCAACCTTGATTTCTACATAAAACATGGTACAGCAGGCACCAGATGTTATTGTCAGTTTTACAGAGCAAGAATCTTGAACACTGATTTTTTTTTCCAAAACTAATAATGAAAATTCTGGGCTTCAGCCTTTGGTTACATGAGAGCCAAAAGTAAGAGACACCATTTCAAAAGCATTTCAACTATACCAACAAGTTGTCAATTATTTTCCAAACAGTGAGTAATCTTAACAATTTACCAATGACAGTGTTGTGGAGATATTAATGAAGTGTTATATAAGTAGGACGTTCAGAAAATGATTTTCAATTGTTTTAGGACAAGTTTCAATGCACATTGTATTTGCAGGTTAAATATAATGCAAACTTTCAAAGCCAAGGCATATCAAAACTAAAATATGTAAATGGAAACAGATTAAAACTGTGATTGCATATAAATAGTTTCCCTGATGCCTTTGCCAGCAGTGGTGACTGTCAGAGCAAGGTCATTGCAAATTGTGACTCTCAGTTTTCACCATCCAATAACAAACAGATTGTTTAATGTTTGTGAAGGATCAAGATGCCTGGATTCATTTTTAATTAAAACATGAATCAAAAGAAGAAATATTAGCAAGTTAGTAACTGAGAAACAGGCAAAGATATTTTATCAAGGCATTCATTATTTAAACAGGATTAATGCATGTCAAAAAATCAACACTAGATTACAGAAATTTACAAATCAAGGGTGTTACAATATCAAATTGTTTAAACATAACTATCCTTTTGTAAATTTGTTGTCCTGTGTTTTCATAATCAAGCTTTGATAATATGAGTTAGTGATTCATTAACAGCTCACATCACCAGGTTCAGATCTGCCCTAAACTAATGGTGATTGTTCCATCGGGATTTTGGGTGGCAATTTCTCTGGCATTGAAATTGATATTCTTAAAAATCACTTGAGATCTACTTTCCATGGAGATCTTCATCAGCACATAAAAGCATTGCCATTCATTGAATAAAGTTGCTGATCTACATTGGGGTAGAGAGCAATTTGAATTTATCCTCAACTTGAATATCTCTTCAACTTCATATTTCTGAACAAACCGTTCCAGAATAAAATAAAAACTCAGCCATCTTCAATTAAAAATAATTTTGATTGAAAATTAAAGTACATCGTAATACAAAAATCAGCATATTCGTCAAATTAAAGGAGAATGAAAATATTACTAACTGCTGGCATCTTTGTCCACTAATTTACAGCAGTCATAAATTATAATGCTTTACAGGTCTCGATATGGTATGATTTTAATTTTAAGCATCTTTCATAATTTCTGATTAATGTGTCTTTAGATTGAATGCACATTTGTGAGAGAAAAAAATAAAATGCACAATGCAAACAAACTGATGTCACGACGTCATGCTCCTTATGGATATGAAATTCGAGAAACAATTTCTTCATAAAAGAATTTGCAGTCAAGGAAGGATTATAAATAACTATAAATTAAAGATTCTTTTACTTTTCAACAGCAAAAGCACTTCTCAGAAACTTCATAGAATAATCGTTTTACATCTCATGTATAATTTATATGCAAATGAAACCTCAAATAAAAGAGATGCTTTCAGTTATCTTGGATCAGGTCATTTATGTCCAAGTATATCTATCGTTTGTTTAGTGACACAAGAATAACACAGATAAAATTTGTTTTATCTGACTAAGTTCATGATAACCCATCATACCCATTCAAGCAAATCATGAAGTTGGAACATTTTCTTTTTGTCAAGTGAAGAATTTCTGCATTTATGTATTTTGTTTCCAAATTAGGAATTTATGAGGCATTTCTGATCATTTGATGGATTTTGAATGTTTGCAGCCAGTTCCAAAGCTTGAACAGGGAGGCATTTACAGGAGGGATGCATTCCAGAATGGCTGGCACAGTTTCCTGTAAAGAGTTTGAGAACTCTTAACTGACAACATCTGGACAGCCCCTTCATAACTACAATCTGTCAGATTGATCTGAGAGGTAAGAAGTATCAAGAGGAAATCTGAAATACAGATAATTGGAAAAAGCATACTCAGGAAAATAGGTGAAAAGGAAACAAACCCTTTAAATTTTTAATGCACTTTGAACATTGTGGGAGTAATCCATCACAGTAATGTTGGTTCAGAGATGAATGTTGGTGAGTCCATCAGCTCAAACTGTCAAAGTTAGAACAAAAACATCTTTAATGTTCTTGTGGAAAAATCACCCAAGATCCTGGTTTAATATTGCATTTGGAAACTGGAGTTTCAGACATTATATTGGATTCCGATATGGAAATACCAACTGAGAGTATTGACTCCAAGAGGGATTCATAAAGTTCTCACTCTAAAGAAACAGTTGTACATTTGAATCAAGGATTGTAGCATAAGGTCACCAAAATTAAATTAACATGGTTAAAATTTTGGGATTAAAGAATGACTTGCAGTGCAATTTAGAGGCCAGAATATACTCAGATGCTGGCACCTCTGCCACTCGCATTCAACCCCTCAGCTTTACCCCAAGAGTGGGTGGTATTTGTAGTTTGGCCCCACTCATTTGAATGGGGTCAACATCATGATTATAAAGGTAAATAAGATCAATGGATTATTTTTGTTTGTCCTTATTTCACTGTTATATTCGAAATCTAATGTTCAGCGGTTTAACTAATTTTAATAAAAATACATCCACCTGAATTGTTTCTCTAGTTCAGCATTCTGATTTTCCATCTGTAAACTTTCTGCCATATATAGTTTCTTAACTTTTGTAGAATAGTTAATGATCTGTCCCCTCAAATAAAGCTTTTAAAGCATCCCATACTACAGAATGACTCTTTACAGAATTAACATTTTCAGTCAAAAATAAAGAAATATGCTCTTTAACAAAGGTAACAAACTCTGTTATTTTCAATAATATTGCATTAAACCTCCATCTATACATCGAACGTACTATCTCCGAACTTTCACAAGAAAGTTAATCTTCTGTAGGATTAACTTTTCTCCAAATATCTACCAAATTTAAATCTTTCATTAATGCATTAAGTTGTATTGCCATCTTTGACTTCTTTATACTCTTCGGATTTCTATCTAATAAAGGATCCAAAACACAACTGAAATCACCACCCACTAAAACATTCTCATTACCCTGATTTAACAAGAAAAACGCTTCTGAAATAAACCGCTCGTCATCTATATTGGGTGCATATAAATTAGGCAATGTCCAAAATTCCGCAGAAATTTTACAATGAACTCTTAAAACTCTACCAGTATTCCCTTCAGTAGATTCCAATTCAAATGGTAAATTCTTATGAATTAAAATCGCCTCTCCTTTTGCTTTAGAATTAAAAGAAGAATAAAAAAACTTGACCAACCCAGTCTCTTTTCAATTTCAAATGTTCTTTCTCAGTCAAATGTGTTTCTTGTAAAAAAGCAATATCAATTTTCATATTTTTTTTATATACGCCAACACTCTCTTTCTCTTTATTGGATTATTTAACTCCTGAACATTAAAAGTTGCGAAGTTCAATTTAGACATAATTTTAACTATTAGTAAATACACACACTAAAAAATTAAACTCTAAAATAATGCTCCCCTTTAAAATCCTTCAAAAATAAAAAAAGGAGGAAAAGAACCCTCTTAAAAAAAAATCAAAACAAAAATTAAAAAAACTCACCAAAAAAACCACCCAAAGGCAGTATTAGCTTAAAAAACTGGGTGTGGGAAACCCACTGGTGGCAGATGACTTGCAAAGTTTTCGGTGTCATCCACCCCTCCCAGCCGGATACATATTTATTATATAGATAAACACATTCAGATATAGTCCATTTCTTCAACCCAGTAACCCAACAATTGCTCCGGATCTTCGATATCAAGAGGATTCTGTATTTCTTCTTTCTTTCCATTTTTTCCATTCTTCCCATTCTTTCCATTTCCACTGCCATTTCCATTTCCATTTGATCTCCTTTTAGGAGACAAAGGCGGAGAACGACCATTTCTTCTCAATTCCGGCAGGGAGTTTTCAAAAAAGTGAGACTGAAAGTTTCCATAAAAAACCTTCAAAATTGCATGGTAATGAAAAGTGAACTTATAAACTTTTCACCACAGAACATCTTTAGCCGTATTGAATTCTCGCCTTCTACGAATAACTTCCTGACTCAAATCAGCATAAAAAAGCACTCTGTTATTTGGAACCATTAATGGGGATTGATTTTGTCGTGCTTTTTGTACTGTCATACGTAAAATAATTTCTCTATCCTGGTATTTTAAACAACGAATCAAAACTGTTCTCGGCGGTTGTCCTGGAAGCGGTTTTCTTCTTAGAGCTCTATGAGCCCGATCTAACTCCAAACCTTCAAGAAAGAACTCTTTACCCAAACTTCTGGGATCCAGCATTTAAAGAATTTTATAGAATCCGAGCCTTCAATATCTTCTGGAAGACCAACTAGCTTCACATTATTTCTCCAACTCTGATTTTCCAAAGAATCAATCTTCTGCAATAAATCTCTTTTTTGAATTCCTCAATCTACGAAAGATCCTTCCACTTTTTCTATTTTGTTCTCTATTATGCTCCACTTGACTTTAACACTCAAAAAAAGCTGTCTCAATTTTCTTTAAATTTTCTTGTACAGTATCAACAGATTTTATACTTCTATTAATGTCACTTTTGACTACATTCATATCTCGCTTCATATTTGACATTTCTTCACATGAAATTTGCATCTTCATTTTTCCCTCCAGAAATCCTTGATTCATTTGATCAGATATATGTTTTGACATATTACCCATCTGATAGGCAATCCCTTCTAGAACTGTAAATAGTGAATCCATTCCAGGTTCCGATTCCACTTTTTGAGGTTTACCGTCATAGGTTGCTGGCTCCCCCTACTGGACGTATTCTGCAAAGATAAGTAATTCCTCTTCTGTTGCTGTGGATGCCTTGACAGTGCGGCTGCGGGTCTGGACACCCGATACTGGAACTCCGACCTCTTCGGGGTGCCAGCGTTTGGGCTCCCCTGCACCCCACACCTTATCAAGGAGCTCCCGGACCCGCGACGCTCCACGCAAGCCGAGCAAAGCCACAGTGCATGCTGAAGTGTCTTCCGATGCTACTCCGCACGTCCCCGGGCTGCCCGGCAAGATTGTGGGGAAACAGGTCTCCCTGTCGACCGTGTTGTCCGCACGCACGGCTTCATGTGAACTCACCAAGGTGCTGGCGCCATCTTGCGGGAGCAAGGTCGGCAGCGGTGTCAAAATCGACTGGGCTGCAGTCCTCTGGGTCTTAGGAATCACCGAAATTGACTTAGTGGATTCCACTGTAAAGGTAGGCCTCAATTCTTCCGTACTTTTAAATGGGAATTTCTTTTGAAGTTGAGCCTTAGATTTTTTTACATTAGTTGCCATAGTAATTTACTATTGTTTAAAAAATTAAAAATATTATTTTTAACTAAATTTAAACAACTTAAAATCGGGCGTTTAACGTTCCAGCTGGGAGAAGGTGGAATACACGTCTTGCCTTTACGCCATCTTGCCACGCCCCCCAAAGATCCTTTCTTAATGTGATTCAGTATCTTAACTAGGAGAACACAAGAACATATGAGCAGAGTTTTGAAAAAAAAAAGACATATGAGCAGAAATAGGCTAATCAGCCCTTCAAGTTTGCCTCATCATTTAATAATGAACTATTAATTTCCCCACTCAGCCCCACTGCCTGGTCTCAAAACCTATCAATCTCTGTCTTAAGTACACCCAATGACCTGGCCTCCACAATCACCTATGGCAACAAATTCCACAGATTTACCAACCTCTGGCTGAAGAAATTCCTCTGCATCTCTGTTCTAAGCAGATGCACTTCAATCCTGAAATTGTGCCTTCTTGATCTAGACTCTCCCAACAATGGAAACAACCTTTCTACATTCACAATGTTTCAAAGAGACCCCCCCCCCTCATTCTCCTAAATTCCACTGAATACAGGCCAAGAGCAATCAAATTCTCCTCATATGATAACCCTCTAATTCCTAGAATTATCCTAGTGAACCTCCTTTGAACCCTCTCAGCACATCTTTTTTCAAATGAGCCAAAAACATTTCACAGTACTCCAAGGGATGTTTCACTTGGTTTAATAATCCAAAGTCTTTCTGTTCCTGAATTCAGTTTATGTTGCTATAGCATCATCCATTATAAGTCAGCAATCAATGTTTGTGATGCTTTACGGGTAAAACTATTATTTTGTAAAAAAAAATGCAATCAGATTAAAAAAAGGGGCAAGATCCCTCCCAGACTCTTTCTCAACAGCGATTATCATGTTAATGCCTAAAAAAGGCAGGGATCCTTTGAAACCTGCTTCATATATGCCCATCTCATTATTGAATACAGACTATAAAATTATTGCAAAAGCATCGGCCAATAGGTTGGCAGAATATTTGCTGAGAAAAGAGGCAATTGGCAAATAACATAGCTAGATTGCTAAATCTGGTGCTCCTGGTAGAATTGAGGGTGGACCTGGGAGTAGCTGGAGCTTTGGATGCGACGAAGGCCTTCAACAGATTGGAGTGGGACGTTCTGTTCAAGGTACCTGAGAAATCTGGACTGGGGAAAACATTTATTAATTGGGTGAAGACATTTTATCATAAACTCCAAGCTAAAATTACTACAAATGAGCAGATGTCTCTAGCATTTCCATTGAGCAGGTCAAGTAGGCAAGGTTGCCTATCATCGCCAGCGCTGTCAGTATTAGCCATTGAGCTGCTGGTAGAAACCATTTGGTGGGATCCAGACATAAAGGGGTTCAAGGTAGGCCAGGTAGAACAAAGAAAAACCTTTTTTCTTGGGTGGGGTCGGGGGGAGGGTGTTGGCCAGGCTGAGAACCACACTGGAAGATTTTGAAAAGGTTTCTGGGTATTAGGTAAATTTGGACAAAAGTGAGATAACGCCTTTGACAAACGGGGATTATAGACAGTATCAATAAGGAAGCCAGTTTAATCAGCCGCAAGAAGGCATTAAATATCTGGGGATTAAAGTAGATAAAGATGTACATAACTTATACAAACTTACTTGTATCCCTTCGGTCCAGAAGATTGATGAGGACCTTGTTAGGTGGAGGACTCTGCTCATAACATTGATGGGCAGAGTAAACTATGTCAGAATGAAGGTGGTGCAAAGGCTCCGATAACTTTTCCAATTGTTGCCCATTTCATTGCCTTGAGGTTTTTTTTAAAAAAAAGCGCTCAAAGAGTGTATCAGAAAGTTTCTATGGAATGGGAAAGTGGGTAGAATCTCCTTGGAATAGTTGACATGGAACTACAACTTGGGAGGTTTAAAATTATCCGATTTTAAAAAGTTTTATTGGGAATCCCAGCCGAGCTTTATCGCCTCACTCTTTGAGGGAGGGGGCCCCCACATGAGTGCAAATTGGACAACACTTGGAAGATGAAGAGATAGCCAAAGAATTATATATAAATGGTATACCAAATTAGTCTCAAAGAAAATGGATAGCCTCATCCTACAGTATGTACATTAGACATGGAAAAGAGTAAAACAATATATTGGATGGAAGGTGGGGATATCCCCCAAAATGTCCTTGACCCAGAATAAGTTAATACCCTTCACTCTGGGTAATAGCATCCTGGACACCTGGTGCTAGAAGGGGATCAGGTTTATCGAGGATTGTTACAAAATGGGGCAGCTAATGTCATTTGAGCAGTTGAGAAACAAATGCCATTTATCTAATAGAACATTATTCTGCTATCTGTAAAATGAAATCTTTCTTAAGGAAAAAACTGGGACCATCTATGACCCTAACCAGATGTAGTAATGTGGAGATTCTAATTCGACAGGGGAATGCGTGTCAATTTATCTCTAAGATGTATTACATATTGCAAAATGAGGGCCCAGAGCTGTGCTTACACAGGTCGAGGGAGAGAAGGGAGTCCTACTTGAGCACAACAATCAATGAAGAATGGTGGCAAGTCTGTGTCTGCACAGTGTGACTGGAGTCATCAATGCTAAATATAGGTTGATGCAATACAATTTCTTGCACCAGCTGTACCTCACCACAAAAATTACACAAATAGAAGCCAGAAATTTCAGAGATGTGCTTTGGATGTGGTGTGGAGGTGGCAACTTCTGTCCACTCGACCTGTCTCTGTACAAAAGTGATACCCTTCTGGGAAGACCTGGGGGACATCCTGAAAAAAAAGTTAAAGAAGTGGATTTTCCACAGGATCCAGAGTTGTACCTTCTGGGGGATATAGAAAATATACAGTTTAGACTGACCAAATACCAAATTTCATTCGTGATGGTCACGTTGGCAGTAGCCAGAAAGTGTACAGCATTTTTGTGGAAGTCCGACTCCCAACTAAATACCACACGATGGAATGTGGAAATGCAGAGTTGCATTCCCCTGGAGAAAATCACATACAACTAAAGGAAGAAGCATGACACATTAGTTGGAATATGGCAACCTTACCAGAGATATATCGGCACTCATAGATTAGTCCCACCCCACCCCCTCGAAATAGGGATACTGCAACCTGTAACAATCTGACCTCAGTAGGAAAAGGAGTGTGACTAGTGAAACAGGATGTGGTACAGACAACATGTTTTTTTTTTCTTTTCAGTTGTTTTGGATTTTATTTTTGAGTCTTTTTTCACATTTTAATCTTTGTTTCTTAGAAATTATCATTCCTACTTTATTTTTTTTTCTATTTAAGTTTTTGTAGGGGTTGGTGGCGCCGTTGATGTCTGTATTAACATAAATTATTTGACTGTATGTTAAATTGTATGGGGGGGATGGAGAGGGGGAGGGGAAGGGATAACTACAGACTGTATATACACAGAAATGTTGAAAAGATTGAATGGTTTGTTGAGTTTTGTAAGTCTATGAAAATCTTAAATAAAAAAAATTAAAAAACAAGATTTTGAAATCAATACATTTTGTTTTCACAAGCACCAAGTACCAGCTCTAGGCAGTCCTAGTCAGTTGTAGCACACAGTGGAATGTCTTATCATCACGTGCCAATACCATGATGCAATCAAATTAAATGTGTGGGTCTAATAGCAAGGTGGGAAAAGGAAGAAAATATAAGGTGAAAATGAAGAGAAGATCAACTGAGAAGTGCAGACTATATATATTATATTCAATGGATAAATGAGAAACGATAATGATGCCTGAACTGAGCTTGTTGAGATGAATATGAAATGGGATGGGATGGACAATTAGATACTTCAGGGTATTCTCCCAGAAAACATCAGATCAATTGTACAATTCAAAAGTGAGATCATTGTTGTGTAACCAATCAGCTGGACACAGCCAAAGGTGTAAATATGACCAAATCTCCAAGCAGGAACCTATCCAAGAGGATTTTGTAGAATACTTAAAATTGAGCATGTCCAAACTGTGCACTTCCTCAACAAATGTAATACATTCCCAAACATCATTTTAAGTTTCACCTATGAGGTGAAACTACAATTGAAAAACATTTCATCGAACTAACTTCATGAATCTATTTCTGATGTATGATCTATCACTGCTGGCCAAAAATTACATGGAAATCAACCATCTTATTAGATGGCAGATCATGCACAACGGGCCAGATGGCCTGATTCTGCCTCTATTTTTTTTAGATTCTTACGGAAATTTCACCATGCAGATGCTTCTTCAATTTTCACCTTCTGATGCCAAAAGGTCCATTTCCAATATTGATCGGATTAAGGGGCCAGAAAAAGGTCTCAGTGAAAATCTTTTTTTCTGATCACTCCCTCTGCAGCACAGAAACAAGCCCTTCAGCCTATCAAGTAGATGCTGAACATTAATCACCCATTTGCACTCAGTCTACAATTAATCCCATGTTATTCTCCCCATATTCCCATCAATGTTCCCCAGATTCTACAGCCAATCTTCACACCAGGGGAATATTATTGGGCCATTTAACCAATCAACTTGCACACCTTTGGGACAGCAAGCACCATAAAGATGTTACAGGGTGGCAGAATGGCACAGCTACAAAGAGCTGCTGCCTCACAGGTCCACCGTCCCAGTTTCAATCCGGCCCGACCCTCCATACTGTTGGCATGGAGTGTCCACATTCTCACTATGATTGTGCCAGATTTTCTCTGTGTCCTCCTGTTTCCTCCCACATCTCAAAGAAGTGCGGGTTGGTGGGTTAATTAGCCACTATGAACCTGCCTAGTATGTGGATGATGGGAATCTGAAAAGAATATAGAAGTAGAATTACTGTAAGTGGATGCTTAATGGTTCCTGTGACTGCATCCAGAGGAAACCCACTTTATGACAGGGAGCATGTGCCAACTTCACATGGACAGCACTGGAGGCCAAGCTTCGAGCTACAATAAGGCAAATCAGCAAGATGGGCCGCCTAAAGATATGCTGCTAAGTTTTTGATTTCATATTTTTGTAAATCTTTGTGTGTATATTTTTCATATAAACTGTCAACAACAACATCACACAGTGATTATATTCACTTCCTGTTTCAGTTCTGCATCCTAGTGCCTCGGTCAGTACTGAGATGAAATCCCTTATCCTCCAGCTGACAATGTTTTCAAAATTGATACGTCTTACTATCTAACAATTAACTCTGTAAAATCAAAGTATTATAATAATGACAGAATCTATGAATTTTCAACAAGTTTTAAAAGGCATATTATTTATGGGCTGATCTAATTGCCTTTGGTTCATTCATCCATTTTTATTTGAAGTCAGCTAAGCAGGCACAGGACTGGTAAGTACTCGGAAGAGAGGCCGCCTAGTAACACCAGGTGCTGGACAAAATGGCAACTCTCTGTCTGCCTTACAGTGGACAAAAGTTCAAGAATTTCATGCATGTTACATTCTAAATGTAGTATTACATGACAATAATGGAACCTTTACCTTTTATTTTTTGATTGTCCTTGTGGAGCAGCACAGGAAACCAAGTCATTGTATCTCGACGATTTTGCAACATCTGTTGATCATGATCAAGTTTTAGATCTTGATTTGTCATACTAATTCTGTCATGTGAACTGCATAATAAATTGTATCATATCTATATGTAACACTTTGATAATCTAGTCTGGTAGGTTTTCTGGATTGTTGGGTGCTATTCTGAATAAAGTAAAACCCAGGTATCCAGAATTCAGGCAACGGGTAGCAGCCTCAAGCAACCAGCAAAAAAATTAAGTAAAATAAATTTGAAAAGTTAAAATAAATAAAAGAAAATAATAGGTAAAAACTATGCAAGTTTAAGATTGTAAAATGCTCTTTGAAGTAAAACCTAAACCTTTCATAAAGATGGGAGCAAATATTCAGCCAGTGGAGTGCCTTGGTTGTACTTTGCTTGTAGCAGCTATTTGAATAAAGGTGTGTGAAACAGCAATGGTGTCACCCAGAATGAACAGCTGGTTGATGCCACATGCTGTTGGGGTGACTGTGGTAAAATGTCTCCTCATCCCTAGTTAGTAAGAGTTGCCCTGATCAGTGGATTTATCTGTAAACTTGGGGAGGGGGCGCTAATTGTCTATAATGTTTTTGTTCATCTTTTGGTGGCTTTGTGGAGGGGAGGAGCATAGATGCAGCAAAGGTTAAATCTTTTCAAAGAATGTGACTGAAAATAAATTAAATGATTTAAGCCTTAAATATTCATGAAAGTTAAGTTTGTGCAGTGTAAGTACAGTCTAGTATTTCTGTTTTTTGTCTTTTAAACTGTTTAGTCTTTATGCAGGTGCATCAGTTAGGTATTGTAAGTTTCAAGCAACCAGAAAATACACCTATCCGGCATTTACCAATCCCCATAGTGGGGATAGCAGGGGTTTTACTGTATTCACTTGTTTTTCTATATTACATAATAGGATAATATATTTTCAAGTGAACTCCATAAGTTTAAAGGAAGATAGAAAACAAAAGCCAGTGAGACACCAGGATTTCTGATTATTACTTTATTGTAGCCACGCACTACTCGAACACACACACACACACACACACACACACACACACACACACACACACACACACACACACACACACACACACACACACACACACACACACACACACACACGTAGTGCAGTCAGGTGAAGCTCTGAGTTTTGTTAGGGCTCAGGCTCGACTTTTATACTTGGACTGGCCCCCCCCCCCTTGGCTGATGTCACAACATGCATAACAAAAACGGGTTTCCCGAGCACAGGTACTTTTCTGCATAACAATGCCCTTCTTTCCCACGCGTTGTCCCTGTCTGTTGGCTGCGCAGCAAGGCCAGCGCCTTTTTGGGGTCACTGGCCTTTAAGCTGTTCTTCCTGTTCACCAACTGGTTCGCTTATTGGGGCCAGAGCTGCTGCGCAGGCTGCTGACCTTTGGTTGTGCTCACTGCCTGGAGCACTGGCTTGATTGCCGCCGTGAAAGGCCACTACATGACCTCCCACCCCAAGAACCGGCAATATTGTCCTTGTTATTGTCCATGGTGCCCGGAGGCAAAGTCTCTGCAGCCTTCAGAGGCCTGTATCTTCGGCGTGGTGCTGGTGTCTCAAACGGGTGCGCCAGGCCCAGGTGTGCTGGCTTCAGCCTGTCTGTGGTGAAGACCTCCATCTTGTCTCCACTGTCCAGCTAGAATGTGGCTCTGTTGTTGCGGATGACCCGGAATGGACCCTCGTTTGGCCTCTGAAGTGGTGGATGATGTGGGCCACTGCGAATGAAAACATACAAACAGTCCTGCAGGTCTTTGGGTATATTGGTCCTCACATGTCCGTGTCTGGAAGGTGAAATTGGGGCCAGGTTTCTGACTCTTTCCCTTAGCCTGCTGAGGAACGCTGCCGAGTCGTCCTGCTGTCCACCTGGAGATGCTATGAATTCTCCTGGGACCACCAGTGGAGCTCCGTAGATGAGTTCGGCCAAAGAGGTCTTGAGATCCTCCTTGGGTGCTGTGCAGATGCCCAAAAGCACCCATGATTGCTCATCTATCCAGTTGAGTCCTTGGAGTCTGGTAATAAGTGGGGTTTTGAGGTGTCTATGGAAGCGCTCCACCAGCCCATTGGACTGTGGATGGTAAGCTGTTGTGTGATGCAGCTGGGAACCCCAAAGGCTGGGGAGGTCAGATCACAGACTGGAGGTGAACTGGGCCCCTCAGACAGATGTCATGTGGGATGGTAACCAGAACTGTCCCACCCAGGACAAGATGATGCCCCTGGCACATGAGGTTATTGACATGTCTGCCAGCAGGACTGCTGGTGGCCACATGGTGAAGCGGTCAACCATAGTGGATAGCGGAAACCCTGGGATATCGGCAAGGGTCCTACTACGTCCACGTGGATGTGGTCGAACCATCATTCTGCGGGCTTGATGTGCTGCGGTGGGATCTTGATTTGCTGCTGTACCTTGGTTTTTTGGGACTGCGTGCACGCCTTCACCCACCCGCTGACCTGTTTCTGGAGACCATGCCACACATACTTGCTGGCCAACAGTTGGACCATGGACCTGATGGATGGGTGAACCAGCCAGTGGATGGACTCAAAATCTTGTCATCTTCAAACTGCTGGGACGATAGGTCTGGACTGTCCAGTGGCCATGTTGCACAGGAGGATGGTGTTACCTGTGCTGAATGGGATGTCCTGGAGTTGCAATGCTATGCCTCCACCAGTGCCATGAAGTCTATTCCCCTTGATAGCGCATGGATACTTTGCCTGGACAGTGCATTGGCCACCACATTGTCCTTGCCAGAGATGTGCCTTACATCTGTGGTGTACTCCGAGATGCAAGACCAGAGTCATTGCTGGCAGGCTAACCAGGGGTCTGAGATCTTAGCCAAGGCAAAAGTCAGAGGCCTGTGATCTGTGAAAGCCGTGAAGGACCTGCCCGCTAGGAAGTACCTGAAATGGTGGATAGCGAAGTACTGCACCAGTAGCTCTCTGTCGAAAGCGCTGTATTTCATTTCTGGAGGCTGCAGATGTTTGCTGAAGAAAGCCAGTGGCCACTAACTTCCTTCGATCTGCTGCTTCAAAACTCTGCCAATCGCTGTTCCTGACGCATTCATGGTCAGGGCTGTTGGAGCTTCTGACCTGGAGAGCGGAGTCCACCAGGGCTTTCTTGGCCTTCACAAAGGCTTCTGCTGACTCCTTGTCCCAGGTGATGTCCTTCGCCTTGCTTGCCATCTGGGCGAACAAAGGGTGTATGATCCGGGCAGCTGAGGGGATGAACCTATGATAGAAATTGATCATCCCCAGAAACTCCTGTAGTCCCTTGATCATGTTGGGTCTGGGGAACTTCTGGATGGCCTCTATGGGTAGCGGTGTGGCTCCTTCCCTGATTATTCTGTGGCCCAGGAAGTTGATGGCCTCCAATCAGAACTAGCAATTGGCTGGGTTGATCGTCAGTCACATGTAGAGGTTGTGGAGTCACATGTAGAGGTTGCGGAGTTGCGCCATGTGCTCCTGTTGGTTCCTGCTCACCACCAGGATGTCGTCCAGGTACACGAAGGTGCCACCCAAGTCTCAGCCCACTGTATCCATGAATCGCTGGAAGATCTATTTGGCGTTCTTTAGCCTGACAGGCATTCAAAAGAATTCAAAGAGGCTGAACGGGATGATGATGGAGGTCTTGGGGATATCATCAGGGTGTACTGGGATATGATGATATCCCCGCATGATGTCCACCTTGGAGAAGATCCTTGCCCTGTACAGGTTAGCCGTGAAATCCTGGATGTGCAGCACAGGGTGCCAATTTGGTGTTGTGGCCTCATTGAGATGGTCATAGTCATCGCATGGTCTCTAGTCCCCTATTGCTTTGGATACCATGTACAGGGGAGAAGCCAATGGGCTGTCCGACTCCCTTACGATGTCGAGCTCCTCCAGCTTCCTGAAATCCTCCTTCACCAGCTGGAGCTTCTCTGGAGGAAAGCGTCTTGATCTTGCGTGAAGTGGCGGGCCCTGGGTCAGGATGTGGTGCTGTACTCCATGTTGGGGCATCACCATGATGAATTGGGGGTTGAGCACTGCAGGGAACTCGGCCAAGACCCTTACATATTTGTTGTCTGATCTCTGTATGGAGTCCAGATGGAGTGCTGGGAGCCTGGTAACTTTGAGTCTTGCCATGGGCCAATCTCCTTCCTTTGAGATGCACTAGCAGGCTGTGGGCATGCAGGAAGTCTGCCTTGAGTAGCGACTGTTCCACTGTGGCCAGACATGAACACCCACAAGAAAAGGCTGCCTCCCAACTGCAGTTGGGCCTTGTAGGTACCATAGGTCTGAAACGTGCTGCTATTGGCAGCCTTCAGCGTGGGGCCCGACTGCCTGTTCCTGCTGTGTCCTGTCCTGACGGGGGCTGGACGCTGACCTTTGCTCCTGTGACCATGAGGTAGCATGGTCCAGACTGTCAGTTCCAAATATACAGGAGGCTGTCTTGGAGGCCAGCTGTTGTGGCCATTAGCAAAGGCTGGCTCTGGTATATCCCTGAAACTTGCATGGGGGCCTATACCAGCGGTCTCTAGTGCCCCATCTCTAGTGGTAGAAACACCACTGGTTGTCTGGGTCACCTCCTTGGGGATGCTGCTGTACTCTTAGCAGCTCTGCACAGGTCTGGCTGTGGGCTTTAGTGACGAGCCCCACAGACGCTGAGCACTCTCTCTTCTGATTCCACAGAAGTCCGCTCGTGCTGCGACTTTCTGGGGGTTGCTGAAATCCGCATCAGCCAGGAGCAATTGGATGTCCTCGAGTAGTTGTTCCAGGAATGCCTGCTCAAACATGATGCAGGGCTCGAGTTTGCCCCGGAGGGCCAGCATCTCGTTCATGAGGGCTGATGGGAACCTGTCCCCTAGCCCTTTCAAATAGAGCAGATGTCCCCCTCTCTCACACCATGAAAGCACGAAGGTCTTGATCAGCAAGTCCTTGAAGGCGGTTTATGTTCTTTCCAATGGGGGCTCCTTGATGAAGTTGGCCACCCGGCCTGTTGTGTTCTGGTCCAGGGTGCTCACCACGTGGTAGTACCAGGTGGATTCTGCTGTGATCTGCCAGATCTGGAACTGTACTTCAGCCTGGTTAAACCACGATGACTGCTGCTTGTTCGCTCATCGCTAGGTTTAGATGCTGTCTAAATCATCGGGGTCACCAATTATAGTCGCGCGCTACTTGAAAGAACACACACTCTCACACACACACACACACACACACGTGGCTAGTCAGGTTAAGCTCTGAGTTTTATTCGGGCTCAGACCCGATTTTATACTTGCACTGTTCCCACCATGGCCCCCCTTGGCTGATGTCACAACATGCATAACAAAAGCAGGTTTTCCGCACGTGAGTACGTTTCTGCATAACAATGCGCTCTCCCTGTCTGTTGGCCATTTTGGGGTCGCAGGCCTAAGTTGCTCTTGCCATTCATCCGCTGTTACGCTTGTTGGGGCCAGTGCTGTTGCGTGGACTGCTGGCCTTTGGTTGCGCTCACTGCCTGGAGCGCCGGTTCGATCACTATAGCGGCGGACCATCACATTATATTTTCAAATATTTTGTTGGCACCAGATTTAGCCTCTTCTGTGATTTAGACCTGTTTACCCAGGATGTTTTTTGGTTTTACAAGCCTAAAACTTGGCGCTAACTCAGTCTCCCTATTCAGTCAGCAAACCTCCTTCATGATTGCTAGTCAATTGTGTACTTACAATAGACCCATAGAGTTCCATGGTAGGAAAGAAGGTCTTTAGCCCAACGCATTCAATTTGCCTGCCCTCAGCTCATACCCATCTGAACTTTGCCTATTCGCATGCTTGTCTAAATGCATTTTGAACAATACAATTAGCCCTACATCCATCACTTCCTCTGGCATCTTGTTCAATATGCCCACCACCCTCCCAATGCTGAAGGTTCCCCTCAGGGCCTTTATAAATCTTTCATTTATTTCAACGTTCTCTAGATTTAGAATCCCCTATCCTGGTATAAAGTGTGATTATTTACCTTATCTAAGTCCCTCCCTTAGTCTCCTATGATCCAAAGAGAAAAGTCCCAGTTTATCCAGCCTCTCCTTAGAATTATTGCCCCTTAGTCCTGGTAACATTCTTGTGAGTCTTTTCAGCACCTTTTCCATCTTAATGGTAGAACTATTGAACACTAATAACACAGAAACAGGCCATTTGGTGTCTCTAGTCTGTGCCAAGCTATTATTCTGTCTAGTCCCAATGACCTCTCCCAGATCACAAACCTCCATACCACTTCCATTCATGTAGCTATCCAAATTTTTTATAAATGTCAAAACTGAGCCCACATTCACCACAGCTGGTATTCTTACCACTCTCTACATGAAGATGCCTATCCTAATGTCCTCTTTAAAGATTCCTCCTTTCATCCTTAACCCATGTCGTCTAGTTCTTGTCTCATCTAACCTCAGTGGAAAACGCCTTCTTGCATTTACTCTATCTATACCTCTAAGAACTTTATGTACCTCTATTAAATCTCCCCTTGTTCTTCACACTCCAGAGAATAAAGTCCTAATCTATTTACCCTTTCCCTGGAACTCAGTCCCTCAAGTCCCAGCAGCATCCTTGGAAATCTTTCCTGCAGTTAGGTGACCAAAATTGCACACAATAATCCAAAATTTGGTCTCACTTATCAATGCCTTATGCCACTTCACCGTGATATCCCAACTCCAATGTTTATTCAGATTAACTACCTCATCCTGAACACTGAATGTCTGAAGTTTCTCAACCAGCTTCCCCTGCGGGACCTTGTCCTTTATTAATTTCCCTGGTAACCCCCTCAAAAAAACTCTATAAAATTGGTTAAACATGATCTACATTACACAAAGTAGATCACTCTTCCTGATCAGTCCATGTCTATCCAAATCAAATTTTGACTTATGAAGGCCAAGATGCCAAAAGTTCTCTTTATGACCCTATCTACCTGAGAAACTACTTTCAGGGAATTATGTATCTGTATTCCAAAATCCCTCTATTCTACTGCACTCCTCAGTGCCTGGCCATTTACCATGTATGTCCTACCTTGGTTAGTCCTCCCAAAGTGCAATACCCCACACTTGTCCACAGTAAATTCCATCTACAATTTGGCAGCCATTTTTCCAGCTACTTCAGATCCTGCAGCACACTTTGAAATTCTTCCTCACTGATTCTTTGTGTCACCTGCAAACTTTCTGATCCAATTTACCACATTATTATCCAGCTCATTGATATAGATGACAAGCAATAATGGACCCAGCACCGATCCTTGAAGCATACCACTGGTCACAGGCCTCCATTCAGAGAGGCACTCATCTATTACCATTCTCTGCCTCTCCTGGAAAGCCAATGTTTATTCAGATTGACTACCTCATCCTGAACACTGAACGTCTGAAGTTTCTCAACCAGCTTCCCCTGCGGGACCTTGTCAAAGACAACATCCTTCATTAATTTTCCTGGTAACCCCCTCAAAAAAACTCTATAAAATTGGTTAAACATGATCTACATTACACAAAGTAGATCACTCTCCCTGATCAGTCCATGTCTATCCAAATACTTGTATATCCAATCTCAGTGGATTATGCTATAAAAGTTCTTTGCTGACCAGGAATGTGCCAGACCACTCAAAAATATGAATTTGTTTTTTTTTCAAGCCATATCTTAATGTAGTTCCAGTTTTACATCAGAGTGTGCAGAATAAGATATAAGATCAGAAATAATACAGACTACAACAGGTAAGACAGAGAGCCTTTCTGAGTTATAAAAATACCACAATAGCAAATAAAATGCTATTTTTAATGAAACAAACTCAAGATGAATTGGGGCTTAGGCCTGGCAATTATTCATGCAAGAGCACAACTGTGTCATTTACACAACAGCATAGTTATTGATCTTTCTTAGAATATTTCAGGTTATTACTCAAATGCTTTGAGACTAATTGCATTTTATAACCAACACTTCTTGTAATACAATTAGAAAGCAACTACTATACTAAATTAAGCATTAGTTGACGAAAGCAAAAAAAAGTTTAAATGCCTCATGCAATCCATGTCTAACAAGCTACAGTTTCAATGCATTCCATTATAGCCGCACCATTATAATGGTGGGATTGACAAAGCTAGGATGAGACCAATAAATTTTATGGTACCTGTATATATGTATTTTTAAGTGACACAAAGGGGGGGAAAAAAAGAAATCCAGGCTATTCAGATGGTAAATAATCAAAACGGTCTTGACATCTGTGAAGGGCTAGACTTTATTTTAACATAAATGAAAATGAAACATTATATCTTATTTTTAGATATCCCTCTTATTCTGATGAGTTATAACAAGTTGAAAGAAGTCAGTACCAGCAGAACAAATTTTACTTCATCAGTCATATAAACTGAATGACATATAAACCACTAAAGGGGTAAATATTTGTCTAATACTGTACTTAAATATAATCCACTAATATAACTCAGCAAAATGAAAATGATCTTTGTATTATTGAAAATCATCCAAAAGAGGAAACTATTTTGCATTGTTTGACATTTATCAACAATATTAACATGAGCTGCAAAATTATTGATTCAGACAATTGCTTAGAAAATTAACATAGAAATTTCATCATCAAAATGATCATCCGACACATTTGAATTGAATGAGTAAAAGTCTGAAGAAATCTGATGAATCAGTTTTCATTTTGTCAAGTTATTCCATTTCTTACCACATGGTTCAGATGTTTTCTGATGAAACTTTTGAAAATATGGAAAAAACCCAATAAAATTCAACATTTATTTCACTTGGATTTAGTTAATTGTTTTAAAGAAAGATGGTTTATATGTACTTAAAATCTGAACAAATGAATAATAAATGCATCAGTAAAATGTTGAAACAGACAATATCATTGAGATTTTAGAGACTTTATGGGAGTTGCGATACCTTCTCTGGAACAGTTCTGGCCACAAGCTGTCTGATAAACATAGAACATCTCTCGGGCTTGCTTCCCACCTTGAAGGGAGGCAGACAGGGCACAAAGAGGAAGGAAAGGAGAAAAAAATGATAGGAAAGAGGATTGAAGAAACAAAAAGGACAATGATTGGAAACAGTAGTTAGAGAAAGAATTTCAGAGAGTTTAGGATGCAATTGCAGCATTTTAACTTGACATATACCATAACCAAAGCAATTAATTGAGTCTACTATACAAGAGAAGTTATTTGCTTCTCAGATTCAAAATATGCACTCTCTATTGAACACTGAAGAAAACCCAGTATCTTCCTGTATTCTGTCAGCATCAACGATTAGCTAAAATAAGCTGAAATATTTAATGCAGCCTTTACAAACAAAAAATAATTTGATTTTTTTTCCCTCAAAAAAAAATTATTTGTTCCTTCTCCAACTGAAAGCAGTGTTGTGAATAAATGTTATTGTTTGGCTATGGGCAGCTTTGTAAACTGACCAATCATTACGCCTCAGGTAAATGGCAGTGAATATCCTAATTAATTTCTATTCAGCAAGAATAATTGGATAGTTATCAGAGGGAGAAATGTTTGTTTATTTGGCCCTTACTTTTAGTAGGATGGACAGTGCCCAGCTTTTGCCTTAACTTGGTATCAATAATTCAGGACCAACAAAGAATCATGTCTGGAGGCTCAGTCAGAACATCTGAGCATCACATCCACTCCTGTCTTTCCATTTATTAGATATCACAATGCTCTATGTATTTTTTAAATCTTCTCATATTTAATGCACCTTGATTTCTTTATGTATTCAGTTTAAGCATTCCACTAATTCAAGCCATGTATTGGCAAACAAGTAAAATAAAAGTACTTCCTTTCATCAATATCATTGTAAATGCCATAACTGTATCTGCTTCCATCATCACTCCTGGCAACCAGGCCCTAGCAACTAAGTTCTGTGTAAAAAATAAAACTTGCTGCACATATTTCCTTTAAATTATCTTCATTTCACTGACATTTTTATCCAGGGAATAAGATTCTGACCACTTACCCTGTCATTGCCCAAGATCATTTATAAAATTCTATCGATCACTCTTGAGTCTCTGACACTCCAGAGAACACGGGCCAAGTGTGCCCAAACTCTCCTTATTGCTCAAATATCCTCTAATCCAGGCAGAACCCTGGTAAATCTCATCTGTGACCAGAAGTGCACTTCAAGAGCAGCCTAACTAAAGTTTTATATCACTCTAAAATGACTTTGATGCTCAATAACCTGATCAATGAAAGCAAGCATGCCTTCTTCACCACCTCCTAGACTTGCATGACCACATTCAAGGAGCTATGAACTTGTAGATCGCTCTGCACATAAATGGTGTTACTTGCCCTTGCATTTGACTTCCCAAAGAGCAACAACTCATACTTACCTGGATTAAACTCCCCATCTGCCATATCTGGAACTGATCTATATCCTGTTGTATTCTTTGATAGTCCTCGAAACTGTCTACCATTCCACCAATCTATGTGTGGTAGAGGCATAAGTTTAGGTAAGGAGGTGAAGTTTTAAAGGGGACCCAAGGGGGAAAGATTTATTTAGATACTGAAAATGGTGCGATATCTGGCAGAAGTGCTGGTGGAGGCAGAAACAGTTGCTAAGTGTAGAAGAGGCAGTTTAGACAATAAAAGGATGCAGATCTAATGCTGGAAAATGGGATGTATTGAAGGGCAAAATGATTGATATGGGTGTGGTGGGCTGAAGGACCACTTCTGTGAGGCATGACTTGCTGATTCTATCTTAAAGTAGAAAATGAATAAAAACAGCATTCATCTGACTACAAATGGGTAGATTGACAATGCATCCAGCATGATGGGTTAAGGGTCATTGGGTCTTAATTGGACTAACTAAGCTTCAACAAAAATAAACAGCTTTTTTCAAGAATTATGATGAAATATGCAATCAAAATAAAAAGCTAACCGTTGATTCTTTTATGAGCATGCTTTCCTGTCTATAATTTTAGAAATCAAGGCAATTAACAATCAACATTAAACACCTGAAAACCTCAGCAAAATAAAATATCCTATATGTGCCAAAGAATAGAATCTGTGAGAAATGAGTCTGGTCATCTTGAAACATGAAAGAATACTATGTCTTAAATTCTACCTTAAAACACAAGGTAAAAGCGACTTATGAAACTGATTTAAATTATAATATCAAAGTCAAATGACATGTAACCAGACACAAAGTATCCAGCTGCTTTTTTAATTAACGAAAGCAACTACTTCATGCAGGAATAAATTGAGCAATTCAAATCAAAATGCAAATTCTATCCAGATCACATATTATCTTTAAATTTAAATAAGTCTCACTCGATACTGTGGCAAGAGTCTTTCCATAAAAAAACTGACGTGAATAACTCAGCCAAGTGGTTAAAAGCCTGAAAACCTGTCTACTTAAATAGTAATGAACCAGGTGCTCAAAAGTTTCTTAGACCTTCCCTTTATGGAGCTAAAGCACACTTGCACTGTGATCCAATTTAGTTCACTTCTGTGGAGAATATGGGATTTTTGAATAATTGGATGGACACCATGAGGTGCCCCAATATGTGCTTTCTTCACATCAGTCAATAACTGGCAGAATTTTCGTTCACTGTCTGAAATCAATACAAATTACATAACAAATGGCAAAATAGTGCATGCAGAGAGAGAAAAAAGACAATTCAAGCAAGCAAGTTTACAATTAAGAACAAGCAATCTACTTGAAAGAGGAAATGAATAGAGGAATTGTTTCTTTCCATGCAATGTAAATTTATGTATTGCAGGCTACTTGCCATTAATGATCTGAGTGTCACAATGAGTTTTTAATGCTGTGAAATCCAAATGCTGAGCAGCAGTTACTGGATACCTGATGTAATTCTCTTGATCATAAAAATCAACTGCATATATGTTTATCTTCATTTCTAAGATCATTTTTAAAGTGCTGTTTAGGTCTTACATTATTAAAAAGCACAGAAAACATCAACATGAACAAACTTTACAGCCACCAAATTCATTTAGTCAACAAAAAGCATGCAGGCTGCCATTAATCCTCCAAGATTGGATAGTTTTATGATGTATCTTAATGCCAATGGCTCAAATATGAGTTACAGAGACAGAGCCAATTTACAATTTCATCTCTGTCAGATGCCACAATGGAAACAAAGGAATATTCTGTATCTTTATTTTCTTCTTCAGTTCCCTCAATCATCATTATTTTTTAAAAAAATCCATAACAATTCAGAAGCACTCTGTTCTTGAAGGATTAATAAATAAAATGTTGTTAATGATGCAATCTATTCATTGATCTCAATGTATCAGTTGAGGGATTTCCAGAATACTAAATAAAACTTACCAACAATATCAAACCAAAGCAGAATATTACTTGGCTGAACTGTGACCACACCTACAATTGCATTCACTTTGTCATTTTCCATTACAGTGAAGTTGTAAGATGGTTCATCAAAACTGAGGGAAATGGAGGATGGTTCTGGTTTCTTTATCCATTCGATGTGTAAGCGTGCAGTGGAAGACTTTTGAGGTCTCCCATTGTCCACTGCTTTAATCTGAGTATTAAAAATTAATACAGTGTTAATAAAACAAGTTAATTAAAGCATAAATGTCATTTGACATTTGATATGTAAACTCATCAAATTTCATTCTAAATCCCTAATACAAGGTTTCAAAATTTAGGATCTGAACTCGGATTAAAAACAACAATAATTTGGATGTGAATAAAGCCGCTGGATTGATGAAGGGCACGTGCGCGTTTGTGCGTGTTACTCAGCCGTATCAGCAGATTATCCTGAACTATCTCTGACCTGTGGCGATAATTAACTTACAGTGCCCTCCATAATGTTTGAGATAAAGACACATTTATTTTCTTTTAGTTGCCCTGTGCTCCACAGTTTTAAATTTGTAATCAAAAAATTTGCATGCGATTAAAGTGCACATTCCAGATTTTATTCAAGTTATTTGTCTAAATTTTGGTATGACCGTGTAGAAATTACAGCACTTTTTATACATAGTCCCATAACATTTGGAACGTGCACTTTAATCACATGTGAATTCTTTGATTACAAATTTAAAACCGTGGAGCACAGGGAAAAATTGTGTTTGTCCCAAACATTATGGAAGCACTGTATGTTATTTTTATGTTCAAAAATGTAGTTAATAAAACACACCCACTCTTTCAGCACTTCTTCTGGTAAAGACAATTGAAGATATTTATTAATCACTTCAACATTTCTGTTTCTGATTTTCAAACCTTCATTTCTACTAAACCCTACATTTTGATTTCATCAGTTATCTATTTGGTTGTTTACAACAGATGCAACTTTTTAATTGATTTGACCAGCAGATAATGATGTCAGGAAAATCAGTTTGAGGAGACCTAAACATGAGCCATGAATGACTTGACACTGAGTTAAGTGTACAATACACGTCTTGACAGCAAAGCAGATGCTTATTTATGGACAAAGGTTTCCTATTATTAAACTCCACTCTGCATTTTATTCTTCATATTTGCCTATAATCTTTAATAAGATGGATTCCATTTACTTTTGGTCTGTAGCCTGTACTTCAATGGTTCTCAACCATTTTCTTTTCACTCACATACCACTTTAAGAAATCCCTATACCATCAGAACACTGTGAATGGTAAGGGATTGCTTAAGGTGGTATGTGAATGGGAAGGGAAGGTTGAGAATCACTGCTCCAGACCCAGTTTTTACTGAAATATTTTGCTTGAGAAAAGCTGTTGATATTGTACGAGATAATTTTTTAAAAAATTGAAACAGCCTCTTCTGAATGTCAAAATCAGGTGGAAAGCAATAGAGAAAAAATGGAAAAAGTGGAAGGTTCTTTTGTAGATTGGGGGATTCAAAGAATGGATTTATTGAAGAATATTGTTTCATTGGAAAATCAAAGCCGGAGAAATAATGTGAAAATAGTTGGTTGTCCAGAGGACATTGAAGGTTCTGATCCAATAAAAAATTTTAAGCATTGGATCCCAGAGGTACTGGGTAAAGAGCTTTTTCCTGAAGGTTTGGAACTGGGTCGGGCCCATAGAGCGTTGAGGAAGAAAACACTTCCAGGACAAACACCGAGGGCGGTCTGATTCATTGTTTGAAATATCAAGATAGAGAAATGATTTTATGAATGGCGGTACAGAAAGCGTGGCAGAGTCAATCCCCGTCGATGGTTCAAAATAATAGTGTTTATTTATGCCGATTTGAGTCAAGAGGTTATTAGAAGATGACAGGAATTTAATTCAGCTAAAGATGTCTTATGGCAAAAGGGTATAAGTTTGCTTTTCGTTATCCTGCAATTTTGAAGGTTTTTTTAAGAAAACTTTCAATCTCAATTTTTTGAGAACGATCACGATGCCTTGGTTTTTGCTAATTCATTGCCAGAATTGTGAAGAAATGGCTGGTCTTCATCATCCTAAAAGGAGGGTAAACGGAAATGGAAATGGGAATGGATATGGAAAGAGTGGTAGGAATGGAACGAAAGAAGAGTTGACACAAAGTCTTATTGACATTGAAGATCCGGAACAATCATTGGGCTTGGAATCATTGGGTTGAATATATTTACTACATTTGATTGTTCTTAATGACATAATGAATATGTATCTGGCTGGGGGGGGGGGGGGTGGAAGCTTTGACTGTCATCTACCACTAGTGGGCTTACCACACCCAGATTTTTAGGGTGTTACTACCTTCGGGTGGTTTTTTTTGGTTAATATTTTTTAAAAATTTTTGTTTATTGAGGGGTGGGTTTTTTTGTTTTTGAAGAATTATAAAGGGGAGCGTTATTTTATAGTGTAAATATATTAGTAGTTAGTAAAAATGTCTATTTTGAATTTTGCAACTTTTAATGTTCAGGGATTAAATAATCCAATTAAGCGAAAGAGGCTTATATTAAAAAAAAAGAAAATTGATAATGCCTTTTTATAAGAAACACATTTGACTGAAAAGAAACATTTGAAATTGACAAGAGATTGGGTTGGACATGTGTTTTTTTCTTCTTTTAATTCTAAGGCAAGAGGGGTGGCGATTTTGATTCATAAAAATTTACGATTTGAATTGGAATCTTCAGAGGGAAATGTAGGTAGAGTTTTATGGGTGAATTGTAAAATTTTTGCTGAATCTTAGACTTTGCTTAATCTTTATGTGCCTAATTTAGATGACGAGCAGTTTATTTCAGAAGCTTTTTTATTGTTGACTCAAGCTAATGAAAATATTTTAGTTGGGGGAGATGTTAATTGTGTTTTGGAACTTTCATTGAACAGAAACCTGAAGAGTAGAAGGAAATCAAAGACGGCAATACAAATCAATGCGTTGATGAAAGATTTAAATCTGGTAGCTATTTGGAGAAAGGTTAATCCTACAGAGAAAGATTTCTCTTTTTATTCATCACGACATGATTCACTTTCTAGGATTGAATTTTTTTTGGTATCGGCACACCTGCAGGGTAGAGTATTGCAAGTTGAATATAAAAGTAGAGTTCTATCAGATCATTCATTATTACTTTTTTCCTGTGAAAGTTCAGAAGTGGTATGTTCGTCATATAGATGGAGATTTAATGCAATGCTATTGAAAAAAAACAGAGTTCGTTACTTTTGTTAAAGAGCATATCTCTTTATTTTTGACTGAGAATATTAATTCTGTGGATAGTTATTTTGTAGTATGGGACGCGTTAAACGCTTATTTGAGGGGACAGGTTATTAGTTATTCTACAAAAGTTAAGAATATGGCAGAAAGTTTAATGTTGGAAAATCAGATTGCTGAGTTAGAGAAAGATTTTCAGAAGGATGTGACCGAAGGCGAAATTGAAATTATAATACTTTACAAACTTATCAGTTTGAGCGTTTAATTAATTGATCTAAACAGCGTTATTATGAGTTGGGAGAAAGAGCTCACAAGGCACTTGCTTGGCAATTGAAAGCTGAACAGGCATCTTGGACTATTAATGCCATTAAAAAGAATTCAATAATTACCTATAAGACTCAGGAAATTAATGATCAGTTTTATTCATTCTATCAAAAATTATATACTTCTGAGGGAAAGCAGGATAATGGTTCTATTGGATCTTATTTATCTAAATTAAGGTTACTGGTATTAGATGAGAAAGATATTCAGGAATTGGAATCTGCATTTACAGATTTTGAAATCAAGGAAGCTATACAGGAAATGCCAAATGGAAAGTCCCCAGGGGATGATGGATTTCCTGTGGAATTTCATAAATTTTTTCATGATGATTTATCTAATGTATTTGGAGATGTGTTAAAACAAGTTACTGAAGAACAGAAGTTGCTGGAATTTTGTTCAAAGTGCTTTAATAACTGTTATTCCAAAAAAAGATAGAGTTCCATTAAAAGTGTCTTCATATAGACCTATTTCTTTATTAAATGTAGATTATAAAATTATAGCCAAAGTATTAGCTAATAGACTTGCTACGTACTTACCTAAGTTGATACATACTGATCAAACAGGTTTTTATTAAGAACAGAAATGCATCAGATAATATTCTTTGATTAATTACTTTGGTCAATGCATACCGAAAGCAGCCTAACCATCCTATGGTGGTTTCACTAGATGCAGAAAAGACTTTTGATAGGGTTGAGTGGGATTTTTTAAATTTAAGGTGTTAGAAAAGTTTAAATTTGGCCCTTTTTTTTATTGGTTGGGTTAAAGCTTTATATATGAACCCGATTGCTAGGGTGGTGACAAATGGTCAGATTTCTTTACCATTTAGGTTGACTCGTTCAACTCGGCAGGGCTGTCCATCATCACCAGCCTTATTTGCATTGGCTATTGAACCATTAGCTCAGACTATTAGACAAAATTATGAAATTAGAGGGACGAAGGTTATGACTGAAGAATATAAGATTAATTTATTTGCAGATGATGTATTGATATATTTGACGGAACAAGAACAATCATTGAAACAGTTATAAGAGTTTTTGTTGAAATTTGGAGAATTGTCAGGATATACAGTTAATTGAATAAAAGTGAAATTTTACCAGTTGGAATAGATTATTCAGAATTTAAAATTATTACAAAATTAAGGTGAACAAATAAAATTAAATATTTAGGTGTGTTTGTAGATGTTAATTATCAGTCATTGTATCAGTTAAATTATGTACCTATATTAAAACGGATTAAAGCAAATTTGATTAAGTGGAAAGATCTTCCATTAACTTTGATTGGTAGGGTCAATTGTATTAAAATGAATATTTTCCCCAAATTCACTATTTATTTCAGTAAATACCTTGTTTACTTTCAAAAAGTTTTTTTCAGGATTTAAATAGGTAGTGCGGGAGTGTTTATGGAAAGGTAAATTAGCTCGAGTGGCATTGTATAAGACTTGATATATCTGTAAATTCTTTGTGTATTACCAACAGAGCCTTGGTAAAGGAGAATAATGGTAGAGAGATGAATTTACTTACTTTGTTGAGATTTGAGTCTTTGATTTCCTCTGCACCAAAGAAGGGTTATATTTCGGTTGTGTATAATTTGTTACAAGATAATATGGATAAACTGGATTGGGAAAAACCTAAACTTAAATGGGATTTAGTGTTTATTTTTCCTGAAGATGATTGGGTGGATATGTGTCAGGACAATGTTATCAAATTGACTAATGTAAGATATGGAATAGTTAATTATAATTTTTTACATCAATTATATTTGACTCTGGAGAAACTGAAATATTATGGATTTAGTAATTCAGACTCATGTTTTAGATGTAATTCATGTATTGGAACTTTTTTACATGCTGTTTGGACTTGTGTTAAAGTTCAACCATTCTGGCAAGAAATTAAAATAGTTTTGGAAAAATTGTATAACTTTACATTACCATTAGACCCAACAATTTTCTTGTTGGGTAATTTGATTTTGTTGAGGGGATTGGGGTTGGATAAAATTCAAATTGCTTCTGTACGTTTGGTGTTATCAGTAGTGCGTAAATGTGTTGCGAGTACTTGGAAAGACAATACAGATATTAATATGCTACATTGGCTTAATGAATTGAGAACTTGTATTGTTATGGAAAAATTACCTATAATTTACTTGATAATTATTCCTTTTTTGTTAGCAAATGGTTTCTGTATTTGGAATATATGCATTTAGATATACTTTGAATTGTTCTGAACATTTATAATTTTTTAAAATAAAATGTATATTTTTGGCTCCCCTTAATGGAGCTGGCTGAAGGGGTGGGAGGGTGGGTTTGGTTTTCTTTTGCTTTTTTTTTCTTGCTTATTATATATATATATATATACACAAATATATATGTGTGTGTATATATATATATATATATATATATATATCTTTGTAAAATCAATTTTTGATCATTACTAGTCTGTATGTTATGTGTTTTCTATCTTTAAATAAAATTTTAAAAAAAGAAAAATTGTCATTGGCCCATTTCCTTTGGAGTTATGAAACCATACACATAATGAGTCAATGAGGTACGATTAAAACAGTGGTTTTCAAACTTTTTCTTTCCACCCACACACCACCTTAAGCAATCACTTACTAATCACAGAGCACCTATGGCCATAGGGAATACTTAAAGTGGTACGTGAGTGGAAAGAAAAAAGTTAAGAACTACCGCTGCACATAAACTCTGCATTTCTTGGAAGTGAGGACATTTGTACATGTGTCCCTGCAGTTTGCTGGAGCATGAGACTTTACTCTGCCATTGGGTTCACTGTTAAATTGGAGAGCAGTTCTGGATCAACTGGAGCTTTTCCATTATTGGATGCACTTGATATCTGGCCACTGTTTACAACAGCTATGAGTTTCATTTCTATTTCAAGCCAATAATTTGAATGGAGTCAATGAACTTAATTAAAAATGAAAGTGAAAGCTATGTTTTGTTTCTTTTGTTTTCATGCTTCAACCGTTAAAATAGTTTATCTTATTATGAATCTAACTTTTTATTTTTTAATTATATGAATATTCTTCAATTTTCAAAACATCTTTGTTCAAGAGAGTTGGAAAGGCTTACACTGCTCAATCAGAAGGTTAACAAGGGTGTGGTGAGCGCAGGTCCTTAGGATGTGCCAGTTCCATGTTCATAGTTCAGACTGCTTTGCAGGACAGTGACAGCATTGAGTCCTGGAGGATGTTGTTGGCTCCATCCCCAACAAAATTTGCAGCACAAGCTCTCCCAAGGTGCCAGGGACCGTCAAATCCAGGACTTATTTCTTTATGTTACTTATTTATGTTAGGTAATCACTGCATACTGTCACTGACCCACATAACCACATAACTGTTTACAGCACAGAAACAGGCCAGTTCAGCCCTATTTGTCCATGCTGAACATCTTCTCTCACCTAGTCCCACTGACCCACATTTGACTCCACATCTCTCCCATCCATACACTTATCCAAACTTTTCTTGAATATTAACAACAGGCCCCTTCTAATGATTATTTTTCCTTGTCTGCAGTTACATCTCCAGCAGTTGTAATGAACTCTATCTACCATGATTACTGAATGTTTCTGGCATTCCTTGCTGGTCCTATTGGACATTAGCAGTGAGGATTCACACCATCCAAAATAAATTCATTCTTGGTTGTGCTAAATTGGTGACATGATGGGGTATACACCTTGCCTACAAAATTCTATTCAATGAACAAAGACAAAACCGAGTTACAGAAGCGAACAACTCATAGTTTCTTTTACAGCAAATGTGAAGGTTGAAATTCTAACTAATCATGCATAATTCTGGGAAGATTTTTTTTAAAGATATAATTATTAGATAATTAAATTGTGCACTGCATAGACATTTTGCAGCATGTGAGAACATACAGAAATGAGAATAATGAAATCTCCAACCTCGCAACAAGAAGCATTAAGAACATTTGTGAAATAAAACTTAAAATTCTTACTGTTAAGATGTCGTAGTTTCCAGCTGAAAACTGTTTTCTTGAGGAAACCATTCCCGTTTTAGGATCAATAAAAAACTTTCCATCGTCATTTCCATCCACAAGACTGTAGGAGATTTCAGCATTGGGGCCTTTATCCTTATCAAATGCAAAAGTTCTATAAATTGGCTCACTGCGTTTCTTGCGGTCTCGTTCTGGAAGTTTAATTTGATACACCTTCTGAGGAAATAGGGGTTTGTTATCATTCTCATCCAGTACGTGTACCACCACCCAGACCGTTGAGTGCTTTGGAGAAGAGCTTCCATCTGTCACCATCACCTGTAAGCCATTAATAAATCATTATTAAGCATCAGGATGTTCCTCATGCCCAATGGTTGGAGATATCAGCCTGAATGAACTATCAGCCTGAATGAACTACAGGCTACACTTCACCTTAATGCCATATTCTTTTCAAAATAATTTCCCCATTTCATCTTGATAGCTAATTATTACCTTCATTTGAATACAAGTGGAATTATATTCTCAAAAGAATGTCAGCAAATCAAGGAACAAACATAGAAACATAGCAAATAGGTGTAGGAGTAGGCCATTTGGCCCTTCAAGCCTACACCACCATTCATTATGATCATGGCTGATCAGTACCCGGTTCTTCTTCCCATACACCCTAATCCCCTTGGTCACAAGGGCCAAATCTAACCTACACTTAAATATTGACAGGGAACCGGCCTCAACTACTTCCTGTGGCAAAGAATTCCACACATTTACCACTCTCTGAGCGAAGAAATTTTTCCTCATCTCAGTCCTAAAAAAATTCCCCCTTATCCTTAAACTATGGCCCCGGTTCTGGTTTTTCCCAGCAATGGAAACAACCTTCCTGTGTCTAGTCTGTCTAAACCCTTAAAATTTTATAAGTTTCTATAAGATCCCCTTGAATCTTCTAAATTCCAGAGAATACAAGCCTAGTCTATCCAACCTTTCTTCATATGCGAGCCCCTCCATCCCCGGTATCAGCCTAGTGAACCTTCTCTGTACCCCCTCCAAGGCAAGGATATCCTTCCTCAGAACAAGCTGAAACTATCATGGGATAGCTATGTAAGATATATCTGGAAAACTAAATGCAAACATTTTATTAAGTAGTAGGGAACAAAATTTTTCAGGATGCTTGATTTATGTTCTTTTTAAAAAATATATGCTATTTAAAATATGGAAATGAGGTCAATTGTCTCCATTCAGTTCTGTTAAGTCAAGGAGATCTTATCCATTTTTAGAATAACAGTACATAATTTCTTTAAATGAATCTTAACTTGTAGAGAAGAGGAGAGGGTGAGGAGAGAGAGAGAGAGAGAGAGAAATCTCTGCTTTGGAATGATTGTGCCCAACTTGCTGAATGCACTAAGAGAAAACAGACACAGACAGGTATGAAAACTGAGAATAATGAGTGGAAGCTACAAAATGCAAGCATAGAGCCCATCAAGATCAATATACCTGTTACAAACCCAGAGGACCCCAAACCCAGCAGCAATAGATATTTACCAAGACAAATGGTTACTTAAAAAAGTTGCTTTTAATTGACTTTGAACAGGAAAGCAGAATCACCTTTAACTTATCACTATTGACTTAACTAACCTATCTTAACCCCCTTCTAATTCTAAGCGCGCGTGTATGTAAAGTGTGTGTAAGTTCAGAAAAGTTATTTGGTGCACAGTCCAATTTCACTTCTCATTCCTCCAAGTTCACTGGTTGCAGGCAATTCTTATACTGTGCAGAGAATTTAACATGTATAAAATTCACCAGGCTTTGGTGCTTGAAAGGTAAATGGTTACAGCTCAGGAAGGTTCGTCAGTTTTCAGAGAAAGATTTGTTGTTTGCTGGACACCCACAACTGATTCCTTTTTAATCAGCCACTTCAGTGTCTTGCCAACGAAACTTGCCCCTTCAGGGTTCTCCAGATGATAACCTCTTTCTTGTTAGAAACATTAGACAGCCAGTCCTCTCCTCTTGCACCAGAGCTTTGACCAGGCTGAACTCAGCACAAAACTTATTGGCTACCAGATCTTGAAAGGAGGGAAGCCAGCGAATTAGTCGACCACCCTGCACTACACATTAATAGCCTGGTAGTGGGGAGAATAGAGAGCAACAAGTTCCTCGGAGTTCATTTAAGAAGTTACCTATCCTGGACACACAACATTCCCTCGCCTGTCAAAAAGATGCATTGACTCCACTTCCTGAGAAGACTGAGGTGAGCAAGACTACTGGCCACCATCTTATCAACTTTCTACAGGAGCTCTATCGGGAGCATCCTGACTGGCTGCATCATGATGCGGTCCAGTTGTTGTAGAGCATCAGATTGGAGGTAAATCCACAGAACCATGAGTGGCAGAGAGGATCACTGGGGACTCCTTCACACCACTGAGGGGATTTATCAGGATTTCTGATCAAAGAGGGCTTGTAAAATCAGCATGGAACCCTTCCACCCCACACTAGCACCTTTCCGTTAATCCCATCAGGAAAGGGAAAGCATACAAAACCTCTATGTCTCAACTATTTAGTTCACAATTATATTTATTCATTTTAATATTTATATTTAAGCATTTTGCATATGTATAGTTTGTCTTTATGTGTATTTGGAGTATATTGGCTCGAGGACTGGAGTCCGTTGTAATTGTGCAATTGGATGATACATAACTTGAACCTTGTGTGGAAATGCCACACATCCAGAAGTCAACCTAATGAACCTTCATGATGCAGTCTTTATTGCAAGGTCATCCTTCCTTAGATGGGGAGTCCAGATCTACACAGAATATTCTTGAGTCCCACCAGGACGAAATATAGTTGGAGTAGTTGGTAGGATCTTCAAAACCTAATTTAATTCTTAGAATGTACAGGTTTGATTGATTAGCACCTAAACTGGAGTTGTCTCACAAATTTGCATAAATATACAGAGGCCACAGCACAGATCGAACTCTCTCCATACCAACATTTGCATTAGGACATGTTCAAATAAAACTGATGCTTTACACAAATCAAAAGTAGCCTGGGGATTCTACAATCTCTTCAATTTATTGATTGGTTTCCCACAAAATTTTAATGGGCTTCCAACCTTTTTCATGAAGGTTTGCCCAACTCCTGTGCATACATTAACTTCATTTTTTTACTAAAAGATATTTCCAATTTAAATTTCCTGGAGTATGTCTGTTATATTATACAAACATTTGTACATAAGGATATAGTGGACCTCCGGGCCCCTCAAGCCTGCCTCAGTAATTCAATAAGACAATGGCTAATTGAACAAGCAATCTTGGAGGAACTCAGCAGGTCAGGCAGCATCAGTGGTAGAAAAGGAACTGTCCATGGTTAGGGCCAGAACAGTTTATCACTGCTTATCAAGACTGATGAAGGATGAAGGGTTCTGAGCTAGAATGTTCTGACCCACTGATAGTGCTCGGCCCACTGAGTTCCTCCAGCAGACAATTTGTTGCTCCAAAATCGAGCATCTGAGGTCTCGTGTGTGTCTCCAGATGGCTGATCTATACTGTCCTCAACTCCACTTCCCTATTACATTCATTTGCCCAAACTTTAAAAAATGTAGCAACCTTCACTTTAAATACTTCAATTCATCTCGCCTCCACAAATCTATTAAAAAATCACAGGCCTGGACCAACATTCTGAAAAAAGTTGATATTTAAATCCAGACACATTATTTAAGGAAATTAAATTCAATTAATTAATCACACCTGGAAAGAATAGCTACTGTCAGTAGCAGTGGTTCTGGTGAAACCACCACATTTCCACTAAAAATCATCGACTTCCCATATCCTTCAGGGAAGGAAACATGTTGTCTTTACCCATCTGATTCCAGACCCTCATTGGTTCATGACACACTTTGAGAAGGTCAAGTAAATTATTCAGTCCCAAGGTCATTAGGTTTGTATAATACATTCCAGCAGTACTCAAATGCACTGGTGTTGAAAGAAAACATAACAACCCCTCACAATGACTTTACTCAGCTCTGAGTAAAGCTGTAAATCATATTAATATAAGGCAGCTATAAACATTCACAATAACCTCCATGGTAACAAAACACTTTCAACTTGAAACCACTGCTCAACTTGTTAAAGACTTCTGAAGCATCAACCTGAAGTTTAGATCACTGAGGAGCAGCACCATCATTCACTACTGAATTTGGAGAGATAAGCTCTTACTGTAATAAGTGTAACCAATTGCTAAATAGACTGTTAGATTTATCTCCAAAGGCTAATGTATTATTTTTACATCATAAAGGTGATAAATTGTCAAATGTATTTGGGGTCGCTCCATCTTTAGTAACTGAATCCAAAAGATCGTTAACTGTTCCATTTACTTCAATGCACTTTAATAGTTAGAATATTTGTTAACCTAAATCTTCTTTGTGCTATTTACTTCCACAAAACAATCATTGATATTGTAGAATAATCAAAATTACTGTAAGACTCAGTGTGTCTCATGGTTATAAGTGATGTCATTAACAGTGACAAAATTAGATTTAAATTAGCTCATGATTTTCTTTGGCCATAGTTATAATCTGTTGATTTTCTATTGTTAATGCAATTTGGTTATTAGGGTAATTTCAACCGACAGTGAAGCTATTAACACTGACACGTTGCACTGAACAACTCAGATGATGAAAGTCATCATTCACGGTTACTGTGATATGTGCTAATTGTTTACAATTTTTCCCATTCTTGAAAAACATATTATTACTCCATGTTTAAAGTAACAGCCAGAAAATAAAGAACATAGGATTTATTATGAAGTTTGGTTTCAAAAGTGAAAGACGGTATGCAGTTCAAATTGAAAGAGAACCAAATTATTGTGGTTGATTGATTTGCGTGAAAAATAAAGGACCTTCAATTCTATTTTTCCCCATCAAGACCACATACAAAACTTGCTTACTTCTGGAGCATCTTATATAATTTAGTGAGAGATCATCATTAAGTTGAACACATGTTATAGGCATATCTGTTTAATGTTTTAGAATTATGTTCCTCCTGGTCCACCTTCACATACTCCTGGAAAAAAAATTCTTTTCAAAAAGTCAGAACACTCAATGTGATTGGATACTTTGTGCACAGAAAGCTGCTCACAAAGTAAAATCGGTGCCAGCCTTCCACTTCTGATGCAGATGTGCACAAAGAACACAGTATGTAATGGTGCCAAAGGTTATTTTAATATAATTTGCATAAAACTATACTGCATATATGAAGTCAATAATTGGTCAGGGACACACAATTTATACAAGGTTTAATTGGTAAGTTATCAGAGTGTACAACTTTATCTAGGGCACTGCTGAGCTGTCCTCCTTCTTCAGTGTAGCTGTCTTCAAGTTTTCATGGTTCATAATCATACCCTCTTGCCTTTGATGCCCTCTCACCCTGTTTGTCTCCTTGAGTACCCTTCAAATTTTCTCCCCTCTATCTTGTAAATTATTGCTCAAACTATCTTGTAAATTATTGCTCAAACTCCATTTGACTCCTCTGGCCCTCTAGATCATAGCCTTGCCGCCCATTCCATCCCACTACATTCATTTCCTAGTTACTCCTCCAGCTTCCCCATTACCTGCAAGGGAAGGGTTAATTTCACTTCTAATTATGTTAATATCTACTGTGCCTTCCGATTGTTGACTGATGAATCATTTCAAAACTGTGGACGATAACAGTCTCAGTATTATTCTTACCACAAAATCCAGGCTATTTGCTGCAAAGTAAATGTGATTTACTTTGGTATGCCTAATTAAAATAGGAAATGCTATATTTCTCAGAATTGGTACCACATAGAACTATTAAAATAATATGAAATGCTATTTGAAATTTTTTTCAGTTTAAAATATATTGCTGGTAATTCTCTTTTCTGAAGTGACAGGTTTTGATTTGGTGCATTACTGGGACTTACAGAATAGAATTTTTTTTTACAGTTCTTGGAAACAAACCATCACATCCAAGAGATTTATCAGTCTTTGTTTCCTTAATTTCTGTGTACTTTCACAATCTTAAATTGAACAGAAGTCTGTGCCGCTACAGAGGCTGTGGGGGCACTGGAGGAGAATCCTCAGTGCTTTTAAGGGGACTCTCTTTTGTTTCTCTTTATCTCTTACTTTAAGAGGCACCGGTTGTCACTAATGTCCGCCTTATGGCAGGCAAAAGGAAATTTTGTGTAATATTACATATTCTGTACTACTATATGATAATTAATGAATATTGAATCTTAATTCCATGTTTCTCACGACATTTCTACTCATTTACTCTCATCTTCAGTATTCTTCCTATTAATCTTATCTGATTAATTGCTGTTGCTTCCTGTAACTCTCTCGATCTGTAGATTTTCTTGGCAACATTACACAGTACAGGCCCTTCAGCCTACAATGTTGTGCCAAACGATATATACCTATAAAAAAACCAGAAACCCTCCCTACCTCCTAATCCTCTACTTTTCTTTCATCCATGTGCCTGTCTAAGAGTCTCTGAAATGCCCTTATAGTTCTAGCCTCCACCACCACCCATGGCAATGCGTTCCAGGCATTTTCAACTCTCCGTGTAAAAAGCTTACCCCTGACGTCTCCCTGAAACCTTTCTCCCTTCACTTTGGACAGATGTCCTCTGGTGTTTTCTATCCTGCCCCATGAGAAAGCTGCTGGCTTTCTTGTCAGCACTTGCATGCTATCTTGTGAATCACTTACTTTGCTGAGTTTTTTCCGGGAACTCACCACTCTCTCTGTAAAAAACCTAATTCTAACATCCTCCAATGTCATTTTTCTCCACTCACTTTAAACAGGTATCCTGTGGTATTCGCCATTTTCATCCTGGGAAAAAGGTGTTAGCTGTCCACTCTACCACCTATAATCTTGCACTCTATTAAATTGCCTCTCCTTCTTCAACTCAATTTAAATTCTATCAATAGGCCCTTTCAATCTGCCATGTAAAATGGGGTTAACTGGGCAATTTGGATGGTTAGCGACCTAGTTAGATGGCGATTTAAAAAGGTCCAACTGGGTTAACCTGGTCAGAACCCAACTGGGTCTCTGACCTACCTCACAGGTGGACAGGGAACCCAGTAAAACTTACCCGGGCGTCCTGGTCTGGCAGTTTGAAAGGGGAAATGGCCAACCTGGTTACTCTGGTGATGTCAGCACTTGCATGCTGGCATCATAGGGAAACCCCTGGCTGAGGTGCCGGTGCTGCAATCGAGGGGAGAGAGTAGGGAGGTTGTGATTGGGAGGGATGGAGGTCGCTGCTGTGAGGGGGAGGGAAAAGAGATTGTTGTTGCACTCAGGGGGGAAGAGTGATGTGCCGCTGCCGTGAACGCTGCTTTGGTTCAGAGATTGCTCCATGCAGGAGCAATAGCCGTCTTCTTTACTCATAATCCCTCACACTGCTGAAACTGCCCTGACACTGGCAGAGCAGTTCCAGTGGTGTGGGGGTTTATGGGTAAGGAATATGCCCATTGATCCCATACCCCCACGTTGAGCAGTCACCACGAACTGGAGCAGCACATCCTAGCAGCAACCACCCCCTCCTCATTCGCAGCAGCAGTATGTCACGGGGGAGGGGGGGAGTAGAGGTGTGACTGACGGGGTGGGTGTCAATTGACAGTGGGGTTGGTGACTGACTGGGAGAGTGACTGCCGGTGATGGTGGCGACTGACAGGGAGGACAATTGTCGGTGGGGGTGGTGACTGATGGGAAGGATGGTGATTGATGGTGGGAGTGGCAACTGACAGGGTGGTGACTGATAGAGGTGCTGCCAATTGATGGTGTGGGTGGCGATTGACAGGGGTGATCACTGATGGGGTTGTAGCGAATGGTTTGGGGGTGGTGACTAACCGGGGGGGGGCTACTGAGGCTGATAGTTCCCGCGAGTGTGTAATGAATCACTCACCATGTCATCGCGGAGGCGGGAATCCCTTTAAATAGCAGGGTTGGCAATTTAATGGGTTTAACCCCCCCTGCAATTTGAAAGGTGCTTCCAGCACGTTTCCCCCAGTAATCGCACCCAGGTCCCAGGAGAGCCACCCAAGTGCTGCAATTTGAAAGGGCCTAATGTCTAACCCCAAAACAGATATTCCCTTTGTCCTATCTTTTCCTCCCACCACCACCTCTGCAAATTAAAATCATCATTTTTAACTCTCTTTCCCAGTTCTGATGAGGGTCTCTGACTTGAAATATTAATTTTGTTCCATTTTCTGCAGATGCTGCCTGATGCACTAAATATTTCCAATATTGCACGTTTTTCCTATAGATTTCCAGCATCAGCAGGAGTTTTTGAACTCCATTTTGAGAACTGGTCTCTGAACACCGTTTCGAGACAATCACCTGCTGTGATCCTTCTTCCTTCACCTTTCTCTTTTGTCAGAAAGCCTTTTTCTGTGAATCTTTGACTTACTGAAGAACAGCCATCACTATACTCCATTATAGCCAAGAGCTGGTCGACAAGGATAAAATATCAACTTGATGGCTTCAGTAATACTTAGCACTTCGGCAATGGCAATCATCTCACATTTTTGGACGTCATCACTGCTTCCAATCTCAAGATGCATCATTCAATTTATTATCATAGCAATAAAACAGAGTCATGTGACGTGCACTTTATTTTTGCCTGTTGCAAGACAGACAGATTTGCACCTGCAGGAATTGCCTAGTGCCTCTTAAAGTCTTAGTTAGATTTTGAATTAAACTTACAGTCAGTGAGAGAGAGAAGCAAAAGAGCAAAAGGATTCCCCCCCCCCCCCCCCACCCCCAGTCAGAGTATATGTAGATTCACCTCCAGCACTTTTGCTCCCTCCGCAGACAATAGAGTCCAATCCAAATCATTGGTAACCCGAACTCCAGATCCAAACCCTGACTCAGTCAGGGACCTTCCAGTGCCCTCGGCATTCTGGTTCTGATATCTGGCACCCCTCCAGCCAGTTCGAGCCAGACTCCAGCAATCCGCAGCCCAGCGCGAGTCAACTGACAGCAGTCTCCAGCAGCCCACAGCTTCCACGGGTTCCCTGTCTCGAGCTCCAGCAGCCCACTGTTTGCACTGATCCCTCAACCGCAGACCCCCTCACTGGTTCGCCGCCATGGTCACCGTCCCACTTCTTCCTGTCAGATGGTGAGTGATCTTTCCATCCTCTGGTGTCCTGCTCGAGTCCTCCATTTCCCTGGAGTCTGCAGCCCCTCATGGCTGCTGCCAGTGAACAGGCACAGCCATCGTGGTTGCGGGATTTCAACTAAAACCACCGTTGGCTCCCTCAACAGGCCGTTCAAAGCCCGTGTGAAATTGATGGCAATCTATTGGCAGTTGGACCACGGGGACAGCGGCAGTGCTGCCACTACAGCCACACCAGCAGCACCATCAATCTGTCACCAATGTAGCTGGAAGTCAGAGGGTAAGTTTTATCATACGTTTAGTTCCCCAGATATGCTTAAAAGGTGTCATTAACTGGAACCTAAAGGACCAATATAACAGTACTAGCTTCAATTTAGCATCACAGTTTGATGTCATGACATGCCTATTACAGGCCAAATGGCTTAATGCTGGACAATGCAAGTTGCATGAAAAACATCCACTCACAAATTGTAAGCCAATTAGCACACCAATTAATTAATTAATTAGCCAATTAACACACCAGAATAGTGGTTGCTGGAGAGCCAACATTTTGTGGTTTTGGACTCTTGGATTTTAGATAAGACCATGTGCTTTTATTAAATATCAGCATAGCATACTCTGACTGAAATAAAAGCATTGATATTAAAAATAAAATCTCTTTTGCCATTGTAGTTTATTCAACCCATTCTGCACTCATTGGTCAAACCAAAAATTTAATGAATTCCATGAAGTGACTTGAGATGGTACTGTGTGATAGAGGGCATTATAATTGCATCACATAATCTAGGATAAGGAATGTCCATTAGGGACAGATTGAATCCACTGCATTAGTCAAATATTTCTGAGCAGAGAGTGATAACAGATTAACTTAAATGGGCCACGTGAACTTTTGCAACACCTTTTCAATAAAAAAAAACTAACAAATAATGTAAGGCAGATAACAGAGAAAACGCAATGACATTTATATATTGCACAAAATAATTTCCTGGAAGCTGGCTCATCAGAGTTAATATTTATTAAAGATTAAATCATGTGTAATTTGCATAATTCAATACTTTGCTATCAAATGATAACCAGAATTTTGAGGACACTCTCTTTATCTCAACAAAACTGTCACCCATTTTTGTTCAGGTTCTTGTCTTTCTGAATAGAAATTCTTGGGAACATGTACTAAGAAAGACAAACTCACTTCATATTTATTGCCAGCTGGACTAATTCTCAGAATTAGTAATAGCAGATTCATTGTAGTATTCTGCAAAAGTTTCTTTCACTATTTATATTTTCATTGCACACAAACACATTGGCCCCAGAAGTAGCAGCATGTACATGTTCATTTTTTCACAGTTTCTTCAAATAAGTTGCTCAGATGGTTCATCTATTTGTAGAATTGTGAATAAAATCCCAATTACGATAGGTACCAATAATTAAAAATTCAACAATTAAAGTTTCCACTTTGTTGGCTTATGAGAATCAAAACAGCTTTAAATATTATGAGTTATTCCATGTAAATGCTTAAGAACATAAGGGCCAGGAAGATTAATCAGAACAGCCTGCTTTTGATGTATTTCTGATATGGTTATAGAGGCAACTGCAAGAAAATCGCGAGGCAAGAATTTTAGAAACAAAGAAAGGTTCCCCATGTTCAGTGTTTTTGTTCAAAAAAGATCAATCACAGCTGTCCAACTTCTTGTGCAGTCAAAGAATTGCTGGAGGAATTCAACAGGCCAGAGAGCATCCTTAGATAGAAATAGTCAGTCTGGCTGAACCCTTTATCAAGACTAAGAATAGGTAAAATTACATGTATAAAGAAGCTGGTAGAGGAGCCCAGAGGTGATAAGGTATAGAACAGAAGATGTGTGGAGGTTAGAGAATAAAACCTTCTTGTCCTCATTTAGCAGAGCAGACTTGATGGGCCAATTAGCCTACTGCTCCTATATCTTGTAATCACACTGATGACTCAACAGTCTTTTCTACTTCCTTTTCTAATTACTGGCACTATTCAAACCTAGACATAGCCTCGAGGCACTAAGTGCTACCAATTTCAAAATCAAAATTGTTCCCCAAACATACACTTGAGATTCAAATTTGACCATGAAAAAGTGAGTGTCAAAGATGTTCTTTATTGAAGAAGGGTTCAGGCCCGAAATGTAGGTTATATATCCTTACCTCCCATGGACTCTACGAGATAGGCTGAGTTCTTCCAGCATATCAGCGTTTTTACAATCAGAGCATCTGTAGTTTTTTGCATTTGATTAGTAATGACTGAAGGTTCAGAGTAAAATACTAAATTTTATAAACTGAAATATGGATGTACACAACAACCAAACATCCCAGAAACACTGACAGATGTTTTGAATTTCAATTTTAAATTGTCTTTTTTTTAAATCACTCCCATAGGTACCTCATCTACACCTCTTCATACACTGTCTCCTGTAAGAATTTTCCAATCCTTTCTTTTAATTTCTCCATCTCCATCGTTTCTGTTTCCAGGATGAAGTCTTCCATGCCAGATCACAAAAGATGTCCTTCTTCAAACAACGTGGCATTCCCTCTACCACTATCAACACTTTCCTTCACCTGCATATGCTCCATTTCCTATACATTTGCCCTCTGCCACAATGCACAACAAGGACAGGATTCCAGTTGTCCACACCTATGACCCCGCAAACCTCCCTGTACAACATATCCTCCTCTGTCATTTCTGTCACTTCCTATGTGATCCCACCACCAGACACATATTACCCTCTCCTCCCTCCACAGGGACCACTCCCTCCGTGACTTCCTCCATCCCCATCAATTGTCCGCTTGGCACCTCCCCCTGCACCAACACCATCTCTCTCACCAACATTAGGAGACCCAAACAGTCCTTCCAAGTGAAGCAACACTTATATGAATCTTCAGGGGTTTTCTACTGCATCTGGTGCTCCCGTTGTGGTCTCCTTTTTCGATAAGACTGCATGCAGATTGTTTCATTGAACACCACTGCTCTGTCTTACAAAATCAACTCTCACCTTTCCTCTTATCATATCCAATTATAACCTTTTGTTTGTTGGACTGACTCCTCCCCTGCCATTCTTCCCTCTTTTTCTCTCAGTCTTGATTCAGACACCTGCCTGCTTTTTGCTTATACCTTGTAGAATACAGTGGGGAGGTATGGTGGCTAGTGGTTAGAGAGAGAAGGTGGGGAAAGAGAAAGGAATTGGGTCATGGGACTGGGATTGAAGAGAAGGGGGAATGTGAGAGGACCTGGGTATATGAGGAGGGAGAAAGGGATTGAGTGGGAGCAGGTTACTTGAAAATGGAGAATTCCATGTTATAGATTATCCATGAGGTGCAGTCCTCCAATTTAGTATCACCTGACAATGGAGGAGGCTGAGGACAACCAGAATGGTGGGGAAGGGAAGTTGGTGTGTGCGGATAGAGTGCAGCTGCTTCAATAAGGGATATTGGTAAACCACATGAAATACTCCTTTGATTCAATTCTGATCAATCTGTGAACTACCTATCTAACCCCATGGTGGTTGATATTGTAAATAGTTCCATAAAATTCAGGATATATTCATCAGGTGAAGCAAAATCCAGAGTAGGAAGTTGTTGGCAGTTTAATGAGGAAGGGTTGAATGACCAAAAGATATATGGCAGGTGGGAGTGAACCAATAACAGAAGTGATGATGTAACAGAGCAAACAATAGATGGAAGGGGCATCAACAAAGCTATTCCAAGTTGAGATAGTAATCTGACTTTACTGAAACCAGTGCCTCTATTGAAGATGGAAAAATTCCACACTGAATGCGAGGACCTTCTGCAGAGCTTCAAGGGAATGGCCGAGGAATTGCAGTCTAAAGAAGTCTCAGGTGGAAGTGACTCGTAGAATTAAAATAGCACGTAAATGAAAGACTGGATTCATGTTAACATTGTGATCTACAGTAAAACAATCAACCAACCAGTGTTCCATCTTCCCTCTACACTACATGTCCTATTATGACGTGATATTTCCTTAGCTTTTACGTCAACGTGATCTCCAATATATTTTTTCTGTGCCAATTTTATTTTACTAATTATCCTGCAGATACTGTCTGCTTGTCAATGCCTTGAACTGGATTGGGGAACTTGGAGAGTATTAATTAAATGTCTTCATAATTTGTGAGACTTAGTGTGCAAGTTGTCAGTATACTCAGTATTTTCTTTCTTTGAATTTTCAAACACACATCCTAACACTTTAATATGTCAGCAAGAATAAGTGGGAATGTTTAGTATTAATCTCCAGGGTTGGAAAGGGAAATGTTGGTTAGGGTTTCTCCAGCTGATGACCCAGCCTGTGCAGTTCCAAGTAAGCAACACATGCATCAGGCGAAGCCACAGAATTGACTAATTTGTGTCAGCACGAAGTAACTTCAGTTAAGTAATATAATCAACCTTTTAGTAATGACTGCATAGGTATTAAAAAGATGTTCTTCAATTACGTTATTACATATGACCAATTAATCTAAAGAAGGATAAGGGATGTGGATAAAGTCCATCTTTTGAGTTAAGGCAGATGGGCACATGTTTAGGGAAGGAATACCAATGCATAGGACCTTGGTGGCTAAAGACACAGATGCTGTTGTTGGAATAATTCAATCTGGAATGGAGTGAGAATTTGAGAGTTACGAATAATTTGGGAGAAGGAATATTATTTATAGAAATAGAAAAGGGTTGACCACAGAAGGAGTTAAAATTCTGATGAGAATCTTAAAGTGCTCACAAATTGGATAGAAGACCAGGAATTGGTGTGAGCATGGACACGGGCAATAATGTTTTAGGTGACCTCAAGTCTATAAAGAATAGATCAAGTCCAGGGACAGCACTGGGTGACATTATGGAGTTAGTCATGAGCAGTCTCAGCAATAGTTTATATACAAGATTCAAAGCCTTATCTGGTAGAAACATGTCATAAAGTTTATACTCTTAGTTTGTTTTGAGACAGTTGCCAGGAATGGGGTGGAGCAGATGGCTATGCATGTTGGTGTCAACTGAAGGTGATTTCTTTAGATTTTCAAAAACCCACAAAATTTATTTAGATTCATGTGTCTGGAATAACATAGCCTCTCTTATGCAATAAACCATTCACAGCCCCTTAAAGCAGTGGTTCTCAACTTTTTTCCCACTCATGTAACACTTTAAGTAATCCCTTACTAACCACAAAGCACCTATGGATTACTTAAGGTAGCGTGTGAGTGGAAAGAAAGAGGTTGAGAACTATTGATCTATTTTGTAATCTGCTACAATCACTGAATGTCTATTTAATGTTCATAAACAACCAACAGATTTTCAATTATCCGATTACTCAATCTCATCTCTTCTCCGATCATGAGTTTTTTTATTGCATTGCCAACAGAAATCAATTTCACTGCATTATGGAAAATTACCATAATTCATGATACATCAAACTATTTACAGGTCAGGGGCTTTTAAATAAAATTATGCTAAAATTTATGAAATATTTTCAAGATGTAGGCAAAATCCACAGATCTGGATTTATCATTAATGGTTATTCATTCATAATTTTCCCATTATTCGCAACATACTTATAGCGTGAAAAAAGATATAAAATCACGATACTCATGTTAGGTTCATCATCATTTTAATCGACTGTTAAAAGTGCTCATATTTATGTTTCATACCTCATGCAGCAGAGCTGCTCATCATATCATCATACACTTTGATGCCTAAAGGGAAACTACATGAAGTATCTCCCCTTAGATGAAATATATGCTAAATTGGAATTTAATTTCTCAAAAATGGAAAATATAATACATATTTTACATTTTGAGTTAGAGTTAAGCATATTCGGACCAATTTTTGTTTAAAAAAATACAAATTGACAGGTATGCAAATGCAAATCATTCAAGTCAGTGTTGAAAATGATAATCCCATTATTGCTACAGAGGTTATTTAATAATCACTCATTATGAGGAGAAAGTACTCGTATATTTTATGGCAGCTTTAATGTTTATCCTGGCAGTTTAATACTGTTGAACAAAATACTATGGACAAAAATTGTAATATTTTTGATTTTTATCACAGTTGAGGTTTAGTAATAGAATGTTTGTAAATTTGATGTCCTTCACAGCTAAGAATACTTGTGTACACAAGTACAGGATGTTAGTGCTGTATAAATAGTATTTGTATTATGCTTGTCAAATGGTAGCGTAAAGCTTGTCAAAAGGAAATGCAGTGATGCAATACACAATGTCGACACGATTTTGCTAATCTCAGCTTTGTATCCTTTTAGCATTTATGCGTGTCTCATCTTAAGGAAAATGATAAGTTGCAGTGATTCTTACAAAGCAGTCGCTGTGTTTAAGATGCCTTGATTCAGCTCACGGTGTGTCAAATGGATGTTGATTCCGGAGGCTAAACAGGAACGTCCAGTGAGATACTTAGGACACAGCTGAGTGTTTTCAACAGTGTTTAAGAGTACTTGAGGTACCATCCATCTCTACATTACAATAATGCTGTGAAGAGCTTCATGATGCAATAAGATCCTGAGAACCATTATATAAATGTATGCCTTTTCCCATCCATTCAAATATCTGTTTTGTTAACATCATGCATTGATTCAAGAATTTCACCAACCTCAGAAAGGATTCATAAGTCTCGTGGATTCTGATTTACAATCCACAGTTCCAATTAGATTTGAACTGTTTGAGTCACAGCAAAGCATCAAAAACACAAATAAAGTAAAAAAAAAAGAAATTACGGAGTAGTTAAACAAATATTTAAATAACCCTTAAATTAAACAAAAATAGTTCAGACTGTTAGGTTAAGACCATACGACTTAGAAGCAGAATTATGCCATTCAGCCCATAAAGTCTACTTCACCTTTCAAATCATGGGTAAGGTAAGAGAGCTGTAATCTTGTAAAGAACAGATTTTTTTTTAAAGTTTTCCTTTGCAATAATAGTTCTTCCTATTGACTGAGCAAATTGTGACAATGACATGGAGCAACTGGACGTCATAACGGACAGGGTAACGTATCCCTTCCTCAGAAACAGAGTTTCCTACAGCCGGGATTCAAAAGGATTAGAGAAGATTTCAACTTAAAATGAATTAGAAATTAATTGAGTTGTTGCTTTGGACACAATGACAATCTTGACACAGCTAGTATTAATAAAATTCCTGGTATTAGCTATCATAATCCAAAAATTGGAACACTAGTGTATTCAGGACTCACATTGATAAGTTTCCATTCCTCTTTCATATTATATCTCCTATTTTAGTACATATTTTGGTTTTACATGTTACATATGTACACAGAATGACAAAAGGAACTGCTCACACTAACCATTCGAGACTCTCATATAAACAAAACAATATCTGCTTATTTGTTTTGATGAAATACTTGTTCGACATATTTATTGTTTGCCTATATACGTGTACCTGTGTGCTGTGCACCAAGGACTGTTTCCGTCGGCTTGCGCTTGTACAATCAGATGACAATAAATTTGACGAAATACTTAACAATTTACAAAAAGAGCTTTTAAAAATTATTTTGGATATACAAAATAACCATTGTTAACTTAGAACTCTAAAACTTTAATACTTAACAGAACTGCTCTGACCCATGAAATTCAGACTGGGGACTTTCCAGTATACAGTATTATTTGTGAAATGTCTTTCCCACCCTGCATATTGCTCAAATGTAAATTATTCTATGAACCAGTACAAATGAAGAGCATTTTAGACATTTCTTGCATGTCATTATTCAAAAAATCATACACAACATTTATTTAACTTGTTTACTTTGATTAATACAGCTGAAAATGGGTGTTATACCAATACAATTTTAAGAACACTCTGCAGTACTATTTGTGGATTATATTTGGATGCCATGATAACATGAAGATTCCAAAAAGATCTTCGTCAGAAATATTTAGCTGGTTCCAATCTGTAGTTGTGCACTAATAAGAATTTAGAACGGCCACTTTAGAATCAGGATTCAGTTTTAAGGGTAGAAAGAAAATTGTGCAAATTAAAAAAAATAAAATTGACTTGAAATTCCTTGATCTTTGCCATCAGCTTTGCCTAGATCAATGAACAAGGGGGTAAAAATACTGCAATGCTTGCAAGGAAACAATGAAATAAAAGACCTACCTCAAGGACATGTTCTGCTTGCTGTTCTCGATCCAGTTTCCTTGTTGTGGTCATGATCAAGCCTGTAACAGATAATTATAGATAACATTACATTAACAACTATTTGGCAGATTCATTACCCAAAGGTTAAACCAAACTGGTAAGTCCACAACTAGATTCAACTTAAACTCACTCAGCCCAATGGGGACAAGTGAGATTGCTTAAAAATTGGAACAATTTGCCTTACTTTCAAAATTACATCTGCAAAAGTACTCTTGGACAATAAAATAGAGACACAAATGCAAAAATTTCTTTTAGCATTTTTTCCCCCCCAATGGTAATTCATTGCTCACCTTTTTAAGTAGCTACTGCAGTTAACATCCTGCTAGAAGCAGACAAGAACCTTATGTATTTAATGGATTCAATATTCAATGTGAGTTGTTGTCATATACAGAATTACAGTGTACAAATGTACCAAAATTCTTACTTGCTGCAGTCAAACAGGTACACAAGATAAACTAACTACAATAGTGAACAGAGAGAAAGAGACAGATAAATAAAAGAATAGATAAATAAAAATTCACAGTTGCAGTTAATGCAAATAAAAAAGAGTGATGTTTTCAATTGTGCAGACAGATCTTTTAGTGGTCTTGAGGTTGTTTATGGACCAGGATAGAGTAGCACAGGGAGATTTAAGAGTTTGATAACAGTTGGATAAAAATTGTTCTTGAAACATGATGTGCTGGAGTTCAGGCTCTGTACCTTCTGACTGAAGGGGGCAGCGAGAAGAGATTGTGACCAGGGTGAAGGAGGTCCTTTGGATGTTGGCAGTTGTCTTGTTTTCAATAGATGTAACGTCAAAGCCTATGAAGGATTTGGCTATGTTTACCACTTTCTGCAGTCTTCTGCTTTCCTAGGTACTCAAGTTTCCAAACTAAACAGTGATGCAACCAGTCAGGAAACTTACCATAGTATCCAACAGAATATTCAATAACATGCCAAATCATCTTAGAACTCTTAAGAGATTGTTGGTATGCCTTCTTCATGACTGCCTCAATGCACTGGCTCCCAGGAGAGGTGCTCCAGTATGTGGACTGCCAGGAACTTGAAGGTCTATCCCTCTCCTTTGCAATCCCATTAATGATATGGGTGCATGGTTTCTCAATCTCCTCTTGCTAAAATTGAGGGAATAAAGTACCTGTTGGCCATTTTTAATGATTGGACCCAAACTGCCTTCTCACCCAAGGCTGGTCAGCTGGACAGCCTCTCAACAGTTGGAAATATTGTAAAGCCTGCCTGTAATGTTTGTGTTGGAAAATAGAAATGGCTCTTTGGATATCATATGCTTATTCCTGCCCCATATCCAGCCTTTCTTCTTGTGAGAGCCTTCTAAATCCATTATGTGCCATCATATGCGTTTTCTTTCTTCTAAGGGTGGAAAACTAAATGCCTCAATATGAGGCCAAGGAATTTAAATAATGCAGGCAGCATCTTGGAAGTGGAAGTGTGCTTGCAAAACCCTCAGAGAGATTAAACCTTAACCCTAACTTTTCTATTGTCATTTCATCACAAGGGAAACAGAACAGAACAAGTATTATCTTGGTTCAGGGAGATTGAATCGGCTAACATGACCTCTGTCAAATCACTGTTTGATGTGAAACCAAAAAACAAACATATGTTGGCTACCAGTTTATTTTTAAATAGTCAGTGAGATCATTTACCTTTTCTATACAAATAAAACACATGATTGCAATGCACTTTCAGGTAGTTTCTAAACCATTTTTGTGGCACTGGTAAATTTATTTTACAAAGAACCCTATCATTCACCAGATTAGATTAGATTTCAGGTTTATTGCCAGATAATGCCACATACTAGAAGACATGCATCACATATAACCGTGAGATTCCTTTTTTTCCTGTGGGTGAGGCAGAATTACTACTAATTGGTAGTGCAAAGTAAAAAAATGTGCATAATGTACAGATGTAAACAAATAAGGAAATGTAAACAACTGATTGTGCAATATAGAAAGAATTTAAAAAAAATCAATGAAGCGCACAAGTAAGAGTCTTTAAATGAATTCCTGATTGAGTTTGTCATTGAGGAGTCAGAGGTAGAGGGGGTATCAGCTGTTCTTGAACCTGGTGGTGTGAGACCTGTGGCACCTATACCTCTTTCCTGATGGTATCAGTGAGAACAGAACGTGTGCTGGGTAGTGTGGATCTTTAAAAATTGGTGCTGCTCTCCGACAGCAGCGTTCCCCATAGATGCTCTTAATGATGGGGAGGGTTTTGCCTGTGATGACCTGGGTTGTGACCACTACCTTTTGGAGGCCTTTATGTTCAGGGATATTGGTATCCTCATACCAGATGGTGATGCAGGCAGTTAGCACACTCTGTAGAAATTTGCCAGGGTTTGTGATGTCATAAAAACCCTCTGAAAACTTCTGAGGAAGTGAAGGTGATGACATGGTTTCTTCATGAGGCCATTATAGCTTCAGGACAAAAGTATTTACTGTAGACTAACAACTAACATCCAACATACATATGATGTCCTATCTTTCTTGCCTGCATGCATACTTTCATAGTTTTGCCTTCTAAAACACATTTTCACAAGTATACAGCAGTTATTGCTTCAGTTTGTTAATAGGTCTCAGATACTTGAGCTTCTGAATTGTATCTGTGTATCTGGCATTGTAGTGGCTTCAGGATTCTGCAACATGTACTACTGCTGCATTACCCAAATTATTTCTGCAGCTATAATTGAAAAATCATGAAATATGAACTGAAGTGAAAAAATATATTTTTTAGATCAATCGTCTGAATAAAGTATCATCAGTTTCATTTTCTTCAGAGGAGCAGTACTCCATTGCATCGGCATATTGTGACAGCAAAACTGTCAATTACTGCCCTTTGGAAATTGCCATTGAAGGAATCCTCAATTTTAGACAATAGGTAACAAGGTATACATAGCATAAATTATCTGTCCTATGTAAACCGGTGGAATGTCTTCATTTCCACTATCATTTAAAGAGCAACTCAAGGCACACTTTCGCCTTCTCTTGGTTGTCATCCATCATATGGCTCCATTACTCCATAATTTGATTTCGCCATGTCTTACTCTTACTTTAAGGAAAAAGAAGTCATTCTTTCTTTCATATGTTTCCGACAAGCAAACTGACTCTAAGAAACAATCAATGGCACACAGATTAATTTTAACAATAATGAATTTTAAATAGCGAAACTGCAGTCATCAAATTTCACAGTGGAGCAATGTAACTAGTGTGTGCAGATATTTTTTCTGAAAATGTCACCATCTCTTATTATTTACAGTTTGTTGCATGGGAATGACCTCAAAATTACAGTTGGAATAGCGCTGAATATTCTGATTCCAAGTGCAATTAGATAAATCTCATAACAAGCTCCTGAGAGCTTTAATCTATTTTCCAATGATAAATGAGTAGCAATGTTAATTTCTGAAGAGTAAAGAGTTGCAGATGAACTGGCACAAGCTTCTGAGATTTTCAACAGCAATTCCAGCACTGTACATGCAATTAAAACTGTTAAGTGCGTAACACTCCATGAAGCAGTGAAAGCATACAAAATACACATGAAAGAAGGGACATCTGTCACAAATTAGCAAGAGGAATGATAAATAATTCCACATAAAATTCAAGATCCAGCCTCCTGAGTTGTGACAAATTACATTTTGTTAACATGGCGGGAGTCAGCAGTTTGCTCTTGGTGTTTAATTGTGAAATAATTTCATGGTGAATTTCTAAAAAAAAATCATAAAGACCAATAAGAAGAGTTGGTTTCAGGCTTCATGATCTTCGTGTTGGCACAAAAGAAGCTTCATTACTACTGAACTGTGATTAAATAAAGAATGAAAACAAATCAACCTTGACTTTATTTACCCTGCTTTTGTAATTCTGGTGTTTGTACTCAGTGAATAATACAGTTTGAAAGTAAGAAAATATTTGATTTTCTAAATATTTTAAGTGATTAAACTAAAATATTCGATTTCTCAAGTGATTAACATTTTCTATTTTTGTTACCATTAAACCTCACTCTCCTAACTGTGCAATGAAAAAAGTAATTTCTACCCCTACCCACTCATCATTTCTTTTGACCCAAATGAGACCTCTGGCCTTCCTTCCTTTGTTGCTATTGAACTGCTAGACTATTCTCTCATCCATGCCTTAGACTGCAGCCAATTTGATCTCTCCAACTGCCACTTCATCACAAGCCAGCCCTTCCACAAATATTTTAGCAGATGGGCTCCTCTGATCATCTTTCGCAAACTGCTTCTTAATGTTACACTATTGTCTTTCACCCAGTGCCAACAAACCCAAGAGTATGGCAAAAGTATTTTGGACAGTGATGATGTCTTCAACAATATCTCTCTTCCTGAATCTGCACTGAAACATCTCAAAATCTCTAAAAACATGATCACTACGGTATTCTTTTTTCCCTCAGTAACATCTTATGGGGTGTCCCTCTCTCTGATATACTACGGGTGTATTAGATATCTGTTGCATAAAATTAACAAATAGATATACTTTTATTATTTAGCTCTATTTTGCCTCCACTCAATCTCACATCTATTAGTTAATGGAATTGCGACGTCTTCCTCTAATAAAACTTTTGTCCTTGGTCATGGACTCCATTTCTACACTTGTCCATCAATTCTCTGAAAAGAAGCAGAGTCCTTTGGTGGTTGTTTGAATGAGATATGTTTAAAATGATTACTTACTTCAATCTTTCTAATATTGTTCATCTTTGCCATTACTCAATCACCAGCATTCGATTTCTCCACATCATCTAGCATCCATTATCCATACACCATTGATTCTAACTATCTACATTATTGTTCAGGTTACATTCTACTCATCCATCAAAGTCACCCTAAACCAGTAAATGTCTCCGTGGCTTTGCTCTGTCTCATTTTAGAAGACCTTCTCCAACATTACATCCCCCTCGAGCATGTTCAAGCCTGTCTCTCTGCCCTTTCTAATGTCAACCTGCCTTCACAAAATCAACCACACGCTTGTTCCCTATGCCTACTAAAGTCAATTTTGTCACCAATGTTAATCATTTGGTTTGGAATAGTGAGGAATTTTAACTCTGCAGTCTGCAATTTTGATTCTGTCTGCAATTATTTTTTCAAAACAATTTTTTTTTCCTTGTTGCAACCCAACTAAACTGGCTTCATTTACATGCAGGGAGATGAGTTGTTAAGTTTGTTGATGTTGTAGCACTCTGCTACGGTTATAGCTCAGGGTTATTGCTCGAAGAAAGAGGCTCTCACCGAGAGAGTGCAGTCAACACTGAGTTTATTCAGCTATCTGCTCCGCCTTTTATAGGCTGACTGTCGCATCACCATGGGTATGGCTTGTGATCTGCCAACCGCAGATTGGTCGCCTTGTGATCCGTTGGCCCTGATTGGACCTCCTGCGATCCACTGCTGGCAACTGGCTGGTTTAGCCTCTGCTGTTGCGGCTTATGGTAACGGGGCGCTCAGCTCACGTCATCCGTTCGATCACCAGGTTCGATAGCTATTTCCTGTGTCAGTCTGCAGAGTAGGCTACGAGCCGCTACAATATCACTAAGATCAGAGGAGTTATGGACAGTGTTGAGGGCTATCAAAGAATGCAACAGGATGTGATGCAACCTTACCTCTCAAGACACGTTCTCTAATCCAGGCAACAATCTACTAAATCTCCACTGCACCCTCTCCAAATCTTCTACATGATTTGTATAATGCAGCAGCAATAACTGATCACAATATTCCAAGTGTGGTCTAACCAGAGTTTTATAGAGCTGCAACATTATCTCTTGGCTCTTGAACTCAATCCCCTGACTAATGAAGGCCAGAATATCATAAGCCTTCTTAAATGCCCAATCAACCTGCGTAACACCCATGAGAAATCTATGGATTTGTACCCCAAGGACCCTCTGCTTTTCCACACTGTTAAGAATCCTGCCATTACCTACTCGATCTTTAAGTTTGACTTTCTAAATTGTATGACTTTAAACTTATTGAGGTTAAACTTGACCCGCCACTTCACCGCCCAACTCGGCATCCTGTCTTTCTCCTGCTTTAACCCATGATAACCTTTACACTATCCACAATGACTTCCAACGTTTATGCCATCTGAAAACTTACTTACCCATCCCTCTACTTCTTTGTCCAGGTCATTTATAAAAATCACTAAGAGCAAGGAGTCCCAGAATAAATCCCACAGTATACAAATAGCTACTGACCTCCAGGCAAAATTTTGACCTCCAGGCAGAATGTTTAACATGATATTGCATGATTTAAAGGGTACGAGTTATGGGGAGAGGTTGACAAATTTGGCTTGTTTTCTCTGGAGACCAGACAGAGATTTATCAAGATGTGAGAAACAGTGATAGGGTAGACAGAATCTTTTCTCAGGGCTAAAAGCATCATATACCAGAGGGCATGTATTTAAGGAAGGAATTTTAAGGGAGAAGTGAGGGGCAATAATTTTATAAAAGGAATGGTGGAAAAGAATGCCAAAAGTAGTAGTAGAAGAAAATACAATGGTAGCAATTAAAGGGCTTCTAGATAGACATGTGAATATGAGGCAGATGGTGGGATATCTTGCAGGTGCAAAGAGCAGGGTTTTAGTTTGATTTGGACATCATGTTTGTCACAGATATGTGGGCCAAAGGGGTCGTTTCAGTGATGTTACGTTTTATGTACTATGTGTTTGTCCATCAAGGAATAGGAAAAGATGATCCATGTGGACCAAAAAATGAGGATCCATCAGTAAATAAGGAAATATTTAAGACAAGTGTTGTTGACTCATGTTTCTTGGTGAACATGTGTTTATTAATAATCAGAATAAAAATATCTTGTTATTGACAACTCCATGCGGGACTCATGATTTGCAAGTTGTCAGCTGCAATCCCTACAATGGTGATAATACTTTTAAAATACTGCATTTCTGAAAAGCACTTTAGAGCACAGTAGGGAAGGAAGTAGATGGCCCTGTTAAAATTTAAGTTCTTCCTTTTCTTTTAGTCAAGCTGAGGTGCAGAGCAGACAAGAGCAACATGTTGAAGACCCTTCATTATACTAAGTACAACTGCAGCCATAAAACATGCTTAAACACAATTGAAACAAAGATAAGGTACTTGCTGTGTTACTACCATAATTTCTGCTGTGTTCTTGCATTATTGTGTGAATTGGCAAGGGTGTCTCCTGCAGAGATGATGTGTTTGTTGGTAACCACTAGGCTACTTCTAAGGATGCTGAAAGCATTTTTAGCTAGACTGGCTGCCCATACACAACATCTGCAACATTACACACCCCTGAGGCTGCAAGACGAAGTGGGCATACAAATCACAAATGCCTTGCTCCCAGGTCCCAGGTCTAACAAAAAGAGATGAAGTGACCATAAGCCAAATAACGATTGATATCTGATTCTGAGACTTGATAATTTAATGGCACATTAACAATTTCTCACCCTGGAGAAATGAACTTGTAAAATGAAATTAATGGTGTGAATAATCATAAAGGTCAAGAAGGAATATTGTTGTACTTCCCCAAGATGAACCTACAATAGAGGGAGGGCAACTATTCTATTTTAATCATACTGACACTCAACTGCCTGGCACAATTCTGTGTAAGTTCAAGTACTTCATCTAATGTGAAGCAGGTTTCAACCCTGTAGTTGAAGCCTCCCTTAGTATTTAATGCCCCATAGTTCACAAGACAAGAATGCATGGTGACATTTCATACAAAAGACATTAATTGAATGTTGCATATAACTGTGCTTGCTATTTCCCTCAATAATATAAATATTTAACATTAGCCCAAAGGCTGTTTTTATAGTTGGGAGTATGTAATTAAAGATTTCACCCACCAACAGAATGACCTTTGTCCCATTCTGATTTCTCAATTGATTGAAGCAATTGAAAATAGTTTAGGTATGATCAGCAACTAAATGATGACACCCACTGCTATCAGACTGCTGGGCTACAGCAGTCCATATAGCTTTTGGACACTGTTAATTGATGGGGAAGGATGCTCCAAAGTAAAGCATAACCAAAAAAAAAGTTTCAAGACTGCAGTAAAAAGATAGTACAAAAATTAAGATAATTTTACATCAAGGAAAAGCCTCATAGTGTTGTTAACAGAAACATAAGACTGAGGATTAGGTACATTACAGATTTGACCAAAACAACAGCAAGAAATTAATAAGAAATGGGAAATGGAATGAGAGCATAAAGTAGTATAAAAGAACAGCCTAAAATTGTTTATGGATATGTAAAAAGGAAAAGATTAACCAAAAGTTAATATGGGTTCTGATGTACTATCAATAATTCACAAAAGGCTGAGTAGTGAAACAATCAGGCTTTTAATAGCTAAAGGCCAGAGCATAAACAACCATCTACCTCCTTGACTGATCAGAGCAAAAGTAAAAGGGTGTCATGCAAGGAGCTACGGGTAGGATGGGTCTGGGGAGGTGTGTCCAGTCAGTAGCAGCCAATAACGATACCGCATTCACCCTTCCTTTTTAGGAAGAACCCTGTGGGGTGAGAAAAAGAGAGGGAAACAACTGTACACAGATACACATTTACAGATTAAGTCTATTGGGGTCTCCTGTGTCGCAGCGAGTGCCATGGCAAAGATTGGTGGGGGGGGGGGGGGGGCCGCCTTAACATCCTGATAAGGTTGAAGGGTTGGCCTGTTCACAGATTACTGAGGGGTGGGAACAGGTGGGGGTGTAAGGGAGTATGGTGCTGGTACATTATTAGCAACAATAGTACCCTGAGATAAGGGGTGGTCGGCTGCAGATTCGGGGACCCCTAAGTTTAGAGTGGGTGAGAGTGTCTGTGGAAATTCAGTGGTGTTCGAGTGGGAATTCGGCGGTGCCAAGTCTCGGATCAAGACCATGTCTTCTCACTCATCTGGGATGCCAGTGTAGGCATACTGGGGATTAACATGAAGGAGGCGGACCTCTCGACCAGTGGGTCAGTCTTATATTGCCTGACATGCTTGCAGAGCAAGATAGGACCCAGTGAGGTAAGCCAGGTGGGCAGCGTCGTCCCTGAAGCAGGAAGGAAAACGTCTGTTCATGAGGCATGCTGTGGGTGGCTGTACATAAAAGTGACTGAACGGAGTGAAGTGCATCTGGGAGGACTTCTTGCCAATGGGAGATGTGGAGACCAAGTAAGCTTAGTGCCAGGAGGATTGTCTTCTAGACCATGGCATTCTCTCTTTCCACTTGCCCATTACCCCTGGGATTTTAGCTGATTGTCCAGGTGATGCCACTTGGCCAGCTCATCTTGATGAAATGCATCTTGCTGGTCAATAGAACTGCGGTTTGCATTCAGCACAAACCTAACAATTTCTAGTCACTGTCCAAATCTCTTTGACAGAGTAAGGTAGATTCCAAGATTTGACAAAAGGGAAAAACCTGGTAACTCCGGGATAACAGAGGTTATTGTGAAGAGTTTGTAGTTTGTTCATTTGAGGACTAGCACAGGTTCCATGGGACAGGGCATCCAAGGGCTTGTTAAGTTTGCCAGTTCTGTAGGGGACATCATAGTTGGAAGTAGACAGTTTGATTCTCTAGCTGAGGATTTTTATCATTTTTGATTTTCTCCCTTTATTGATTAAACATGAATGAAACTGCTCACTGGTCTCTGAGAAGAGTAAACTGTTTCCAAATGAGGTAGTGTCTCTAGCAGCATACTGCCTCCATGATAGCCTGGGCCTCCTTCTCATTGGAGGAGTGGGGAATCTCAGGGCCTTGGAAGGTAGGTGAGAAAAAGACGAGAGGCCTTCCCATTTGGTTGAGAGTGGGTGACATGGGAAAGTCAAACGCATCACTCTCCACTTGGAATGGTGTTGACTTTTCTATGGCATGCATGGTTGCCTTGGCGATGTCATCTTTGACCCATTCAAATTCCTTCTGAGCTTCTTTTCTCAGGGGAAAATTGTGGCTTTGATCACTGGCCAAATCTTGTCTGCATAGTTGGGGACCCATTGAGTGTAGTAAAAGAACCCGAGTCATCTCTTCAGTGGTTTTAGGGTATGCAAGTGGGGCGGTTCCATCAATGGACACGTGCAGTCAGGTCAGGGCCAATGGTGGTATTCTCATCCACACAGCCAAAGATGACCAGTCGTGCTGTCCACAAGACACATTTGTCCTTGTTATGTCAGGTTCACGCATTTCGCTGAGTGAAGGAACTTGTTGAGATTAGCATCATGGTCCTGCAGATTGTGGCTGAAAATTATCTAGGTAGGGGAAAGTGGCCTGTAGAGTGTAGGGGTCCACCAGGCGGTCCATTTCCTGTTAGAAAATCGAGTCCCCATTTTGTGACAACGAAAGGGACTGGAGGAAGTGATAGAGATATCATTAAACAAAATTGGAGCATGTGGGATTGGGGTCAATATGCTAGTGTTTATTGAAGACAGGTTACGTGTGGGAGGTAATGCTTAGTGGGACTTCGTTGGGTCTCACTAGACAATACTGGGGCCCCAACTATATATGACCTAAAACAACAATGTGGAGGAGAGGCGCTATGGTAATATATCCAAATTGCTGACCATATAAATGTGATTGGCAGGTTCACTTGTGAGATGGTTGCAGAGAAGTTTAAGGTATATTTGAATTGAGTAATGACATGTTGAATGGATTATATTTTGAAAAATGTGAGGTCATCCAGTTTGCAACTGAAGGGGTCAGCATTCAAAGGGGCCTGGGAAGTAGGTGCAACAAAGAATTAGGGAGGCAAATGGTATGTTACCCATGACCATGTGGATTTGAGTATTAAAGTATAGATGTTTTCTAGAGGGCCCCAATGAGAGTGCACTTGGAATATTGTTGAACAGATCTGTCATCCTTCCTCAAATACCTACGACAGATGGAGGACAACAGTAGTTTATCAGTTTTCTATATTTGTCCCTATATTCTCTTGAGTTGAGAAGAATGAGAGGCAATGACTTTGAAGCAAATACTTTACTGATACTGACAAAGACTAGCAGGATGTTTCCCCTTGTTTGGATGTCTAGAACCAATGACCACATCACAAAGTAAAGGATGTCATTTAGGATTGAGATGCCAAAAATATTCTTCACCTTGGGGATGTGAATCATTGGAATTCTCTACAGGTCTGTGGAGGCCCAGTAACTGAATATGTTGAAGGTACATTCCTGGGGATTAGAGGGAATTAAGGAATATTGGGTTTGTGCAGGACATGGAATTGAAATAAGAGAAGTTACAATTTAATTGAATGCCAGAAAAGACAACTTAAGTGCCTGGAAGAAGATAGATACTTTAAACTCCATGTAAAGGAATTACATATGATCAGGCTTTTTGAATGAAGTGACAGATAATATCAAGCTATAATTAGTACCTACTTTCAGTTTGATCGGCTCATTCTGTTGACAGACTCAAGCTTCTCGTAAATTTTTTTTGTGCGATTGATGTCAAAATGATTTTGGACACTCTGACAGGATTGCTCCACAGAATGGAAATGCTCAGTGTTTATTTTTAATCACTTTGTTGTACTGAAAAGCATGAGATGCATAAGGAGCTGGAGAAAGTCAGTGGCTACCAGAGGACGTCTCTGCTTAGCACTTGGAGCTTTCCTTCCAAGCTGAGCAGAGGCAGGCAGACACTTTGCACTTGGGAGACATCTGATTCCTGGATAGAGACACTCTATTCACTGAGCCTGGTAGATCAGAGCCCCCAAAACATACTAATTGACTGTTCACATTCCAATAGATGCCAAGAACTAAAAAATGCCAATATCAGTTGAAGAATCCAAAGAGCAGCTAAAAATCCTCATATAATAATGCTCTGTCGGTCCACCACCATGATTAATTTGTGATGTAATTACTGATAAGTGTTCTTTCTGTGAGCTGCAATTAATCCGGAAATTTGAAATGTATTGACGCATGGTTCAATCATGTGTGGATTTTCATACCTGGAAGTAAAGGCGCAAAAATCCCATGATGGGCTCGTGCATTTTAGCCCTTGTGAATCTTCTGTCCCCCCCCATGGACCCTGCCTCCACCATATTCCTTTTTCTGCACCTGTGCCCCTCTACCCCAATGTACTAGAACTTCTTCCAGGCATTTATCCCACTGATGAGACCATCCAGATCTGTATCACTGGCTGAAAAAGATTGGAGTAAGGTGGTTGTTGTGGGGAATTTGCAATTCAAAGGTTCCATTTATTTTTTACATAATAATAAATTTAACATGTTATATACCTGATATATTTCCAATTCTGGCTGCCATAAGGCAAACAAAGAGTTGCCATGAGCATTGTTGGGCACTCCTAACAATGGGGAACAGAGAAGCAAAAGAGAGTCCCTTCAGAGATAGTGAGTGTCCGTGGATTTGCCTCCAGCGAGCCCACTGCCTCTGCAGCTGCACAGACTCCTGCTCGATTAATCTGCGACCCAAACTCCAGAACCAAACCTCCAATATGATAAGGAAGCTTTCAGCTCCCCAGGCCCTTCAGGAGCCCTTCTTGTACTCGAATCTTGGTTCCAATACCTGGTTACCAAGTCTCCAGCTGCCTACAACTTGAGTGAATCCTTCGAACCACAAGTTGCCAAAATGCATGCAGCCTGTCTGGGTCCTTCAGCTGCTGAGCCACTTGCCGTTCCACTGCCTTGGTGACCATCATGTAGGGTTGACTCCTATACATCCTCTTCTCAATGGGTGGTGTTCTCCCCATTTCTGGTGCCCTGTGCAGGTCTGCTGCTCCACCAGTCTGTAACCCCTCATGGTACACTGTCCAGTACAGGCTACTCCATCTTGGGCACAGTCCCTGAGGTTGCAGAACACTGTTGGCTCCTTTAACAGGCTATTTAAAGCCTGTATGGAGCCATTGGCACTACTATCAGGCAGTAGACCCCGTGGAAAAGTGCTGTGCCTCCTGGATCTGCACCAATGGCAGTGTTGCTATTACAGTAGCTCTGGCAGTGCTACCAGCTTTTTTTAAAAAAAGACTAATAAGCGTCTTAAGATGCCCACAGAGAAAATTGTCAATGGATACATTTGACAGAGGGTGCTTCTTTGGCTTTGCTTTAATCTGCTTCAGTCTCTTTTTACCGAGTTTTGAGACCGAGGATGATTTACTTCCACTCTGGTTTTATGGGCTCCGAAGTGGTCTGATACAGGATAACATGGGGACCCACCAGACCCTGCTTCAGATAGAGGGAGATGATAGCTGTCATGATGGGCTGTGGGTTGTAGTGCATGTTCCACTCCTTCTGTTGGGCTTATCTGTGCTCCTGATACATGGCCTTAAGGTTTTCAACGACATCTTCTCCTTATGAGCATAGCCGAGAGATTTAAGGAAACTGCGAGAACATCCTTGCATTATTTTCCCACCTTGTGGGTAACTCTTACCATAACAGAGCTCATAACAGAAGGTCTGCTTCGGGAATCTACAAATCACCCAGCCTTGGGAGCATAGCAAACTGGGTGTAACTTGGGCAACAGTACTGGAATGCTGGTCTGGGTGTGGACACTGATATTGAATTACTTTGCCTTCCAGGGATAATTTTGAAGAGACAGGTTAGTGCTAATTTTCGAGTGCCTTGCAATGCCTTCTAAGGATGATGTAGGAGGATGTGACATTTAGGAGGGTGGAATGGAATTGCTGCAGCTAGATTCATCTTCGTGCTGTTTCAAATTACTTTTAAATATGGGGGTGGGTTGGGTTGCTCAAAATGCAATGATGGTGTTCTGCACCAAAAGGGGATGAAATCCAATTCCCAGGCATGAAAGTCATTTTCGCAATTTACCTTCTCACTGAATTGTCAGAAAACTGAGAAATATTACATCTGGTTCTTTCATATTAATAATAGATAGAGGCTGTAATTTGTTCAGACCCCGGTGCTGATTCCTTCAACACCCACTGCTTGCCAACCTGAAATAAGTTCAGTTTATCTCTTTATTTTGTCTTTTCTGTCTATTATGAATCTGCAATCCATTTTAATACGTCACCCTCAATCCCACTGGCCCTCATCTTATGCTGGAATCTTTCATCTGGCTCCTTAATGAATGCCTTTTGAAAATCAAAATTCACTGCTTGGATTAAGTCCTCTTTATTGCCATATTTAATCCACAGAAATATGGGGAAAAAAGGAACAGGAGTAGGTCACACAGCCTTTTAAGTCTGCAATATGATCATGGCTAATTATCCATCACAATACCACATTGCCACTCTCATCCCATAAACCTTGATATCTTTCTCTTTCTGAATTTTTTTTTTGTCTCTTTCAGAAATAAACTCAGCTTGTACAGTCCTTTTTCTTGACAAATGCCACATGTTTGAAAACTTCTGTTGGGAACTTCTTCTTATAGATCAAAACATTTTGCCCTGATATCTGAGACCTCATTCTAGGCAACCCTAGCCAGTTTCTTCACGTCCATTCTGTGAAGATCTGTCAGAATTTTGTACATTTCAGAGATCTCTTTTCATTCTTCTAAAATCTACTGACTACAAACTTGGTTGACCTAAACTCTCCTCATACAGCTGTACCACTATCCAAGGAATCAGACCCATTCAACTAATACATTTGTTAAATAATATGGTTTCCTTTCATAAAACCTTGTTGGCTCCACCTAAGCATGACAAGTTCCTTCAGGTTCTCCATTTTACTTTTCTGTTAGATGCTGTTAGACTGATTGTCCTGTTGCCCCAAACAGTTTCTTTTGTTTTCATTTTGTGAATAAGGTGTATATTTGCTAAAATTCCTTAAAACGTTCCACCCACTACAGACGAGCTTGGCAATGATTGGACTTGGCCAAATTGCTTGTTTCCATGTTCTCTGTGATGTAAACTCCTTCAACTTGACAGTTCAGTGCAAAGCAGCCACGGCACTGACCATCATTCTCTACCTTAAACAGTTTTTCTTAAACCACAGAATCAAGATGGCTGCAGCAAATACTCCCTGCTGAAATACTCCCAAGCCTGCAAACTTGAATGCATGAAAAGCAAGAACAGCAGAATTATAAGAATATTAGCACAGAAGATCAATTTGAGAAGGGCAGTAAATCCTAGCCTTCGCAGCAATGCCAACATTTCATAAATAATATACGATAAGACTGAAGTGTCATCATTTAATGCAATAAACATGCAAAAGCAATTTGTGTAATATGTAATACCATCTAATACATTGATATGCAAACCAAAACTATGGTTAGCAGTTTTCTATTTCTAGGGAATACCTTGTGGTAATAATACAACTGAAAATTTAAAAATCATATGTTGTACTGTGGCTAAATGCATTATACTTGCAAATAGAGAATTCCATTTCTGTCAGACTCAGCAAGTAACAAAAGGACTGTTAACTCCTTAGCACTGTCAAAAATCTATGTTATCTTGAGGAATTGATTTTGGTGCAGATTTTGCATTCAGCACAGACAAAAAAGTCTGAACTGTGAAAGACTCATAATCATTTACATCAGATACACAAAACAGATTTGTTACAAACAGATAACCTTTGATGTTGTTAAAAATGGAATTTAGATATGTAAATTAATCATCAAATTTAGTGATCTAACAAGATAAAGGCCAACATCTCAAAGTCTGTGCAAACTGGATAACAAATCTCAGGACTTAAATAAAGTACATGATATCTTTCTATTTTCAATTTAAATTTCATTTAATATCCTTTTCTAATTCTTTTTACATCATTGTGAAATATTCCCAGGTTGACACCAATGTCAGTTATTCCACCAGTGGTAAAAACACAAAAATGCTAGATGGACCCATCAGATTCATAGCATCCACAGGAGATAAAGATATATAATCAATGTTTCAGGCCTGTCATCAAGGTAGGTAAAAAAAAAGGCAGGTGGACAGCTGAATAAAAGGCTGGGGGGAGGAGGTCAAAATGGACAGAGGGAAGAGCACAGGCCATCAGGCAAAAAGCTATAATTGGAAATGGATCGGAGCACAGGAGAGGAAAGGTGAAAATTAATTGGGGGAGGGGTTTGGCTCTTTGAATGCAGAGCTGGAGGAAAGGAGGCATAGGGTTCGGGGAAGAAGAGAGATGGGAATGTGGGGCCTAATAGAAACCAGAGTAGTCAATGTTGATGGCATCTGGTTGGAGGATGCCCAAAAGGAACATTAGGTGTTGTTCCTCCAATTTGCTGATGGCCTCAGTCTGTCAGTGCATAAGATCATGGACAGAAATGTCGGCCTAAGAATGGTGCATGCAATCGACATGGGTGGACACTGGCAGATCTCTGCTATTGCAATGGATAGAGCATAGGTGCTCAATGAATCGATCTCCCAATCAGCATCTAGTCTCTCCAATATATAGCAGGTTACAGCGAGAGTACCAAATGTAGTAGATGACTCCTGCAGGTTCCCAAGTAAAGTGCTACTTTACTTGGAAGGGACAATTTGAAACCCCATATGGTGATGAGGGAGGACATGTGGGTGCAAGTGTAGCATTTCCTACGGTCATAGGGCTAGGGATTCAAGGGGCAATTGGTAGGAAGGGAGGAGAGGATGAGGGAGTCTCAGAGGGAATGGTCCTTGCAGGTGGCAGAAATGACAGAGGATGATAATATTGGATGTGGGAACTGGTGGGTTGGTATGTGAAGACAAGGGGAATTCTGTCCTTGTGTGTCTAGGGGTAGAGGGGCCAGGGCAGATGTGCAGGTAAGGAAGGACGTACGGGTGAGGGCTGAGTTGATAGAATTGGAGAGAAAACCACTTCTTTTTTTACAGTTGGTGATTTTTTTTTCCTTTCCAATCTTATATTTCTCTTATCCAAAAACTTCTTGGAAAATTTCCCTGAGGGCAAGAATTTATTGCAGGGGAATTTGGTTGAAAATCACTAACTAGTCCTACTGACTTCCTGAGTGTAATGCAACCTGAAGTTGATTTTGCTCACTCCACTGGAAGACATCAGTATGGATGCTTCAATCAAGAACTGAAACAAAGAGTGGGTGATGTAATAAATGAAAAGAAGGAGAAGGTGGTATTTGGTCTGTTGAACAACAATGGCTAAGTCCCCAGTGCCTGATACAATTTATCGTAGGTTATTGAGGAAGGCAAAAGAGGAGATTACTGAGGCCTTGATAGGTCTTTGTATCTTCCTTATTTACAGGCAGCATCCCAAAGGAATGGAGAATATTCAGTGTTGTTACTTTGTTTAAGAAGGGCAATAGGGATAATAAAGAAATTGTAGTCTGGTGAATTTTACACAAGTGTTAGGAAAATTATAGAAGATTATTAGGGATAAGATTTACTTTGCATTTAGAAAATTGTGGACATTAGGAATAATTAGTATGGCTTTGTGCAAACAGGTCATATATTCTAAATTGAATAGAGTTTTTTTTTGAGGAAGTGACAAGGATGATTTGACAAAAATAGTGCAATGGATATTGTCTACATTCGATCTTATGAAGCATTCAACAAAGTCCCTTGTGGTAGATTTGTATGTGGGATCCACAGTGACTTAGTGCATTGAATTCAAAGTTGACTTGGTTTTCAAAAATGGAGGGTGGTGGTGGAGCAGTGTTTTTTTGACTGGCAGTCTACGATCAATGGTGTTCTGTAGGGATCAGTGTAGGGTCCTCTGTTGTTTATATAGAAGTATACAGGTACACAATCCTTTATCCGGACATCTAAAATCCAGAAAACTCCAAAAACCAGCATGTGGGGAGAGGGACGGCAGCATGAGTCAGGCAGGCAAGGAGACCAGTAGCGCTAGTCGGGTGGGCGAGGGGAAGGGAGACGGCAGCACAAGTGGAAGGGGGTGGGGTGGATATGGCAGCACAATTCGGATGAGCTTAAATCTGGCTTTCCGAAATCAGGACAAATCCAAAATTTGGAACCCCAAGGGTTCCAGATAAAGGAATGTGTACCTGTATATATTATGAGCAAAAATGTGCATGTTCTGATTAGTCAGTTTTTAAATGAGACACATTCATTGTGAATTCATTGTGATGGCAAAGAGGTGCCTCATCAGTGGGGAATCACTGCAGGCTGTTGGACCACTTTGCCTTTGTTACGTGGAAACAACTCCCTCTCAAACTTGCGAGTTTCAATAAATTGTTACATTTTGCAGGGTAAACACCTCACAGAAAAGATAGGCTGGAACTCAACAATGAGAGTTTCTTTTCAAATGAAGGAATTCATAATCCTGCAATATCATTCAACCTCTCAGAAAGGGAACAACAGAAGCCTTAGAGCAGGGGTGTCAAACTCAAATTCACGGAGGGCCAAAATTAAAAACTTGGACTAAGTCGAGGGCCGAACTAAATATTTATTGAAAATTTTCAACAACATCTGCATGTTTTCTCTTCTTTCAACATATGTAATGTTAAACTTTAGGATATAACTTTAGGAGGATAATGTTACAGGTCAGGAATAGGTAGCTCAAGTTCACCCTTTGTTTGACCTGAGGGAAACGTATTTGGTCCCTGTGGAGATGTAGTCAGCATTCACAGGCTGTGTCCATTTTGGCCTGCATCAGGACTCAGCATTTCCTGCTCATTCCTCAGGCTATAGGCCTCTATTCAACCTCGACCCACCATCCCTCTACCTGACCAGTCCTTTACCCAACCTCTACTCACCCCTCACTCCACTCGCTCACTCTGCCTCTACCCACTCCATCCTATACACGCCCTTCTACTGCCTCTCCCCTCAACCTGTTCCTCCCTCTACCCGTCTCTCACCCTCTAATCACCCCTCCCCTACTCGCCCTGCCCCTCCCCTTTTACCTCTTCCTGTGACTGCATGAGTTTCCCCCAGCTGTTCCAGTTTCCCACTACATCCGAAAGGCAGGTGGGCTGGTAAGTTCACTGCTACTGTATATTATTATTGTAAGTGGGTGGTGGGAAAATTTGGGAGATATTCATGGGCATATGAAAGGAAATAAGTTACAGGGAGTTAAGTGGGGGGATTGGGATCGATGATATGTGAAACTCGCTACCAGAGAAGGTGGTGGAATCATATATAATCACTACATTGAAGAGATTTTTAAATAGGCACTTACATAGGCATGGCATAAGAAGCATATGGACCTAATGTGGGATAATGGGTTTATTGTAAATGGGCAAGGCGGGTGACATGGACATGTTGGGCCAAAGGGCCTGTGTCTATGTTGCATTACTCTCTTATGTCAAAAGGAAGAATGTTAAAAATCTACCAAGTGGTTAAGTTTAAAGACAATATAATTTTTTTTTAAATATCTATTGATGATGTTGATGACAAAACCATTGGAGGAACATCACCGATATGGAGGTGCCAACTCTCGGGGCAAGAATAAACTCTAGAGGGTTGTTAACTCCGCCTGTGACATATAGGAACCAGACTTCACTCCACCGAGGATATCGACATGAAGCAGTGTCTTAAAAAAATGCAGCCTCTATCCTCAAAGACCCCACCACCCAGGCCATGCCCTCTTCACTCTGCTACCATCAGGGAAAAGGTATAGGAGCCTAAAGATGAGCACACAATGGCACAAGGTCAGCTTTTCATCTCTGACATCAGATTCCTGAATAATCATTGAACCAAATACACTTTTCATACACTACTATTTAATTATTTTTTTTATTTATAGTAATGTCGAAAGATGGTTATAATATGAATGTTTGCACTTTGATGCTGCCAAAAAACACCAAATTTCATGACTTGCTCATGAAAATAAATTCTGATCCTGAGTTTCGTAAAAAGGAATCTCGAATGGTTTTGGAAGTAGACAAAATGAGTCTCCCAATTATAATTTTTCAACAGAACATAATCTATCTTTCTATCCACTAAATAGATTAAAGAGTAATAATAGATTTGACATTTTACAATAACTACTAATTAGATATTCCAGATGGAAGCTAACTTCTAGGTCAGTGGTACTCAAACTTTTTTCTTTCCACTCACGTATCACTTTAAGTATTCCCTATGCTATAGGTGCTCTGTGATTAGCAAGGGATTGCTGATGGTGGTATGTGTGTGGAAAGAAAAAGTTTGAAAGCCACTGTTTTATTTGTAACTAATTGACTCGTTATGTGCATGGTTTCATAACTCCGAAGGAAATGGGCCAATGACAATTTTTCTCAAGCAAAATATTTCAGCAGCAATTGGGCCTAGAGCAGTGATTCTCAACCTTCTCTTTCCACTCACATATCAGCTTAAGCAATCCCTCACTATTCACAGAGAACTGATGGCATTAGGGTTACTTAAAGTGGTATGTGAGTGGAAAGAAAAAGGTTGAGAACCACTGCTCTAGGTGAAACAAGGTATTTTGCAGCTTCAAATTATGGTTCAATATATGGTTAAGAACAAACATACTAGATGGGATATGTGCCTACCTTAAAAATAGCTGGAACAATTCAACTAAGTGAGGTAGTGTGTTGCCCTCCACTAGTGATAATGTTTAACTGGTGCAGAGCTTCCTGAATGCAGGAAGAAAAAGATCCAGTAATCATTTAACATAGTTTGATGAAAGATCAATGATCTGAAAAGTTAATTCTGTTTCTATTTTCACAGATCCTGTCTGACCAGGTAAGGACTTTCAGTATTTTTCATTTTAATTTCAGATTTCAGCATCTGCTGCTTTTTTTTTAAATTTCAGGAATCATTAGTTTTTTTGGTACAAAGATGTTGCTCTTTTCCTGGGGCCTCTACTGCTTTGGCCATTCTTGCTAAAACCCTTCTTTAGTCAATCTCTATGGTCTTTCCATTGACCACAGATTCTATGGCCCAATCCATTGATCCAGAGCCAAAATACAAGTCCAAGTAGCAGGAGGCCCCAGGGCTCACACTTCCCTGAGTTAAACTCAAATGGCTTTGGCATGCCCTCATGTGGACAGTTATACTTCAGGTTATGAACTCATCAAGGGTGCCAAGCAAGGTTTGGTATCCAATTCTACCCAAACTTCCTAAAGTATTGGTGGGTAGAAAATGTGGCCGCTGTAATAAAGAAATATAGAAAATTGTAGACCAAAAAAAAACTTAGGAAACAAAAGAAAGAGAAGAACAGGTCAAAAACTGAAAAACAAAAGATGGGGAAAAACAACAAAAGCCAAAGCAGTAAACCAACAGATAACACACAGAATTGCGCAGATTTTCTGTTTTTGTTTCCTTTGTTTTGTGTCCATTTGTGTGTAGCTGGTATGTATTCTGTTTGTTTTGCTTATCAAACCTTGAATAAAAGTGAGATGGGTAGAATGTTATGAAGAATAACCTGGATTATAAAGATCATGTTCAACAGACCTCTATGTGGTGTTCAGTGCCACAAAGTCAGTATCAACCACACTGCACTTATTTGAGTGAACCTTAATCTATCTCAATGTAAAAAAAGTACCTCACAATGTACAAAATTATCTCGAGAACAATAAAATCCTCATGGCAATGAGAAACATTTCAAAGCAATAAGTTTAAACCTCAGGTTTAGGTTCCATCATTAGAACTATTTTCTGAAGAGTTGGACAGCTCAAAGTCTTAATGTGTATTTTGATTTCACAGATACTGTGGATGTGCAACATATCTCGATCATTTTCAGTGTACCCAACACCACAAGTTTACAGGCCTTGTTCTTTTAATCTCAAGTGTTGTTTTTGACACTTTACTGGATGAAGGGTCACAATCATTATCTGCTTCAGTATGATTGGTTTCTGCAACAGAGAATTGATTGTCACCAGCAGACAACATGGCTGAATGTCAAGCCACATCTAGAGCAGGCAATCAGGCATGTTCTGGGAATTTTTCCATCAGTATCCTGCACTAATGTTTGCAAAGCCCTGCAGATATCTGCAAAGCCTTGACTGTATGCACGTTGTTTACTGGAGTGTGATCGAGCACCTGAAGTGTTACATTTATTCAGCCTCCACTGCAAAAAAAAGTTACAATGGTGTTCTTTTTATGTTGCAATTCAAATATTTAGGAAATTGACTCAAACAGAATTTATAAATTTACAACTTCAGTTCCCAATACTCATCTTGGAGAGATAATGCTTTCTGCTATATCTTCAGAAGAAGATTGATCACTTCTCCATTTTCTGTCAGTCAGGCTCAGTGCATCCTTTGGTCTACAAATCTGCAGAGAGCTCATCTTCCTGTGAGTATTTTAGCCAATCATGCTGAAGTGGTGGGAGTGTTGATGAGTGTTATCTGCAGCTACATCAATTTGACAGCAGCTATAAAGGGCAAATAAAGAGTTGCTTTAAATCACCCAGTCTAACGCTTTTAAATAAATAATTTGTCTAGACTCAATACATACATTGAATATAATTACTGTGGAATGGGGTACTACACAGTAGGATCAGTTCCACTGGGGTCTCCCCCCCACCCCCCCCCCCAATCAATGGGATTTAACAGGACATTGTCTAGAGAGGGTTCACAAAATCAGTGAGGACCCCTACCACCCACACAGCATCTTTCAGATAATCTTCTTGGGAAAGAGACACAGAAGTATCAGAGCCAGAACGGCCAGGCTGAGAAACAGCTTCTTCACACGGGCAATGAGACTGCTAAACAACCAAAGGAATTGCTCACACTAACCCTCCATGATGCAGCTATTTGTTTAATAATAATGTTTATTTATTTTAATATTGTATATATGTACAATGTATATTTTCATCTTTTGTCTGTATGTGTATGATGTCTGTATGTGTGTTTGGAGTGTGTTGCACCAAGAACCAGAGAACAAATAAGTGTAAAGCTAGCATCTGTTAGGGAATGAAGAGACCAATGGCAAGAATGAAAAGATTCTAAATGTTTCAGCATTCAGGAATATTACCGGTGAAAATATTCTTATCTTTCTCCCAATCCACAGTATGAAATGTAAGATCTATTTAAAAATTAAGTCAACAAAGCCAAATGCAGTGAAACAATAACCATCATCAGAAAAAGACTGGGAATGAGGTATTCTTTATAGTATTCCCTCGTTAAATATAATGGGTATACTTTGGGGCAACAATTAGCCAAAGATCTATCCTAGACTCCTTGGCCTTGTATTTCAGAATACGACTTAGGAGAAAGCTTGGTTATGATTGTGAGGGATGCAGCAAGGTAAGAAATTTACTGCAATTCACAAACTTTCATTGGTGCTGATGCTGAATATTTACTGGGAATGAATGAACTGAAGGGACAAAGTAGATCACGTGCTGTTGTTGAGAGTGGCAGAGGATTAGGGTAGATCTCAAACCTAATGCTGCGATTATGAAAGTTTGTCACAAAATTTGCAGTTCTTAATTGGGATAAAAGTGAAATTATGCCATTAGTTGAGGGGGGTTTATAGTCGGCGAAGCAAACTGTTCATTTTAAATGGACACAATCCAATTAAGTATTCAGGAATTAAAATTGACAAAAATTTCTATACTTTGTCTGAATTAAATTACTCGCCATTGCTTAACAAAATTAAAGATGATTTAAATAGGTGGATTGATTTACCTTTAACTTTAATAGGTAGAGTAAATTGTATTAAAATGAATATTTTTCCAAGGATTCAATAGCTTTTTCAATCTATTCCTAGCCAAATACCTAAAAAAAAATTTAAGGATTTTAATTTAGCTACTAGAAACATTTTTATGGAATGGAAAAATGGCTAGAATATCTTTGGAAAAATTAACGTGAAAATTGGAATTAGGTGATTTACAACTTCCACATTTTCAGAATTATTATAAAGCTCCTCAATTAAAATGTATTAGTGCAATGTATGATTTAAATAAACCCTCCGTATGGATAAATATAGAATTAGCTAAAACTGGTGAAGAGGATATGCAAGAATCTATTTATAAATGGCATTCAAAATTATGAATTGATAAAGATCCACCAATACTTAAACATTTAATTGAATTATAGAATAGAGTTGATTATGAGATAGGTGGAAAGGATATGATTTCATCTAAAACACCTTTATATCAGAATAAACTTTTTCCATTTACTGTTGGTATCCAGTTTTTAAAGATATGGAATCAATGGGGATTAAAAAGGTGGAGGATTGTTTTGAGGCTGGGGAATGTATTTCTTTTAATCAAATGAAGAAAAAATATACAGTACATAACAATACTTTTTTTTATTATTATCAAGTAAAAGCTTTTTTGGGTAGTACTTTAAAATTACCAAATCTGCTTTAGAATTATTAATTACTAAAGGAGATATAAATAAATTTATTTTTGAAATGTATAAATTACTACAAAGGAAAATGCCTAAATGAAATATTCATAAATCCAGATTGAAATGGGAAACTGATTTCAATAGGAAAATAGATGAAAATGATGGAATTTATGTAAAGATAATATGACTAATGTGGCAGTACGCTGGTGGGGGTGGGGGGGGGGGGAATGGACAGAACCAGCACTAACAGCTCCAAACTCATGATGGCTAGACACAACAGGCTGACAACTTGCCACTACAGCATAGTGATTCAGCAGCACCTGTAGGTCTGCTGAGAAGCCCTGGCCTACTCAACATGAATATCATGAGATAGTACGTTATCCAAATGTCATGATGCCAGGTCACCTGTTGTTTGTCTTTATCTAGCCTGACAGCATGTCAATAAATTACTCTTTTACTTTTCTCTGGGTGAAACCGGAGGTGTAGTCTCATTATTCATCTTATTTTAACTTGATGGCATTTGTCCACACCTTACATCTGCCACAACTAAACTTATTCATGTGAGATATAGGTTAGTTCAATATTATTTTTTTAAACTCAATTGTATTAAACCCTTCAAAAATTAAAAAAAGATTTAATTTAATATCTTCAGATTTTTTGTTTTAGATGTGGTAAAGAGATAGGTTCCTCTTTTCATTCTGTTTGGTTATATTTTAAATTATTTTTGGATGAAATATTGAAAGTTAAGCTCCCGTTTGATCCAATGGTGTAGCAAATTGAATTTTTACAATTAGCTCTAGCTGTATCTAAGAAATGCTTGCCTATTACTTGGAAATCTGATTTGGTGTTGGGGATGCAAAGATGGCATACTGAAATGAAACCTTGTATTCCTCTTGAAAAAATAACATAATTTAAAGGATAAATATCTTTTTTTTCCCAAAAAGTATGGAGCCCATATTTAAAAATTGTTGGTTTGAAGATGTGAACTTTCAATCCGTTCTGGTGATGATTCTTAGTTCCACAGCTACAAAGTTGAATTATGTATAATTGATTATCTCCTTCTTTCTTTTCTCTCATTTAGTGGGTAAATGTAGGGGGGGGGGGTAGTGGCAGGGGAGTAATGGGGAAGGAGAAGAATGGGGAAGGAGAAAGAGTCTGGTTTTTTTAAATATTTTAATTGTCCACATAGTCTTTTCTATATGTATTTTATTATAGTTGCATGTAATTGTGGCTTTTTCTTTTTAAATAAAATATAAAAAAACAAAATTTACAGTTCTAAATATTTCCTTTATTTGTTAGTCAATTTCATTGTAGCATATTCTGATTTTAATTTTAAATGCTTTGATGCAAAGCAGATGAAGTTTTAAAGTTGGATAAATTGAAATTTAAAAATCTATACCACCTCAGAAACCAGCATAACTGTAAAATATCAAAACTTTTTAAATTTTGAATTTAGACATGCAACATGGTAACAGGCCATTTTGGCCCATGAGTCCATGCTGCCCAATTTACAACCCATTAACCTACACCCCCGGTCATTTTCAACAGTGGAAGGAAACTGATGTCCCCAGAGAAAACCCATGCAGATACGAGAACATACAAACTCCTTACAGAATCCATCGCTGGCACTGTAAAGGCATTGCGCTATCCGCTACACAACAAAAATTCTTGAACTGCCTTCTATATCCACTTTGAGATTTGATTAACTTTATATTAATATGGATAAGCAATATCCCCCCCCCCCACTCCTCCCGGTGGATTTATTTTAAGTCATTTTACACACTTTACTATTTTCCATGACATTTGTTATGTTTGCTAACACCTTCACTGTGGAAAATTGCCCCAAGCTGAACAGTCATAATTTATTACGTATGAAGATTGTTTTGAGCAAAAGAGAAACTATAATTTAGCTGAGTCTTTTTTTTTCTCCCTCAACTCAATCAGACAGAACTATAAAAGAACAAAAGCTACTGTTTTACTCTTAAAAAGCTCTGTCAGACCAGACTTAGTAACTTGTCAGTCAAGATCAATAAAGCAAGAATATTGTCATCTGACCATTTACTGTATGGTTGTTGAAGCTAAAAGGTCAAGAGAAGCTTCAATTGAAACAAGACTGAATTCAGCAATTTTTATATGGCTTCACATCAATGAGTCAAACAATGCTGTGACAGTAGCCTACTATTCCATAACAACAGAACATGACACTTTCTCGTGACACTTAAAAGCAGACAAGTCTGCAAATTCCCATTTCTTAATTATGTTTGATAAAACCAAAATACTTTACAGCTTTTTCTTAATGATTTGCATGTGGAGGAAAAAACAATTTTTTTCCATTGATTAATTACATTGGAATATCGAGACAATTTGTACAACAGAATATTAACATGAAAATGACTTACAAATTCCAATATATAATACAATCTATTTGCAATTCAGCCTTGTTTTAAATTAGCTTAATTTTGTTTAATGTTCTTCTTTAGTTCAATTTTTGATGATATTGCTTTGTTGATCACTAATTTCATCCCCTCACAAAGTGTGGTAGAGAGTGGAAAATTGTGAGAAGATGATTCACATGAAGAGGGCTGGAGGCTGCTTAAATATGTAAACCAGAGACTCATATTCAGAGCCACAAGTGGAAAAGTATTCACTGTGCATTCTGCTCTGCATCAAGATTATAACAGAGAATACAAAGGATGCTGAGTAACATAATCAGTGTGCCTAAATGATCATTCAAAATTAATAGTAACATAAAATGTTCATTTTAAATTTGCAGAGTACTTTTTTCTGTTCTACATTTGGTTGGGTTTATTATGTATGTCTTTGCTCATCACTGATTAAGCATTATTTGGATGGAAAGTACTCACCATAAAAATCTCTGTACATTTACATTAAACAAAGAACATTACAGCACAGTACAGACCCTTCGATCTATGATGTTGTGCTTAACAAACTAAACCTGTCCTCACTTACACTCATAACCCTCTATTTTTCATGCTTCCATGTGCTTGACTGAGTCTTTTATAGGTCCCTATTGTACCAGTCTCCACCACCACTTCTAACAATGCATTTCATGCATCTACTACTCTCTATGTAAAATAATTTACCTCTGATGTATCTATTAAATTTTCCTCTCCTCACCTTGTACAGATGCCCTCTGGTGTTTGGTATTCTCATCCTGGGAAAATTGTGTTAATATCCAGCCAAGTTTTCAATCTCCCTCCTATATGCTGACATCACTTTTCCTTATACAGCTCACTAATGTGGTTTAGTCAGCAAATTTTTAGATGGTCTTATTGTCGTATTGAGCCACACTATAGGTGTAAAATGAGTAGACCAGGGGGCTAAAAACACAGCCCTGTGGTGCTGCAGTATTGATAGAGATTGTGGAGGAGGAGTTCTTGCCAATCCTCACTGATTGTGGTCTGGAGGCGAGGAAACCCATGATCCAATTATACCGTGGGATGTTGAGTCCCAGATCTTGGAGTTTGCTGATCAGTTTTGAGGGAATGATAGTGTTAAACGCCAAAGTGTCGTTGATAAAGAGGATCCTGATGTATGCATCTTTACTGTCCAGGTGTCCCAGGGGTTTGTGTGGAGCCAGTGAGATGACACCCGCCATGTTGCTATGATAGGCAAACTGGAACGTATCCATGTCGCCACTCAGACAGGTGCTGATAGGCTTCATCACCAGTTTTTCTAAACACTTCATCACTGTTGTTGTAAGTGCTACTGGTTGATGTTTGCTACTCTCACCATGGGAAAATGGTGCTTGCTGTCTACATGACCTACAAGACCTCTTTAAGTTATCTCTCAACCTTTTTCACTCCAAAGAGAAAGGCCCTAGCTCTGTTAACCTTGCTTCATAAGACATGTTCTTCAATCCAGGCATTATCCTGGTAAATCTCCTTTACACCCTCTCCACAGCTTCCATATCCTTCCTGCAATGAGGCTACCAGAACTGAACAACTATTCCAAGTGTGGCCTAACCAGAGCTTTATAGAGCTGTAACATAACCTCATGACTCCTGAACTCAATCCCCCGACTAAGCCTTTTTAACTACCCTATCAACCTGCACAGCAAATTTGAAAGAGCTATGGATTTGGACCCCAAAGTCCCTATGTTCTTCCACACTGTTAAGAATCCTGTCATTAACCATGTACTATGCCTTCTAGTTTTACCTTCCAAAATGCATCACTTCACACTCATCCAGATTGAAATCTATCTGCCACTTTTCTGCCCAACTCTGCATTCTTTATATATCCTGTTGTAATGTATGACAACATTCTACACTATCCACAACACCTTCAACCTTTGTGTCATCTGCAAATTTACTGACCTCAACTTCTTTGTCCAAGTCATTATTAACAATCATATAGGGCATGAGTGCCAGAACAGATCCCTGCGGAACTCCACTAGTCAATGACCTCCAGGCAGAATACATTCCATTTACTATGACTCTCTGCTTTCTGCAGACAAGCCAAATATGAATCCAAACAACCAAGGATCCATGGATCCCATGCTTCATAATTTTTGAATGAGTTTATTATTGTCAAATGCCTTAATAAAATCCATGTCTATAGCTCTCCCTTCGTCACTTCCTCAAAAAACTCCATTAGGTTCATGAGGCATCACAAAGCCATTTTGATTATCCCTGAGAAGACTATATTTCTCTAAATGCTTATATATCCTGTACCTAAGAACCCTCTCCAATAGTGGTCCTGCCATTGACGTAAGACTTACTACTCTGTAATTTGCAGGATCTTACCTATTACGTTTTTTAAACAAGGGTTCAAAGTTTGGAACATTTAAAACACTCTTACACAGGCACATGGATATAAAAAAAAGTGTCAAGTAGGGAAGGTTTAGTTTTTTGAGTAGGTTTCTATCGGTCGGCACAACATGGTGGGCCGAAGGCCCTGTAGTGTTATGAAATGTTCTATGTTCTAATTTTTCCATGACATCCTCCTTTTCTGCACCTGTGTAATCATCCCAGATTAGAAACGCTACTCTCTTTTAACCTTCTCCCTCATCCAATCCCTTTTAAAACATCTAAATCCCAGCACCTGCATCAGCCAATTCTGTTCTTGTGTCAGTCTAGTCTATGTATCGGTGACAATATCTAAATTCCACATCCTGATCCATGCTCAAAAGTTCATATTCCTTATTCCTAATACTTCTTGCATTGAAATAAACATACTTGAAACTCTCCAACTGACTACATTCATGCCCCTCCTCTGCTTGACCTTTCTCACAAACTCACTACACATTACATCAACCTTTCCACCATCTGCTTGAGTCTCGGCTGTTTTCTTCTTCCTGCAAGGATATTAGTCTCCCTCCAATTCAGATGCCAACCGTCCTGTCAGTACAGTTCCATCTTAACTGGAAGCTACCTGAAGCCCTCCCTCCTGCACCATCCCTTTAGCCATTTGTTAAGCTGCATTGACTTTCCAATTCTAACCTCACGAGCACGAGGCACATCTAAATATCCTGAGATCACAACCCTGGAAATCCAGTCTTTCAACTTAACACGTCACTCATTGTACTCTCTTTATAGGACCTCATTACCCTTCCTTCTTATGTTATTGGTCCCTACATGAATCATAACAATTAGCTGCACACCCTCCTTCTTGAGAATGCCGTGAACTTGATCTCAGATATCCTGAACCCTGGGAAATAATATACCATTCAGGATACTCAATCTATGACATTGAACTTCTTAACTGTTCCCTTAACTATGGACTATAGAATCCCCTATCTCCACCTCTTCTCTTCCCTTCCATCTTAGCCAAAAGGCCAGACTACAAGCCAGAGACATGACCTCTGTGGCTTGTCCTGTTTGGTTGTCCCTCTCAACAGTATCCAAAATGGTGTACATGTTATTGAGGGGAATGACCACATAGGTATCCTGCACTGACTGCGCATTCTCTTTCCCTCTTCTGACTATCACCCAGTTACCTTCCTGCTGCCTCCTCCTAGAGTGCCTTTAGGAATTACAGACCAGTGAATCTCCCGTGTCCCTGTAACTCCTGTCTAGCACACCTTCAGCATCCAAAATGGTCTGGAGTTCATCCAGCTCTAACTCCAATATCCTACCACGATTTGTAAGAAGCTGTGGCTGGATGCACTTCTCATGGATGAAGTCGTTAGGGTTGTTGTTGGCTCCCCTGACTATACACACTCTGCAAGAGGAGCATGTTGCTGCCCTGCCTGCCATTTCCACTGTCTATGAAATAGAGAGAAAGAAATAAGAAAAAAAAACCTGTCATTACCTGTGCATTCTTGTTGAATAATTTTTGTTCCTTGATTGGGTTGTCCTTATTTCAGCTCCTGCACCACCTCCTCAGCCACTTCTTCTCTCCAAAGCCTCTTGAGCTGAAGCCTTAACTCTCCATTCTAACTCAGACCCACTTACACAATGGTCTCTCTCACTCAGGCCTCTCCACTTACACCTCTCACCTATTTAAACAAGTCTGTTCTTGTACTTTTTCACTTCAACACTCGTTTGTTGGGAAAGAACTATGCATTGATGTCAGATATCCTGAAAATAACTTGAAAAAATGATGTTTGAACTTCAAATGAAATGGATAGTAATTGGGGCGATCTTAGTTTGTTTTTGTTAAGCCGTAGGATCAAGTGTTCACTGTTGTAAATTTCCTCCCTGCCATTCTCAGCTTCTAGTCGTGTGAATGCCATGTTCTTGTGATTTTCACTTCATTAACATGTGAAAATCTCATTTATTCATACATGTTTTGTGACTTCTGTGAAAATTTGTCATTTTCAGGAATGCAAGGCAAAAATATTTACTGCAATCTGCACACAATTAACCCCAAGCTTTATAGTCACTGAATCATTTATGCAAGAAGAAACTACATTAAAAGCATTTAAAATTTGTGAAATTAACAATATGCATTTCTGAAATTACCATCTATTGCCTAAAATTCAATAGAGAAATGGATTCTGTGCTAAAAACCTAGACTTTTGAACTGATCATGTTCATTCAAACAACTCCGCTAGATCCCCCCGCTTATTCTCCGCCCATAACCCTCCAACCCCCTCCTATCCATGTATATATTCAGCCTCCTCTTAAATGTCTCATTGAACTAGCTCCCATCCCCCTGCCACATTAGTTTAAACCTTCCCCAACAGCATGAGCAAATGAAACCCCTAGGACATTGGTCCCAGCCCTGCCCAGTTGTAGATAGAATGGTTTGTACTAGTCCCATCTGCCCCAGAACTGATTTCAATGTCCCAAGAATCTGAAACCTTCTCTCCTACACCACTGTTCAAGCCACATATTCATTCTAACTATCCTGTTATTTATACTCTGGCTAGCTCATGGCACCGGTAATAATCCAGAGATTTCACCTATAATGATCGACTTGCGCCCAAATCCATTTGCATTATCACTTCCAGAATGTAAACCAGTCATAAATCGATGCATAGCTGTATAAAACTGATTAACCTGTAGACTAGAATTCAATTCAATGGACAAATGGCATAATTCAGTCAACTATATAAATGCTACAAGTAGTCTGAAATGGATTTGTACTTTGCTGTTCAATTTACAGAAATATTCAATGAGTGTGGGTACTTTTGTTCAAAAAAGAACCATTCAATTCTGTTGTGATTATAACCTTGCAACTGCATCCCAAAAGAACGTCACCAGAGATGACAGCCGTTCCAGGGCCAAAATGAAATAACCTATGAGAAACCAAATCCCGTGCAATAGGAGACACCAACACTTCACTCCCAGAGGAGCTCAATATCTTCTCCAGCCGATATGACAACCAGAATAAGGAAGAACCACTGTGCACCTCCAAATCCCCGGATAATCCTGTACTCTCAGTATCCAAAGATGATGTATGGGCTGCCTTCAGGAGAATGAATCCAAGCAAACATCCAAGGACAGAGCACCCAGCCGAGTACTGAAAACCTGTGTTGACCAATTAACTAATATTTTCATGGATATCTTCAACATTTCACTCCAACAGGGTGAGATACCCACCAATTTCAAACAAGTCTCAATTGTACCGCTGCCCAAGAAGAGTGTGATAACCTGCCTAAATGACTACCGACCAGTGGCACTTATTTTCACAGTGATGAAGTGTTTTGAGAGGCTGCTGTTTGAGTGGCAACATGAATCTATTCCAATTTGCCCACGATAGTAATAGGTCTACTCAGATACCATCGCACTAGCTCTGTACAAAACCCTGGAACACCTGGACAACAGGAAGCATACATCAGGATACTCTTTCTCGAAGACAGTTTGGAATTCAACATCCGTCATCCCCTCAAAACTGATCAACAAACTACAAGACCTGGGACTTAACATCCCATTGTGCAACTGGATCATGGATTTCCTCACCTCCAGATCACAATCGATGTGGGTTGGCAAAAATAATCTTCTCCACTATCTCTAACGGCACCGGAGCACTAAAGGGCTGTGCACATAGTACCTGCTCTACTCAATCTACCCACGACTGCGAGGCTAGGTACAAGAACAACACTTACAAATTTGCTGCTGATATGATGGCAGTGGGCTGTATAAAAAGCGGCGATGAGTCAGCATACAGGAGGTGCTTCAAATCTTGGCTGAGTGGTGTACTAACAATAACCTCTCACTCAACATCACCAATACCAAGGAACTGATTCTCGACATTAGGAAAGGAAAACTAGAGGTGAAGATTCAGTCATCATTGGAGAATCAGAGATGAGGGTGAGGTGAGCAAATTGAAATTCCTGGAGTCACGATCTGGGAAGATCTTTCCTTGTCTCATCATTGCGAAGAAATCACGTCAGCTCATCTACTTCCTTAGGAGTTTGCGGAGGATCGGTATGACATCGGACACCTCTGCAAACTTCTACAGGTGTTTGGTGGAAAGTGTGTTGATTGGCTGCATCACAGCCTGGTATAGGAGTACCAATACCTCTGAGCGGAAAGCCCTGCAGAAGTTAAGAATCAGAATTTATTCTCATGAACAAATCTTGAAATTTGGTGTTTTGTGAACATTCATATTATAATCATCTTACAACAATACTATAAAAAAATAAAAATAATAGTGCACGAAAAGTAAGTTAGTGTCTTTGGTACATTGACTATTCAGGAATCTGACGGCAGTGGGAAAGAAACTGTCCTTGTGCCATTTAGTGCTCGACTTTATATGGCTTGGGTGGTATGGGTCTTTGAGGATAGAGGCTGCTATTTTTTAAGACACCACCTCATGTCCTCGATGGGGTGAAGTCTGATATCTGTGATGTTGCAGGCCGTGTAAAAATCCCTCTGAAGTTTATTCCTCCCCTGAGAGTTGGTACCTCCATACCAGGCTGTGATGCAATCAGCCAGAATGCTCTCCATGGTACACCTGTAGAAGTTTACGAGAGTCTTCAGTGACATACTCAATCTCCTCAGATACCTCAAAGTATATCCGCTGATGAGCCTTCTTTGTGATTGCCTGGACGTGGAGGCTCCAGGATAGATCCTCAGAGACGTTGACACATAGGAATTTGACCCTCTCCACTACTGAGCCCTCAATGAGGATTGGGTTGTGTTCCCTCAACTTCCTTCATGTCCTTGGTTTTGCTGACCTTGAGCATAAAGTTGTTGTTATTACGAGCTATCTATCTCCCTCCTGTATGCTTCCTCATTGCTCTTTGTGATTCTGCCGACAACTGTGGCAAACGTAGACAGCTTGGAATTGTGCAGTCATAGGTGTATAATGAGTAGAGCAGTGGGCTAAGAACACATCCTTGGAGTGTGCCTGTGTTGATAATCAGTGAGGAGAAGGTTGCTTCTAATTCATTCTGACTGTGGTCTTCCAATGAAAAAGTCAAGGATCCAGTTGCAGAGAGGGGGTACAGAGGCCTAGAGTTTGTAGCTTCTTGATCAGCACTCAGGGAATAATGGTATTGAAGACTGAGTTGTAGTCAATGAAGAGCAGCTGCATGTATAAAATGCTGTTTTCAAGGTGATCCAGACCTGATTAGAAAGTCAGCAATATTGCATCTGCTATGGAGCGTTTGTGACGATAGGTGAATTGTAGCAGGTCCTGATCTTTGCTTAGGTACGTGTTAATTCTGGCCATGACCAGCCTCACAGAGCATTTCATCACAGAAGTTAATGCTACTGGTAAAGGTAAAGGTATTGGACAATAGTTGTTGAGGCAGCTCACACTACTCTTTTTGGGTACTGGGATGATTGTTGCCCTCTTCAAGGAGATGGGAACCTCTGATTGCACCAATGAGAGGCTGAAAATGTCTGTGAACACTCTGGCTAGTTGGTTGGTACAGATTTTCAATACCCTGCCAAGTACACCAGCAGGACCTGATGCCTTGCAAGGGTTCACCCTCTTGAATGATGCTCTGATGTCTCCCTCAGAGACAGTGGACACAGCCCAGTACATAATAAGGAATACTCTCTTTACCATAGAGAAAATCTACATGGAACACTGCCGTTGGAAAGCAGCAGCAATTATCAAGGATCTACACCACCCAAGTCATGCTCTGTTCTTGCTAGTGCCGTCAGGGAAGAAGTATAGGTGCCACAAGACTCATTCCACCAGGTTTAGGAACAGTTACTAGCCCTCCATCATCAGACACCTAAATAATAGACTCAATCTATTATTTTACACAGTGCTTGAAAGCTGGGTATTTTCTGCCTTTTGAGGGCTGTATAAATGCATCAAAGGTGGATTGGGGGGGTGGGGTGGGGGTCTAAACTTTCCTGGCTTCGATTGTATCAGAGGTGGAGCATATAGATATGGGGCCAGTGTAAAAGGATGAGCTGTGTTGCTATGCTGCTGTGCTACATGTCCCGCCTCTTTTGCTTCGGGAAGCCAGCTTGCAGTGTAAAAGGACTCCTGGACTTGGCTTTTCTTCTGTTGTGTGTGAACAAGCTACCCTGGGTTCCAGAGACAGAAATAATGTGGCTTTTCAGTGTAAAAAGGGCTATAGACTTATTTAAGGACTCTTATTTTGCACATTATTTATTACTGGATTTTTTCCTACATTTGCATTCGATGCATTTTCATTTCTTTGTCTGTTTACATTTCTCTTTTTTCTCTATATATATCCTTTTCTTGAGTACAATTTATACTAGCGCAAAGTTGAAATTCTGCTTGACCCTCAAGAAAAAGGATCTCGAGGTTGTATGCAAAGTCATATATGTACTCTGACAATAAATTTGAACTTGAACTTGGACATATGAAATTGAACATAACTGGTTCTCATTTATTTCACACTGATAACCTCTCATAAAAAAGGGAAAATAAATGATTTAGAAAGAAAGAAAATGACATAATTATACTAATTAATTGATAGATTTCATAAATTCAAGGACCAATTAGCTGATGATTTAAAGGGCTTGTCTTAACTTTTCAGAATTTATTCACTTCTCCCTCGAGCTTCCAACATAATAATGAAAAACTGGATTAAATAACAGATACCTCCTATAATCTGCTCCATGTATTCATCTCTCCCACATTTGTACCTCTAACACTGGACTCATTTAGCAGTAATTGAAGCAAAGATTAGTTCTAATCATTAAGTTGCTCGACTCTGCAGTAAGAAGAATATGGAACCAGTTATGAGCTGTGTCAATGGTTCAATCAACATAATTTATCTCTTTATAATTGAAAAGAAATACTTATTTTCTGTTGGTCATCTTAACTGACACATCAACTGCTCTACAGTGTGTTCTACCATACTCAGCAGAATCTGCTCCTTTCTAATCCCAAGCCAACAATTTTGCTGTCCATGCTATTGTGTTCTCACCTCCTTCTCTGTGGTTCGCTGTTATTCTTTCAACAACTAAAATTCCTGTGCTATCAACTGAAATACTCAGTGCTTTGCCAGAAACACACGCTTGCGCACATTTTCTACTTTGTACGTTTCAACAAGGTCACCATTCTTTCATTTAAACTGATGACAACAAATGCCCAAACTGTTCAACTTTCCATAGATTCCCTATAAATGACTTTTTTTTTGGACTTCCACTCTTTTGACAATGAGATAAGGGAAATTAATTATTTTTTGACCCTGACCATAAAGAATGTTTGAATTTCACTGGGTTGCTGTCCTTATTTGTTTCATGGATGATTTATGGAATGCATGGCTTCAAGAAGCATTTCAAATATATTTGATCAATTTATCTATCAACATATCACAGTAAATTAAATGCTTTGAATTTTAACCTAGTTAAACATGTATTGCACCAGACATTACAATAAATGTGAAAACATTGTAAACTTGGTGAGTGTCTATGCAGTGAAACATAGCAAATTTACTCTCGCTCAGATTTAAGGTTTATTGACAGAGTACATACATGAAATCACATACAACCCTGAGATTCTTTATTTTTCCCATGAGTGCAGCAGAATGACCACTAATTGGTAGTGTAAGAAATAAACTGCACACAGTATGAACATGTAAACAAACAAAAGAACTGTAAACAAATAACAAATGTAAACAAACTGAATGTGCAATACAAGGCGAGCAAAGAAAATCAATAAAGTGCACAAGTAAGAGTTGTTAAATTAGTCCGATTGAGTTTGTCGTTGAGCCGTCTGATGGTGGAGGGGTAGCAGCTGTTCCTGAACCTGGTGGTGTGAGTCTTGTGGCACCTATACCTCTTTCCTAATGGCAGCAGCAAGAACAGACCGTCCGCTGGATGGTGAGGATCTTTGATAATTGATACTGGCAGCGTTTCCTGCAGATGTACTCAAAAGTGGAGAGGGTTTTGCCTGTGATGTCCTGGGCTCTGTCCACTACATTTTGGAGGGTTTTACGATCAGGGGTATTGGTGTTCCCATACCAGACTGTGATGCAGCTGGTCAGCACACTTTCCACCAAACATCTGTAGAATTTTCCAGGGTTTCTGGTGTCATCCCAAACCTCCACAAACTCCTGAGGAAATAGAGGCGCTAATGTGCTTTCTTAGTGACTCCCAAGAACTTAAAATTTGCTCACCTTTAACACCTGTGATTCCCCCAATGATCACTGGATTGTAGACCTCTGGCTTTCCTTTCTTGAAGTCAACAATCATCTCCTTAGTTTTGGTGATATTGAGTGCAAGGTTGTTTTTGGTGCACCATTTAGTCAAGCCTTCCTGCTCTACTTTCAGACATTCCATGCACAAAGATCAATAATTTTACATGCCAAGATGGGTTTTATATATCATATAACATTAATTTCTCTGTGATCTCCAATCTTCTTATATCTATTAAAAAGCAAATTGGCAGTCGAGAGAGGAGGAAGACTGGGAGGACATTGAAAGTAGACTACACAGGTGGAAGAAGAGGGAAGTGGGGTAGATACCGGATCCAGAGAATGATAAATGGTTTGGAGGGTCCAAGAAATGATAAGGAGCAAAGACATAAATTGGGTGGAGCATTTGTATTTGAGAAAATTTTAAAGAGATGTGTGTGTGTGTGCGTGCGTGCGTGCGAGAGTGTGTGTGTGTGTGTGTGTGTGTGTGTGTGTGTGAGTGAGAGAGAGAGTGTGTGTGTGAGAGGGAGAGAGAGAGAGAGAGAGACAGAGAGAGAGAGAGTGAGTGTGTGTGTGTGTGTGTGTGTGTGCGTGTGTGTGTGTGTGTGTGTGAGAGGGAGGGAGAGAGAGAGAGAGATTTCATGGAAGCAATCCAGGCACAAATGTCCTTTATTATTCGAAGCCCACATTATTTTATAAGCCTAGTCAGTAATTGAAAGATTTGGACAAGTAATACGAATGGATAAGTGTAAGCCATTGGCATCACCACATTTCCCCAGATGCCTCCAAATACATAGCACAATGCAGGAAAAAATCATACACAAAATTTCTATTTGACTCTATCATCAAGTTTTTAATAAAATTCTATTCATAGCATATAAACACACATTTCAAAGCTTTCATGTTAACTTGCTAACATATGATTCTCATTTAATAATATCTCTCTTTAATAATTTTCATGCATTAAATGACACAGCAAATCTTATACCAACTGGAAAGAACCATAAAACTGAACAATTAAAACTTTCAATTTGCAAGTGTTAATCAGTTAGTCATAACGTTGCATCACCTAATCAAGCTATGCAAATTCAAAATCATCATTTTATCACACATGCATGTCACGAAGAGACAAAATAAGGTTCCTGTAAGCTCAGTCAGTTCAGGACAAAACATTCCTGTTAGATAGCAGAATGAACATTATGTACTAGCTTGATGCACTTCCACATATGCCCTAATCAAATATACAAGAACTGGAATATTCAAGGAACTTCATGGAGAACCAATGCAGAAGGAGAAAACAACTTGTAAACTGGGGAGAAGGAAGACAGACAAACAATTATTTATGTGCACAGTATGGTTCTGAGCATCAACTTGGATCTACATCCTGCATCACAGAGAATCCCATTCATAATTTGGATAGGACTATTTTGTTGCTGTGGTAAAGGCCAAACAACTTGACAGGAAGTTGTGAAGAAAAAAAATAAACATTTTTCAAAATGAGAAAATGTGTTGAAAGATATTAAATTGAAAACTGAAGGATGGGTTTTTACATGCTGGGTGGGTTTTCCTGGTGATTTGACACATGTGGGTCACATCCAAGGCTAGAGGACCATTTAGGAAAAACAGTCACCAAGAAGGGGATGATAAGTATTCAACTATTTTTGTGGTAGATGGTTCAAGTAAGAGTGAAATAGAAAACATGGGCATGATGAAAAGGTGCATATATAAATGCAGAGAAACAACAGGGAAATGTGTTGCTGCCCTCATATTATAAAAATGAGTTTGACGTTCTGTTTCCCTAAAAATAGTAATAAAATAAAGGCTACAATAAAAAAACTATTTCCTTCATTTTGGCTGTTCAGCATTCTAAAGCTTCCAATCCTACTAATTACGTGCACAACCTGATGTGTCCCAACCTTCATTGTATTACCGGTCATTGATCTAACTTTGATTTAATTGATTTACTATTGGCCACTATAATTACGACAAGGATGCTGTCTGTGAAAAATTAATTCAAGTTGAGCTGCAAATTAATGATCCATTTTAAAAGTTAAACATTATTTAACAATTCTGCATCTGTAAAACAAGAATTCAGCTCCATAGGGACAATGCACTTCTCAGCATTTACATCTTTGAGGTAGCACTGATATTTAAGATGATAGGAAAATATGGAACTTGAAAGAAACACTGCTCAGCCTCCATTTCAGTCATGTCAACAATGGCCTCTGAACTGTATACCAGATCATTTAACTCCAGCACCAGAGGTCGCTTAAAAGAACAGATCCAAAGAAAGGTAAAATTACTGAAATAAAATGAACGTTCTTTGACAAACAGAAAAACATTAAGGCAACAGTATCAAAGATTAAATCTTATTGTATAGTCTAAATGTGCGAACGTCACATTGGCAAGAGAGAGCAGGAAGGGTCAGATTAGATAGTGTTGTATTTCTGTGAGCACCATGCGATTCAAAATTGATACAACCCAGAGTAAATTATGCCAGCAAATAATTCTGGAGAAATATGAATTAATCATAGATCTTCACTTCCAATCTGGATCAAAACAACTGTATTCAACTCAATTTCAGGATTAGGCCCCCAGCAAATAATAGTAATTATCAAGTAAAAGAAACTTCAGGCCTTTATGACAGAATTAGTTTCCAGGCACAAAAGCATGACACATTGCAAGCCAGCTCCACTACTTGCTGAAACCTTGGTCCAAAAGTGCCCAAACTACAAAAAGTACCTTACTGGGGATTTAACTATCATTAAACGAGTGCTTGAGTTCTTCCATTGGCTGGGAGAACCCTCCCTCCAGTCTTCGAAGATACAGCACGTTGAAAGGCTAGAGATTTTATTCACAGGTGAATTTGCATGTTAAAAAGCAGTTCTTGCACTGATGCAGAGGATTTCTTGACATATCTAGTAATTTGTAATATTCTTCTAGCTCCACTCCACTGTACATGCATTTCCCCTCCTGCCATTTATCTCTTTCACCAGCATTTCATTGTCTGTGTCATAGAGAATCTCGGGGCTCTCTGCATGCCTCCTGCAGCCTATCTTTGATTTCTCCATGACAACCATAACGTGTGTTGCTACTGTCTGGCTGCCAGACGAGTGTGTCTTGTGCCTTTCTTTAGATGCTGCACACTAATGTGGTGTGATGAAGTGGAAATACTCACCAACTGATATACATTTTACAGATTTGAGCAGATGGTGTGTGGAACAATCATCAAACGGTGAACTAGTCAATTTGAACTCAATATGTGAGATGTTATAAGAGCAGGGAGCACAATTTAACCTGTGGATAATAATTCATTTATTGTTCTATATGGAATAGTTGATGTTTTTTTTTAAAAATGGTTTCCCATCAGCTATAGATTATTTTTAACTTTTAAAGTTATTTCATGTCAGAAATAATGTTTGAAATGCCTATTATTGGAGTTTCTTGAGGTTGTAACAAGAACAGATAAAAGAGAGCTGTTGGATATGGCGCAATTAGACTTTCAAAGGATCTTCAACAATATGCAACATAAGACCACACTTAATAACATTCGGTTATATGGAATAGAGGTTAATACATGGGGGAGGAAAGAGTACGGCAGAAAAGGAATATTCCATATGCCATCTGATTGGAGAGTGTCCAGTCAGAAGAGGAGGTGTTGTTCCTCCAATTTATGGGTGGTCTCAGTCTAGCAGTGCATGAGACCATGGACAGATGGACAGACATGTTGGCAAGGGAATGGGATGGAGAATTGAAATAAGTGGCCATTGGGAGATCCACGCTTCAGCAGCAGACAGAGCATAGGTGCTCAACAAAGTGATCTCCCAGACTGCATCCAGACTCTCTGATGTAGAGGAGGCCACAAAGGGAGCACCGGATGTAGTAGATGAAGCCTGCAGATTCAGAGGTGAAATATTGCTGTATGCATTCTGTGACAAATTGGCTGTAACAGAGGTCATTGGTGAGCCCGCAGATGTTGACAATCCAGAACAAATGCAAATACATTCAAGTTTGTTGACGTTAAGCTACGGGGTAGTGTAGCTCACGAGGACACAGAGAGGCATGGGGCAAATACAAAGTCAATAGATGAGGACTTGGTGGATGTGAAAAAATGCAAAGCCATTTTTTGGAAGTTATTAAAGTGCAATATCGATATGCTTTTTGCTTTCCTATTTGATTCCTGTACATGCACATCAACTTTCCATGATTTATATACAATGTTATTCAAGCTTCTCAAGTACTTTAGAGGGGCCCCAGTGTCATTGCACATGAATAACTGATGACAACAAAAAAAAAACATCTTACTTTAATTCTGCAGATCGCCTGTGAGACAGTACCTGGAATATCGTATACTGTACTGGTCTTAATTCTCTACTTAAGCAACATAATATGATAGAGTGAGCCCAATAATATTCACTAGATTGATTACTGGAATGGAGGGGCTTGTCTGATGAGGAGAGATTAAGCAGATTGGATCTGTACTCAGCTGACTATAGTAAAATGACAAATCAGCTCACTGGGCTTGCTAAAGTATATGTTTACCATGGCTGGGGCACCTATAAGAGGTCATAATCTCAAAACAAACTCAACCATTCAGTTCCTTCATCCAAAGGGCATTGACTCTTCAAATTCTTTACTTGAAAAAGTTACCCCTAAACTTCTTCCCTTCCACCCTTAACCTGTGTCCTCTGGTTTTTATCTCAGCGAACCTCTGGTAAAAGTAAAAACACTGAAATGCGCGAGGAACTCAGCTGGTCTATTGAGAATCTACAGGAGACAAAATATATTGCCGACATTTCGGGCCTGAGCCCTTCTTCAAGGAAAAAAATCAGAAAAGGCAGAATTAGGATATATCAAGAAGTCTCAGAATTCAAATAATGGGGGAGGAATCCAGACCAACAAAAGGTGTTAATTGTATGTTATAAGGAACTTGGTAGAATTTATCATGAGTGGAAAGGAGACAGGGAATGGAGAGACGAGAGGAGAAGCAAAGGGGTGTTCTTTTTACAAAAGCCAAAGAAGTCGATATTAATGCCATCTGGCTGGAGGGTGCCCAGTTGGAAGATGAAATGTTGTTCCTCCAATTTATGGGTGGTCTCAGTCTGGCAGTGCATGAAACCATGGACAGATGGACAGACATGTTGGCAAGGGAATGGATGGAGAATTGAAATAAGTGGCCATTGGGAGATCCACGCTTCAGTGGCAGGCAGAGCATAGGTGCTCAACAAACCAATCTCCCATTCTGCAACCAGTCTCTCCAATGTAGAGGAGAGCACAACGGGAGCACCGGATCTAATAGATGACCCCCTGCAGATCCAGAAGTAAAATATTGCTTCACTTAGAAGGACTGTTTGAGACCCCAAATAGTGGAGAGAGAGGGGATGTGGGCACAAGTGGAACATCTCCTGCAGTCACAGGAGTAGGTCCCAAGAAGATGATCGGTGGGGAGGGAGGAGTGGACAAAGGAGTCATGGAGGGAGTGGTCCCTGCAGAAGGCAAAGAGGGGAGGAGAAGGGAATATGTGCCTTGTGGTGGAATCATGTAGTAGGTGGTGGAAATGGCAGAGGAGGATGTGTTGGATGTGGAGGCTGGTGGGGTGGTAGGTGAGGACAGGAGAAATCCTGTCTATGTTGTGCATGGGGATGAAGGGGGGGCAAGGCAGATGCATTTTCCAGGACCACCGGAAAAAGCCTTCTTGCATATCATCTATCTACACCCATCATGCCTTGCCATACAACCTCAGGCATATTTTCTTTAACAATCCATACATTATTATTAATCAAAAGTAGATGCAGAAAATAGTTATACAGCAACTAATGAAGAGTATTCATTTTCAAGATAAACGGTAAATATAAATGGCTGGATTTTATGATGAAGCTCTTCTACGAATATTAGCATTCGGAGCCAGAGGAGTTCAACATCACAGAACGGACTCTTCTACCCAACTCATCCATGCTGACCAAATTAGCACTATGTCTGGTCCCATTTGTCTACATTTAGTCTATATCCTTTGAGCCCTTCCTACCCATAAATATGTCCAAATGCCTTTTGAAAGTTGTAATTGCATCCACTTATATGGTTTCACCTAGCAGCTCATTCTAGATTGGTCTATCCTCTGAGTGAAAAAGTTTCCCCTTAGGTCCCTCAAATCACTCTCCTCTTATGTTAAATCTTGCCTTCTAGTTCTAGAATCGTCTAACTTGAGGAAAAGACAACATTCATTTTATTTATGCCTCTTGTGATTTTTTAAACCTCAAGAAAGTCACCCTTTTAGCCTCCAATATTTTAAGGAATAAAGACCTAGCCTATCCAGTCTGTCCCTATAATTTAACCCCCTGGGCTTTGGCAACCTCCTTGTCTGCCATTCATCAAGATACATGTTGATCTTCTAATTCAGAACCTGCTCTTTTTTCCAGATCTTTCGATATTCTCAGTATCTGGAAACAATTGGTCCTTGTTTTGAATGAAATCAATGATTGAGCATCTGCAGCCCTCAGGGAGAGCATGCCACCAGTTTCACCAACACCTATCTTAAGACATTTTTCCTCATTTCAGTCCTGAACAGCTTACTACCAAATGACTTTTTGGCCAGCGAAGACACTCACTCTGCTGAGACTAGCATGAAATGCGGAGACCACTCATTTTTCCATTCTCTAAAGAAAACCGGTCTGGACAGCTCAATTTCACTGCTATTATTGAGTAAATACAATATGAATTTCTGGCAAGTGGATGCACAAAGTTAAATATGTAGATTGTGTTGGAATTCTGCTGATGCAGAAGCTTTTATGCTGGAATCAACACTCAAACACTCAGAGGAATGTGAATTATTATATTTATCTGATGGTCAGCACTCCAGAGGAGTTGAAACTTGTCTCTTTTAGTGTTAAATATGAATTTTACAAGCATGATAAATTTTATTTGTGTCCATGCAGCTCTTCAGTATGGCAAATTAACTTTTCCAAATGTTAGGTCTCAATCAATCAGATCTTATTTTTTATTGGATATCTTTCATGCACTTTAAATAAACATTTATTCTAATGTTAACCTTCTTCAACACAAAAATCTCTACTTTTTAACACAATCTTTCATTGCTTTTATTTTGCTATTTCTGGCTTTATTTGACTCTTCCTGATTCAGAATATTCACACCTCATTAGGAACTAATGGTTAGAAATTCATTCACAGTCATTCGGGCTAAACATTAATTTTAGAGGCAGACTACAATATGAAGATGGAATGCTATAAAATGCTTACACCATCAAGGAGGGATGAGTTTTTGGGTACTTTGATTTGAGTGAGTCACGCTGTTCATCCATTCCCCAAAGCCCAAGCAAACTGGGCAATGCTTTGATTCTCTGATAAACAGTGTTAGGTGTACCACCTAGGGAGTGAGCAAGTGCAAGTATAATGTAAACCATCACTGTTTGATTACCTCAGTCTCAAACTGAAGCTAAATTGTGCTGCGTTGATAAAAATGGTAGAATTTAAAAGCAAAACTACAGTGAATCCCATTTTGTCACTCTGCAATGCCTTTCAGTTACAAGTATTCAGTCCTTTCCTTAGAAATTATCCTGGATCTATTTCAAGCAACTCTGGGGTCTGTGCCCCAAGTGTTCACGAGGGGTTGCAGACACCAGGGAGCAAACAGGGAGAACACACACCACGTCCCTCCCCCATTCAGAAAGAGAATCAAAAGAGACAATCCCACAAGATGATGACTACGGTGGTGGACCAGTTAGGGGCTCAGTTGCTGAAGGACCCACACTGGCTGTGGGATGTTGGAGAGTGGCTCACAGGAACTAGGTATTGGAACTGGGATTCAAGAGTGCTGAGGGCAAGAATGGCTCCCAGAGGGGCCTGTGACATTGAAGGCTTCCTCATCACATCTGAAGCTTAGGTTGCCAGTGGTTTGGCCTGAAGTCTACGCGACTGCAGAGGGTGCAGGAGTGCTCGAGGCGAATCCACAGTCATTCAGTAACTCTGAAGAGGCTCTCTGCTCAAGATGACTCTTTGCCTGATGGCAGACAAGTTGATGCATATTATGTATATGACATTTTAATGCATCATTATGTGACAATAAGAGGAACTTCTGAACCTTTATAATAAAGACGACGGTGGAAATTTTGATATTTTTAAAAATAAATTTGTCCCATTTCAATGATATAAAATTTTCAACTGCACAAGAATATTGATCTTTTTTTTCAGAAAGCTCCTTTCAGTAAATTTAAACCTATCCCGAGCAGCACATTTGCTTCATTTCAGCAAGTCCTTGAAATGAATCACTATTGATTTACATGATCAATTATATGAAAACAGATAACTTATTTATAAAGCACCTCCACCAATATTATTTGAATTTAAAACATTGATGCACTATTGATTGTTTAGCCTTTGTTCAAAATATTTCAAAAAATTTTTAACTAAGTTTCTTTCCATTCATCCAATAAATAACATTTATATAAATCTATTTTTATCAATCTTTGCTGCATATGTGTAATCTGCTCAGACTACATATGAGGTTTATAATGTTAACCGAATAAGCAGTTTTATGATAGGTATTACCTGATTTGTCTCCTCTTTGAAAATTATATTTGAGACTTTTATCTTTTTGGTTTAGAACCACATCAAATAGAAAACCAAGATCAGAAACATACCAAATCTACAGTTTGCGATACTTCCTCACTTTGCATGATGTGACCATGACAACTTCTACAAATCACACAAAGCATATTAAATACTGTGCGATCAAAAAGGTATTGTACAAACTTTAAAAATTTGTTAATGAAATAAAAATACAGATTTATTTTTCAATCTAAATCCAGGTTTTGAACATGTGAAAGAATCAAAAGCATCCAGGAAAATGATGCCAGTTATTGTAGTTTCCAAAACAAAATGGCAGGACTTTTAATTATTGATGTTATCAGGAATATGCAGACTCCACTCTATATTCTATTATCTCCCTGTGGCATGTATCACTGGACATACACTCATGATTTTATTTTTAAACAGCCAAGGTGATAGGATGCAGCAGATGCTGGTGAAAGATTGCCTTCTGATTGAAATTCTGTGACGAGTGGCGTATTGCAGGGATCAGTGCTGGGATCCTTTCTATTTGTGATGTGCAATATAGGAGGAAAGACAAACACACTTGAGGATGACATGAAAATTGGTGGTGGCATTCTGGATATTCATGCAAGGTTGTCTAAACCTACAGGGGATAAAAATCAGAAGGAAAGTTGGAGAAGCAACCTTGATTTTAAATATTGGTTGGACATACATAGTAAAAGGCTTTGGAATGTTGATGAACTGAAGGACCTTGGTGGGTTCAAGTCCGTTGTTCCTTGATATGGCAACTCTAATTAATTGTGTGGTAAAGGAGGCATCTGGCATGCTTGCTTCATTGGTCAAAGCATGGAATATACAGTGCCCTCTATAATGTTTGGAACAAAAACAATTATTTTTTTAAACTTTATTTGCCCCCTGTGCTCCATAGTTTAAAATTTGTTAACAAACATTTCGCATGTGATTAAAATGTACATTTCAGATTTTATTCAAGGTTATTTGAATACATTTTAGTTTGACCATGTAGAAAGAGACACAAGACCTTTTTCCAAAATTCTGCAGTCTCTTTGCCTGGAGAAACCATCCGGTTTCTGTGGCTAATTACTGTTTTGCATCTTGCAGTGTAGCCTCTGTATTTCTGTTCATGAAGTCTTCTGTGGACAGTTGTCATTGAGACATCTGCCTCTTGATAAGTGTTTCTAATCTGTCGGACAGGTGTCTGGGGACTTTTCTTCACTATGATGTGAATACTTCCGTCATCAGTAGCAGAGGTCTTCCTTGGCTTACCAGTCCAGTTGCAATTACTGAGCTTACCAAAACGCTCTTTCTTTCTTCCTAATGATGTTCCAAACAGTGGATTTTGGTAATCCTAAGGTTTGGGAGATTTCTCTTATTGTTTTATTTTTGTTTTTTAGCCTCAAAATGGTTTCTTTGACACAACTCTGGTCCTCATGTTGAAAAAAGGTAATTAAAGACTCCAAAAGTGATCAAAAGCTTAGAAGCCTAGCTCTCTTATACCTGCATCAATGAAGCAATTAAACATACCTGAGTAATTGCAAACATCTGGAAAGCCAAATGTCCTTAATATTATTGTGCCCTGAAATGGGGGGAAGTCCGTGAACTACTCTTTGCAGACGATGCCGCTTTAGTTGCCCATTCAGAGCCAGCTCTTCAGCGCTTGACGTCCTGCTTTGCGGAAACTGCCAAAATGTTTGGCCTGGAAGTCAGCCTGAAGAAAACTGAGGTCCTCCATCAGCCAGCTCCCCACCATGACTACCATCCCCCCCACATCTCCATCGGGCACACAAAACTCAAAACGGTCAACCAGTTTACCTATCTCAGCTGCACCATTTCATCAGATGCAAGGATCGTCAATGAGATAGACAACAGACTCGCCAAGGCAAATAGCGCCTTTGGAAGACTACACAAAAGAGTCTGGAAAAACAACCAACTGAAAAACCTCACAAAGATAAGCGTATACAGAGCCGTTGTTATACCCACACTCCTGTTCGGCTCTGAATCATGGGTCCTCTACCGGCATCACCTACGGCTCCTAGAACGCTTCCACCAGCGTTGTCTCCGCTCCATCCTCAACATCCATTGGAGCACTTTCATCCCTAACGTCGAAGTATTCGAGATGGCAGAGGTCGACAGCATCGAGTCCACGCTGCTGAAGATCCAGCTGCGCTGGATGGGTCACGTCTCCAGAATGGAGGACCATCGCCTTCCCAAGATCGTGTTATATGGCGAGCTCTCCACTGGCCACCGTGACAGAGGTGCACCAAAGAAGAGGTACAAGGACTGGCTAAAGAAATCTCTTGGTGCCTGCCACATTGACCACCGCCAGTGGGCTGATATTGCCTCAAACCGTGCATCTTGGCGCCTCACAGTGTTTCGAAAAAAAAAATATGTAGGCCTTGCTATCCCTGGTAAAACAATCTAGTGAATCTTTTCTGCACTCCCTCCATGGCAAGGATGTCTTTCCTCAGATAAAGATACTCCAGGTGTGGTCTCACCAGGACCCTGTACAACTGCAGTGGAACCTCTGCTCCTGTTCTTGAAACCTCTTGCCATGAATGCCAACGTAACATTCACTTTCTTCACTGCCTACTGTATCTGCACACCCACTTTCAATGACTGTTGCACAGTGACACCCAAGTCTTGTTCCATCTCTCCTTTACCATTTAGGTAATAATCTTCTCTCCTGTTCTTGCCTCCAAAGTGTAAACCTCACATTTATTCACATTATATTGCATCTGCCATGCATTAGCCCACTCACCTAACTTGTCCAAGTCACCTGCATCCTCTTAACATCCTCTACTCAGCTAACCTTACCACCCAGTTTTGTGTCACCTGCAAACCTGGAGATGCTGCTTTCTATTCCCTCAACTAATTCATTGATATATATTGTGAAATACTGAGGTCCGAGCTTGAACCTTGTAGTACCCCACTAGTCACTGCCAGCCATTCTGAAAAGAACTCATTTATTCCTACTCTTTGCTAACTGTCTGTCAACCAATTCTCTATCCACATCAATAACATACCTCCTATACCATGTGCTTTAAGTTTGAACACTAATGTCCTGTGCGGGACCTTATGAAAAACCTGAAAGATAGGGGGTGAGAATTTGGGTGGGGAATGAGGGTAAGAGAGAGGGGCAAGAGCAAGGGAGAGAGAGTGGGGAGTGAAGAGGAGGACTGGGTAGAGAGGGGGAAGAGAAGGGGAGAGTGGATGAGAGAGGATTGGTGATGGGGAGATGGAGGAGGTGAGAGGAGTGCAAAGGAGGGGTAGAGGCAGTAAAATGTAGGCAAGAAAGGGATGAGAGAGAGAGGGGGCAGAAAAAGGTGTTGGGGAAGGGGTAGGGGAAAAGGGATGGGACAAAGGGGCACGGGGAAAAAGGGATGGGGAATTGGGTTGTTGCAAGGCAGAAGGATAATGGGGGAAGAGGAAAGGTGGGTATGGAGAATAGGTGAAGGGTTAATGGGGAAAGGGAATGAGTGAAGGGTGCAGGGGGAAGGTGGTAGGGGAAGGGGAAATGGGGAATGAGCAAGGTGTAGTTAGAAGGGGGAGTATGGAGTGGGGGATGTGGAGAAAAGAGATTGAGAGAGATGGAAATAGGATGTGAGATAAAGGTGAGAGAGATAGGAGAAAGCGAGAGAGCTAGGAAGAGGCAGAAAGAGCAGCGATCTGCAGATTAGATCAATAACAACTTACATTATCCCACTTTGTATGGATTAATTTCAGCTAAGACCTAAAACACCTCTTAATATTGCTCCACTGGGGAGAACATGAAATGAAAAACAATTTTCAACAAAGAGCTTGGCTGTTTTGTTCCATAGTTACATAACTTCTTTCACAGATTCTTTTCAATGCACAAATAGACAAAAAATGTTGTCGCTCGGTACTTCCTTCATGCTGTGGCTCCAATGCAGTCATGTGAGGAATATATACATAGATGGGAATTTGCCATGGATTACTTGAAGTAATGAAGATGGCGATGCTGCTGGAGCTGCTGGAGTGGCAGCACTAGATCCATGGAGAGAGAGTGAGCAGAGATGCAGTGCTCCCACAGGGTCCAGCCGCCCAGTCAACTGCCATCGTCTCAGTACCAGGCTTTCAACTGCCCACTGAGGGAGCCAACGGTGGTTTTAGTTGAAATCCCGCGACCACGGTTCTGCGCTCAAGATGGCGGCGCCTATTAATAGGCAGCCACCATGAGCGACTTGCAGACTCAGGGGCAGCAGAGGACTGGAGCAGGGCACCAGAGGATGGGAAGATCATGCACCATGTGAGAGGAAGAAGGGGAGGAGATGACCTGCAGGGACCGTGACCACGGCGGCAAACCGGTGAAGCGGGTCTGGCGTTGAGGGACCAGTGGATGTGGTGGCCTGCTGGTGAATCAAGGCGATGAACCCATGAAAGCTGTGGGCTGCTGGAGACTAGCTCTCACTGGCTAGAGGGGAGCCAGGTATCGGAACTTGGATGCAAAGAGGTGCTAAAGGGTATCTGACCATGTCGGGGATTGGATCTGGAGCTCGGGTTGCTGATGGTTTGGAATGGACTCTGTGTGGGTGCCGGAGGCAAATCTACAGACACTCGGTGACCCTGGGGGGATTCTCTTTTGCTTCTCTCTCTCTGACCGCGTCTGCCTATAAGTCTGACTGTAAGAGGCGCTTAGGCAATTCCTGCCTTGCAGTAGGCAAAAAGAAATTTCGTACACATTATACAAATGAACATTGTGCTCCTCTTTTATTTTTATTTAAAAAACAGAAAAACCAACACACATTTGCACAAATGTTAACATACACGCTCGGATACACCATTCCCTGACCACCTTGGCACCTTTGCTAACGGTATCGTTGGTATATTACCGATTACACTGGAACAACTGTCTCAGTCAATTACTCCAAGAACACTTGTAATTCAGACAAATAATGCATAAATGGTTGCCATTTATGGACAAATTTTCCATTGGACCCTCTTAAAATATCCCTTTTCCCCTACCCCTTCCCCAACTGATATCCTTAAACCATTATGCAAAAATAGGGCTCCTATCAGACTTGAAATGCAAGAAGATGAGACACTTGGCTAATAGGGATGTAAATGTTATCATGTCTTTCTGCAGGGAATTTAGGGAGTTGTTGGAAATTCCAAATATTGCAGAGTTGCAATTGATATTAAATATTTTGGATTGTGCACTTGAAAACTCAGCTCCAGAACCCTTGTATTTTCGGGGACTGATAAAACATGTGACTTAGATGGGAAGGCAAACAATTACATTGATTGCATTTGTTCTCTAGTCAGGATAAATGGCTGTCAGCTTGGACTCAGAAAAGTGAACCCTGTGCAGTGCCTTGAATTGATTAAGTCCCAAGTGAGTGCAGGAGGTAGAACAAATCCTCTCAATAGCCTATTCCCACAGTTTGCCTTCATTTGCCATTTCCAATTCTTGCTCCCATTCAGTAATTATTTTGGGAAGTGAATGACTTTTAATTGATAAGAGTAGAGCAATAAATTTTGAAATGTGTCCCTCTCATTCCTGGATTAGCTGATCCTAAATCTTCCCAGGGATGTTCAGCAGATAACAAAGGAGTTTGGGAAAGACTTCGAAATAAAATGTTGAATCTAAAAATAGCAAAATAAGTGTGATGTATTAAGCCGTATGTGTGTGTCAGAGAGATGAAGTTGTTAAGCACTCCGTCCTCATCGCGATCTTAAAGATATTTGATACCTTTAGTTTGCAATATATTTAAAAAAAAGGATTAGTAAATGAAGATGAAACTAAGTGATTGTTATTGAGGGGACCCTGAACTGATGCTGCTAAACGTCTAATCTGAAAACAAATTTTCACCTTATCGAGCACTGGATTGTCAGTGGGTTTTGTGGGAAAGGAAGAATACACCATGGTGGCTTAAGAAGATTATTTGCAAAATGACTCTTTCAGTTTACACCAGAAGAACTCAGGGAAATGCACCCAGTAATTTAGCTTGTATATGTGCTGCCCATCGATATACTGGAAATTGGGAACAAACCTTACAGTTTTGCAATAATGCTCTTTGAACGCTTGGAGATTTCCCAAACAAAGGAGGGAATTATTTTATTCAGAGAGGTGAAAAAATATTTTGGAAGAAATAAAGGAAATAGTTTGAAACAATCTTGGTAATATATTAATTTTGAGTATATTTATTCTGCCCATTAATGATAAGGGCAAATTGCTCCATCTTTGAAAATATGATTTCATCTGGTCAATAAGAGAAGTAATGACTTTTTATTAGGATGTTGGAGAATGTGTGTGATGTTTACACCTAGGTAGTTGAAACCTGAACAACTAAACTGAAAAGACAGTTCTGATTGGTTAAGTTGCAGAGCTGCTCTGCTGACGGGGTAACATTCACTCTTTTGAAGATTTAATTTATAACCTGAAAATGTGCCAGACTCCTCCAAAATGATTAGAAAGGAGGGAGTGCTTCTCTGTGGGTCAGTTACAAACAACAGCAAGTCATCGGCATATAGTGAAACTCACTTTTCCGGTCCATTTCGAACAATGCCTTTAAAGGTAGGGGAAGATTGTAACATAATTGACAATGGTTTGATTGTGATTGTTATAATCAGAGTGAATATTGTTTGTGTGAACAGATGGTTGAGATGCAGTGTAACGAAGGTGAATCTAGGAGATACTGGTAAACTTGTTACCAAATCTAAATATGTTACCAATATTACTGAAAGAGAAGTCTGATATATATGTTCACAAAATATTTTGTGTGCCAGAAGAGAATTAAGTTTCTAGGACAGTGGGTTAATGGGATGATTGAGTAGTTTTTTTTTAAATTTTTTATTTTTCACACCATAAATCACATTAACCATGGTACACACTTTTTCCTTTTCACACATATACAGTGCCATTTTCTCCACCCCCCCCTCCCATCCCACCCTCCCTACCTTCCCCCTCCCGTCCATTTAAGGTATACAATCTAGGATACATTAAACCAGTCAGACAATGTTGTCATTCAATAAAAATACACCAGAAATTCTACTGAGTCCATTCTTTTCATTTCCGTTTCCTTCCGTTAACTTAGGTAATGATTGTCCCCGGTAGGTTTTCGCTATTGTATTTAATGTAAGGTTCCCATATTTGTTTGAATATTTCAATATTATTTCTTAAACTATATGTTATTTTTTCTAATGGAATACATTTATTCATTTCTATATACCATTGTTGTATTTTCAAATTATCTTCCAATTTCCAGGTTGACACAATACATTTTTTTGCTATGGCTAGAGCTATCTTAACAAATCTTTTTTGTGCATCCTCCAAATCAATTCCAAATTCTTTGTTCTTTATGTTACTTAGGAGGAAGATCTCTGGATTCTTTGGTATATTGTTTTCTGTTATTTTATTTAATATCTGATTTAGATCTTCCCAAAATTTTTTTTACTTTCTCACATGTCCAGATTGCATGAATTGTTGTTCCCATTTCTTTTTTTACATCGAAAACATCTATCAGATACTGTTGGGTCCCATTTATTTAACTTTTGAGGTGTAATGTATAGCCTGTGTATCCAGTTATATTGTATCATACGTAACCTCGTATTTATTGTATTTCTCATCATTCCGGAGCATAACTTCTCCCATGTTTCCTTTTTTATCTTTATATTTAAATCTTGTTCCCATTTTTGTTTAGTTTTACCATTTGTTTCCTCATTCTCCTTTTCTTGCAGTTTAATATACATATTTGTTATAAATCTTTTGATTATCATTGTATCTGTAATCACATATTCAAGGTTACTTCCCTCTGGCAAGCTCAAGCTGCTTCCTAATTTATCCTTCAAGTAGGATCTCAATTGGTAATATGCCAGCGTTGTATCTTGAGTTATATTGTACTTATCTTTCATTTGTTCAAAGGATAAGAATCTATTTCCTGAAAAACAATTTTCTATTCTTTTAATCCCTTTTTTTCCCCATTCTCTAAAGGAAAGGTTATCTATTGTAAAAGGGAGTAACTTGTTTTGCGTCAATATTAGTTTTGGTAATTGATAATTTGTTTTATTTCTTTCTACATGAATCTTCTTCCAAATATTGAGGAGATGATGTAATACTGGAGAACTTCTATGTTGTACCAATTTTTCATCCCATTTATATAATATGTGTTCAGGTATCTTTTCCCCTATTTTATCTAATTCTAATCTCGTCCAATCTGGCTTTTTCCTTGTTTGATAAAAATCTGATAGGTATCTTAATTGTGCAGCTCTATAATAATTTTTAAAGTTTGGCAGTTGTAAGCCTCCTTGTTTATACCATTCTGTTAATTTATCTAGTGCTATCCTCAGTTTCCCCCCTCTCCATAAAAATTTCCTTTTTATTTTCTTTAACTCCTTGAAGAATTTCTCTGTAAGTTGTATTGGCAATGCCTGAAATAAGTATAATATCCTTGGAAAAATGTTCATTTTAATACAGTTTATCCTTCCTATTAGTGTTAGTGGTAAATCTTTCCAATGCTCTAAATCGTCCTGTAATTTTTTCATTAGTGGATAATAATTGAGTTTATATAGTTGGCCGAGATTTTTGTTTATTTGTACACCTAGGTATCTTATTGCTTGCATTTGCCATCTAAATGGTGATTCCTTCTTAAATTTTGAGAAATCCGCATTATTCATAGGCATTGCTTCACTTTTATTTACGTTTATCTTGTAACCCGACACTTCTCCATATTCCTTCAATTTCTTATATAATTCTTTTATTGATAGTTCTGGTTCTGTTAAGTACACTATAACATCATCCGCAAATAAACTGATTTTATATTCCTTGTCTTTTATTTTTATTCCTTTTATATTATTATCTGTTCTTATCAATTCTGCTAGTGGTTCTATAGCTAACGCAAACAATAAAGGTAATAGTGGGCATCCCTGCCGTGTTGACCTGCTTAAGTTATATTGCTTTGATACATGTCCATTTACTGTCACTTTCGCTAATGGTCCCTTATATAATGCTTTAATCCAATTAATATACTTCTCCAGTAAACTGAATTTTTGCAATACTTTGAACAAATAATTCCATTCTACTCTGTCAAAGGCCTTCTCTGCGTCTAAAGCAACTGCTACTGTAGGTGCTTTATTCCCTTCTACTGCATGAATTAAGTTAATAAATTTACAAATATTGTCTGTTGTGCGTCTTTTTTTGATAAATCCAGTTTGGTCTAAATTTACCATTTTCAGTACATACTCTGCTAATCTGTTTGCTAATAGTTTAGCTATTATCTTATAATCTGTGTTAAGTAAAGATATTGGTCTATATGACGCTGGTGAGAGTGGATCTTTCCCTTGCTTTAGTATTACTGTAATTATTGCTATTTTACATGAATCTGGTAAGCTTTGTGTTTTATCAATCTGGTTGATTACTTCCAGGAGGGGCGGAATTAATAAGTCTTTAAATGTTTTGTAGAATTCTATTGGGAATCCATCCTCTCCTGGTGTCTTATTATTTGGTAATTTTTTTTATTATCTCTTGTATTTCTACTATTCCAAATGGCTCTGTTAATTTATTTTGTTCCTCTATTTGTAGTTTTGGTAGTTCAATTTTAGTCAGAAATTTATCTATTTTCCCTTCTTTCCCTTCGTTTTCAGTTCGGTATAATTGTTCATAGAATTCTCTAAAGTTTTCCTTAATTTCTTTTGGATTATATGTAATTTGTTTGTCTTTTTTCCTTGATGCCAATACCATTTTCTTAGCTTGTTCTGTCTTAAGCTGCCATGCTAGGATTTTGTGCGTTTTTTCACCTAGTTCATAATATTTCTGTTTTGTCTTCATTATATTCTTCTCCACCTTATATGTTTGTAGTGTTTCATATTTTATTTTTTTTATCCGCCAATTCTCTTCTTTTAGTTGTATCTTCCTTCATTGCTAATTCTTTTTCTATATTTACTATTTCCCTTTCCAACTGCTCTGTTTCCTGATTATAGTCCTTCTTCATCTTGGTTACATAACTTATTATTTGCCCTCTAATGAATGCTTTCATTGCATCCCATAGTATAAACTAATCTTCCACTGATTCCGTATTTATTTCAAAATACATTTTTATTTGTTTTTCAATAAATTCTCTAAAATCCTGCCTTTTAAGTAACATAGAGTTTAATCTCCATCTATACATTCTATACAGGAGTGTGGGCATACATTCATACCCACACTCCTGTTCGGCTCCGAATCATAGGTCCTCTACCGGCATCACCTACGGCTCCTAGAACGCTTCCACCAGCGTTGTCTCCGCTCCATCCTCAACATCCATTGGAGCGCCTTCATCCCTAACGTCGAAGTACTCGAGATGGCAGAGGTCGACAGCATCGAGTCCACGCTGCTGAAAATCCAGCTGCACTGGGTGGGTCACGTCTCCAGAATGGAGGACCATCGCCTTCCCAAGATCGTGTTATATGGAGAGCTCTCCACTGGCCACCGTGACAGAGGTGCACCAAAGAAAAGGTACAAGGACTGCCTAAAGAAATCTCTTGGTGCCTGCCACATTGACCACCGCCAGTGGGCTGATATCGCCTCAAACCGTGCATCTTGGCGCCTCACAGTTTGGCGGGCAGCAACCTCCTTTGAGCCCACCTCACTGACAAAAGGCAAAGGAGGAAAAATCCAACACCCAACCCCAACCAACCAATTTTCCCCTGCAGCCGCTGCAACCGTGTCTGCCTGTCCCGCATCGGACTTGTCAGCCACAAACGAGCCTGCAGCTGACGTGGACTTTTACCCCCTCCATAAATCTTCGTCCGCGAAGCCAAGCCAAAGAGGAAGAATACATTCTTGGAGGGATGTCTTCTAACTTTACTGTCAATATTAAGGGCGAATGGTCCGATAGTATTCTAGCTTTATATTCTGTTTTTCTTACTCTATCTTGCATACGAGCTGATAACAAAAATAGGTCTATTCTTGAGTATGTTTTATGTCTAGCCGAGTAATATGAATATTCCTTTTCCTTTGGGTGTTGTTTCCTCCATATATCCAAAAGTTGCATTTCTTCCATCGATTTAATTATAAATTTGGTTACTTTGTTCTTTCTGTTAATTTTTTCCCCAGCTTTGTCCATATTTGAATCCAAATTCAGGTTGAAGTCCCCTCCTATTAATATGTTCCCTTGCGTATCTGCTACCTTCAAAAAGATATCTTGCATAAACTTTTGATCTTCTTCGTTAGGTGAATATACATTGAGTAGATTCCAAAACTCCGAATATATCTGACATTTTATCATTACATATCTCCCTGCTGGATCTATTATTTCCTCTTCCATTTTAAATGGCACATTTTTACTAATTAAAATAGCTACTCCTCTTGCTTTTGAATTATACGATGCTGCTGTTACGTGTCCTACCCAATCTCTCTTTAATTTCTTGTGCTCCAATTCAGTTAAATGTGTTTCTTGCACAAATGCTATATCAATTTTTTCTTTTTTCAGTAAATTTAGCAGTTTCTTCCTTTTAATTTGGTTATGTATTCCATTAATATTTAAAGTCATATAGTTCAACGTAGCCATTTTATACTTTGTTTATCTTCCCTTTCCGTTTCTCCATCATTACCTTTCCTTCTTATCCATTTCTGTTTTCTTGTTTTGAACCCTTTATAAGGCAACATTCCTAAAACATCAAACATTTTCCTTATTCTCCTATTTAAAACTTCTTTAGCCCCAATCTCCCCTTCCCCTCCTGAGTTGTCCTTTATCCCTTGTCGGACAACCACTTCTCCCCTCTCCATTTGGATTTGCGAATTTACTCGCAAGCGTCAGCTGATTTTGCAGTGACCGCAACTCCTCCACACCCAGCACCGCCCAGAAAAGATTTCACTTTTCATATGTAACAAAGGTCACTCTTTTAGATCCCTCCTTATTCCCTCTATTCCATTTCCTTCCCGTTATTAATTCTTGTCTATACTATCTATATTTTCCTCTAAATATGGATACATTCATGTATGCACATTATACATATACACACATATACCTCTTTACCCACATACATATAAATCGTGGTCATTTTTACTCTTATTACATATCTTCATCTCTCTGGTTGTTTTGTAGTTGTTCTGCAAATTTCCTTGCTTCCTCTGGATCCGAGAATAGTTTTTTTTTTCCATAGGATTGTTTTCGATGTATTGAACTCCTTTCTCTTCTTCAGGAGTTCAAAACTTATGTCTTTTTAGTTCTCAGTCTTTTGTACTCTCGTTACACGTCTTCATCCCTCAGTCTATTTTGTAATTGTTCTGCAAATTTTCGTGCTTCCTCTGTTTCCGAGAATAGTCTGTTTTGTTGTCCTGGAATAAATATTTTCAATACTGCTGGATGCTTTAGTATAAATTTATACCCTTTCTTCCATAAAATCGCCTTTGCTGTATTGAACTCCTTTCTCTTCTTCAGGAGTTCAAAACTTATATCTGGATAAATGAAGATTTTTTGCCCTTTGTACTCCAGTGGCTTGTTGCCCTCTCTTACTTTTTCCATTGTCTTCTCCAGTACCTTTTCTCTTGTAGTATATCTTATGAATTTTACTAAAATAGATCTTGGCCTTTGTTGTGGTTGTGGTTTAAAGGCCAATGCTCTATGTGCCCTTTCTATTTCCATATCTTGCTGTAGTTCTGGACATCCTAGGATCCTGGGGATCCAATCTTTTATAAACTCTCTCATATTCTTGCCTTCTTCATCTTCCTTAAGGCCCACTATCTTTATGTTATTTCTTCTGTTATAATTTTCCATTATATCTATTTTCTGAGCTAACAGTTCTTGTGTCTCTATAACTTTTTTATTAGATTCCTCTAATTTCTTTTTTAAGTCCTCTACCTCCATTTCTACTGCTGCTTCCCGCTCTTCCATCTTGTCCATTCTCTTTCCCATTTCTGTTAAGGTCATATCTATTTTATTCATTTTCTCTTCTGTATTGTTTATTCTTCTTCTTAAATCATTAAATTCTTGCGCTTGCCATTCTTTAAATGACTCCATGTATTCTTTAAAAAGAGAAAGTATATCCTTTATCTTGCCTTTCCCTTCTTCTTCTATTTCACTGTACTCTTCCTCTTCCTCTTCCTCTGGGTTGGCCATCTGTTGTTTCTTTGTTGCCCTTTTCTTCTCTTCTTTCTTGTTTTCGTTGTCTTCTATGTTCTCCTCTTGCTGCAGGTGTTTTGCAGCTGTCATTGCCGGCTGTGGAGATCGACTCCCCAGCTGGTCACCCCTCCCGTCGGTGTGTTTTTTTGCATGCGCGAGGAGTCGCGCATGCGCGGTTGCGCACTTTTACTCGGCTCAGCGAGCCATTTTTGTAGTCCACTTTCTACCGACCTGAGGGAGCGGGTTTCTCTCTCCACCGCGGGCCTCTTCGAACAGGTAAGGCCTTCTCCTTCTTCTTCCGTTGTCTTCTCTTCCTCTCTTCTTACCGTTGATTTCGATTTTTCTTTTTTCGTCGCCATCTTCTTTCCACCTTTATATTCACTTTTCTTTAATTTTTATTTTTGTGCCTTTGTGTTTTCCTTTGTTTTTTCCGACTTTTCTGGAGAGGGCTGGAGTTCACCGTCTGGCCACTACTCCATCACGTGACTCCTCCTGAATGATTGAGTAGTTGAAGGTCTAATAATAAAGGTCCGTAATCAGAGATCAAAATACTGGAATAATCTGAGAAAACTATTCATGGATTAAGAAACCATCCAAAAGAAATAATTTATCCAAGAGTATGAATTGTAGCATTGGAATTTTTTTTTTTCAGTTGAGGGTTCACAAAATCTCCAAGAGTCAATCAACACATTCTATAACACAAAATTAGAAAATGACTTGGTCATGGCGGATTGGGAAGTGCTGCAGGGATTAGATCAGACTAGAGCTGGATCCATAGCACGATTTAAATAATCCAAAAATTACTGTGTGGGAACCTAAAGTGACATCATTGAAGTTGGGTGCATAAACATTGACCAGTAGCACCTGTTTCAGCAAAAGCTTACCTGCCACAATGATATATTTCCCATTTCTATCTGCTATCACATTAGATGGTCCAAATTGGATATCTTTATTATTAAGATTTAAAGTTGAAATTGGAATGAAAATCCTGAATTACCACCTCATAGCCTTAACTCAGGGGTGTCAAACTCAAATTCACGGTGGGCCAAAATTAAAAACTTGGACTAAGTCGAGGGCCGAACTAAATATTTATTGAAAATTTTCAACAACATCTGCATGTTTTCTCTTCCTTCAATATATGTAATGTTAAACTTTTTCTTACTAAAATAAATGTTTAATAATAGTTTTGGATAAACTCTTTCATTGTCATTGTTATTGGCCCATTTCCTTTAGCGTCTGAAACCGTGCACATGACGAGTCAATGAGGGATGATTAAAGCAGTGGTCTTCAAACTTTTTCTTTCCACCCACAGACCACCTTAAGCAATCCCTTACTAATCACAGAGCACCAATGGGACAGGGACGCGAGTGGAAAGAAAAAGGTTGAGAACTGTTGTATTGTGGTAACTCCACATCTGATTAGGTTAATTGTTAGGCAAGTGGTCAGAGAAGGACCCCCCCCCCCCACCCCAAGAAAGGCTTAAATCACAGGAACAAAATAAGCTTCCGTCTCACTGCTCCCAATCTTACACACAGTCCTGATGTGGAATGTGGGGTCGCAGCTCCACGTTCACCCGAGTTCAGGTGCTGTCTGGGTGGAGTTTGTACGCTCTCTCCTTGTCTTGGACCAACAGGTCGGTCGCCTGACGAAGGCATCCGAACCCCCCGTTGAAACGCCGGCGTCCGGGGCGGTGGAGGAATTGGCTGAGAAGAGCGCGTTGCTCCCACCCCCCTCCCATGGTTGGAGAGGGATTAAACTGCGATCTCACGGCGCCGGGCTCGTCTCCAACAAAAGGAGCGGGAGGCAGTGTCTGCTGCGCATGGAGCGAGGGGGAAAGCATCGCCAATGAGATGTTCGGTCTGGCGTCGCCGCTGAAGCGCAGACCCAGTGAGGATGGTCCCCAACTCCAGCCGCGTCTGTGTGTCCGGGAGCCAGGCGGGCTGAGTGTGGCGCTCTGATCCCCGGGATTCGGGTCTCTGAGATCCCTCCACACCTCCGGCGTCTTCATTTTCACCTTCAGTGTGCATGCGATATGCTGGCGCAGCGGCCAGCGGGCCAACTCTAATATATATTTAATCTGATCTTGCGGGCCAAATATAATTAGGGCCAGAGTTTGACATGTGTGCCTTAACTGGTCTTTAAAGCAAAGGTTAGTATCCTGCAAAAATACTATATCAGGTTTTAACTGGTTCAGATGGGAGAAAACCTTTGATATCACCAGGAGTACTCAGATTCATTGAGCTTACATTTAGATTTCGTGGGCTGTGATGCCCCACACCCCCCTCCCCCAACACCTCTGCAGCATACACAAACAAAACTGCATACATACCCACATACTTCCTACACTCTTCCCCATATTAAAACTAAGCCAGGAAACAACACTTTACATCCACATGGTCTAAATGGTCTTGCCCCTAAATGTCAAGGAGTTGGAGAGTGAGCTTTAATAGAAAAGAAACATAACCATCCTTACCACGAATTTTGAATTGGATACACAGGCACATTGCAAAGCACTTTGTTCGGCTCTATGTCATTGAACTCATTAAGTCTGAGAATAAATTTAACAGCAATATTGCCATATTATATTTAAATTACACCTTAACAAGTTTGATAACATAAGATAATTAAGATGAAAATGTGCAACAATTGGTATTGCACTCATGTTTTAATCAGTTGTTTTTCAATGACGACATATACTCTTGCTTCTTCAACTGAGAGGAAATCTTCAAGTCATTGCCTTAAGTAATCTGTAGTTGGGCTGGGTAGATTAACCCATATCGGAACCCCTCCAGGTACTCAGTGCCCATCTGATGTCATTGAACACTGCTGGGCTTGCGCCACTTTTGTAGTGAGAATGGGGAAAAACTGAGCTAGTCATCTCCTTTAGTTTTACCTTGCAGTGTTCTCTGGCTCGGCGGCGTATGACATCCACGCAATCACTGTAATAATGAAGCCTGGCCACTATAGCTCATGGGCACTCTCGAGGCCTTGGTATCAGCTGTAGAGTGTGATCTGCCAGTAGCTCTTTATCTAGGCTGAATGCATCTTTTAATAAAACCGATACTGTATTTGTACTCACACTGTCCGTTCAATTAGGAAACCCCACTATCCTGATGTTATTTCACTGGATCTCACTTCCAAATCCTCGCATCTTTCTCATATCAGAGGTGAGAGCTTTAATTTCTTTTTGCATTGAGCAGATATCATCAGTACACCCAGATATTAAATGTTCTGTCTCCCTATCAGTGTCTTTAATTTCTCTCTGTTGCATTTTTACAGTCCGTAGTTATGACTTAAGGGCAGACAGATCCTCTCAAATATAAGCACTTATCTCCATTTTAATAGTTTCTACAATGTCTTAATGAAGTGCAGTCAGTAGATCTAGCTATAACAACTCAATGTCAGTTACATGTTCTTACTGGTCTGATGATGAGCTGCCCAGTGAGACAGGATCAGGCAAGGCTGAGGCTGCAGTCTGTGGGGTCGGCCTCTGGGTCAGCTGCAAACTAACTGCTTTTAGGTTTTTTGCTGGGCATTTTGTCACTTCAAAATCCATTCCAGTTAGGGCGGCATGGTTGGTGGAGTGCCTTTTCAGCTCCAGCGATCGAAACCTGGGTTTGAATCCCACATTGTCTATAAGGAGTTTGTATGTTCTCCCCATGGGTTTTCCCTGGGGGCTCCTGTTTCCTCCCACCCTTTGAAACTTATCGGGGGATGGGGGGGGGGGTGTAGGTTAATTGGACAGCATAGACTCCGGGGCCGAAATGGCCCATTACCGTGCTATATGTCTAAAATAAATTTTAAAAACTACCAGATTGCCATTATGTAGTACTTTATTCATACAATTTGCAGGAGCTCTGTTTTTTCTTTTCTTTGGCTTGGCTTCGCGGACGAAGATTTATGGAGGGGGTAAAAAGTCCACGTCAGCTGCAGGCTCGTTTGTGGCTGACCAGTCCGATGCGGGACAGGCAGACACGGTTTCAGCGGTTGCAGGGGAAAATTGGTTGGTTGGGGTTGGGTGTTGGGTTTTTCCTCCTTTGCCTTTTGTCAGTGAGGTGGGCTCTGCGGTCTTCTTCAAAGGAGGTTGCTGCCCGCCAAACTGTGAGGCGCCAAGATGCACGGTTTGAGGCATTATCAGCCCACTGGCGGTGGTCAATGTGGCAGGCACCAAGAGATTTCTTTAGGCAGTCCTTGTACCTTTTCTTTGGTGCACCTCTGTCACGGTGGCCAGTGGAGAGCTCGCCATATAACACGATCTTGGGAAGGCGATGGTCCTCCATTCTGGAGACGTGACCCACCCAGCGCAGCTGGATCTTCAGCAGCGTGGACTCGATGCTGTCGACCTCTGCCATCTCGAGTACTTCGATGTTAGGGATGAAGTCGCTCCAATGAATGTTGAGGATGGAGCGTAGACAACGCTGGTGGAAGCGTTCTAGGAGCCGTAGGTGATGCCGGTAGAGGACCCATGATTTGGAGCCGAACAGGAGTGTGGGTATGACAACGGCTCTGTATACGTTTATCTTTGTGAGGTTTTTCAGTTGGTTGTTTTTCCACTCTTTTGTGTAGTCTTCCAAAGGCGCTATTTGCCTTGGCGAGTCTGTTGTCTATCTCGTTGTCGATCCTTGCATCTGATGAAATGGTGCCGCCGAGATAGGTAAACTGGTTGTCCGTTTGGAGTTTTGTGTGCCCGATGGAAATGTGGGGGGGGCTGGTAGTCATGGTGGGGAGCTGGCTGATGGAGGACCTCAGTCTCTGTAGGCTGTGACTTACTCCCTTAACCTCTCTTTAGCTCAGTCCCTGCCCCGTTGCTGCCACTTATACACAATGGCACAGAGAATGCAATATGTTGAATATGGCACGAGGATAACCAAAAAATATATTGATCAACAATAAGCACAATTCCATATTACTCCTGACACTTGGTAAAATTGTGCAAAGTAACATTCTCTGCTTGATATAAGAACTTTATCTGTTTCCAGGCTATCTGTTGCACTGGATGTTTCAGCCCACATTTACAAAACAATGAATTGCAACCAGAAACTTGAGGTGTGGTTATGGTGTGAAACCCCTCTCTAATTTGTTGAAATATACCAAATTCACTTGTGTCAATGCAACTAATTTTGACTTTAACATTATAAGCTCTGGAAATAAGGAAATGAAATAACTTTTCCATATGGTATGAAGTAAGCTTCTGGTTTATCACCCCAATCCTGGAGATTTTAAACCATCATTGCTGTCTGTATGCCCTGTTTCACGGTGAAAAGGCTATCCATACATTTGTATTTAATATAGTATGTGGTGAGCTATTATAGTGGAATAGACAGTTTAAATAGTCATACCACAGGAGTACCTTAATGGATGTCACACGAAACAAAGTAAATACTGTATGTGAAGATTATTATAATTTTTCTCTACAATTGTACTCCCTTCTTTCAAACACTTTGTCAAAGGAATATTTGATGAAGCTGAAACAGTTATAGCAGTGTGAAATGCAAATTAGAACATTCTTCTTAATTTTTTCAATAAAATATTGCCATTTCAGAAGATCTATTGAACCATATCTGCCAGCTTCAATTTGCAAATGTCTTTGAACATCTTGCAATTTGGTCTCCATAAAGGAAGCTTTACTTAAAATGAGAATGTTGATTAGTTTTATTGTCTCTGCACTTCCAAATTTAATTGAAACTTTAAATGTATCCTTGGCAGCAGATAGACAGACACTTCAACAATATAGACTGTATGAGGGCTTGACATTTGGCAGTTTATGCTTCAGATATCAAACAATAAATGGCTCCGTCACTCACTTTCGTACTAATAAATGTAATGTCATCAGTCCATGCATCAACCAGGATTATAATTGTCAAAATGAACCTAAGAGTTTAAATTGTGGCAGAATTCGGTTTATTTTTTCTAACTCTTCAACTCAACAAAGACTTGCAACATAAAGAGTGAAGATAACAATTAAACTTTATTTATGACCTCTTCTGATGCTCAAAGCAGATATTGACTGCAATTTTAGTTACCATTTGAAATAAGAAATGTCTTTCAAAATCTTTAACTAATTTAAGCAGGAACAATATATTTTGAAAGGTTCTTTCATACTTCAACGAACTTTGGTAACTAAAATGCACATTTTGTCAAAGGTTTGCAGCATATTCAATTTCTAATATCAGCTAAAAAAATAAGTTCAGCAATGCATCATGAAGAAATACTCTTCACGATAAGAGTATGACAGAAACTGGAAATAAAACCCATTTTTTATTAATACCATTTATCGCCAGAATAATGCGCAATATGTTTAAGTACTACCAAGTATTACCTTTCAGCGGTAAAATTACTGATACCAGGATGAAATTGTAAACAATTATTAATAATCTCAAGCTGATATTGAAATGGAAGATTTTTGTGCTGCAGTGGCTGAAAATATAACACATTAGTCCAATCCATTTCTATGTTACCCCCTGACTAAGCAGAAAAATACTTGGACCTGCTATTGACTTGACTTTGGGGCCAGATCCTCTGTATTATGCAGTGGGAGATATGGAGGTTGAAACAGAGGTGATGGTCAGGCAGAGGCATACACAGTGATTAAAAATAAAGATGCATTTACATTTTGGGATAGCCATAAAACATGGCAAACTAGTGCTTACAAATCCAAGATACACTTGAAATGATGTTGTTAGCCCAAGCTTTCCGTTTGTTGCTGGTAAATAGCAGGGACAAGGCATTAACAAGGATCAACAATGCTGATTGGGTTGCAGGAAGATTTGCAGATGAAAAATGCTATCAAATGTTAACATGTTCTGCTATTGTCAAATTCCTTGCTCGAGAGTTAGCAGGATTCATGATCCAGAGGGAGGTTGTACTGGTGGGGGAAGGTGTGATTTTTAAATGATGTTACATTTGGGTTAGTGAAGTGTTCATTTCGGGCAGAGAAATGTGAAGGGGAAGGTGGATGGGTAGCTTGGGAGTGATAAATTTACTGAGAAGCAGTATTCCCTTCTTCAGGGCTGAATGATTCTTCCCTAAACTCTCCTTGCCTTTCTACAGCTGAGAAATTTCCACATAACTAGGAGACCTGTCATGCCACTGATAAGCCCATAAAATTGCACCGAAGGATGCTGACCAAAATTGCCAATCCTCTGCCTGGGAGTAGCTTGGCTGCTGGCTCATGACCTACCTGCATTAATGATAGAAGATTGATGGTAATTTTTAAAATTTTAACAACTGACCTAAGATGGGATCTTAAACACTTATTCTGCCAATATTTACATACCAGTAATTTCTTCGAACGCTAGGCTCCGATCCAAAAATGATGCCAGAGAAAAAAGAAAGCTAAATGATGCAAATATCACATAACATTTTTCTTCTCAACACTCCCAGCTCCACCTAAATGTGGTATGTTCAGACAGATGGTTAGTGCTTTGGCTTGGTGCACATTAATCACATTTGGATATAGAAGAAAAAAACACACAAATGCTGGAGAAACTCAGCAGGTCAAACAGTGCCTTTATGTAGCAAAGGTAAAGTTATGTTGGTGATGTAGCTTGACCTTTGTAACTTAAAGGCACTGTTTGACCTGCTGAGTTTCTCCAGCATTTGTGTTTTTTTCTCTCACTTAACCATGGTGTCAACAGAATCCTATGTTTTACATTTGGATATAGAGTGTTTTTCTTTTAAAATAGTAACCAATATTTTCCCACATGAGAGAAAGTGTGATTCTCCTGTGGTAAAGCAAAATGTTCCTTTATTCATTTGAATGATTGACTCATGATATCAGCACACAACTTTATAAAACTTATCTTTCTGATAATCTAGCAACGAACCATGAAAGTAAGATCTTTCTTGATTATTTCAGAGCACACGTGAATTATCACCAAAGTACACATTTTAACGCACAAAAATGACAGCAGGCGGTGTTAAAAATTATTCTGCACGTGACTGGCTAGTCAGTACAAAATGGAGTGTGAAATGATGGGACTTACCTGTCTTGGAGTTAATTGTGAAAAAATTCTGAGGGTTCCCGCTGGTAATCTTAAAAGTCATTTTATCGCTGGAACTAGAATCTGGATCAGAGGCCTGAATCTGAACAATGGGAACATCTTTGGGAGAATTTTCCATGACCGACGGATGGTAAATAGGTTGAGAAGATATAGGTGCATTGTCATTTTCATCTTCAACCTCAATAAAGATCTCAATGGATGAAAATAATGGAACTACCCCACGATCTGTGGCATACACAGTAAGCCAGTAGGAAGCAGTGGTTTCACGATCAAGTACATCAGCTGTAACAATTACACCTGAGGTGGAAAGCAATGAAAGAAAAAGACAGGTTACAATAGTACTTGATATTCATATTTACCAACCCATTGGTACAGCAATAATAATCCTAAACATGTTAAGCCCAATACATACATTGAGCAACATAAAATGATTTAAAGATTTTGTTTGATATGCAATAAATACTTAATGATTTCTTAGTATCAACTTAGCTACAACATAAATCTATTTGCAATGAAACACATCCTGAAGTAGCATTCACAGTCAGATATAAATTATTAATTATGGAACCTCATGATCAAGCACCAACCTTTTTGGCAAATTTAGAGAAATCCCAGTCTGAGTAACTTAATATGGGAGTTACAAACTTGATCATATGGGCAGTTTGTAACTTCAGTTTTGTTGCACTGAACTAGTACAAAAGATTTGAAAATGCATTTATCTTTGAAAATATTTATTTTTAATTCCATCTCTCACTATTGTTTTTAAATTCTCCATATCCAATTTGCACAATCTAGCATTTCCTCATGAAATGAAATGCTTTTTTTTTTCATCTCAACTTTCCTGTTTTCAAGACTCTACTGCCCATTGATAAAGCAGATTGCTTAGAAAATAGAGGCAAATACCATTTTCAACAACTCCCTAATTCTGAACTTATTAAGTCAAATCAGTTTTTTTTGTCCTCGACAATATTTGTCACATTAAGTAAGTAACTCAGCCTTTGATCTATTTGGAAGTAAGATGTTATAGCCTAAAATCCAGGCTGTAACCCTGTTTAATGGTTTACATGACATTTATTCCTTGTTATTTTTGTGACATTTATCTTTTAAAGTACAATAAAATTGTCATGCAAATGTGTTGAACACAGTCAACCTAATACTATCAACAGTACTTTTTTTAATTAGATAAATTACATGGCTTACTAAATATTACACAAATTATTCTTGATTGAAACAATTTACCTTCTTTTTACTTGTGAAGGTTTAATGGCTAAATATAAATATTTCTAACCACATTGCTAATCTTTAATGTAAATAGAAAGGAGCCAAAAATCACAGCAACAATAGAAAAATCGCCATCATACTGAGGTAAATTTAAGTTTTCGGGAGTCACTATCTTGGAGTATCATTCCAGAACCCAACACACAAATGGTATTGAGAAGAAAACACCATGTCAGCGCCTCTACTTCCTCAGGAGTTTGCAGAGGTTTGACGTGACATTGGAAACCCTGGCAAATTTCTACAGATGTGTGAAGGAAAGTGTGCTGACTGGCTCTATCACAGACTGCTGTGGGGACACCAATGCCCCTGAGTGTAAAGCCCTGCAAGATGTAGTGGATGCAGTCCAGGACATCATAGGTAAAACCCTCCCCAACATTAAGAAATCTACAAGGAAAGTTGCCATCAGAGAGCAGCAGTAATCATCAAGGATCCACCCCATCCAGCACAAACTCTGTTATCGTTGCTGCCATCGGGAAAGAGGTATAGGCGACACAACTCAAGATTGAAGATTCAATTTTTCGTCAAGTAATAATGTGTCATATTACACTAAATTGCCTTTTGTCTGCTAGAAAGCAGACAGATATGCCATCAGAAGAAATTTCCTGAGGTACCTTTTATAAGCAGATGACCGCAGAACCAGGCACAAAAACAGGCCCCATTGACTCTTCTAGTCTGTGCCGAACCATTTTTTGTTGCCTTGTTCCACTAACATTTACCCAGTCCATAGCCCTCCATACTTCACCCATCCATGTACCTGTCCAAATTCTTCATAAATGTAAAAACTGATCCTGCAATCACCACTTCAGCTGGCAGTTCATTCCACACTTCCACCACTGTCTGAGTGAAGACATTCCCCCACATTTTCCTCCTTGTTTTAAACATATTCCTCGACTAGTCTGCTGTGGTAGAGAATTCAATAGGTTCTCCACTCTCTGGGTGAATACATTTCACCTTAATTTTAAACATATCTTCCTCTATTTCCTGAGATGATAACCTCAGTTTATAGACGCCCCCCACCCCCCAAATCGGGGCCAGGAAAGGCATCCCATAATTTTACAGGTTTCCATGAATCTCTGCTCATCTTTCCAACTCTGTTCTCATTGAACTAATGGCAAGAAGCTCACCTGAACCTGTGTGACATGGAATATGACCAATTTTTTTAAACCTCTGATATCAAATGAACAAGTAAAGGAAAAATAATAAGCATCTTCTCTTCTTCACCAAATAACTCATGACACCAAAATGCCTCTCTTTAAATACACACATTCAAATTCAAGATTTTTATCTAAACAATATTGTATGTTTCATATGTGGATGTAGCACCTTCTTCAATGTTTTAGCTAATTGATTTGAAGTTGCTTTCCAATATATATAAACAAAATAAATGCACCTCTTCTTTTCAGGTAGGATACATAATGTATTATAGCTAAAATATTGTGAAATGTCAAGTTTGATTTGAATGTGTTTCTTCCAAATATAGCTCTGGAAAAGTTGAAAGGCTTGCATTTGTGGTAACAATGATTATTTTGTTGGACTCCTTTCTTTGGCTTGGCTTCGCGGACGAAGATTTATGGAGGGGTAATGTCCACGTCAGCTGCAGGGTCGTTTGTGGCTGACAAGTCCAATGCGGGACAGGCAGACACGGTTGCAGCGGTTGCAAGGGAAAATTGGTTGGTTGGGGTTGGGTGTTGGGTTTTTTTTAATGGTAAACACATTTTTAAAGTAAGTCATTCTCCAGGTAATTTGGAAAACAAAAGTGTTTTAATCAAATTCCTCTGTACTGAAACAGAGTAGTGGGAACATATACAGTTGATCAGTACTTCTTTCAAACTATCAAAGGAAGTCGATATGGATTAGTAGCCCATCAGCAGTTATTTTCTGAAAATGAATCCTTTTTTGTTTAATTCAGTTATATTCCTCTGTGACAGTGAAAGAAACATTGAAAAGTGGATGAATGGAACCTGTTTATGTTCTAATGCACACCACTAATTTGACAATGCATCAAAGCAATTACAATGAATGTTGGAGAGGATGGCTGAGTTCCAACCTCCAGATGCAGAGTTATTTTTTTTCTACTGTCTGTACTTTTAAAAAGAAACAGCACTAATCTAATTTGGTCATGCTTGGCAAATAAAGAGATTCAATTACACCGGAGAGGTACCCATCCTTCTGTGTTTTACACCAGCCATTTAAAAAATCATATTGGATTGAAAGTAATTTTTAATTATTACATATTTCTCCTCTGGTAATTGCAAGATAATATTGAACAAATAATTTTTTTAAAATCACAATAAATGTTTAAATAAACACAAAGTACAAATAAGCAAGAAAAAATTGCAGTGTAAGTGCTACACCTACTCTTTTATCAGGTGTGCAAAAATTAAAGTTCATCGATAAGTTCATCAGCAAAAGTGTTAGTAAATAATTCAAGAATTGTGTTTAAGCTCCTTCAAGCATTGAAATATAAAGACAATGCTGACATGCCAAACATTAAGTATCAGAGAGCAATGAGAACACAGAGAAAAGTCTGATCAGTTCCTAAAATCTATAACTGAACTCCAACAACCTTCTCAATGTTCCCACCACAGTTACTTGAATAACTTAGAAATATATGGTGTTCTTCAGTTTCCACATATGATTCTATACCAGCTGGAAATGACAGATAAAAGGATCAGAAAATAAATGCACTGATAAACAAGGAAAGAATGAATCATAAATCTGGTGAACAAAATATAAGAGCAGCTTTATAATATAACATCAAGCCAATTGTTTCCAAGCACTTTTGGAATAATATTACCTTAAAGATTTGATATTTAGAAATAGTGATCTGTGGAAAAGATTTCCTATCAACAGATATTTTACTCATCCATATAAAATCTATGCCTCACCATTACTGCTATGCCTCAGCAACAATGAAGACTTCCTCTTTAGAAAGGATGTAAAAGTTTCTTCTGAACAAAAATGGTTGTACTTTCAAATCAATATTACCTTAAAAACAATGATTGATGGGCAATTATTCATGTATTTCTGGTGCATTTAACTAAATTCTATCATGTTCAACTTTTGTTACACTTTATTGCACCAAGGCTATTACGTACATACAACTACAAAATAGAATGGCACAAGTGTAAGCAAATTGAAATGATGATGACTTGATTCCTCTATCTGCACATCCTATTGTCACTTGAACCTTTATATGTCCTTCTATTGCTTGAGTTCAACATTCAAGGACACCTGGCATGGCACTAGGTTATTATTTTAATTCTTAATTTCTTCTGTAAGCATTGAAATAATGCACAATTATTGTGTATAGCTGTACTAATGGCCTGTGATGTTCAATGTTCAAAGCTTCCACATCCTTCCTGTAATAAAGCGACCAACTGAATTGTTCCAGTTCATAAAAATATGTCTACAATGTTACTCATCTCTCCTAGATGGAAGGCGTGAAGCAACTTTTCACTTAATGAGTGATGAGTTCGAAGCTGAAGAATTTGGAGAATTCTCTGCATTTTTTAACCCTGGATCATGCTCACCCCTTAACTGATGTTTTATATTTAGTTTCTTACATTGTATACACAGTCAATTTGTTTACATTTCTTTCTTTGTTAACTTGTGTACACTGTGTACAGTTTTTATTTGCACTACCAATAAGTGGTAATTCTGCCTCGCCCGCAGGAAAACTAATCTCAAGGTACTATGCGCCATCATGTATGCACTCCAACAAATCTGAAATCTCAATTAACAATATTTAAATTCCCAACTAACATGATGGGGTATAAACTCATATGGATTTAAGGTCCTTTCCTGAACTTGCCCAAATAATCTAGGGTTTTTATTTTGCAATGATGAAAGAATGTTGCATTGCTGTAAGTACATAGACATATATTTGTGGATGGAAAGAAACTTACTATATTTTGAGTGAAGCAGGGAAGTCTCTTAGCCAATGTTTACCCCATAACCATCACAGTCCACATAGGTTATCTACTCATTTATTTTATTTACTGCATGGTGGATCTCACTTTTGCAAACCAGCCATCATGTCCAGCCACATATTAACAGGGAATTAACTTCAATGTAATTCATTGGGTGCAAAGTATCTTGGGATACATCACAAACATAAAAGGCACTAAACAGAAGATGGTCATTAAAGGTCGAAGTCAGTAATATCAACAGAGGGATAAAGAGATGCAGATCTTGCAAGAATCTTTCCAATTGCCTTTTCTATGGTACAAGACCTGGGTGTTAACACTCCACTGTGAAATTGGATCATGGATTTCCTCACCTCCAGACCACAATCAGATATGCTTTTTACACAGAAATCCTGTGATATTGCTGTAAGGAAGACCCAGCATTAGGCTGGTTTTGGTTGTTTATACTAAACCGAACAAAGCCAGCATAATATCGGATCAGTGTCTTTTTACACAGCAAGCCAGCATTCCGGGAGCCAAAGAGGCAGGACTCGGAACACAGCAGCGTTGGCATTTAGTGTCACGAATAACATATGCGTTAGACATATCTTTCTGCACTAAAACAGCAGCTGAAGTTGATGTGCTTCGCTGTGAACATGTCCACCACTTCTTGAATGCAAGCAAATTTCCTGTGCATTAGACACAACTTTATGATGTGTAGATTGTCAGATTCATGTGAGTAACATGTTCATGCGATCAGAAGTACATTGGAGGAGAAATTGAAGAGAAGCAGAAAGCTGTTCAAGGCAGAAAGTCATGCAGACCTTAGACACTGTAGATGGAGGTGATTCATTCTTGTGTCAATTCGGCTGGTCTCGGATAGAAAAATGTGGAGGAGCGAGAGAGAGGGACCACACGGGCTCATGTTCTGGTCTAATGTCCTTGACAATTTTGATGAAGATGAATGGTGGAGTCGTTTTCATACATCTCGTAACACTTTTGACTTTGTATTGGAACTTGTTGAGCCAAACTGAGGCGCAAGACAACAAACTGGCAACAGTCTCTGGAACCTCGGCCTAGACTTGCCGTTGCTTTGTGGTGGTATGCAACCCCATGTGATATTGATCCATCAGTGGTATTTTTGGTGTCGGTGTGGCCATTGTGTGTGTTGGTATGCCAGGTTACTGGAGCAGAGGAGGGCCCTTTGTAAATGTTTTGTCAAACTGCCAAAAGGCGCACATCTTTAGGAGACAATGGACAGATTTGCAGAATGTGGGTATTCAATGTGTTCTGGTGCCATCAATGGCCCATATTCCCATGATGCCCCCCTCAATGAGGATGCACAAATCTACTACAATCAGGAAGGATGGCGCTCCATTGTCTTCAAGCTGTTGTAGATCACAACTATTGGTAAGAATCATGGCATGAGTTACAATTATTTGCTTTTATCAATTAATGTGTTTCATATGTCATATTTCATATGCGTGGAAGGTCATGTTTGATCAATCTTGTTTAATTTCTTGAAGAGGTGACTAGGAATGCTGATGACGGTAGAGCAGTGATGTTGTCTATATGGACTTCAGTAAGGCCTTCGGTAAGATTCCGCATGGGAGGTTAGTTAGGAAGGCTAAGTCCCTGGGTATTAATTTGGAGATAGTCAAATGGAGTCAACAGTGGCTGGAAGGTGCCAGAAAGTAGTAGTAGATAACTGTTTGTCAGGATGGAGGCTGGTGACAAACGGTGTACCTCAGGGTTCGGTATTGGGACCGTTGCTGTTTCTCATATATATTAATGATCTGGAGGATGGGGGAGTAAATTGGATTAGTAAATATGCAGATGATATTAAAATAGAGGGAAATGTAGATGATGAAGAGGGTTTTCAAAGATTGCAGAGGGATTGAAAATGCTTAGAGAAGTGAGCAGAAAGATGGCAGATGGAGTTTAATGCTGATAAATGTGAGGTGTTTCATTTTGGAAAGAATAATCAAAGCAAGACATATGTGGTAAATGGGAGGGCATTGAAGAATGCAGTGGAGCAGAAAGATCTAGGAATAACTGTGCATTGTTCCCTGAAAGTGGATAGGGTGGTGAAGAAGGCCTTTAGTATGCTCACCTATATAAATCAGTGCATAGAATATAGGAGTTGGGAAGTAATGATGAAACTGTACAAGGCATTGGCGAGGTCAAATTTAGAGTACTGTGTGCAGTTCTGGTCACCGATTTAAAGGATATTAACAAGATAGAGAGAGTGCAGAGAATATTTACAAAAATGTTGCCTGTATTTCAGCATACAAGGAAAGATTGAGTAAATTAGGTCTTTATTCCTTGGTACATAGAAGGCTGAGAGGGGATTTGATAGAGGTGTTTAAGATAATGAGAGGGATAGATAAAGTTGATGTGGAAAGGCTTTGCTCATTGAGAGTAGGAGAGATGGATACAAGAGGTCATGGGTTGAGAGTTGACGGGCAAAGGTTTAGGAATAACATGAGGGGGAACTTCTTTACTCAGAGAGTGGTTACTGTGTGGAATGGGCTTCCGGGAAAGGTGGTGGAGGCAGGGTCAATTTTGTCATTTAAGAAAGAGTTGGATAAGTATATGGATGGGAGGGGGATGGAGGGATATGGACAGAGTGCTGGTAAGTGGGATTAGAGGAGGGTACTTGGATCAGTGCGGACGAGAAGGGCCAAATTGGTCTGTTTCCCTGCTGTAATTGTTATATGGTTAAACACAGACTTTGTTGTTCCACCTTCACAGATGTGTATGTGTGCTGGCCTGGCTCTAAGCATAATGCTCGAATTTTAGCCAACTCACTCCTCTACAGAAAAGCCAAAGATCAAGGTGGGTGACCCTTCCCACTGTTCATGTATCCCACTGAACAGTAACGTATGTGTGGATCAAGCCATCAATCGTGTTTTTTAGTCACATGTAACTGTATAGGATACAATGACAGTGAAATATATATATTTAAACTGGAGGAATGGCTGACTGAGTCTACTTTAAATGAAACTTATGACAAGAACAATGGTCAGGTTCTATCCTGTTATTGTAAAATACCACTAGAAAACATTAGTTTGTGCTCTCAGAGGTTCCAAAACTATTAATGGAGTGCAAATCCCCGTGCATCTAATAGAAACCCAACTTGCCCCACAGGAAATGGCTGATGAAGGGGTTCACTAACCACCACGCTCTCGATCAATGTCAACGAAGCTTTAACGACAATTTGAGCTCAGCAAGGGGGGGGGGGGGGGTGGGGTGGTAGAAAATGCTTTTGGATGACTCAAAGGTTGCTGGAGGTGCCTGGTCAAGCGACTTAATATTTTTACCACTTTTGTATCAGACGTTGTTGTTGCCTACCGTGTCTGCCTGTCCCGCATCGGACTTGTCAGCCACCAACGAGCCTGCAGCTGACGTGGACATTTTACCCCCTCCATAAATCTTTGTCCGTGAAGCCAAGCCAAAGATGAGAAATCAACAAGGAGCACTGCCTGCCAGAGTGAATCACTGAGTTACCCGATCTCCCTGAGGAGCCTGACCAAATTGCTTATCAGGGTGCACAAGCACAAGCCACCAGGCTATCCTTGAGGCAATTATGTCCCTTCTATAAGCAATTTAAGCAAGCAAATAAAAAACTTTTAGTGAATGTATATTGCACGTCAGAGAATTGTAGTGAACAGGAAACGGTAAACCACAATAAAAAGGTTTAATTCAATGGCTTACAACTATTTACAACTGTGCAAATAAACAAAACAGCAATAACTATGTGCATAAGTCATAAGGAACAATACAGTGTAAACAACTGTCACATCACTCAAGCAGCTGCAGTAAGGAAGAAGAGGAAGATGGTTGAAATGACTCATTTCTCGTCAGTGTGGTGGATGCTGTCATTCTGCTGTGGGTGCAGGAGCCTGGTACTGTCGTGCAGGAGTTTGTTGCAGTAGAGCAGGAGCATGGTGCTATGATGTAGGAGATGCCATGAGAGCAATAATTTCTCGCATAAGGGAGGTATGGTTCTGCATCTCACACTGAAAGTCTTTAAACGTGTTGCTGAAACCATTCTATTCATCTGCCCGCTCACGTCCATTGGCCTCCCATTCTGCCATCTCCACCTCCTGCATCTCTCCTCAGTTAGTCCTCATGGGCCCCCTGCACTTCCAATCGAAAACGCTCCTCTCCACGTCCTCATGGTCCATAGCCAGTAATATGTCCTTCATCCTCTTTATCACCACTTGGGCTTTGGCTGGTCTCTGCTTTTTCTACAGCAGCTGGAATCCTAGAGAACAACAGCATGTAAGCAACATTCACAAGACCACTCTTTATGTGCAAACACACTTACAAAAATTAATCATAAAAAAAATTAAGTTTTTACCTGGTCGATCGTGAGGCGCACATTCTCCGTTTTTATTGCTGGCCTCTGTGTCTATGCCACGAGGGACTGTGGCATCAGGACTGCTGCTGAAGGAGGGAGATACAGCTGGAACAGTCTCCATTTGGCAGAGTGACGTGCCCCAGTTGGAATAGCACAGATCAAAATATGTCAAGATCAAACATCCTCTACCACTCCAGCCATTATGGTTGTTCACCTGATGGTGTTTTTTTTTGTCATCTTTTCAACTTACTTGCTACCTGCGTCTTGTTCCGAGCAAAGCCACGGTCTCTACATTTTTGTGCAAGCCTTTCCGATATCAAGCTAATCTTTACTGTTCCCATAATACGTTGCCTAATTTTGCCCTCAACTCGGAGGGTAAGGAGCTTGTGGATCTCTATTCCACTTCCCCCCCTCCAATTCGCAGACATCCTATCCATTACATGCTGAAATCCTGCCTGCTGCTTTAAATTTTTCAAATTTCCCACTGATAGGTCACACACATTTCAGAACATCACAACGTCATATATCTTACCCGAGTTGGTCCCAGGATGCCCTTTTACACAGATGGCATTCCGGTGCTGCTACTACCTCTGCTTCCGGAAAAAAAGCCGGGACGAGAATGACGCTCCCCCCACCCATTCTATGTCAGTGCCTTTTACACAATAGGCATAACGTTAAAAAAAAACACAAATATCCCAGAACGAAGTGGCTGTGTGAAAGGCACCAGTGAAGATTGGTATGCACATATACTCCACAATTTCCATCAGTACCAGAGCACCACAGGACTGGTTCTTAGCCCCCTGCTCTACTCATTTTATACCTTCAACTGTGTGGCTCAGTACGACAATAACACCTTCTACAAATTTGCCAGCAATACTATTGTAGTGGGTTGTATAGAGGAAGGGGATGAGTCAGTATACAGATGGAGATTGAAAACTTGGTTGAATGGTGCATCAACAACAACTTGCACTCAATGTCACCAAAACTAAGGAGCTCATTGTTGACTTCAGGAAAGGAAAGCCAGAGGTATACAATCCAATGATCTTTGGGGGATCAGAGGTGGAGAGGATGAGCAAATTTAAGTTCTTGGCAGTCACTATCTTGGAGGATCTTTCCTGGACCCAACACACCAATGGCATCGTGAAGAAAACATGAGAGTGCCTCTACTTCCTCAGGAGTTTGTTGAGGTTTGGTCTGACACCAGAAACCCTGGCAAATTTCTACAGAAGTGAGATGGAAAGTGTGCTGACCAGATGCAACATGGTCTAGTATAGGGACACCAATACTTCTGAGTGTAAAGCCCTCTAAAGGATTGTGGGCACAGCCCAGGACTTCAAAGGCAAAATCCTCCGCACTATTGAGTACATCTACAGAGAATGCTACTGTCAGAGATCAACAGCAATCATCAAAGACCCACACCACCCAGCACATGGTCTGTTCTTGCTGTTGCCATCAGGAAAGAAGTGTTGATGCCAGAAGACTCAGACCACCAGGTTCAGGAACAGCTGCTACACCTCCACCATCAGAATTCTCAACAACAAACTCAATCAGGGTCCACCTAAGGACTCTTACTTGTGCACTTTATTGATTTTCTGGTTTATTCTCTCTGTATTGCAGTTTGTTTACATTTGTTATCTGTTTACAGTTCTTTACTTGTTTACATGTATACGCTGTGTACAGTTTTTTTTTGCACTATCAATTAGTGGCAATTCTGCCTCACCCACAGGAAAAAGAATCTCAGGGTTGTGTATGATGTCATGTATGTACTCTGTTACATGATCAAACCAGCAACTACAAAGAAGGCATATCACACAGGGGTAAAGATGAATAATTACTTTATTAACAAAAATTCACCTTCAAACTTTAATTCAAAATCCCCCCTTTTATAACAATGCCCACTGGTTACTATGCAAATTTCTATAACAATGTAAAACTAATAAATTCCCCAGCCTAAATATAACTTATGTAATTAAAGTCTAAGTTATATTTCCAACCAGCCCACAGAAAGACTTAAGATACAAAACAAACACAAAACATACAAGACTCACAAAACTTCGATCTCAAAGAAGCAAAGATCATAAACAATTTCAGTTTGTTTGGTAAACTGAAGCCAAAAGATCTTTGAGAGAGAGAGAGAGCACAAAATTCGATGTTGTCTTCTTGTGTTGCTTGCAGAGAGAGGAACAACTGGCTTGGTCTGGATCCTTCTGGCTGCCTTCGGAATGTTCATCCTTTTTGAAATCCCAACATTCTAAACTGTCCTCCAGACCATGACTTAAGCTCTTGGCCACCTTCCACTCCATAGCACCCCCAGTGGTGGTTTATCGTCCAAGTCCAGAAATATTTAGATCATTTTCTGCATATGCTCAGTCCGTCTCCCACTCTTTCAGCAGTCTACCTTCACCTTGGCTCTCTCAGGCAAACTGTCACTTTTTAACATAAAACCACACAACACATAGGCCAATACACAACACAGAACTCTGTAACACCTCCCCTGCTAAAAACTGGTCCACAAGAACGAATTTTTAACAATTAATGGAAGTATTACATAAATTAAATAAAATAAACACTCCATTTTTTTTAGAATAAGTATGTGATTAGATTCATACCTACCCAGATTAATATCTTGACAAACAATATGCTATTACATTAACCATCCCCTTTATGTGTGTAATAATTAAATCATACTCATGTAATAGTAAGCTCCAATTCAATAACCGTATATTCTTATTTTTATTTTTAGACAGAAAAACTAATGGATTATGATCAGTATATATTATTAACAGTCTTTAAGCAGTATAAATATACACATCAAAATGTTACAACTCTACAACAAGCGCTAATAACTCCTTCTCAATGGTTGAATAATTTTGCTGATGGTCGTTAAAGTTTGTCAAGAAGTACAAAATAAGATATTCTACTCCATCACCATCCTTCTTCTTTATCAGTACAGCACCAACCGCTTCGTCACTGGCATCCATGGCTAAAGAGAATGGCTATTCAAAGTAAGGGGACACAAGTACAGGCTGATGGCATAAAATGGCCTTTAACTTCAGAAACACTTCCTGGCATGCATCTGACCAGATAAATTTTTCTTTCTTTCCAAGTAGTTTCGTTAATGGGAGTGCAATTTCTGCAAAGTTTTTACAAAATCCACAACAGTAGCCAATCATACCAGAAATCTCCGAAAAGCTTTCTTATTACCGGGGATAGGGAACACAGTGATAGCCAATACTTTCATTCCAACTGGTGCTATCTGTCACTGTCCTACCACGTAACCCAGATAAATTACAGCGGCATGTCCAAACTCACTCTTGTGCAAATTCACTGTGAGGTGTGCTTCCACCAGTCTCTGGAATAACTGCTCTAATTCAAGCATGTGTTCTTCCCATGTATCCATATTAATTACTAAATCATTAATATAGGCTCCTGTGTGCTCTAAACCCTGAATTACTGCATTAATCATTCTCTGAAATGTACCAGGTGCATTTTTCATCCTGAAAGGCATAACATTATACTCATACAATCCCAATGGTGTAACAAATGCAGAAATCTCCCTGCCTTTCTCTAAAGGAACACACCAATATCCTTTTAAGAGATCAATCTTTATAAGAAACTTAGCCTTACCCACCTTATCTAAACAATCATCTTTTCTGGGAATAGGGAATGCATCAGTCTTTATCAACTTGTTTACCTTTCGATAATCTGTACAAAACCTAATTGAGCCATCTGTCTTAGGTACCAGAACACAGGGTGAACTACAATTTGAACTTGATTTTTGGATGATGTCATTTTTGAGCATATAATCTGTCTTTTGATCCAACAATCTGCTCTTTTCCTGATTACATCGGTAAGGATGCTGCTTAATAGGCTTAACATCACCGACCTGCACATCATGACAAGCCACAGTAGTTCTTCTTGGAACATCTGGGAATATATACTTTTTTTTAAATTTTTTTTTTAAAATTTTTTATTTTTCACACCATAAATCACATTAGCCATGATATACACTTTTTCTTTTTCACACATATACAGTGACTTTTTCTCCCCCCCCTCCCTCCTCCCAAGCCAACCCCCCACCCCCCCCTCATCCATTTTAGGTATACAATCTAGGTTGCATTAAACCCGTCAGACAATGTTGTCATTCAACAAAATTACACCAGAAATTCTACTGAGTCCATTCTTTTCTTTCCTTCTCCTTCCATCAACTTAGGTAATGTTTGTCCCCAGTAGGTTTTCGCTATTGTATTTAATGTAAGGCTGCCATATTTGTTCGAATATTTCAATATTATTTCTTAAACTATATGTTATTTTTTCTAATGGAATACATTTATTCATTTCTATATACCATTGTTGTATTTTCAAATCATCTTCCAATTTCCAGGTTGACATAATACATTTTTTTGCTACGGCTAGGGCTATCTTAACAAATCTTTTTTGTGCATCCTCCAAATCAATTCCAAATTCTTTGTTTTTTATGTTACTTAGGAGCTGACATTTTATCATAACATATCTCCCTGCTGGATCTATTATTTCCTCTTCTATTTTAAATGGCACATTTTTACTAATTAATATAGCCACTCCTCTTGCTTTTGAATTATACGATGCTGCTGTTACATGTCCTACCCAATCTCTCTTTAATTTCTTGTGCTCCAATTCAGTTAAGTGTGTTTCTTGGATAAATGCTATATCAATTTTTTCCTTTTTCAGTAAATTTAGTAGTTTCTTCCTTTTAATTTGGTTATGTATTCCATTAATATTTAAAGTCATATAGTTCAGTGTAGCCATTTTATACTTTGTTTATCTTCTCTTTCCGTTTTTCCATCATTACCTTTCCTCCTTTTCCATTTCTGTTTTCTTATTTTAAACTCTTTATAAGACAACATTCCTACAACATCAAACATTTTCCTTATTCTCCTATTTATATCTTCTTTATCCCATATCTCCCCTTCCCCTCCTGAGTTGTCCTTTATCCCATGTCGGACAACCACATCTCCCCTCTCCATTTGGGTTTGCGAATTCACTCGCAAGCATCAACTGATTTTGCAGTGACCGCTATTCCCCCCCACCCAGCCCCCCCCAGAAAAGATTTCGCTTTTCATATGTAACAAAGGTCACTCTTTTAATTCCCTCCTTATTCTCTCTATTCCATTACCTTCCCTTATTAATTCTTGTCTATACTATCTATATTTTCCTCTAAGTACAGATACATTCACGTATGCACATTGTATCTATTCACTCTTATACCTCTTTACCCACATACATATCAATCGTGATCATTTTTACTCTCATTACCCGTCTTCATCCCTCAGTCTATTTTTGTAATTGTTCTGCAAATTTTCGTGCTTCTTCTGGATCCGAGAATAGTCTGTTTTGTTGTCCTGGAATAAATATTTTCAATACCGCTGGATGCTTTAGTATAAATTTATACCCTTTCTTCCATAAAATCGCCTTTGCTGTATTGAACTCTTTTCTCTTCTTTAGGAGTTCAAAACTTATATCTGGATAAATGGAGATTTTTTGCCCTTTATACTCCAGTGGTTTGTTGCCCTCTCTTACTTTTTCCATTGTCTTCTCCAGTACCTTTTCTCTTGTAGTATATCTTAGGAATTTTACTAAAATAGATCTTGGTTTTTGTTGTGGTTGTGGTTTAAAGGCCAATGCTCTATGTGCCCTTTCTATTTCCATTTCTTGCTGTAGTTCTGGACATCCTAGGGTCTTAGGGATCCAATCTTTTATAAACTCCCTCATATTCTTGCCTTCTTCATCTTCCTTAAGGCCCACTATCTTTATGTTATTTCTTCTGTTATAATTTTCCAATATATCTATTTTTTGAGCTAGCAGTTCTTGTGTCTCTATAGCTTTTTTATTAGATTCCTCCAATTTCTTTTTTAAGTCTTTTACCTCCATTTCTGCTGCTACTGCCCGCTCTTCCATCTTGTCCATTTTCTTTCCCATTTCTGTTAAGGTCATATCTATTTTGTTCATTTTCTCTCCTGTGTTGTTTATTCTTCTTCTTAAATCATTAAATTCCTGTGTCTGCCATTCTTTAAATGACTCCATGTATCCTCTAACAAGAGAAAGTATATCCTTTATCTTGCCTTTCCCTTCTTCTTCTATTTCACTGTACTCTTCCTCCTCTTCTTCCTCTGGGTTGGCCATCTGTTGTTTCTTTGTTGCCCTTTTCTTCTCTTCTTTCTTGTTTCCATTGTCTTCTGTGTTCTCTTCTTGCTGCAGGTGTTCTGCAGCTGTCGTTGCCGGCTGTGGAGATCGACTCCCCAGCTGGACCCCCCGCCCGTCGGTGTGTTTTTTTTCATGCGCATCGCGCATGCGCGATTGCGCACTTTTACTCGGCTCAGCGAGCCATTTTTGTAGTTCTATTTCTACCGACCTGAGGAAGCGGGCTTCTCTCTCCACAGCGGGCCTCTTCGGACAGGTAAGGCCTTTTCCTTCTTCCTCCGTTGTCTTCTCTTCCTCTCTTCTTACCGTTGATTTTAATTTTTCTTTTTTTGTCGCCATCTTCTTTCCACCTTTATACTCACTTTTCTTTAACTTTTATTTCTGTGCCTTTGTGTTTTCCTTTGTTTTTCCCGACTTTTCTGGAGAGGGCTGGAGTTCACCGTCCGGCCACTACTCCATCACGTGACTCCTCTGGGAATATATACTTAAATATCATAAGTAATGTCTTCATTTCTTCCCTTTCTGATTTAGTCAAATGCATTAACTTAGTGTCTAAGTTTTGCAAAACTATAGAATTTTCCAGCTTGAGGCTTATCATTTTCTATGCTCCATGACCTTCCACGAAACTTACTCCTCCCTACTTTCCTCTATAACTAGCACCTTGGTTGGAATCTTAGTCTCCTCCTCAGTCATTTTCTCAAAGTAAGGTTTAGGCATGTTCACGTGACAGACCTGTGTCTCTCTTCGACGATCAGGAGTCTCAATGACATAGGTGACCTGATTAACTTTTGATTTCACCTTATATGGTCCTGAAAACTGAGCTCTCAAAGGGTTTGACTGCATTGGAAACAAAACCAATACTTTGTCGCCAGGTTTAATGTCCCTAATTTTTGCTTTTTGATCATACCGAATTTTCATTTTTCCCTGAGCAATTTTTAAATATTTCCTTGCCATCTTGCAAGCCTGACGTAATCTGTTTTTAAATTTGAAAACTTAACCCAACAGATTTGATTGTATATCATTATGTATCCACTGTTCCTTCAACAATAGTAATGGACCCCTGAATTCATGACCAAACACCAACTCAAATGGACCAAAGCCAAGAGACTCTTGAGTTGCCTCTCTAACAGCAAACAATAACAAGTGGATTCCTTCATCCCAATCCTTATTATTTTCCATGCAATAAGCCCTCATCATATTTTTCACAGTTAAATGGAACCTTTCCAAGGCCCCTTGACTTTCAGGATGATAGGCAGGCGACACAATTTGATGTGCTCCCAATTCATATACCACCTCTTGAAATATTCCAGACATAAAATTACTCCCTTGGTCCGACTGAATTTCCCTTGGTAAGCCAAACAGTGTGAAAAATTAGCCTTTACAATCATCTTTACTTTAATGCTTCTCAGGGGAATAGCCTCTGGAAACCTTGAAGCTGTGCACGAGTGTTAACAAATATTCATTTCCTGCTTTGGTTTTTGGCAATGGGCCAACACAATCCACTATCACTTTTGAGAAGGGCTCCCTGAAAGCAGGGATGAGTTGTAAAGATGCAACTGGTGGTCCTTGATTAGGCTTGCCCACCAGTTGACAAGTGCGACAGGTTCTACAAAAGTTCACAACATCCTTTCTTAATTTTGGCCAATAAAACTGTTTCCTTATCTTTTTTACTGTCTTCTTCACTCTAAGATGACCTCCTAAAGGTGTACTATGAGCCAACTTTAATATTTCATTCAAGTTTTGGAAATTACAACTTGCCTTATTACCACCCAGTTTTCACAGGCAGGTATTACTTGTGGCCTCCACTTTCTCATCAATATTCCATCTTGAACAAAGTAACCTACTGGCACAGTTTCCATTTCCTGGTAAGACAGAATCTTATCTCTTATCTCAGGAAGATCAGGATCATGCTTTTGTCTAGCTATTAATTCTTCTTTTGACAATAGCAAAGCTGGATCCTTAGGTTTGTCGTCAATGCTTGCCTCCACTATGGATCATCACAGACTTTCTCTACCTCTACCTTTTTTCTAGACATGGCTCAAGTAATGGCACACGCAGTGTAGATTTCCAAATCCTTTTCGGACTCATAAACCAATAGCTTACTTGTGAGTTTCACCACAGGTATGACTTTACCCTCTGTTAAATCATTCCCTAACAAAAGAGAAACTCCATTCACCAGCAGACTTGATCTTATCCCTATCGTAACCGGGCCATTAACTAAGTCTGATTTCATCATTATTCTATGCAAAGGTATAGGCTCTGCTTCATCACCAATGCCTTTAATTAAATTTACATCTCCAGTATCGGTCTCTTAACCAAAATTCAAAATGTTGCTTAATACAGCGATTGGACTGCTCCAGTATCCCGCAGGATTTTAACTGGTACTTGATTGGATCCTTCTTTAACCGAAATGAAACCTTCAGTCATGAATGGTTTAAAAATATCCCTACCTTTCTCACTCTGAACAAAGGCAGTTGGTACCACCCCTTTCTCTTTCTCCCTTTTCATTACAGGACAATTTGCTATTATGTGCCCTGGCTTCTTACAATAGTGGCAAATAACACTCAAAAATTTTCCTTCACCCATTTCTCTTCCTCTCTTCCTTTAACCTCACTTCCAGATTTTCTTTCTATTCTACTTGTATTATCAGCAGTATTCCTTTTAAAGGTTTTCTCTGGTGTCCACTTAGACATGGGTTAAAGCATATTCCTCTGTGAATTTAGCCAATTCTTGCCAAGTTTTTATACTTTTCTCTGCCAAGAACACTTGAATATCATCAGGAACACAATTTTTAATCTCCTCAATCAGAATGATTTGCCTCAATATATCAAAGTTATTTTCTACTTTCATTGCGGCACACCACCGATCAAAACACACAACCTTCCTATAAGCAAAATCCAGGTAAGATTGGATTGCTGCCTTTCTTTTAAATTCCTGAACTTTTGTCTATAAGCCTCTGGGACTAGTTCATAAGATCGGAGTATAGCCTGCTTTACAAATTCAGCTGCTTGTTGTACAGTGAGACATGAGTGTACACCTGTTGGGCTTTCCCTTTAAGAACACTTTGTAGCAGGAGTGACCACTGGTCTGGTGGTCATTTTAAATTTACAGCTACTTTCTCAAAATGCTGAAATACTATTTCAGCTTCCTCAAATTGTCGAACTAACCTCACTTCTCTATTGACCAGAAACCTCTCCTCCTGACCAGTACATGGGTTTTGGGCTTCTCCCTCTCCTTGGGTTAGGGTCTGCCTCAATTTAGCTAGTTCTAGCTCACGCTTCCATTCTTTCTCTCTCTCCTCCCTTGCGGCTGCTCTCTCCTCCCTTGCGGCTGCCCTATCCTCCATTTCTGCCTGCCTTACTGCTTCCCGTTTGGCTTTCCTTTCTGCCTCTCTTTTTTCCTCTAACTCTAGTTTTCTCAAAACCAACTCTACTTCCTCTGAAGTTTTCTCCTTTGGAAACTGTTCTAATGCATCTTCTTCAAATACCCCCTTTCCTACATAGTGCTTAACAATCTTACAGGCAATTTCCTTTTTTTTCAACCCAGTTCTTACTGTAAGAACTTGCCAACTATAACCATCAGTTCTGACTTTTTAGCCATTTTTAAATTAACCACTGAAGGGTTCGTGATGAACCCTTCATAATTACCCTTCATAATTACTGTTTTTTTCGGCTGATGATTTATACACTCACCGTTTATTTTTAATTTCAAGCTGGAGGTTGAGTCAAACTCAGACGACAGATAACTAAGCACAAGTCAATCGCCACTAAAGCTTCCAAATTGGTTTGATCCCGGACGATATCCCCAAATTATGTTACAAGATCAAACCAGCAACCACAAAGAAGGCATATCACACAGGGGTAAAGATGAACAATTACTTTATTAACAAAAATTCATCTTCAAACTTTAATTTTTTTAATTCCCCCCTTTTATAACAATGCCCACTGGTTACTATGCAAATTTCTATAACAATGTAAAACTAATAAATTCCCCAGCCTAATTATAACATATGTAATTAAAGTCTGTTATATTTCCAACTAGCCCACAGAAAAATTAGACACAAAACACACAAGACTCACAAAACTTTGATCTCAACCGAAGCAAAGATCATAAACAAATTTCAGTTTGTTTGGTAAACTGAAGCCAAAAGATCTTTCTTCTTGTGTTGCTTGCAGAGAGAGGAACAATGGGCTTGGTCCAGATCCTTCTGGCTGCCTTCGGAATGTTCATCCTTTTTGAAATCCCAACATTCTAAAGTGTCCGCCAGACCATGACTCATGCTCTGGGCTGCCTTCCACTCCACATCATCACCCAGTGGTGGTTTATCATTCAAGTCCAGAAATTTTTAGATCATTTTCTGCATATGCTCAGTCCGTCCCCCACTCTTTCAGCAGTCTACCTTCACCTTGACTCTCTAAGGCAAACTGTCACTTTTTAACATAAAACCCACAACACATAGGCCGATACAGAACACAGAATTCTGTAACAACTCTGACAATAGATCTGAAATCTGAATCTGAGAAATTAATTTCTAGGTTATGTTATGTATTTTCACTTATAAACCTTGCTGTTCTTCAACTTGCATGACAAAGATTAAGAGTAGGGATGATAGCTGATCATTTTGTTCCTTGATTCAGAAGTGTTCAAGTCAATTTCAACTTTAAATATAAACAAATCATTCATATTGTATATTTAAGGAATCTTATCATAGCTATCTTTTTCTGGAAAACCCATTAATCTGAAAATGAAAACCCAGCTTCCTGGACTACTTGCTACCAGTTTTGAAAAGCTCATCGACCATGTTGAATTTGCTTCTGTTTGAGGAGTCTGATGTTTTACACTGAACCTCTGCAATATTACAGACAACAAAATATCAGCTGTCATTGGTGCCAAGTCTACATTTTAGTTTGGCTAACTTGGTCCTTCTCTACTTATTCAGGTATCAAACAATTATAATCTTGTTAGTCTAAGATTTCCCAGCTACATCATGATTTTTCTTAAAGAATAAGAGATGCCATCATGGTTAGAAAATACTCAATACATTGTCTATTCTGTTGGATTCTGTGTTTAACGTTTGTTTTATGATTACTTGTTCGTTTATAAAGTACCATTGGAGAAGCCAATAATTTGGAGCCAATATTTTGTGACAGAGTGGATGTCATTTTTATGGATCCACCCATTCTGTAACTCAGTTTAACATATATTGCATGTATATTTGCTATCACAAGAAAGGATAGAGCAAATCCTATTAAGATTTTCTCAATGTAGTGGGCTTTCAGTTAGACTAGACACTGTTATGAAGTCTGGTTTCCTGTCACTGCAAACATTCCTTAATGAGGTTGATGTGTGTAAATGAACTGCAGCTGCTGAATGTTTACAAATGTTTTATAACCATTCAAGCTGATTGATTACAACAGTGCATCAAATTTCCCGGAGAAATAGAACCATGTTATTATGCAAGTAAACCAACGATGCCTTAATGGTACAACCTGTACCTACCACATAATGAAACAGCATTATTTTGAAACTGCTGCCTAAAACTCTTTTTCACTACAGTTGCTGGATTGATTTCTCACCTACACAGTGCCAATCGTTAATTAAAACAATATTTATTGCCATTGTATATCCAAACAAACTTCAACAACATTCCTCCTATAATTTGATGTCTGTCACCTCACAGGATCAGGTTTCTGTGTCATTCTTTTCACATTAAGCCAGTAACATCGGTGTGAATATAAACAAGTAAATAACAAGTAGTCATTTAAATTTGAGAGCAACTTGCACTCTAATCTGACTCAGAAGTACTACAGCTAATTTTGCAATAGCTACAGAAGTGACACATGTCCTGCAAGTGTTAGGATACTCATCTATTAAATAACGAAAACAATGAGCAGTGCCGGGTGCAAACCATAAAACACCCAAATTTAAATTTTTTTGCTGATCTTTGCCAGAGCATTTTTTCAAAAATCTCAACATGAAGATTAGAGTAATATAACTTAAAAAATATACTAACTTATTTACATAATAGTTTGTTCAATTCAATTGTCTGTAATATAAACAAAAATACATAGGATCATAAATATTAAGCAAACATTTAACAAATTTATTGTAAAACAATTACATCTGGAGAACACTTTAAAAACACTGTGGATTGTATATAGATTGTGATTATGAAGATAAAAGTAACTTAAGACATTGCCATTACAAATAATGTACAATTTTTAAAAAAGTTTATGTATTGCTATCAGAAATAGTGTAAAGGAAATATTAAGGTAGTGGCCTGTATACACCAATCTTATTCCATGATGAATACTTCTCATTTGGTATTACAGGACCATCAAAATTGGGAATGCCAGGCTGATGAATGGTATCCTGAAAATTTGGATCACTTATAAAGTTGAGTAAATTATTTAGATTTTTATGTACATATGTGATTATGATACGCTGTGAGAAATGTATTATGTGCACACTATGGTCTGCAGAAATGCTGTTTCATCTGGTTGTATACGTACTTGAATTTGATATGAGGGAAACGTGGTTACATCATTCCTTTAGGTACTCCTATGAGAACATGATAATTCGATGGCACATAAGTAAACAGACTTCGACTGCCCATGAACCCCTGCAGTAAAATGAGCCCCTAACAACCACACTGCTTCCCCCATTTTTCCTGCTGTCCCCTACATCAGTAACATTCTATCCATGTTCCTCATATCCCTCTGGATTAAGCTGCCCTAATCATATTCCTCCAAATGTTCTCAAATACTGGCCCAATTTCTCCTACATCCACACCAACAGTGAATACCATCTGTCCCTCCCCATCCCACTCCTTAAAGAGTAACTTATCCTTCATTCTATTCCACTACCTGGAGTTTCGCTCTCCTTTGGCTGCTTTTCTAATGCTTATTTCCTTGGTAGATTCTCCAGAAAAATGCAGGGTTCTGGCGCAACATTTGGGATCCAATGTCAAAATTCAGTTGGGAATAGGCAGTTGAAGAAAGGTTTGCAATTGGATCTCATTAGTTGTATCTGCACACTTATTGATAGTAGGTAAGAAATTATTGCCAATTCCATGTGGAATTCTAGCCTGTTACTGAGAAATTAGCACTGAGAATAGTAAAAGTGAGTGATCAGAAGGTACTTGAAAGTTATGCCATATGTTGTGGTGTCATCCAGTCCAATGATTGCGAAAACCTTGGCCGGAATCCAGGAAAGCTGTAACATTTAATGGAGCACAAATGTATGGTAACAATATTTTTTGTTAGACGAATATCAATCAACTTACTCAGCTCTGCGCAACTGCACAAGCTGGATGGTTTTCATTGCTGAATTTCAGGAAATAGAAATGAGTGAGGGAAGGATATTGTTATTTCTGATGGTTTTCTAGGCAGCCAGGCAAATGATCAAAGAAAACATTTTGTGAGTTTGTATCTGCTTGTTTGGTTGAAACACTCTTCACCAAAGAAGACACTGCACCTTCTCAGCCAGATTTACTCTGAGCATGTCATATGGACTAGCTTGGCTCCCCTAAATTTGGAATTCATTATAACCACTCTTCTCTGTACTGTGCAATTATGGAAAACACAACTGATTTTGTAAAAAAAAATAAATTCCATTGTCCAGAGTGTCTTTTGTCAACGTCCAATAGGTGGAGATGCTTAATTATTTTATATTGCATGGAATGAAATCCAGCTAATCACAGATAGAGGGAGGAGCAGCAAAGAATCCTGGAGCTTGAGGGACAGGCAGAGGCAAAATAACAAGAAGCAACAACACAAGCTACAGGGGGAAGGCTGAGGGTATCAGGGTCATTTCTTCATTTGGTATCCACATTCTCAGATGCCAACTGATGAGAAGAAACAGGCAGAGTCCACCAGCATATAATTCACTCATTCCTGGTGAGGTATTTATTTTAACCCTGTGAAATCACAAACCCCAAACAAACAAAAGTGATCCCTGAATTCTCCAATGTTCACCAATTAGATCAGACATTAATAATGAGGCATGTAATCATTACGCATGATGCTTTACTATACCACTTACATCGATTACAATGCATCAATTAATAAATCAATAATTCAATTGTTGATTCAGGGATAAATGTTGATTATATACTTTGCCTGCTGAGGAACCTGCTAAGTTTCTCCAGCACTTTTGCTGAAATGGCTTGGTTTGACTCTGCACAGATCCATAGTTCACCCTGATATTTTATGTTGGGACATGAACTATATTTGAGTAATTCTCAATTAAGAATTGATATCTATACCTGAAGGAAACAAATGCAGCCACACCCACCTATGTTCTCTGTATTTTGGACTGGCCTCCCACACTCAGAGGACAATCTCTGGTATTGTTTCAATGATGAGATTGTCCAGTCTTTCACTAAATCTGGTCATTTTCTCCTTACCCACTGTAGACTCTCTCTCCAAGGCAGAGGCCCTCTATGTTCCAGCTCTCTGGTTGCCATGTGAAAAGCAATCTCAAGTGCCTCAGTGCATGTTTGTGAGCACAAACCAGCCCAACACAGTTTTAAATGACTTCTGGTATAACCTGATGATTGTTTTTTTTTGTGGAGAAATGCACGAATGATTCATGACTCCAAAAAATAGTGATAAACAACTTGTTGGTGCTTATGTGTTATCAGAACCCAGTAGATCAATATTATGAAAATGGTACGGTACAAGGTAGCTGACAGTAATCTCAGGTAATAACGTGATGGTTTTCACATATTTTACCATTTATTGTCCATTTCATTGCCTAGTGTGCCTAATGGCATCACCTCCTTTCTGGATCATTTTTACTAGTCTTCTAATCCTATTCTCGTCTTTGTATGTCTACATCCAATACAAATTGAGAGCCTTCATATCTATCTTTTATTAAAATCAATATTTCATGCCCTTTGTCACCTTCAACATCTGTGTTATTCTCTTCAGATGAACACAACGTTTACATACCTTGACATAAGTCCACATTCAAGTTATATTGATTTTGTTTTACTATTACTTTTCCTTCAACATTCATAAACAATTCTTGGACTTTTCCTTTGCAATACTTTTCTTTGCATCTCACTTCCCCTCGAGGTTTTCTGCAGTTTGTGCACTCATTCCTGTCAGAAGCTTTATTGGATCTTCCTCTGTATCAAGGGGGCTCTGGATCTGCAGGTCCCACTCCTTGTCAGTGGGATCATCCTTAGTCTGAACCACCAGAATCTCCTCTTTGAATAATTCCATTGCAATGATGCTGATTCTCCTTCAAAATGTTGCTTCCAACCTATTTCTGCCTAAAACCCATTTCAGCCTCTTCAATAGTTCTTCTCCTAATAAGAATTTTTTCTCTTCACTATCATTTCCTTTTTCCGTAAATCTAACCGAATTATGATCACAGTCTTTGAAATACATTCCAACTTACTCCTTCCAAATTTATGGCATACAATAACACCTTTTAAGGATTGGATTCAAAGGATCTATTTTAACTTCAATATTTTGCTTCCCTCTGAAAAGAAGATAAATTATTTGTAATTTTACGTGCTTACCCACATGCATGTAAGAGAAACAAAAGAGGGTAGCCAGTGAAAAATAATGATCCGCTGACTCATTAATCAAAGATGAGCAGGTTTGGGAGCCCTGGATCAAGTTAAAAGCTCTTGATTATTTTCTACCCGACAGAAGAAGGTATGCTGAAGTAACTATAGGCCAGTTAATAGTTGAAAAAAATTCTTGAAGCTATCAATTAAGGAAGAAATAGCAAGATATCTAGGTAGAAATTGTCCCATCAGGGCAGAGGCAACATTAATTTTGGAAGGGCAGGTCATGTTTGACAAATTCAGTGGAATATACAATGATTGGTCATAGTAGAAGTGTTCCTGGACTTCCAGAAGGTGTTCAATAAAGTGTTGTGTAAAAGACATCCAAGGATTGGTTAATCAACAGAAGGCAGACAGTTGGGGAAAATGGGTGTTTCTCAGGATGGCAAACAGTGGTGAGCAGAGTGGTGCAGTAGTTCATGAAAAACATTATCAATTTGGAAGAGATGAGTGAGTGTAGAAAATTTAAGTTTGCCAATGACACCAAATTGAGTGGAAAAACCAAATTGTGCAGAAGATGTAGTCTGCACAGAGATATAGAAAGGTAATGTAAGTGGGCAGGGATCTGACTGATGGAATACAATGTTGGTAAATGTGAGGCTATCCACTTTGGAGGGAAAAAAATAGAAGATCAGAACATTATTGAAATAGTTTTTTTTAATGTTTTTTGTTTCCATACGTGATATGTGAAAGCATTGCCATATGCAAAATACAGTAGAAAATATTAGTATCAAATCCATTATACATGATGGTATTAAAACCCCAACCCCCCTCCACTAGACAAAACCCCAAGAAAGAAAGGAAATGAAAATAAGAAAAAGCATAGAAAAAAGAGATAAAGAAAAATAAGAAAACAAGAATAGAAAGCTGGTTGCCGAAGGCACCCTTCACCACACGGTTCTAATCATTTGTATCTTTTAAGACTTCCAAGGAGGTTCGAAGCTTAGGGAAAACATCTATAAATGAATTTCTTCAATTTATAAATACAGGTATTTTAAATGGCGAAAGATTGCAGCTTGCCGTTGTGTGGAGGGACCTGGGAGTGCTTCGAAAGAATTGCAAAAGAATCGCAGGTGGAACAGGTAATCAAGAAGGTAGATGGAATTTTGGGCTTCCTTGCTAGAGGAATTGAATTTAAGAGAAGGGAGGTTCTGTGCCACTGTACAGGGAACTGGTGAGACCACTTGTAGGATACTGTATGTAGTTCTTTTCTCCTTTTGTGAGAAAGGACGTACTGATAACATAAAGGAGAACAAACTTGATGAAGTCCAAGCCAGACTTCAAAAGTCTGAGTGACATCAGGGAGTGCTGTCTGACATGCTTTACAGAAACATGGTTAAACATGGATATTACGGACACAGCGCTATAGACTAAGCGTTACACCCTCCATTGTACTGACGCGACAGTGGCATCTGGAAAAAGCAGGAGAGGCGGCATTAGTGTCATCAACAATTCATCATGGTGCACAGATGTTACATTCATGTCCCAGTCCTGCTCCCCCGACTTGGAACATCTGGTGATCAAGTGCTGCCCATTCTACGTGCCAAGGAAGTTCATCGCCATCATCTTTGTCACAGTGTACATTCCATCCCAGTTTAACGTCAGGCTGACACTGGAGGGACTGAGCACTGTGATAACAGCCACAAGACCACATCCTGATGCCTTCCCGATTATTGTAAGAGGACTTCAATCAGGCCAACCTGAAGAAGACTGACAAACTACCACTAACATGACACATGTGAGACCACTATGACACCACCCTAAAGAATACCTACCAAGCTATTCCACATCTACACTTTGGCAGGCCTGATCATCTGGCTGTACTTCTACTCCCAGCATATGAAGATGGTGAAAATATGGTTGAGGAAGTGGAGGAGCATCTGCAGGAGTGCTTTGAATCAGTGGACTAGAGCCTATTCAAGTACTCATCCATAGACTTGAATGAATATACAACAGGTGTCAACAACTTTATCAAGACCTGCATGGATGAGTGTGTGCCCACGCGCACGTACCAAAGGTTTGGTAGGCATTCTTTAGGGTGGTGTCGCAGGAGGGTTAGTGGTAGTTTGTCAGTCTTCTTCAGGTTGGATGAATCGGAGGATTCACAACCTGCTGAGGGCAAGATGAAGGGTGTTTAAGGCCAGGGATCTAGATCTCTACAAAAAGTCAGGTACAACCTGTGGAAGGCCATCTTTGAAGTGGCAGATACATGCCAGCTATGGCAGGGAGTGCATGCCATTACAGTCTACAAAATGAGGGCGAACACCATAGATGGCTGTGGTTCTTCATTACCCAATGAGCTAAACACCTTCTATGCTCACTTTGAGAAGGAGAACCAAACAATGCCTAATAGAATCCCTGCAAAGGCTGAGGATCCTGTAATATCTGTCTCTGAGGATGATGTTAGAACATCAATCAAGAGGACCCTAACGACATACCAGGAAGGGTACTGAAAATCTGCGCCAACCAACTAGCTGGAGCATTCATGGACATTTTCAACCTCTCATTGCTGCAGTCAGATGTTCCCAACTGCTTCAAAAGGGCATCAATCATCCTGTGCCCAGGAAGAGCGGAGTGAGCTGCCTAAATGACCATCACCCAGTAGTATTAACTTCTACTGTGATGAAAAGCTTGGATAGGTTGATCATGACCAGAATTAACACATACCTAAGTGCAATGGGCCTATTGTCACAATTGCTCCACAGCAGATCCAATATCGCTTGCTCTCCACTCAGCTCTGGATCACCTCAAAAACAGCAATTCATACATACGGCTGCTCTACACCTCAGGCTTCAATACTATTATTCCCTCAGTGTTGATCAAGAAGCTACAAACTCTGGGCTTCTGCACCCCACCCCCCACCCCAGCAACTGGATCCTTGACTTCCTTATCGGAAGATGACAGTCATTAAGAATTCAAAACAATGTCTCCTCCTCATACATTATCAACGCAAGTGCACCCAAGGGTGCATGCTTAGCCCATTGCTCTACTCATTATACACCCATGACTGTGTGGCCAGGCACAATTCCAATGCTATCTACAAATTTGCTGATGACACCACTGTTGTTTTCAGAATCACAAACGGCAATGAGGAAGCGAAGAGGAAGGTGATAGATTAGCCTGTTGAGAGGTGTTATGCCAGCAATCTTGCACTCAACGTTAACAAAACCAAGGAGTTGATTGTGGACTTCAGGAGGAAGTCAGGATAACACGATCTAGTCCTTATTAAGGGCTCAGTAGTGGAGGGGGATAAGGACTTTTAATTCCTTGGTGTCAATATCTCCGAGGATCAGTCCTGGAGTCTCCATGTTGATGCAATCATGAAAAAGATAAGGTGTTTGAGGAATTTGGTATGTTACTGAAGACTCGAAAACTTCTTCAAGCTGTACCGTAGAGAGAATTCTGTCTGGTTGCATCAACTTCAGGACAAGAAAACCACTCCACAGGGTTTGTTAACTCGGCTGGCAACATCACAGGCACCAGACTTCACTCTATTGAGGACATCTACATGAGATGGTATTTTAAAAGAGCAATCTCTTATCCTCAAAGACCCCCCCCCCCCCCCCACCACCCAGACCATGAACATAATTGTGAATATTATCTATTTTTTGGATTAATTGTCTTGTAATTCAAAAGTACAGGAGCCTAAGAATAAGCACTCAGTGGCACAAGGACAGCTTCTTTCTCCTCTGCCATCAGATTCCCGAATAATCAATGAACCAAAGACTTTAAGAAATATTGCTGTAAGGTGGCTTATATGAATTTTTCCATAATGATGCTGCCACACATCACCGAATTTCTTGACTTGTTCTCACAATACATTCTGATTCTGATACTGACTTTGGAGGCGGTGCAGAGGATGTTCACTTGGTTGATTCCAGAGATGGGGCAAGATTGATTCGCCTGGGACAAAATTCGCTGGAATTCTAAAGTATGAAATGGAATCTTATAGAAATATCAAATTATGAAAGGGATAAAGGTGCAAAAGTCCCATTGGTTGGTGAGTCTAGATCCTGGGGAACATAGCTTTAGGCTTCGGGGAAGTGAATTTAAAACCAAGAGGAGGAGGAGGAATTATTTTTTCCCCAGAGAGTAGTGAATCTGTGGAATTCTCTGCCCAGGGTATCAGTAGAGGCTATCTCACAAAATATATTTAACACACAGTTTGACAGATTTTTGCATAGCAGGGGAATTAAGGGCAATAGGGAAAAGGCAAGTAAATGGAGCTAAGTCCACAGCCAGATCAACAATGATCTTACTGAATGGTGAGCCAACTGGCCTACTTCTGTCCCTATTTATTATGTCGGCTCACAAATGTCTTGTTACTGTCATTATGCTCTTGACCTTAAAGCAGCTGCATCACTCATCTTGCACCTCAGCTGCTGCACTGGGCCAAGTCATGCTGATGGCTGGCTGTTCTGGGAATAGTATGTTATCAGATACTAACCATTCAACATGCCCTGGACTTCAGCAAGTCAAAGCAATGGCTTGGTAGAGAAAGGTTCATTCAGCCTTAAACTTAATGGGAAACACAAAAGCAGACGGTGTAATAACATTCAAGGGTGGCATATAAAGGCAATCCAGATCATTTGAACAGAGTCCATTCTATAGAAAAATCAAATTGCAGGTAAGTGCTTTACTGAATTTTAATACTTTCACTAATATTTTGGAAATGTGATTTCAATTTGATCGCTTTTAAAAATTACAGTAGTTAAGCCTCTCTGATTTTGCAGTATCTCCATCTAAGAGGCATTTAAAACAGGGCCTTTGACAATGGAGAGCTGTCAAAAGTGGCCAGGGTGTTCTGGGGTCAAGGCCTCAGAATATGACAGATGAGTGCAAGTAGTCACGATGGACTCACAGCACCTTGCAGCATTTTCCTCAAGTGCCAGATCTCAAGGTGTTCACTCATTCCCTTTGTAAAAGACCATCTGAGTGGCAATTGGGGTGATTAGGCTGTGGCAGAGACCCTCTCCTGGACCATCCACCTTATTTGTTTAATTATGCTTTCTATATTTAAATCAGAATATAGTGATCTGCCCTCGAGATATTTTTTACAAAGCAATTAATAAAACTATAGACGTCATTGCAGGCCATGTAGTATTGCTGTAATTGACTACTTTAATAGCATTCTATTTTAAAGCCAGAACCTCAGTCAAACCCAATGAAATGTATGAAAAAGCCATGTAATAAAAGGAAACACGCTCACTTTTGGTACTTTTAGGTTGACAAAAGAACAGAGTTCAGTTAGGAACAAATGGAGGGGGGGTTGGTGGGGGGAGTGGGGGGTGGGGGGAGGGACGAACTACAATTTATATCATCACAGTGTACAATTAATGAAATTTCAGCTATGCTCCTGCTTTTTCTCTCTTCCTGATTTGACAGTTGGCTAATCAGGCAGAAAGAAGAAAACTGCTGCAAACCACAAATGAAAGGTTTTCCTTTTTTTCTAAGCTTGAATGATTCTAATAGATTTGAAAATTCATGTCTATTAACCCTGCCAGAGCCGAGAATATGGAGAATGAATCTTTTTTACACCACACATATCAAAATAGCTTACAATACAGGCGGCTACATTTCATGGCTGAAAACCTCAAGTATGAAATAATAAAAGCTAGAGATTTTAAGTAATTCATCTGCAGTTTTCAATTACAGAGTCATGGTAGCAACCATCCTTCTTGCCAAATGCTTTGGCAGCTTATAAGGCAAACTCTCGGAAATACTTTATTCTTCCAACTCAAACTGACAGCAACTTCAGACATACAATTGCAAAATGCTCAATTCAGCCTTTCAGAAATCTTCTGCAAATTGACCTGAAGTTCTCATACAGCTGACATTTGAGGGCATGAATGATACTAGAAAGAGGTCTATGTATCACCCTGCCTTAAAAACCACTTAATATTTATGATTCCAATTTATGGTGTGATAGAATGTGGGAGAAAGACAGAGATAGAAAAATAAAGAAAGGGAGGTTTTGAAAAGGAGGGTGGGAAGAGGAAGGGAGATGTCTAGAATCTACACCACGTTATACTTTGTTTTCTGGTCTTACACAGCTGAAAAATTAATTGAATGCCTTATAATTCATGTTTGTGACCATCTCCAGTTGGAATCACAGCAATCATGAAATTGCTCAGCTCACTCAGAGCTCACAGTCAATTGGGCAACTTCAACCATATTTTCTGGGTGGTGGGCAATGGCATAGTCAAGAGAACTTAGTCAGAATCCTGAATAGAGAGATCAGTAGGTGGGCAAAATACTTCCCAATTCTTGGGTTCTCCTTCCTCATGGAACCAGCTGCTGACCTTACCCCTCACCAAAAGCTCTGAGTTCCCCTTGCTGCCCAGGTAAATTGCAATTCTCCTCCCCGTTCCCCTCCCCCTACTTTCACTGCTTATTTCTTCATCTCTTCTCCCCCCCACTTCTTGACTTCAATAACAGTCCACAACATCCAACCTCCTCCTCCCTACATCTTCATCATTGGACTTTGATGAATCTACTTTATCCCTTCGTGGGAAGAAACTACCCTTGTCTTCTTTCTTCTTTCTTTGGCTTGGCTTCGCGGACGAAGATTTATGGAGGGATATGTCCACGTCTGCTGCAGGCTCGTTGGTGACTGACAAGTCCAATGTGGGACATGCAGGCACGGTTGCAGCGGTTGCAAGGGGAAATTGGTTGGTTGGAGTTGGGTGTTGGGTTTTTCCTCCTTTGTCTTTTGTCAGTGAGGTGGGCTCTGCGATCTTCTTCAAAGGTGGTTGCTGCCCGCCCAACTGTGAGGTGCCAAGATGCACAGTTAGAGGCGAGATCAGCCCACTGGCGGTGGTCAATGTGGCAGGCACCAAGAGATTTCTTTAAGCAGTCCTTGTACCTCTTCTTTGGTGCACCTCTGTCTCAGTGGCCAGTGGAGAGCTCGCCATAGAACACGATCTTGGGAAGGTGATGGTCCTCCATTCTGGAGACGTGACCCACCCAGCGCAGTTGGGTCTTCAGCAGTGTGGATTCGATGCTTGCGGACTCTGCCAGCTTGAGTACTTCGATATTGGTGATGAAGTCACTCCAATGAATGTTGAGGATGGAGCAGAGACAGCGCTGATGGAAGCGTTCTAGGAGCCGAGGGTGATGCCGGTAACGGACCCATGATTCAGAGGCAAACAGGAGCGTGGGTATGACAACGGCTCTGTACATGCAGTGTAGTCTTCCAAAGGCGCTATTTGCCTTGGCGAGTCTGTTGTCTATCTCGTTGTCGATCCTTGCATCCGATGAAATGGTGCAGCCGAGGTAGGTAAACTGGTTGACCGTTTTGAGTTCTGTGTGCCCGATGGAGATGTGGGGGGGCTGGTAGTCATGGTGGGGAGCTGGCTGATGGAGGACCTCAGTTTTCTTCAGGCTGACTTCCAGGCCAAACATTTTGGTGAGGCCAAAGACCATGTCAGTAGTTCCTCTGTTTGCGCGAAAGCCACACTGTGATTCTGGGAGGACATTTTCGGCAACACTAGGTATTAGTCTATTAAGGACAGTCTGATTCTCGCCTTTGTTTTTGTACAGGGTGGTGATGATGGCATCACGAAGGACCTGAGGCAGCTTTCCTTGGTCCCAGCAGAGCATGAAAAACTCATGCAGTTTGGTATGCAGAGTTTTGCCGCCAGCCTTCCAGACTTCTGGGGGGATTCCATTCATACCTGCTGCTTTGCCACTTTTCAGTTGTTTAATTGCCTTATATGTCTCTTCCCGGGTAAGGACCTCATCCAGCTCAAGGGCTGTTGAGGGAGATGGAACAGGGTGGATTCTTGGACTGAGCGGTTGGCACTGAAAAGAGATTGGAAGTGTTCTGACCATTGATTGAGGATGGAGATCTTGTCGCTGAGGAGGACTTCGCCGTCTGAGCTGCGCAGAGGGCTTTGGACTTGGGGTGAGGGGCTGTACACAGCCCTTAGTGTCTCATAAAAACCCCTGAAGTCGCCAATGTCGGCGCTAAGCTGGGTTCGTTTGGTGAGGTTAGTCCACCACTCATTTTGGATCTCCCGGAGTTTGCGCTGAAGATGGCTGCATGCGAGACGGAAGGCTCGTTTTTTCTCTGGCCAGGAAGGCTTTGCAAGGTGAGCCTGGTGGGCAGCTCGCTTCTTTGCCAGCAGCTCCTGGATTTCCTGGTTGTTTTCGTCAAACCAGTCCTTGTTTTTCCTGGAGGAGAAGCCCAGTACCTCTTCATTGGATTGCAGTATGGCCATTTTCAACTGATCCCAGAGGGTTTCAGGAGATGTGTCCGTGAGGCATTTTGCATCCTCGAGCTTTGCTTGGAGGTTTGCCTGGAAGTTTCCTCTCACTTCGTCTGACTGCAAGTTTCCAACATTGAACCTCTTTCTGGGGGCTCCACTGCTCTTGAACTTTGGCTTGAAGTGAAGGTTGATCTTGCAGCGAACAAGCTGGTGGTCAGTGTGGCATTCCGTGCTGGGCATGACCCTGGTGTGGAGCACATCTCGTTTCTCTCTTCCTCGCACCAGAACGTAGTCCAGGAGGTGCCAGTGTTTGGATCGGGGATGCATCCAGGTAGTCTTCAGGCTGTCTCTCTGCTGGAAAAGGGTGTTAGTAATGACAAGCTGCTGTTCTGCGCAGAGCTCCAACAGGAGGCGCCCATTGTCATTGCACTTGCTGACACCATGCTTGCCAAGGATACCTGGCCAGGTATACCTGGCCGACGCAAGCGTTGAAGTCGCCAAGGATGACAACCTTGTCGGCTGTAGGGGTGTGTTGGATGAGGTTGCGCAGATCAGTGTAGAACTTGTCCTTTTCTGCTGGTTCCACCTGAAGGGGTGGAGCATAGACACTGATGAGAGTGATGGGTCGCTTGTTTTGAAGGGGGAGTCGGTGGGTTTTCGAGTTTGGAGGCAATGGAGTTCTTGACCATGAATCCAACACCAGATAGGCGTCGTTCAGCCTGGTTTGCCAGACCAGTAGAGTGTGTAGCCCGCGCCGTGTTCCTGGAGCCTGCCTACATCTGCAAGGCAGACTTCGCTGAGAGCGGCTATGTCGATGTCGAGTCTGAGGAGTTCATGTGCGATGAGGGCAGACCGACGTTCAGGTCGGTGGCTGTCAGCCTTGTCTAGCATGGTTCTGATGATCCAGCATGCTAGCTTGAGTTTGTGTGCATCTTTTGAGGGGGAGGACATGGACATGTCCTCGGGCCTGCGCAAAGGAGCTTTTAGGTGGAGTGCAGTGTGCGCAGTACTGGCCCCACCCTTTACACCCATGGTTCGTGTACCGTGGCCAAGCAAGCTGGGACGTGGCAGCGAGGTCCTTGGGTCGTAGGTTTTACATCGGAATTACCTTCTCCTATGCAGGTTGCTTAACCGGGCTGAAGAGGCCTGCCTCCCCTTTTAGGTCGAACCATATCTACCCTGTGATGCACTATCAATAACTCCAAAGACTAGAAGTTACCTGACTGATAGGCTTTTATTACCATAAACAGAAGGCACGTCTCATGTTGCTGAACTGAGACCCGAGCTTGTTTGGGGGGAGGGGAATCAAGGGGGAAGAGCTATAGGTACAATCAGCAAAGAGCGGGTCAACCATACACATACAAACAGTATTAACACCACACCTGGTTTCCAAACCTTCTTTTACAGAAATCAATTGTTTTATTCAATTTTTGCCTTCCAAATTGAATTTCAGTTTCCTGGGCTACATCACCTCATAGAAGTCAGTCTGCTCCAGTTAAAAGATTCTGCTCTGGGTTATTCGGAAAGTCAAACAGCTCTGGTTGTGAAGGAAATATATTTAAAATGCAACTGAGAAAAGAATATACGAGTAGGGAAAGGAGTAAGAGAAACCCTCACTCCTTCAAGCTTCAATACAATCATGGCTGGGTTGATCTGATCTTGACATCACCTCCATTTTCCTCCATTCTACATAACCTTTGAGCATCCCAGAGTCTGAGAATTTATCTCACCCAGCCTTAAATGTATTCAGTTTTGACTGCTCGCTGGCGAATGAAATTTCAGCTTTGAGGAGAGAGAGGAACAAAGAATATATAATGTCAGGTCACAAAACAGTTATGATTCATCTGAACTATTCAACTATGGACAAGGTGTGCTAGCTGAATCAGAATGAGGAAGATTAAATGTTCAGCAAAGGTGGAATAACAAAAGCAACAGATTTATTCTGAAAGAATTTTGTTTGTCAAACAACAACAAAAATCTGTTCATATTCTTAATCATAGCATGTCGCAATAACACCTTTGTGCATGATAGTGTTTTGAATTTTATTTGGCCAATTCATCCATGTTCTAATGGCTAGAAATAAAACAGATTTCAAAATGTACACTCTGCAGCCATTAAAACAAAATGCTGGAAGAAAACAAACATGCAAAATAGGCATATTCCTTTAATTGGTGCTCCAATGCATGAAAGTATACTGAAATCAGATTCATCATTCAGCAGGGAACATCATCAAATGATTATTTGGTGAAATGCTTTTTTAAACCATGACATGATTACTCAGTAGGACTAAAGTAAAATACAACTAAGATAATTCCAAAATAATGGATGTGCATTGCTTCAATACGTATCTTTACCCAGCATATTTTACAAGGGATGCGTCCAGGATGGAAATAGCAAAGAACCAAGACCAATGTAGAATTCTAAGCACATCCTTCTATCCAAGGAGTAGATCCAAGCTAAGTTCCTAACAACGCTAACTGCTTTTTATAATTGGAAGTATGAAATGATAGATTGAAAGAAAAATAATTCCAGCTGTTGGGTATTGAAATATGGAGTCCTGAAAACTGATGTTCAAATTACAAGCACCTAACCAGAAATTTGGATCAAGAAATGGGAATGCACTGGCTGTAATGAACAGTCTTTGTCAAAATTTAAACCTGTTAAGGCTATTTTTAAAACCATCTCAAGTGTTAGACTTTGGCTGATCACTCAAAATTTAATAGCTGATAGAATGAATAAAACCAAAAGATATTGGAGCAGAAGTAGGCCATCAGGCCCTTCAAGTCTGCTCTGACATCCCATTATAAACTGATCCATTCTCCTACTCACTTCCACTTCTCTGCCTTCTCCTAATAACCTTTGATACTCTGACTATTCAGATACCCATCAATCTCTGGCTTAAATACAACCAATGACCTGGCCTCCATAGCCGCCCATTGCAACAAATTCCAGGGGTACATTGCTCTCTAGTTAAAGAAATTCCTCTGCATCTCTGTTTTAAATGGGAGCCATTCAATCCTGAATTTGTGTCCTCTTGTCCTTGACTACTCGACCATGGGAAACAACTTTGCTCTATCTGCTATGACCAGGCCTTTTACATTCAAAATGCTTCAATGAGTCCTCCCCGCCCACCCCCGCCACATTCTTCTGAACTCCAAGAATGTCATGGATCTGATGCCTCCATGAGGCATCAAACGTCCCTTATATGCTAATCCCTTAATTCCAAAATCATTCTAGTAAATCTTCACTGAAGCCTCTCCAATGCCAGCACATCCTTCCTTAAAGAAGGGGCCCAAAATTGTACCCTGTTCTCTAAGTGAGGCCTCACTAAAGCCTTATAAAGCCTCAACAACACATCCCTGCTCTTTTTTTTCCTATTCCTTTAGATGTGAACGCCAACATTTCATTTGCCTTCTTCACCACTTACTCAACCTGGAGGTCAACCTTCAGGATATTCTACATGAGGACTCAAAAGTCACTTTGCACCTCCGAATTTTGAAATTTCACCCCATGCAAATAATAGTCTGCCTTTTTATTCCTTCTTCCAAAACGCATGACCAACACTGTATTTCATTTACCACTTCTCTGCCCATTCTCCTAATCTACCTCTCTGCAGGCTCTCTGATTTCTCCTCACTCCCTGCCCCACTACTCGTCTTTGTATCATCTGCAAACTTAACCACAAAGCCATTTATTCCTATTCAGCATAAAAAGTGGTCCAATACTGATCTACCCCTGTGGTATACCATTAATAACCAGAAGCCGATAGGATCCCCTTATTCCCATTCTCTGTTTCCTGCAAATCAGCTCTACCCATGCTAGTATCTTTCCTGTAATTCCATAGGCTCTCATTTTAGGAAGTTGCTTCAAATGCAGCACCTTGTCAAAGGCCTTTTGAAAGTCCAAATGCACAACATCCACTGCACGTCCCATTTGTGGTCTCCTTACAAAGTCATAGTAGGTTTGTCAGGTAAGATATCCCCTTCAGGAAACCATGTTCACTTTGGCCTATCTTGTCATTCACCTCCAGGTACTTTAAATTTAAATATATAGCACGGCAACAGGCCATTTTGGCTTACTAGCCTGTGCTACCTAATTACACCTGATTAACTTACAACCCCAGTACATTTCGAATGGTGGGAGGAAACCAGAGTTCCCTGGAAAAGCCATACAGACAGTGGGAGAATGTACCAACTCCTTATAGACAGCATGGGATTCAATTCCCGTTCCTGATTTCTAGCGCTGTAATGACATTCTGCTAACCACTATACCAACTGTGATTGTAGAGAAGCAGTGACCCATTATTACTGATTGCTGTCTGTAAGACAGGAATGCAAGGATCCAATTTCAGAGCAGGGCACTGAGTTTGCCAGGGACTAAGGTATTCAAGGAGGAGCAGTATGTAGTCTATGTATAGTATTCTAACATAGTTCTCCAGGAAGAGCCACGGAGATGGTGTATGTCATGGATCTGATTGGGCAGTAGGCAAGTTGAAGTGGGTGGGAATTGATTAGGAGGCTAAAGTTCATGTGAGCCGTGATCAGCTCAAAAGCACTTCACGAGCGTGGATGATAAAGCCACTGGTCTGTAATTATTTATGCCTGCTATGCTTTTCCTTAGTACTCATATGATGGTGTTCTTCTTGAAGTCAGGACTGTATCCTGCTCTAGAGAGAGATTAAAGATGCCTGTGAATACATCCATCAGTTGATCTGCATATGGTTTCATGACATATCCTGAGAATCTGCCAAGTGTTTTCTGAAGGATCACTGCTGGAACTTCTGCAGCAATGACCATGGTGTAACAGTGCTTGATGTGGATGTCACAATCCTGCTGACTCCCTGTCAAAGTAAGCATATAACACATTTAACTCATTGGGAGTGTTGCAGTGTTTCAAACTGTGCTGGTCACCTTGGCTTTGGGGTCTGTAATTACACGCATGTCCTGCCATTGTCACCATGGGTGTCCGGGAATTGAACCCGGTGCAGTATCATCTTCTGACTTCTCTGATTGCCTTATGGAGATCATACTTGGATTTCTTGTAGAGCCAGGACTCCTGACTGGAACGTCTCTAACCTGGCCTCTAGTTGTGAGTGAACTTCTCGACAAATATGTGGTTTCCACTTGGGAAATACCTTTATCCTCTTTCTGCTCACGTAGTCTTCAACACACTTGCTGATAAAGGCAGACACAGGAGCGGTGTATTCATCAAGGCTGTTCACTGAATCCTTGAATAGGTCCAGTCTATTGAATCAAAGCAGTCGTATCAGGTTTCATGTGCATCCTCAGACGATTGTTGAATGACTCACCACCAGGCACTACCTCTTCAGCTTTTGCTTGTATGCAGGTAGCATCAACACAGACTGATAACATGACCTGACAAAGTGTTGGGGCAGGGTAGAACGGTAGGCATCCTTTATAGATAAGTAACAGTGATCCATGTTGATGGGACCTCTGGTGGGGCAGAAGATAGGTTGGAGGAATTTAGGTTGGATGCTCTTGGTTAAAGTCTTCAACAATCATGAATGTGGCTTTGAATTCAGGACAGGTAACTACTGTATTTTAATCGATGACATACACTACACTCTATGTGTATCAGTGGTGGAGGTAGTGAATGTTTTGGATGTGCATGGCATAGCAATCAAACTGGAACTGTTTCCTGCATGTGTTAAACTTCTTTATGTAAGTGGAGCAGCAATAATTCAGGCAAGTGAAAAGAATCCAGGGGTCCTGACTTGTGTATTATAGATGGTGGGAAGGCTTTGGATTGCCACTCACGGTCAGACACCAAGTCTCCAACATGCGCTTGCAGCCATGGTATCTCTGTGGTTAGTCTGCTTAAGTTCTTGGTCAATAGTGTCACCTTTCTCCCTGAGACTGTTGATGGCTGAAAGTGCCACTGAGATTAAATGCAGGTGATGCTGCTCTTTAATGGTGCTGGATTTTGCCTGGTATTTTTTGAAGAACACTTGTTATTTGCCACTTCTGTGTCTAAACCTGAAAGCCTGCAGGGTTATCTGAGGGGATGCTAATAGAAGTGAATATTTCACAATTTCTGATTTTGTTACTAAAGGGAGTGAGATGAGGTTGAAGATGGCTGGCCCCAGGACACCTTCCCTAGGATTTTCTGCCGTCATTTTCTGGGTTGGGATGACTGATGCTCATCTAACACAACCATCTTCCTTTGTGTATGATGTCACTCCAACTGTGAAGGATGCATAGTCCTTGACCAGTCATTTGTTGTGTCTTGACCAGAATTCCTTGATGTCCCACTTGATCAAATATTGCCTTTATATCAACAGTAGCCACCTTCACATCATTGCATAACTTAGTTCTTTACTCCTTATTTGGACCAAGGCTGGTGAAACCAGAAAAGAATATTGGTAAGCAACTCTTGGTGAATAAAATTGGAACTTTGTTTATTCCTAAAAATACAACTGGATTAATTGCAACTAATGTGCAAATCGTGTATTTTTTTGGGCATCATGATTGGCTTAGCGGTTCGCACAATGCCTTTACAGCACCAGCAATCGGGACTGGGACTTGAATCCCGTGCTGTCTGTAAGGAGTTTGTACATTCTCCCTGCGTCTGAGTGGGTTTTCCCTAGGGGTTCAGGTTTCCTCCCACCTTTCAAAATGGTAATTGGGCGACATGGACTTGTGGGCCTAAATGGCCTGATTCTGTGCTGTATATCTAAATTTTAAAAATTAAAATTATCATAAATTCCCAAGAACTATTAAGCAAGCCCCAGTTTTGTACAAGATTATAAGGTAATAAGTGGTACATAACTTGCATTATACATACATTCTCCTTAAATCAAGTACCTCAGGTCACTTGGCTGGGTAAACCAAATAAACCCTTGTGTGCCTTGTGATAACAGTCCGTAAACATTAGCACAGTTAGCACAGTGTTGTGCATTTGACACTTTTATATCTAAGGAAAATAAGGTATGGACTAAACCATCTCCTAGTGTTACCTTTATTCTCCTCCATCAAGCATGAAAAAGATGTAACAATAGAGGCAGCAGAAGTGTCATTTAAACCTATCTGTTAAACGATTGAGCAACACTGCAAAAATCAGACACTTAGTGCACAGCCTCACACTTTATTGTTTGCGGCAATGATTCACATGGCACTGAACAAATCTGAAATAGCTGGTCAAAGCCAGTTAGCATGTTACTGATGTGGTTAGTTCTAATTTTATCTAAAGATGCGCCCTGGCTGCACCACATTTTGTGATACTGTCACATTAATGTGAAATTCTTTTCTCAGGATTTGCTTGAGCAGGCAATCGATGGACAACCTCTTGAGATGCAACCATTCCCTGTAGCAATTAGGACAAAGATTGATTTGAAAATGTTTTTCAGCAATTTTATTTAATAAAAAAATCACCTTTGGGCTTTGTTAATATATACAATATATGGAACTCAAATTACTGAGACAGAAAAGGGATTTGAACTTGCAGTTAGAAAAACATAATCACCATATTACATCTGTCCAAAATATCCAAAAAAATATCCAATATGATTTATGATAACACATTTTTGAATACATTATATGGACTAAACAGGTGGAGCAAGAAATTACTGGAACAGAAGCTGAGGGCAGATGGGTGCTGGGTATGGAGCTGATTGGGTCTCTTCATTTACATACTTCTGATTCAGGCCATTTTTCCTCAGATTCAGCATTGCCCTGCTCCCACCAGAAAACTATTTCTTTGTAAGAAACAGCTTGTTTGACAATAGGAATCCTTCAGAACATGACGTTTTGTTAATTAATGAGTCTCATCGAAAAGAGTATGCTTCATCATTAAATTGAAGATTTAATTGAAATCTTCAGAATGATGGAGAGATTTAATAGGGTGAGAAGGCAAAATAACTATTTATCTGGTAGAATCATTCAGAACAATGGGGAAATAAATAAAATTGCAAACAGGCCATTTAGGAATTAAAGTTCAGTTGGCAAGTCATTGAAGGGCTTCTGAATTCCAAAAAAGAGTTGATAGTTACATGGGACACTAATCTGTAAAACTGGTACAGTTCAAAGACAATCTTAATCAGTTTAGTACAGCTAAACCCAGCTTTCAAATAAATACTTTTCTCAAGCAGACAAATGAACACTAAGTGCAGATTTTATGGATTGCATCTGGGAGAAGGATTTTATGTTACCTGCAACTATGCATTGCCTAAAGTTAATGAATCCATAAACAAGAATTGAACAGCATCAAGATTTCTAGGCAATCCTTGGAATGGCAAATTAAATCACAGAGAAGAACTTTGTGCAAATCATGGAAGCAAATACCTTGAACAGTAGGAAAGAGTCAGCCAGCAAACAGATTCCAGGAAATCCCCAGGCCAAATAGGGCCCTTGTGAACTCTACAAAAGGCCAAATACCTGAAACAGTACACTAAACACCTTTCTGAAGGGACACGTGTACAAACCCACAAATACATGACAAAAAAAATACACTTTCACTCTGTTTCATGCAGATCCACTTGGCTGTTCCACACAATACTGAGTGACATATCAGCAGAAGAGCTCCAAATTTCATCAAACACCACTATTTCACAGGAATCATAATGGTAACAGCCAATTAGTCAGTGCGCTACACCAAGATCCCGAATGGTGTATAAAAGACTTCACTCAATACTGATCTCATTGTGGATCTAGGCAGAGAAATATCATCCCTATTTATAATCACCTCTTCAGTTATGCATCCAGTTATGTTTCTTGAATATATTTCATTTTAAATTGAAAAAAGCTGTTATGTGATACCTTATCAAATGCACTTTTAAAGTTCATAACATATATGTATATATACATCGGGCACACAAAACTCAAAACGGTCAACCAGTTTACCTATCTCGGCTGCACCATTTCATCAGATGCAAGGATCGACAATGAGATAGACAACAGACTCGCCAAGGCAAATAGCGCCTTTGGAAGACTACACAAAAGAGTCTGGAAAAACAACCAACTGAAAAACCTCACAAAGATAAGCGTATACAGAGCCGTTGTCATACCCACACTCCTGTTCGGCTCCGAATCATGGGTCCTCTACCGGCACCACCTACGGCTCCTAGAACGCTTCCACCAGCGTTGTCTCCGCTCCATCCTCAACATCCATTGGAGCGCTCACACCCCTAACGTCGAGGTACTCGAGATGGCAGAGGTCGACAGCATCGAGTCCACGCTGCTGAAGATCCAGCTGCGCTGGATGGGTCACGTCTCCAGAATGGAGGACCATCGCCTTCCCAAGATCGTATTATATGGCGAGCTCTCCACTGGCCACCGTGACAGAGGTGCACCAAAGAAAAGGTACAAGGACTGCCTAAAGAAATCTCTTGGTGCCTGCCACATTGACCACCGCCAGTGGGCTGATAACGCCTCAAACCGTGCATCTTGGCGCCTCACAGTTTGGCGGGCAGCAGCCTCCTTTGAAGAAGACCGCAGAGCCCACCTCACTGACAAAAGGCAAAGGAGGAAAAACCCAACACCCAACCCCAACCAACCAATTTTCCCTTGCAACCGCTGCAATCGTGTCTGCCTGTCCCGCATCGGACTGGTCAGCCACAAACGAGCCTGCAGCTGACGTGGACTTTTTACCCCCTCCATAAATCTTCGTCCGCGAAGCCAAGCCAAAGAAGAAGATATGTAAAGTGTGTGTGTGTGTATAAACAATAACTTCATATTTATAGTAACACAACTATGTAAAACAGTAACTTCAAGTGCCAATTTTAAATATTTAACTAGCACTTCTAGTCAGGACACATGCTACTGCATTGGTCACATATCTTATAATGCCAATCAACATAAATGCTAACTTGACGCCTTCCCAACATACTCAGGAACTCCATGGTTCAGAAGATTACTGTCCTTTAGCAATCAAGAAAGAACAAAAACACAACTCAGATTGCTATACATTGGACTCTGCTCATCAGGGTCATATCATTTAGCTTGTGCTCTACAACCATGGTGTGAATTAGTAGCCATTTTCCAAGGCAATTTTAGTTTGTTTATCAAATAAAAACTTGTAGAAGGATTTGTCCACATGATTCTGCTGTGAAGTTAAAATTCAAGTGAAATTATTTTGTTACCACTTTGCTCATTTACTTGTCTTCCAGGATACATTTGCAATCTTGCTGCAAATTGCGTGGCTGTATATTTTAATATCGGCAAAAGTAGTTGTTTATATTCAAGACCAAATCATTCCCAGACCCATTCCTGTTAAGCAACATTAACAACCTTTCTTCATGCCAAGCAGTTTTCAGTTATTCTTTATTACTTTCCTTATAGTGTATGGCTAAATGTTATTATTAATTTAATTGGATAATTTAATGTATGCCTTCAGAAAATCCATATACCACACAAACATTAATACCTTCAGCACTTTAATTGGTCCCAAATTCACAAATGTTTACTGCATTTTCAAGCATGACTTGTTTTACATAAGTCAATCTTCTAATTATTAATTAAACTTTGCATTTTTAAATACTCACTAATTTGATTGTAGTGCTTAGTCATACAAAGAGATCTGAATGTAAAATACACTGAGATAAGAAATCAGGCTAAAACAATCATTTAGATCCAATGCGACTCCTGTGCCTTGAAATGGGACATGAACTGTTTTGGTGTATTAGAACATTGCAGTGTGCAGCGTTGACACTATTCACTCTACACGCATGACTGTGTGGCAAGGTACAATTCAAATGCCATGTACAAATTTGCCGATGACATCACGGTTGTTGGCAGAATCACCGATGGCAAGGAGGAAGCATAGAGTTTTGAACTTGGCCAGTGCCATCATAGGCATTAGTCTTCACTCCACTGAGGACATCTCAAGAGAGCAGCCTCTCTCGTCAAGGACGCTCACTACCCAGGCCATGCCCCCTTCACTCTGCTACCATCAGGAAGAAGATACAGGAGCCTGAAGACAAGCACTCAACTGTACAAAATCAGCTTCTTTCCCTCTGCCATTTCTGAATGGACATTGAACCACAGACACTGCCTCACTTTCTCTTCTTTTTAAATGAACTACTTTATTTATTTTTAAAATTTATTGCAATATTTGCACCTGTAATGATGCCACAAAACAATGAATTTCATTACGTGTTCACAACAATGAATTCTGATTCTGACATCAAATCAAAGCTTCCAACAAAATCTACTTGGATGTAAATAAAAATAGAAGAGGGTTAACAGTATTTCCATCCAAAAATAGAATCACATTATGAGCAATTAGTGAAGGGTGTTGGTCTTAACAGTAAAATATCTAGAGCAGCCAAAACAGCAGATCACACATTGTGGCTGCCATGTGGCAGAGCCCTGAAAGGGCATTAAAAGGGGGCCAAAGTTCTGAGAGAGAAATAACAAAATGATATGCCAGGAGTGAAAACATCCATATTTATGGAGAAGTGCTGAAAAGACAAATATTAACCTTTATCATGACTTAAAGGGACAGGTAACACAAGATGCACATTCAGGCACAATCCAAGCACAACTCTCCTCTGTGTCACAATCTATAATTATTTAATAATAGTTACCTGCTTTATATCTTCTACTGACATAGAACCCTGCAAGAACAGGATGATGGATGCCAATCATTTTGGGAGACCTTCTCAGGTTCAGCACACCAGGCTGTGCAGGATCAGACTCCATTGATGACAGCTCCTTTCCCTCCTAACTATTTTCACAAAGGTTCCATTTATGCATTGACTGTGTCCATGACCCTCGTTCAGAACTTCCTGATCATCTCCTCTCCCTGGCTTCTCATGAGGCCTCTATTAGATCCTCACCAGGGCACTCTGAAATTCATTCCAGTCCCAAATTGAAACATCTCCATGCCATGTGTTAACAGAAGTGAAAGGAAGCCTGTTTGTGCTAAATCTCTCTATAAACAGTTACAAAATTTAAATCATTTCTGCAGCTTAAAGTTTAAAGGAATAAAAACTTGTATCATGAATTTTTGCAACAGCACAAGACCTTGGATGTCAATTGAAAAATTCAGATGAGCTAAATCAAAACATGTTTTTCAGTAGCATGCACTAAGTACATGCAACTGCAGTTGCATTTTCACAAACTAAATTGAGAATGAAAACAAAGTAAACCCCTCTGAAATCTTACGTACTTCCGATTCAGGGTATTTGTTTACTAGAGCGAAGTAATAGAAGGAATTTTAGTTCTCTAAAAAATAAATTTCAATATATTTTCATTTTTACAGAATAATAATATTGATATTTAATATAATTTCCCCATTGTACATGCGAAGATGTCCTGCAACTGAACCTTTTGACTCTTGGGTCACCCCAAAATAAACACATTACTTGAAATGTATTTTGCTGTAATATATTTCCTTGCTCTGTTAAAAACAATCAAAATCCCTGGACAATTTAGTCATACAAGATTTTTTTTAAAAGTCTTTCTATGTAGATCACAAATGCTGACAAGCAGCAGTCAAATTACCTATTGTTCCGCAAACAGCACTCAATGTTATGCAGTGGGAGGCCCATTCAAACCAACATTAATCATTTTCTCTTTAACATCCTCTGCCTAGATCACCTTTAACAGCATAGTAATTATTTAAGAAGTAGTCTTTTCTGCAGATAGATTAATACAGTTGATAAGATTGCTGCAGGACCTCCCAGCCTTGCTATAAACAGAATCCCAATCTGAAGGCCGAGGGATAGGGGTTTCCACTTATGTAAGAAATATCTTACATTTTTCTTCTTTTCCCTTTCTGACTCAGTTTTAGTCTTTAGTCAAAACTGGCAAAGCAACATTTCATGAATAAGATCTCTGCATTATACCACCTGAAGTCCAGTTGCACCTTGTTGCCAAATTCCATATGCCGGCAAGATTGGTCTTCCACATCCAGTCCAGAGATGGATGGAGCATGTGAAATGACTAGGCAACTAGTTGAATCGAACACAATCATCTGCTTGGAAAAACTGCAGTGAGGCAACAAAACCTCCTGCAAAAGCATAAACAGATTTGTAAATATTTAAAAAGTTACATAAATCTTTTGAATATGACTAAAACAATCAAACAACTATGGATTCAAATGACTGAGTGTACCTCAGGTTTGGCTAACAATGATGTTTAAACGTCAAGAAAATACCTTATTAAAACTTCATAACCACTCACTGGTTTATCATCTATGGTTATATACTGAATAAAAATACTTTAATCAAATGTGGGTTGCCGCAAATTTATAAATTAAAAATGACACAGTTATATCCACTATCTTTCAGTGAACGTTAAACTGCATTTATCTCACACAATACTATCACTGCAAACTCCAAATAAACTGATCACAATAAACATTGTTCACACTCCAGGCTGCCTTCAAATTCAGATATCTGTTGTGAAATGTTAATGCACATAGATACAAGAAACAGAATCCAATTATAACAAAAAATAATTATTGATAAACAGCAGGGTTATTTATTCTTAAGTATGATTTAACAAGTGAAATTGACAAAAAAAATCAGAAATATATCTAAATTCTCCAGTTATACATTACTTTTACAGCATTGTACTCAATTCCAGTCAATTATTGAAACAACAAATGTTATCAATCATCAGCCTGGATTTGCATTTTTATTGAGGTGAGTGATCATACATTATGGAATAATTAATTGCAGAGTGGGTTGAAAGACTTATATTATTTAAATGTGAAAGAAAATGCATCACAAATTGTGCCCAAGAAAATAATTAGGACCGGACTACTAAAGAAAAATCACTGACGTTGAAAACCTTCAATCATTCATTATTTTCGCTTGTAACTGTAGTTGATGTCAAAGGAATATGAATTGTTATTGTGTTTAAAACACAGCAATTTTCCAGTACAGGTATTCAGAAAAGCAAGCAGTGTTCTACGTGCATTTGTATCGGTCTCTTTTGAACAGTGGTGTAATTTGAACACAGTTGGGAAGCTGCAGGTCCAGAGGTTTGTTCACATATCACCACTGAATTGCCCATTGTATTCGCCCAAGGCACAGCTCATTATTGAAGACACATTAAACGTTATACAAGGTATAGTATTGTCTAAAAGAAATTACTCTATAGGTTGGCCTGTCCAAACCTTTGCACTTCTAATGTTTAATGCCCTTTCAACAATGTGTTGCAAGTGTTTTCTGTCTGTATTTTCAACAATTATGACCCTCAATCTTACATCAGTTATTTCTCTTAAACAAGAATAAGGATTTTTTAAAAAGTTCTCTGCACATACTACAGAAAGAACCAAATGTGGTATTCACTGACATTTTCAGTGGACCTTCACAAAACTTTGCAGTGATATCCTTCTTATCCCTTTAGTTCCACGGAATTCTCCTCTGTATGTTTATATTAAAACTGATGATTTGTACTGGATATCTCTCTCTGTAATCCACAGATTTCTTCTATTTCTCTTTTTCTTTCTCCTTTTTATACCTATAAAGTTTTTATTTTTCTCAGTTTGTGGTGTAGCGTGCCGAGTGACTGCATAGCGAAAGTGGCTGAACCGTTGCCTGTGAGGCTTGCCGAGCGACCGAGCAGTGCCGCGGGCTTGCTCGCTGTTCACTCACCTGGCCAAGCGGCTGTGGGCTGGGTCACAGCACACTGGAGAGTTGGGTATTCACCTTCAAGATGGAGCAGGATTCCTATCGTCTTTACTTTAAGACTCGCCCTGCAGGTGAATTTCAGGCACGGGGTGTGTAATTTCCGGTCCTGCGTGTCCGGGCCAGAAGGGATTTAAACGAGGAGGCAAATTTAAATAAAGGGTCTTTGCTGACTAACATTGTGACTACTGGAGTAGTCGCTACAATTGGTGACCCTGACTGAAAAACTCAGCTGAAGCTTGAATCCACAGTCAACATGGACACTACCACAACAGCAGTAGCTGCTGCCACAGCTGCATTTAACACAGTAGGGATTCATTTGCCCCCTTTCTGGGCCCACCAGCCTCGAGTGTGGCTGAACCAGGCTGAGACCCAGTTCTGCCTTTGTGGAATAACAGCTGAAGACACAAAGTTTTGGCACGTTGTTTATAAAAGCAAATTTCTCGTGGACACCAGTGCTGAGCTCAGTTCACTCCCACCAACATACTTTGAAAAGATGGATAAGCGACAGGGACTCGCTCTTCAAGCTGTGAATGGGACTTCCATTTCCAGCTTTGGCACGTGATGCGTCGGAATTAAGACAGGAGAGGCAGTGTTCCATTGAAATTTCTTTTTGGCTTCTGTCATACAACCCATTTTGGGTGCAGATTTCCTTTGAGCCCATGACCTGCTAGTTGACGTTAAGCAAAAGAAACTAGTCAATGCCACTACTTTCCAAACATACCCTTTGATAAGCCGCAAACAGTGAGTCGGGGTGCACGCTCTACGCACTGACACCTATGCTGCCTTGCTCAACTAATTTCCTGATGTGCTCTCTCCCAAATTCAGTTCTTCGACAACTGGCCATGGCATGTCCCATTATATTGACACCTTGGGCCCGCTGATTTAAGCCAGGGCTCGTCGTCTCCTGCCAGATAAACCACAGCAGGCCAAGGCAGAATTTACTATCATGGAGTAATTGGTTATCATTCAGTGTTCTAACAGCCCTTGGGCATCACTATTACACATGGTGCCCAAGAACATTGGTGGGTGGATACCCTGCGGTGACTACCGCAGATTCAACAATATAATTACGTCCGACAGATACCCTAATCCACACATACAGGATTTTTCTGCCTGCTTGCATAATTTCCGTGTCTTTTCCAAGGTTGACCTCATCAAGGGATATCTTCAAATCCCAGTTTATCCAGATGACATTGCCAAAACAGCAATTATTACTCCTTTCAGGCTTTTTGAATTACTCAGGATGCCATTTGTTTTGAAGAATGCAGCTCAAAAGTTCCAGCAGCTTATGGATGTTTTGGGCAGGGATTTAGAATTTGCATACATATACTTAGACAACATCCTCATCACCAGTCAAAATGAACAAGATCACCAACTGCACTTACGCTGTCTGTTCCAATGGCTGGATGAATTTGGACTTACCATCAACCTTAGCAAATGCCAGTTTTGCAGAATGTCCATCAAGTTCCTAGAGCACAAGATAATGGCAGAAGGTGTGTTTCCCTTATCCATCAAAGTGGATGTCGTACATGCTTTCCTGAAACCTACCATGGTTAAAGGAGTGCAGAAATTTTGGGGGATGGTGAATTTCTATCACCGTTTTGTTTCAGAAGCCACCAACATTCTTGGCCCACTATTTCGACTCCTCATAATACAGTGCAAAGAAGTTACTTGGACCAGAGAGGCAGAGTTTACGTTTGAGCTGCCAAAAATGCTCTGGCCAACGCAGCGATACTCGAACATCCTAATCCCACCGCCGCCCTGGCACTCACCACAGACGCCTCTGATACAGTGGTGGGCATGGTTCTCGAACAGTCCGTCAATGGCCATTGGCAACCCCTGGCTTTCTTTAGCCACCACCTATGGCCATCAGAAATGAAGTACAGCGCATTTGATAGAGAGGTATTTGCGTTGCATAAGGCCGCACAACACTTCCTGTATGTTTTGGAGGGCCGCCATTTCACCTCTTTCACGGACCATAAGCCACTCACTTTTGCCTTTAGCAAGATATTGGGCCTGTGGTTGCACAGGCAGCAATACCACATGTCATATATTTCCAAGTTCACTATGGTTGGGCACTAATCCACTGTCCAGATCAGCAATGCATCATATCCAGGGTGGCGTCGATATCTCGGACTTGGCGAGTGCACGGCCAAGGACCTGGATGTTCAGGCATACAGGACTGCCATCACAAAACTAGACATACAACATGTGGCACCACAACTGCTTTGCGACATGTCCCCGTGTCTTGGAGATTGCACTTTTTTGATGAAGTTCATAACCTGTCTCATCCTTCCATCAGAGCAACGGTCAAGCTCATGGCAAACAAATATGTATCGCATGGACTTAAGAAAGATGTTGTGCAGTGGGCTCAAACATTGTACCCACTGCCAAACTTCAGTGGCACACAAGGCTCCTCTCCTGTCTTTTCCAGCAGTGTACCGTCATTTTGAGCATGTGCATATAGACCTGGCCAGACCATTGCCAGTGTCTCCTAACATGAGATACATCCTCACGGTCATAGACTGATTCATGCAATGGCCAGAGGCCACACCATTGCCATCCAGCGAATCTAAGACATGCGCCAGAGCATTCATTGCCAACTGGATCTGAAGATTCAGAGTTCCCACACACGTCACCTCAGACCGCGGAGCGGAATTCACCTCTGCCTTATGGACTGCCCTTGCGTGCTTTTGTGGCACACAACTGCATCACACCACAGCGTACCACCCGCAGTCCAATGGTCTTATGCAATGTTTCCACCGCCAACTCAAGACTGCACTCAAAGGCTGACTCACTGGGCCCAACTGGGTAGATGAGTTGCCATGAGTTCTGCTAAGATGTTCAGTTCCCGTCCATTTCCTGCCCTTCTGATCTGGACGAGCTTCAGCAGCTTTTGACACCACATCGCAATAAGAAAACCAATTCCAACCAACCAGCATGGAACCTCCAAGCAGCATGTGCCTCCAGCCCTCCTCAACACTGACTTTGTGTTCATGTGTAGACAGGCCCCAGGAACGCCATTGCACCGGCCATATGATGGCCCTTTCTGTGTGATCAAAAGGGATGGGGTTGTGTACACTTTAGACAATGGGGGACATTCTCAACTGCTTACTACAGACAGACTCAAACCAGCACGTGGACCCTACTACCGTTGTTCACTGCCCCAGCCCAGGAGATGAGGGTGTCCACCTAAGGCGCGCTCAGCCAGTTCATCTCTTTTGGGACATGATTCTGGGGGGTGTGGTGTCATGGGCCAAGAGGTAGTTGGGTGGGAGGGAGGTGTTTTTTTGGATGAGGTGAAAACCATCATGTATGTAATCAATTTGTTCTTTTTTGATTTCTGTAGCATTATAATAATTGTACTTACTACATGAATAGAATATTAAATAAAATATTCAAAAAAAAGCCCAGAAGACGTGGTTAGTTAATACTACTACAAGAGCAAGGAATTGAATTTTGCAGATGGTATCAAATGGGATTAATAGCAAATAATGAATATCTATGTGTACAAACTCAAGTATATCTTAAAAACTCCATGCTGGGCAGTGAAACAACAAATTCATTGTTATACAGGGACATGCATTCTTATGAGAACCAACAGGAGAGCAGAGATAGATCCTGTGTGAAATGAGTAAGTATTTGAAGAACAGGAGCAGGAGAGGACTGACAGACTTTTAATTATGGACCTGGAAGTGCTATTTTGCAAACCAGACTTCAAATAATCGAAGGAAGAGAAGAAAAACCTATTCATAATGGCCTGTATCATTCAATGTGAAGGAAAGCTCTGAAGAACATAATTCCTTTAAATTGGTCCAAAGCTCAAATTAGAAGATTTATCCCTGGACGGTCTGCTGATCAAAGCAACGTGAATTACAGACTGCATCATCAAAACTTTACTGCAAACCAGATAACAAACAGCAGAAATCAGAATTTTCAGATTTTAATGATTCCCCAGAATTAGCAATTACATTTATGAGGAAAAATGTACAAATATACATAAACTCTGCAGATATGATTTCACATTATAGATTGGCAACACAGAAAAAAATTCTTGCATGTGATCTTTGCATTGGGCTTTAACTTGAACTTCTGCTGTCGATCTGCTGTTTGCAAAATGGAAAATGACTCAATAAAGTAATATTAATAAAAAAACTTTACAATAAGAGAAGAACTCAGCTGATATTGTTTGAACTAGGTTTCAGAAATATGAGAAAATGTGATTAACAAGCTGTATTATGAAACCCTTTGTCTGCCGACACCAATGATATTAAAATAAATACTTCCTGAAGGTTTAGGTCATTGTCACCACTTGTCTTCCATTCTTAAGACCATGGAGCACTGCATACATCGTGATTTTTCCTTCTACCCCTTTTTAACTATCCCACCTTGTTCCAATCTCACAATCTTTTACTTAAAATTCTCATTCATAACTATCCATCTAAATATTTTATAGAGGTTTTCCGACTGAGTCATCTTCATTGTTTTCTTTTTTGGTTCTCACAGTGAGTGAGCTTTGGGGAATTCAACTTCTCTTTATTCTCTGTTCTGCAAGTTCATACCTTTCTATCACACCTTAAAAACCACAAGCATTTTCAGTTACCCCTTCACTTTGTCATGAACTCACTTTTCTCTCATCTTAGTCATAGAAAATACCATTCCCAATCATTTTATTGTTTCATTTACAATGTCGAGATAAATAAATTGTCTGTCGAAAGTTTCACCCCCACTTGCCACATTATGGCAGACACTGTCCAACCATTTCCTCTCACCTCCACTTCCTATCTCTTGGATCTAGACCTTAAACTAGCCATTACCCTCTTATCCTGACCTTTAGCTTGGCATGGATCTGCACCATTACAATACATTCGTACACCTCAAATTTCCCTTTTTTCTCCAATAAATATAAATATAATTTTTACACAGCTTCTTACTTCAAGTTCATTATTTGACTGTACATATACAACCAGATGACACTGCGTTTCTCCAGATCATGATGCGCACAGAATACACAGCACCTAATAATCGCATATGTACATAAATATAAATATACATACAATATAAAATAATATTGTATAGATATTTTGGAATAATTTACTCATTTCATTTCTAAGAGATAAAAGGTTTCAGGATTCTGTTCATCAACATACATTTTCTATTAAGTTTTTACCTTCCTATCACACAAAAAAAACCTTATAAATGAAGCTATTTGCAACTGTCAAGGCAAGCAATCACTCATTAACCTTCTTGACATGATTGAGCACAAACTTCTCAATGACTCTGTCTGAGATCTGTTAACCAGTCAGGCAGAACTGCACTCACTTGGTTCCATTCTTATCTAACCAGGAATAGCTAGGAAATCATAGTTACAGTATAGTTTCCAGGCCTGAGATGTTAGCCCTCCTCTAATCCAAAAATGTATTATTGGCCCCTCCTGTTTTCACATTGAAATGCTGGCCCAGGCTACATCATTGCAAAACTTATATTCAGTTTCCACATGTATGGTGAAGTCATCCAGCTCTATCTCAACACTACCTCCCAAATCCTCTCCTATCTGACAAACAAGATTTTCTCTAATGACATACTGAGAAGACTGAATCCATGCTTTCAGGCCCCACTACAAGCTCAATTCCCTGGCTTCTGACAAATAGATTTATTCACAAATTTGGTGTTATACTTGACCACAAGATGAGGACTAAACTACAGCTCTTGTCAGCCTGTTTCCACCTCCAAAACATGATGGGATTTTGTAGCGGAACAACATACAGGATTCATAGCTGCTGTGACTTTGCTACACTGACTGTTGAGAAGCAAATCAGTGCTACAGAGTTCTCCTCTTGACAGTTACCAGAAAGGTGGGGGGAAATTATGAGAGATGGAACACGGCATTCTGATAAGCAATGCAACCACACAATTGTCCTCCTTGAGGGTTAACACCTGTGGTGAGTAGTGACCCCCCCCCCCCCCCAAGATATTGCAAGGTGCAAGCTGATCAATGGACCAGGAATCATAGCTTGCACCACAGGTATGATCTGAGCAAAGACAAAAGATATAATCAGTGAAGGGAGCAGCAACTGACTCATTTTACAAAATGTTAGCACGCGCGATATGTTCTTGTTTTCTTTGATTGTAGACTCCATGACATAATTAGCTGCACAACTGGCACCAGGCAGTCACTGCCTCGTGTGAATCGTGCATGGAAATCCCAGGATGATTTTCCTGATTTAACCCAGGAGTAATTGTAAGCATTGCTGTATCTGACCCGACCTTGCTCTCTGAACCCTTCTCCATTAACAATGGCGTGAAGCAAGGCTGTGTTCTCGCACCAACCCTCTTTTCAATCTTCTTCAGCATGATGCTGAACCAAGCCATGAAAGACCCCAACAATGAAGACGCTGTTTACATCCGGTACCGCACGGATGGCAGTCTCTTCAATCTGAGGCGCCTGCAAGCTCACACCAAGACACAAGAGAAACTTGTCCGTGAACTACTCTTTGCAGATGATGCCGCTTTAGTTGCCCATTCAGAGCCAGCTCTTCAGCGCTTGACGTCCTGCTTTGCGGAAACTGCCAAAATGTTTGGCCTGGAAGTCAGCCTGAAGAAAACTGAGGTCCTCCATCAGCCAGCTCCCCACCATGACTACCAGCCCCCCCACATCTCCATCGGGCACACAAAACTCAAAACGGTCAACCAGTTTACCTATCTCGGCTGCACCATTTCATCAGATGCAAGGATCGACAATGAGATAGACAACAGACTCGCCAAGGCAAATAGCGCCTTTGGAAGACTACACAAAAGAGTCTGGAAAAACAACCAACTGAAAAACCTCACAAAGATAAGCGTATACAGAGCCGTTGTCATACCCACACTCCTGTTCGGCTCCGAATCATGGGTCCTCTACCGGCACCACCTACGGCTCCTAGAGCGCTTCCACCAGCGTTGTCTCCGCTCCATCCTCAACATCCATTGGAGCGCTTACACCCCTAACGTCGAAGTACTCGAGATGGCAGAGGTCGACAGCATCGAGTCCACGCTGCTGAAGATCCAGCTGCGCTGGATGGGTCACGTCTCCAGAATGGAGGACCATCGCCTTCCCAAGATCGTATTATATGGCGAGCTCTCCACTGGCCACCGTGACAGAGGTGCACCAAAGAAAAGGTACAAGGACTGCCTAAAGAAATCTCTTGGTGCCTGCCACATTGACCACCGCCAGTGGGCTGATAACGCCTCAAACCGTGCATCTTGGCGCCTCACAGTTTGGCGGGCAGCAACCTCCTTTGAAGAAGACCGCAGAGCCCACCTCACTGACAAAAGGCAAAGGAGGAAAAACCCAACACCCAACCCCAACCAACCAATTTTCCTTTGCAACCGCTGCAATCGTGTCTGCCTGTCCCGCATCGGACTTGTCAGCCACAAACGAGCCTGCAGCTGACGTGGACTTTTTTTTACCCCCTCCATAAATCTTCGTCCGCGAAGCCAAGCCAAAGAAGAATTGTAAGCAAGATCTATCCCAGATGACGATGGCTTTTATATATTACTTGCATATACAAATGTGCAGATGGGTCTTATTTCTAGGCTATGTTAAATAGTACACAAGATAAAAATCTTAATCAGCCTAAATTAGATGAGTACATTTAAAGATTAATTTGGCATTGGTGTATCAAATTTGCATGAGAAAATTAGAGTATTTAAAAATCTTGAGTATCTTAGCAATAAGAGAGTTTCAGCGAAAACTTACCATGTAAGGTAAGAAGCAATATATTCAACTCTTGGCTAAAAAATAAACAACTCTGTTAAGAGTTAAAACTTGTATGCTGCACATCAGCAATTTAAAATATCAACATTTGAAAATAGCATGCATTGACATCTGAACTCTGTAAACAAGCTAGTGGATTAATAAAACCATTTTATTTTTGCAGAGTAGCACTTGTGCAAGCCAATTAATTTCTCCGTAACTTTTTTTTTCCCGTGAAGTCTCAGTAAATTGCAAATTTGCGAAGTATTCTATCCCACCCTGCATCCCACCGCCCAAATCCTGGTTGTATCAGTGTTTCTGATCAGCTCCTTCAATTACTTAACATGTTTAGCTTGACCAAAGGGCTGTGAGTCATCTCAAAAACATGCATGTCCATATAGCTCAGTGCCAAATTATAAAGAAATAGTTTAAGACACAAAGCAACTCAAACCACAAATGTTCCGGATATTTTGAAGCCCTACCAATCAAAAATACCCTCACAATGGCATCAAATAAATATGCACCAAAAATTACCTCTGTTCATAATAAAGGGCAGATCTGCAGCCTTTTTAGCACTACACTGAATGAAATCTTGTGAATGTAGAACAAGACTGAAATGGGACGACCTTCTCAAGACCAGTACTGTAAGAGGAAGAGCGATGGACCCGGGAGACCCGTGAGAGTGTTGGGAACCAGCTTGAGGTGAGTGCATTTAAAAATGGAGCTGAGGGATAGTTAAGTGTTAAGTAGAATAGTGATTAGTAGGAGGAGTATAAAGAGAAAGAGCAGTGACCAATTAAAAAAAGGGGTCGCTCAAGAGGAGCAGCCAGTGTGTCAGTGGCTCAGGGTAGGAGTGTGACTTAGAGGCTTTGGCTCACAAGGCTTCAGCGAGAAGAGATTTCAGACCATCTTGTTTCCAGCAAGGTAAGAACATGTAAAATATCTGTATTTAAATTAGGAAGACTAAATGGAGATAGCAACCAGGGGAGTGGAAAGGAGGCAGGAAACAGGAAGGGCTCATGAGAAGTATATAGTAGCCAGGAAGGAGCTTAAGAAAGGGCAGGATAGCTCAAAAGGGGGCATGAGAAGCCCTTGGAATGTAGGATTATGGAGAACCCCAAGGCATTCTCTACGTATGTGACAAACAGAAGGATGATCAAATAAAGGTGGGGCAGCTAAAGAATAAATGAGGAAACATGTGCCTGGAGGAAGAGGTGTTTGGTGAAGTCCTAAATGAATACTTTGGTTCAGTATTCATAAAGGAAAAGGACCTTGATTAGGTGAGGTCAGAATAGAACAGGTTTGTGTGGTGGACAATGTGAAGATTAAGGAAGAGGAAGTGTTGAATCTTCTTCAAAGCATCACAATTGATAAGTCCCTGGGGCCGGACACTATATACCCCAGGTTGGTGTGGCTGGCATTGGACTCTGAAATTGCTGCTGAGGTCCAAGGACAAGACACTGAAAAGTCAAGACCCATATCAAAACTATTTTGCAATAAAAAGATACTTGCAGAACTAGATTAAAAAAAATAATGTTGTTATCTAAATGTCAATATATAAAATTTACAATCTACTTTTCATATGCAAAAAATAGACAAAGTAGCCTGAATTAAAAGCATCCAATATAATGTTTGTTTATTGAATATTTCGCTTATGTATGTTTTACATTTTTATAGTATTTTGCTTTTACTTTAATCCAACACATTTTCCATGTTATGTTTTAAATTTCCCTTCAATTTTTTTTTTCCAATTTCCAGACTCTGACAATTCTGAAATATTTTGGAAGCTGGAGTATCATCTTGTTTCGCAAAGTACATTTTATCTGCAGTAATACTTTTAACAGGCCTTCAGAAGAACTATTATGAATCAACAATTCAAGATTATGATGGCATTGGAGGTTCTGAACATTAGACTAAATTTTAGGAGATATTGGAGATCTTCCGTTCTCAAGCATATCCAGGTTTGCCAGCTGCAGAGTTATAATCTGCCCTTTATGCACAAAATGGAAACTACAGTTTGATCACTGCTACGTAATTTAGAGATTTAATTATAAAGCTACACCTGCTACATCACCAATTTCAACTGATGCAAGAAAACAGAGTGACCTTTGATTTAGGAAAGGGATGCTTTCCTGGAAAACGTTTTGTTAAGTGAAAACTGTGCATTGAATAGACTGGGTGAAATGCATTTGTGAATATCTTAGAACAGTATATTCCTTTTTCAGAGAGTGGTGCTCTATTTGTGTTATTGAAAAATAACTTTTTTAAATTACAAAAAATCCCCAAAGAGTTAATGATCTTATAGTGAATAAAATTGTGTATCAAGCGTTCATAAATAATGATATTCTGTTTTTATAAATCATGTAAACTTCTAAAAGTATTTTGGCACCTACGTGATAGTTCAGGGTTGTTACAAAAAAAAAGTAAACTATTTTTAAGACAATATTGATAACCAGCTTCTATTACAGTTACCCTTTTTCCAAATTAAAATTAGAGATCATTTAATACTTTTGTTCCAAAATAAATGCACAATTTATTTAAATTCATGCATTAAAAATGCAACCTTTATATGCTTCAGAAGTTTAAAATTGGCTCACCTCACCATTAGTTTGCTAATCATGCAACACACACTCTCCAGCAACCAGAAAATTCAGTTATCAAGCATCAACAAATCCCAATAGGTGCTGGATACCAAGGGTTTTTACAGTACTTTACTCTTGTTCACACAGATTGTGAATAAAATGTATCAGCTTTGACTCTGAATGTAAAAAAATAAGTTACTGCCGATTGTACTTTAGTATCTTGTCCAGAAAGCTGGAACCTGGAAATTAAAACTGCATTTGTTAGTGAAAGAAGACAGCAAAATATGCACTCATCTCTTTTCCATAATGGGTCATTGGGAAGCAGTCTGTTGTAGAAATCTCCTAAACACATTACTTCAAGACTATTGCAGTGCGTCAACTGCTTGCCCATCAGAAATGGGGAGAGCGCAACCTATCTCTTTCAATTTGAATAATTTAGAGTTAATTTGGCAGTATCTCTGCCACAAGATTATCAGCAAAGTTGCTGTTGTTCGTCAGCTCACAAAGTAAGCGTCTTACATTGTGTTTTCAAAATTAATTGAGCAGATAGAATGGCTTACAGTTGAAATCATTCCTGAATTCTCCCATTCTTTCAGGTATCAAGTAAGTAAATGTTATTTATGAAGATACGGTATGGCAGAAAACTACTCCCATTATAACAGTATGGGAAACACATTATCCTGCATTAAATGATAGCAGAAACACCATTTTTGTTGGAGACTAACAATGCAGTGACTTCCTTTACCCACTGTTATCCTATGTTGATAACAGCACAATTAAGGTTTAATTCTTCAAATTCCCCATTCAAAATTATTGGAAGTGAAGCTACATTGTCTGGGAGGAACTCCACTAAGACAGAAAAAAGCACTAAATTCGGATTCAAATTAATAAGCAGACATATTTTAATGTTTTCTTAACTGGCAAGTATTTTAAGAAGGTGTGGCTCACCATGAGGCAGGCAAACCGGCCCCGCTTGTAAGCCACACGGCGGGGCAGCTGGCCAAAAGGGTTTCCCTTCCTTCCAGCACGGGGTTCAGAAACCCGTGCTGGGGGACCACGTGACGCCCGGTGACGTTAGCACCCTCCAGCGCGGTTCTCAGCCAGGTCCGGGCTGGGAGTATAAATACAGCCTGCAATAAACCAGTCTGCTCACTGAGCTCAACCCCTCTGGTTGTGTGTGTTATTGCAGGAGCAGTGTAGCTGCCTCTACAAAGGAATATTTAAATAAAACAGATGGTTGTGGTAAATAGCTCTGATATTTTTTGTGCAAGTTAGCACTCTATAAAATATTTCCATGTGCACGGTTGAAAATGCAAGATGCAAGCAGATTCTGCATGTAGTCATAGATATTGTTTACATTCTTTGAGTATCTCCAAAGAAACATTTTCTTAGCCAAGGTCACTCTCTCACTCCCCCTCTGTTTTGAATTACTTTGTTCTGCGAAGATGGAAGGGCTTGAAATGGCCCAAAAACTTTTATTGACCATTTTAAGCATTGTTTAATCATATAACCAAGTTGTTTTAATGACTTGTAATAATGTAGTAACCTATATAAGGTTTAATAAACTCTGGGAAACTCAACTCAACTTTGGTATGGATCTTTTTTGAATAAGTCATAAACAACAATGACATTCTAGTCTCTCCTGGCAATTATAAAGGAAGATAGTCATGACATTTAGTCAATAAATGAGGAATTATTGACTCATTAGTGAATAAAAGATGGAATTTAAGACAATAGAAAGTTGGAAATTGGATTTGGAATTTGGACTGAATCAACTGGGCTCTGTCTAAAGCATTTGGAAGAAACACAAACATCAACAGCATTAACAAGGCCATGAAGAAGTAGTAAGGCTTACTAAAGGATTCTTTCTATGTGTTTATTGCAAGTTAGAATACAGTTTGGAGAAACTGCCACTTGCCCATTGAGGACTGTTTTGGTATTATTGTTGTGAATGTTTGATGTCTGAGTGGTACAATCAGCTATATGGATAAGATGGCAACTGCTGCACCTGTGGAGCTCTGTCAAGAAGGTGAAGCAGAATTTAAAGTAGAATTGCAAAGGTGACAATTAGATACATGTGGAAACAAAGCTACTCTTCAAGCAAGACTGAATGAGGAAATCAAAAAGCTGAAGATTTCAGCTGCTGGGGAAACCAGCCATTTGGAAGTGTTTGAAGGTGTACCACAAGATGGTGGTGTGTAGGATGGGCAATCCAGAATGGAGACAAAGTCAGATAATAAGGCAACATCTGACGTACAGGTTGAAATGGGGCCTAAGGGTAGTGCGTCAAATGCTGAAAGCAAGAGGAGTTCTAGATCAGGGTCCAGTGTTTCAAGTTCTGCATCTACGCAGGTAAAGATTCAGACTGATATGGCAGCTCTTGAAGGAAATAAAAATTGTTTCATAATAAATTTGACTTAGAAGAGCAGAAGAGGCAGTTAAAGAAGCAACAGGAACAGCAATTGCTTCAAGAGAGATATCCCTTTAAAGAGCAGGAGCAGTTAAAAAAAAGCAGCAGGAGCTGCTTGATCTGGACACAGAAATTGCTGTTAATCAGGCCAGGTCGAAGGCTGTGGTATCTGGTGCTCAAAGTAAATTATCTAAAGCATTACGTTTTGAGAAAGGACAACAGATAAAGAAAATATTTGATACCAAGACTGATCCAGTGCTACAGACACAAGACATGCATGGTCCTGAACTTAACAGGTTAATGCACGGTGGTGCCAAATCTCAAACCCCAATAATGACCTAGATGTGAGCCTAATGCCATCTTACATAACAAGGCAAGATGAAGTGGCTGCATTATTAATTCAATTAGACTATCTGTTCTCTGCCCAAGAGAAAGATTCCAGTTATTGATGATGACCCACTTGAAATCCAAGTGTTTATGAAAAGCTTTAAACTCCGTAATGAAATTAAGTGTCAAAACTCAAAGGATTGCTCATGTTATTTTCAGTAGTTCATGAGTGGACCACCACAAGATCTTCTAAGGGGTTGCCAATATATGACTCTGAATGAAGGATTCAAACAAGCTAATTTTTAACGAAAGAAGCATTTTGGCAGCACGTTTAAAATTTCTACAGTTTATGCACAGAAGACTCTTCCATGGTTATCAATAAGACTGGATGACACCAAGGCTTTACAAGCTGACATCCTCTTTCTTAGAGGATGTTCCAATGTCATGATGAAGATTGGCCATCTTCGAGAACTTAACATATCTAATGATATGCTAATCATTGTAAATAAATTACCCTTTTGGATGAGAAAACCATGGAGAAGTCAAATTGTTGAAAACTAGAAAAAAATGTGATGAAATGGCTACTTAACGATTTGGTGGCGTTCATTGAAGGGCAAGTGAACGTTGTCACACATCCAGTGTATGGAAACATCAAAGGTACTCAAACAATAAGTAAAAAAGGTTGAGAAGTCCAAATCGCATCCTCAAGCAAAATTTTAAATAAGCACATTGGCCACCTCATTAACAGTGGCAGATAAAGAAATTAAGAAAAATGAAAGTTTGCCTGTTGTGAATAAATGTTTGTTTGGTAATGATACGCATGATTTGGATACGTGTGCACAGATGGTAAAGAAGACGCACAGTGAGAAAAATTGCTTTCTTTTTTTAAAAAATATGTTTTATATTTCACACTATGAACCATATCAACCAAAATATGTACAAACGTTTCTCATTAAATTTACACAATGGTCTTTTCTCCCTTTTTTTCCCCCTTTTTTCCCCCCCTTCCCTCCCTCCCCTCTACCCACCCCCTCCAAAATCCATAAATATTCAACATATACAATACAATAAAACCATAAAACAATATCTTCACACAATGGAAAATAAACAAGAAAAATGCATCATCTATTTATTACACGCTGAATCTAGTTGGTTTGTCTTCTTATCATTTTCACTCTCATTTTAGGGGATGGAGGTCATAAACAAGCTGTCTCTGATATGCTCCATGTATGGTTCCCAAATTTGTTCAAACATTGTAACTTTATTTTTTTAATTATGTTATTTTTTTCAATGGAATACATTTATTTATTTCCATGTACCATTGCTGTATACTCATGCTCTCTTCCATTTTCCAAGTTGACATTACACATTTTTTTTGCTATCGCTAAGGCTATCATAATGAATTTTTTTTGCACTGCATCCATTTTGAGGCCTAATTCTCTACTTCTTATGTTACTTAAAAGAAATATCTGTTTTTTTTGGTATGTTTTTTTTTGTAATTTTATTTAGTATCTGACTTAATTCTTCCCAAAACGTATTCACTTTCGTACATGCCCAATGTTGTTCCCATTTCCTTCTTACAGCGAAAACATCTATCCGATAATGTTGAATCCCACTTTTAAAAATATTTGAAGAGTAATATATACCCTGTCTAACCAATAATACTGTATCATGGCGTAACCTTGTGTTTATTGTATTCTTCATAGTTCCAGAACATAAATTTTCCCATACTTCATTTTTTATCTTTATGTTTAGATCTTTTTCCCACTTCTGTTTAGGATTATAGTTTATTTCATTTTCCTTATCTTGCAGCTTAATGTACATGTTGGTTATAAATCATTTAATTATCATTGTGTCTGTAATCACATTCAAAGCAGCTTCCTTCAGGTAATCTCGTTTCCTAATTTATCCTTTAAATAAGCTTTCAATTGATGAAATGCAAACATTGTACCATGAGTTTTTCCATATTTGTACTTCAACTGTTCAAATGTTGATAAATTATTTCCCAAAAAAACAAATTTCTATTCTTTTGATTTCTTTTCTCTCCCATTCTCTGAAGGAATGGTTGTCTATTGTAAAAGGGATTAGCGGATTTTGCGTGAATAATAATTTTGTTATTTGATCATTTGTTTTTTTTCCCTTTCTAAGTGGATCATCTTCCATGTATTAAGTAAATGATGTAGTACTGGTGAGTTTTTATATTACACCAGCTTTTCATCCCACTTATAAAGTATATGTTCCGGTACCTTCTCCCCTATTTTATCTAGTTCTATCCTAGTCCAGTCTGGTTTTTCACTTGTCTGGTAAAAATCTGATAAATACCTTAATTGTGCGGCTCTATAATAATTTCTAAAATTTGGTAACTGCAAACCACCTTGATTATACACCTCTGCTAATTTATCTAACGCTACCCTTGGTTTCCTCCCTTTCCACAAGAATATCCTTATTATTCTATTTAGTTTCTTAAAGAATTTTTCTGTTAAAGGAATTCGTAACATTTGAAATAAGTATTGTATCCTTGGGAACATGTTCATTTTAATGCAGTTTACCCTCCCTATCAACGTTAGCGGTAATTCTTTCCAATGTTCTAAGTCTTCCTGCAATTTCTTTATTAGTGGCTGATAATTTAATTTGTACTTAAGTTATTAAGTTATTATCTAACTTGATCTCTAGGTATCAGATTCCTTGTGCTTGCCATTGAAATGGTGATTCTTTTTTAAATTCTGTATAGTCTGCATTACTCATTGGCATCACTTCAATTTTATTTGCTTTGATCTTGTACCCTGATATTTCTTCATATTCCTTCAATTTCTTATGTAATTCTTTTACTGATACCTCTGGTTCTGTTAGGTATACTATGATGTCATCTGCACACAAGCTGATTTTATACTCCTTCTTTATTTTTATCCCTTTTATTTTATTTGCTATACTTATCAGTTCTGCCAAAGGTTCTATTGCTAAGGCGAACAATGAGGGGGATAGTGGACATCACTGTCTAGTTGACCTATTTAATTTAAAGTGACTTGATACATATCTTTGTCAACAGTCCATTATACAATGCTTTAATCCAATTTATATATTTTTCTGGCAGATTGAACTTCTGTAATACTTTAAAAAAGTAGTTCCTCTCTACTCTGTCAAAGGCTTTTTCTGTGTCTAGAGCAACAGCCACTGTTGGTTTCTTATTGCCTTGAACTGCGTGGATTAGATTAATAAGTTTACAGACATTGTCCGCTGTTCGTCTTTGCTTAATAAATCCAGTTAGATCTCGTTTTACTATTTTAGGTACACAATCGGCCAATCTGTTTGCTAATAATTTTACTATTAACTTATAGTCTGAGTTAAGTAGAGATATTGGTTTATATGATGCTGGTGTTAATGGATCCTTCCCTTTCTTTGGTATTAATGTAATTATTGCTGTCTTACATGAATCTGGCAAGTTTTGTGTTTCTTCTATCTGGATCATTACTTCCAGGAGAGGAGAAATTAATAACCCTTTAAATGTTTTATAAAATTCTATTGGAAATCCATCCTCTCCTGGTGTTTTATTGTTCGACAGCTTTTTTAATATATCCAGTACTTCCTCTATTTCAAATGGTTTTATCAGTTTGTTTTGTTCCTCTTCTTGCAATTTCAGCAGTTCAATTTTAGCTAAAAATTCCTCTATTTTATCGTCTTTCCCCTAGTTCTCAGTTTGATAAAATTCCTTAAAATTTTCATTAATCTCTGTTGGATTATATGTAATTGGTTTGTCCTTTTTCCTTGATACCAGTATCGTTCTTTTAGCTTGTTCTGTTTTAAGTTGACAGGCTAATATTTTATGTGTTTTTCTCCCAGTTCGTAATACTTTTGCTTTGTTTTCATTATGTTCTTTTCCACCTTGTACGTTTGTAATGTTTCGTATTTAATTTTTTTGTCCGCCAATTCTCTCCTTTTCATTATATCATCCCTTTTTACTCATTCCTTTCCTGTACTTACTATCTCCCTTTCCAACTGCTCTATTTCCTGATTGTAATCCTTTTTCATCTTAGTCACATAACTTATTATCTGCCCTCTAATGAAGGCTTTCATTGCATCCCACAATATAAATTTGTCTTTCACTGATCCTGTGTTTATTTCAAAATACATTTTAATTTGGACTTCAATAAACTCCCTAAATTCCTGCCTTTTAAGTAGCATAGAGTTTAACCTCCATCTATATGTTCTTGGTGGGATGTCCTCCAGTTCTATTCCTAACTCTCCCTTGAATATGGGCTGACAACAAAAACATATCAATCCTTGAGTAAGTTTTGTGCCTACTCGAATTATATGAAAATTCCTTCTCTCTTGGGTGTTGCCTCCTCTATATATCCATAAATTTCACTTACTGCATTGATTTAACTATAAATTTGGCTATTTTATTCTTTTTAATGGTCTCTTGTCCAGTTTTATCCAACATTGGGTCCAAATTAAGGTTAAAATCCCCTCCTATCAACATATTTCCTTGTGTGTCTGCAATCTCCAAAGAAAAAATCCTGCATAAACTTTTGATCCTCCTCATTAGGTGCATATATATTGAGCAAATTTCAAAATTCTGTGTATATCTGACACTTTATCATTGCATACCTCCCTGCCGGATCTATTATTTCCTCCTCTATTTTGATTGGTACATTTTTGTTAACTAGTATGGCTACACTTCTAGCTTTTGAATTATAGGATACTGCTGTTACGTGTCCTACCCAGTCTCTCTTTAATTTGTTATGTTCCACTTCAGTTAGATGCGTTTCCTGCACAAATGCTATATCTATTTTTTCCTTCTTCAATAAATTTAGTAGCCTCTTCCTTTTAATTTGGTTATGTATTCCATTAACATTTATAGTCATATAGTTCAACATGGCCATCTTATATCTTTACACCTCTTTTCCACCTCTTCACCACCTCCATCCCCCTTTTCCCCATTTTCATCTCTTACTTTTCTCTTTTTACACTTAATTTACAACATATTTAAGACATAAAGTACCCCCGCAGTTCCCACATCCACTAATACCTTAACCCCAAAAGTTCCTCCCCTCTCTGAGTTGCCCCACATCCCTTGCTGGGCAACCACAACTCCCCTTTTCATTTGGATTGCAATCTTGTTCGCAGCGTCAACTGATTTTCCAGTGACTGTTATTCCCCCTCTACCGAGCCCTCTCCAGAAAACACTTATTTTTGTAAAACACATATAACAAAGCACTCTCTCTTCTTTTTTTCCCCCTTACTCCCTTCCTTCCCTTCTCTTTTCCCTCTTTAGTTCTTCACATATGCATTGCTTTTACATCTTTATATATACTTTATCGCCATTCTTCATTCCTGTTACATCTCCATCTCTTCTCCTGTCCTGCAAACCTTCTGCGAATTCTTGTGCTTTCTCTGGATCCAAGAACAGTCTGTTTTGCTCCCCGGGTATAAACATTTTAAGCATGAATTTGTAACCTTTTTTCCATAAAATCGATTTTGCTGTATTAAACTCCTTCCTCCTCTTTAACCCAGTACTTATGTCTGGGTAAAAAAATATTTTTTGACCCTTGTATTCCAATGGTTTATTATCTTCTCTAACTTTATTCCTCACCCGTTCCAGTATATTTTCTCTTGCCGTGTGTCTCAAAAATTTTACTAAGATGGATCTTGGTTTTTGTTGTGCCTGTGGTTTCAGAGCTAATGCTCTGTGTTCCCTTTCTATTTCCATTTCTTCCTGCATTTCTGTCATTCCCAGGACCTTCGGGATCCATCCTTTTATAAATTCCTTCATGTGCCTTCTTCACCCTCCTTCAAGCCCACTATCTTTATGTTGTTTCGCCTACTATAATTTTCCAACATATCAATTTTCTGAGATAACAACTCTTGTGTCCCTTTAATTTTTTTGTCACTTTCTTCCAATTTTTCTCTCAAGTCATTTACTTCCATTTCTACAGCCGTTTCCTGCTCTTCCACATTCTCTACTCTTTTCCCTATTTCTGTCATTACAAGTTCTAACCTTTGCATTTTATCTTCTGTTATTTTCATTTTCCTTTTAATTGTATTCTTCATTGGCTTGGCTTCGCGGACGAAGGTTTATGGAGGGGGTAAATGTCCACGTCAGCTGCAGGCTCGTTTGTGGCTGACAAGTCCGATGCGGGACAGGCAGACACGGTTGCAGCGGTTGCAGGGGAAAATTGGTTGGTTGGGGTTGGGTGTTGGGTTTTTCCTCCTTTGCCTTTTGTCAGTGAGGTGGGCTCTGCGGTCTTCTTCAAAGGAGGTTGCTGCCCGCCAAACTGTGAGGCGCCAAGATGCACGGTTTGAGGCGATATCAGCCCACTGGCGGTGGTCAATGTGGCAGGCACCAAGAGATTTCTTTAGGCAGTCCTTGTACCTTTGCATTAAATTCTCATGATAACCATTCTTTTAGTGATCTCATTTGATCTTCAAAAAAAGACTATCTATAATCTGTTCATCATTTTACCTTTTATTTCTGTGCAGATCTTGGTCATCTTCCTCTTCTTCTGTGTCAAACCTATGTTTGTGTTTTCTTCTCTTCTTTGTGTCTGTACCTCTTCTGTTTTTCCTGATGAGCAGCTTGTATTTTTTTTGTTGAGCCTCTTCATGCTGGTCCTCCCCTCCTCGGCTGCTCATCTGTTGTGCTTGCTGATGTTGATCTTATTGTCAGTCATTCCTCCGTCTATCTCCCACGTCTGTTTCATCGCTCCCTCTTCTGCTGCCTTCCTCGTCCTCCAGCTGAGTGCCCTGGTGTCGGGCGTCCCTCAGCTGGTTGCTCTGTGACATCCCGCTCCTCTGCTGAGCCCCCCTCCCGCTGGTGTCCTCTTTCTCCTTTGATTGCGCAATGCGTACTTTTGTTTGGCTCCGAGAGCCATTTTTGTAGTCCACGGGCTGGTGAGTCATGACTCTGCAGCACAGGCACTGACCTAGAGGGTCATGCAGGTAAAGCCCTCTTCTTTCTTCTCCAGCGAATTTTCTACTTTTTTTTCCAGTTGTTTTTATTTTCTCCTTCTTGGAGGCCATCTTCTTTGTATCTTTATCTTCTATAAATATCTTCTATATTTTATTTTTGTTATGCTTTGCTTTTTCCTAACTTTTTTCCTATTTTCCTGGAGAGGGCTGATTTTCCCGACTGGCCACTACCCCATCACATGACTCCTCCCCCCAAAAATTGCTTTCTTGAAGAAAAATGGAACAAGTTTTGGCTGTCTGTGTAAAGGACACATCAGCAAAAACCACAAAAAGTGACTCAGCTGCGACATGCAATTAAAACATTACAAAATAGTACATATTTTCCAGGAAAATAAATATATGGAAAAGGAACAAAAGACAAGAAAATAAGCGGATGAAGGCAGTGCTGAAGCCTCAGTATTGACAAATGGTTTTATTGGGGCTGGTGAAAATAACTGTAAACTTTTGATCATACCTGTCAGGTCAAGGCCAAGAAAGGAAGTGCAATAGTGCAAATTTATGAATTTCCTGACCCAGGAAGCACCACGTCATTTTTCTCTGTGAATAAGCTTAATCTTCAAGGAAGAAGGTCAAAAAATCTAATGATTTTAAAAAAAATCTATTATCTATTGTCAAATTAAACACATGGAATCCTTTTTTTTTTCAGTGCTAGACATTGCTGGACTTGAATAGTATTGATTTTTGAGAAATCCCAGGCATATACACTTAAAAAATTATGTCTATGCATAAAGGAAACTTCCCACATAAAAATGACATTGAACATGGATACGTTTGAAAAATGATCATTTGCGCAAAATCAACTCTAGGAGTGAGTTGCTGATTGGTTTAGATGTACCAAAAGCTCTGGAATCACTTGATATGATAAGGAGTATGGGAAATGGACCATTCATGCTCAAAACTAATGAACAATTAATGGACCATTAGGAGAAAGAAAAAAGGTTCAAAATCAGTGGCTATAAGTGTAAACAAGATATTGATTGCTAAGCTTGATAAGCTGTGGGGTAGTAGTCCAAGAACAACTTTACTGAGAGCCTCGGGGACGACCAAGCACCTTCAAAAGAAGACCAGCAGTTCTTGGAATTAGTGTCGATACCTGCCAAGCTGGTTAATGATCATTATTGCATTGAATTACCTTTAATGAAAATAGGTATGCCTGATAATAGAAGTGTTTGAGCAACGCGAACTGAATTTGAAGTTTAAAGAAAGTTTCTTCCTTTCATTCAGACTACACCAAATGCATTTCTGATATGATATCCAAAGGATATGCAGAGAAAGTACCAGATAATACTTTGGAACATAGTGAGGGCAAAAAAAATGGTACTTAGTTCAACATTTTGCATCCACAGAAGAAAAAAATTCACATGGTATTTGATTGGGGAGTTTCACTAAATTCTAAACTCTTACAGGATCCTGATTTGACCAGTACATTAATAGGCATCTTAACAGGGTTCCATAAAGAACCTGTTGATATCACTACAGACATTGAAGCAACATTCCGAAGGTGAAAGTACCGAATGAGGACTGCGATTTGTTAGATTCTTTTGGTGGACTGGTGGAGACTACGATCAGAATATGGTGGAACACAGAATGACAGGGCATCTATTTGGAGCAACTTCATCACCAAGTTGTGTGAATTTTGCCCTTAGGAAGTGTGTTGATGACAATATGGAATAATTTAGCTCTCAAGCTATAAGTACCATCAGGAATAATTTTTATATGAACAACTATCTCACTTCTGCAGCTACAGTTAAAGACGCAATAGCTGTTTATCATGAGGCTTTCTACTTATCCAATGGACAAGTAACAATCACCAGGTATTAGCTACTGCACCTGAATGAGAGAGGGCAAAAGAAATGAAAAATTTGGACTTAGACCATGACAATCTTCCGGTTGACATGGTGATAGATGTTCAGAGTGATGTTTTTAAGTTCAAATGTATAAGGACCAGCCTCTCACAAGAAGGGGGATTCTCTCTATACGTGTTCCTCTAGGAATACTGGAACCAGTTGTCCTGACTGCCAAGAAAATCCTACAAGATTTTTGTAGGAAGAAGATTGGGATGATGAGGTACCAGAATCCATTGTACAAAAATGGATGTATTGGATACAGGATCTTTGTAAGATGGAAGACTTCAAGATTGAAAGATGCTTCAAACCCACAAATTTGAGAAATGTAATATCTGCTCAATTGCATCATTTTGCAGATGCATGTGAAGGTGGTTACAGGACTCTTAGCTACCTGTAACTACCTCATAACAAGGATCATGTATATTGTGAATTTGCAATGGGATAGGCCAGAGTGACTCTATTGAAATCATTTACTATCCCACGAAAGGAGTTGATGGCTGCTACCATGGCAAGCAGAATGGGCACAATGTTGAAAAACAAGAATTGCAGATGAAACTAAGACTCCATATTTTGGACTGATTGCACCTCTGTGCTCAAATAAGTCAACAACAAAAAAAAAACAAGATTTCAAAGTCTGTTAAAGAAATTCATAGTCTCACGTCCAATACAGTGGAGATATGTTAAAGCAGTTAAAAATCCTGCCGATCTGGCTTCCCGGGGTTTGAAAGTCTGTCTTTTCTGTAGGATGGAACATTGGTTTCAGGGCCTCAATTTCTTCTACAGCCTCAAAAGGATTGGCCTCAAAATCCTGATAAATTAAAAGAAATTTTACCAGAAGACTGAAATCAAAAGTAAAACTGCAAATGCTGTTCAGATCACGTCTGAACAAATGGATTCAGTTTACCCGCTTAATCCATTACTTCTCATCTGGGAACAGTTTGAAAAGGGCAACATCATTGTTGCTCAGATTTAAAAGATGGTTTCTTAATCATAGCAGAGAGACAGGAATCTTCAGACTCAAGCAAAGAGACATCTCACAGTTAAAGAATTGATTAATCCTGAGATGGCGATAATCTGCTTTTGCCAGATGAAATTTCAAGTATGAAGAAGAGAATAAATGTTATGAAACATTCAGTGCCTCAAAATTCCTGGGTGATGGGGAAAATTGTTGATACCATCCAAGACAAAAGAGGACTTGTACATCAAGTTCAGATTAAGGCTAAAACTGGCTTTCTGAACAGACCAATTACCAAAATCTTATACAAGAACCAGAAAGCTTTGATAATTGACTTCCACTTTGTTTTGAATATTTAATTGAGATATACTACTAAGTTTGATTTTTTTTTCTTTGTAATGGTTTAGGGATCAGTATTGTAAGGGTTAAAGTGAAAGTTGCAAGCAGATTCTACAAGCATCCATAGATGTTGTTTATATTCTTTGAATCTCTCCATATAAATGTCTTCTTAGCCAAGGACTCTCTCTCTCTGTTTTAAGAAAATGGTCAATTTTGATTCCCTTTGTTCTATGAAGATGGAGGGGGTTGAAGTGGTTTGAAAAATTTTATTGACCATTTTAAGTATTGTTTTAAGCATCATAACAAGTTTTTAACAGCTTCTAACAATGTAGTGACCGATATAGGGTTTAATAAACCATGGGAAACTCAACTTTGGTACTGATCTTTTTTGAATGAGTTGTAAACAACAATGACATTCTAGTCTCTTATTTATTATAAAGGATTATAAAGGAAGATTGTCACATCGCCATGTACATAGATCTTTTTCACATTCTCAAAGTACTCCACATTCAATTAATTCTATTTTGAAGTGTTACATTTGGAAGAGATACACTGATGAATTTAGCTTTAATGCCATACAATACTGAATTTCTACATCCACTTTAACTCCCCTTCTTCTGCAACAATAATTATTTCATTGAAGTTGCTGACCTCAAAAGTTCCACAACTGCCCCTGACATGGTCTAAACACAACACAGCATAATTACTCACAGATGATCTGGACATGATTTTTAATTATATTTTGAAATAGAGGTTTCACATATTGTTTGACAGAAAAGGCTGAAGATAACATCACAAGGATGCCTATGGCATACTGTAAATCATGTCACAACAAGACTGCACATCTCATCTATCATGAAAATACTGACAGCCCTGCATAATTGGTCTTTCAACCACCTGCTTTTATTAGTGCAGTTTCACTTTGAAGAGAATGCCATGCTTTTTATATTGTATAATTTATCAGACCGTGTTTTCCTGATTGACAGTTACATCCAAGAATGCCTTTCATACAAAAAAACACTGCTCGTGTCTGTCTCTTGTGTATAACACTGTATTTGGCTACACATTTGCTTGGTCAAGGCAATAATTATCCTCGGAGGGATAGTCCAGTCTGCTGCATTATTCATTCTGGGCACTTGTCTTGGGTAAACTTGTACCTCTCACTTTGTTTGTTTTAGATTGGTCACAGTGCTCAAGCTACCGAAAAAAAATAGACACACACACCACCAAGAGCAGTTCAGTTTATACAAGTCTTTATTACTAAATCTAAAGCTGAATTCACACTACAATATGCAAGCCCTTCCCAATTATACTTATCAATGCCTGGACTGGTCCCAACTTCCAAAGCGAGGCGACGACTGCACACTTGTAGTAGGTTGTCTGGGCGCCGGTAGCAGCTTCTCCACCTCCCCGGACCGGGACGTCAGTTTGGAATCTTGAAGTTCTTCTTGCTGAGAGATGTTGCCACCTCTTGGACAGTCTCAAACTTCAGCAGTGGGACCATGGCTTATATTACCCAAAAGTTGTTTACTTCAGATCTTAACTCTTTGAACAAATGATTTAATTATCTTCAAGGTCTCCTGACAGTCTGCGACCAACAAAAGACAACTGCATCTCTTGACCTCATGGTGGAAGTTGGATAATGTCTACTGATTCATATGCATCCCTGGGCCCCATAGTGTAAATTTAGATAATGTCTTCCTATTCAACTGGATCCTGGGCCCCATAGTGGAATTGAGATTATGTCTTCTGATGCAACTGCATCCCTTCTTGCATAAGCTGGTCTAAATCCTCCATTATAGCACTACCTTTACTGTGGCCTCAATATCAACACCCTGGAGGCTATCTCTGATAACATATTCAATTAGATCAGACACATAAATGCCATTACACTAAAAGGGTTTAAAAGCTGACCATTCTGCAATAAGTGACCCATTTTCTGGTTCTTTGAAAAATTTTCCACCAAGTATAATTTAGCAATAAAAATAAATATTTTCCATTTGCTTAAATAATTGTTACTTAAGAATACTCAAGAAACATCATTCAGAATAAAGTCGTCTGCCTGATTCATGACCTACCCTTCAACCACATACACACTCCTTTCTCCACAAGGAATTGTAAGTTACCTCGAAAGGCCCAAGACAAAAAAAAATGCATGGAAGCATCAGTACCGCCAAGATTTCTCCATCGTCACATACATATTAATGGGGAAAATAAAATTGGATCACATGGTTGGCCTAGTTGTGCAATGAGTAGAGCTGTCACCTTACTGTTCCAGTGACTGGGGTCAATCATGACCTCTTCTACTACCTGTAGTGAACTTGCACTTTCTCCTTGCAACCTGATTGATTTTCTCCAAGTACTCTGATTTCCTACCACATTGCAAAGACCCGAGTTGGTGGGTAAATTAAGCCTTGTAAATTGCCCTTCGTGCAGGTGCATGGTAAATCTGGAAAGAGTTCATGGAAATGTGGATAGAATAGATTACAAGTGACAAAAAATAGCACAGTTGCTCAGTGAGATGGCATTAATGAATGGACCAAAATGCCTTCCTACATTATAAGAAAATAGGGAAGTTTAGGAAATCCAACAACTCCCTACAATCATTGTATGGACACTTTTCATACACGAACCACAGAAACTTCAGAGGATAGCTCAAGAATACCTTCCCAATTCACTCTATTCTCAGCAAGATTACAGCAAACTTAAGCATCACCTGAGAATGAAAGTAAAACTCTTAACAAATGAAGTTTTATAGACAAGTACAATGCACAGATAGTATGAATGTCTCACTTGTTGCAGCTTCCGAGATACAAAATACACTCAAACCACAATACAAAATAATTTAAGAATAATTAAACCACAAGAGGAGAAAACGATAATAAATAGAACAGGAAGAGAAACAATAAATCAATAAATATTCACAGTTGGATCTCTAGGTGTTAGGCTCTTGTCTTAAACAAATGTTATTGCAGCCACATTATAACTGGCCACCGAGACAGAGGTGCACCAAAGAAGAGGTACAAGGACTGCTTAACGAAATCTCTTGGTGCCTGCCACATTGACCACCGCCAGTGGGCTGATATCACCTCAAACCGTGCACCTTGGCGCCTCACAGTTCGACGGGCAGCAACCTCCTTTGAAGACCGCAGAGCCCACCTCACTGACAAAAGAAAGGAGGAAAAACCCAACACCCAACCCCAACCAACCAATTTTCCCTTGCAACCGCTGCAACTGTGCCTGCCTGTCCCGCATCGGATTTGTCAGTCACCAACGAGCCTGCAGCAGACGTGGACGTACCCCTCCATAAATCTTCGTCCGCGAAGCCAAGCCAAAAAAGATAACCTGTACTGTGTCAGCAAAACATTGCCACACTGTTAGTCATTTACATTTATACATACTCTATTCCACTTAGTGATTATAATTAATATAAAGCAAGCTTCTGAAGGAACTCAATGGGTGAGGCCACATCATGGAAACAAAGGGATGACCATCCTTTGCTTCTGCAGAAAGATGATCTGTTGTCCCACTGAATTCCTCCATGAGTTTGTTTATTTACCCCAGATTCTAGTATCTGAAGCCTCATAGAAATTGCATGAACTCAATTTGATTGTGTAAAAGGTAGCTCTTTGGAAAACCTTTAGTAATATAGGTCAAGCTAATTTATAAATTATTGATCCAAAATATATTCCATCAATCTCTCACAGCAACATAGAAACTCTGCTGCAAAACATTTTTCATTCACTGCAGTGCAATGAGAATCAATTAATTTACCCCTGAAGTAAATACAGTGAAACTATGTTGGTGTTGTTTCACAGTATTCAAAAGATTTAACAAGGATCTTCCTCCTATGAGTGGTAATTGCCTCATTAACAGCTCCCAAGTCAAGGTGTGAATGTGGTAATATAATTCTCTATGCTGACCACCTGTTGGAAGCACCACAAAGGAACACACGATATTGCCCTGGAGATATCAACCACTGGGCACTCCTGAGACAGCAGTTAAAACCAAAAATGCAGGAGGACTTGCATATGAGATCCATATGAGAAAAAGATATATTACCAACATTTTGGGACTGAGCCCTTTTTCAAGGTATGAGCAAAAGGCTAGGAGAGGAGGGAAGAGAGGGCAGGGGGAGGAGGAAAAGGCAACAGACAAACAATGATAATTAGACTTGGACAGGAGAGGAAAAGTGAGAATTGATCAATGAAGGGGGGATAGCTCTGTGAATTCAAGACTAGAATACAGGAGACAGATGGAAAGGGAAAGAGTGAGAAGCAGAGCAAGAGGAAAGAAGACATAGGGATAGGGGAAGGGGAGAGACGGCAGGTGAGGCATGGGACTGGGGTAGAAAATTGAAATGGGTTGACACTGGGAGATCCATGCTATTGCAGTGCATAGAACAAAGGTACTCAACAAAGCAATTCCGCAATCTGCATCCAGCCTCTCCAATTAGGGAAAACCACAAAGGGAACATTTGATGCAGTGGATGACCTTTGCAGATACACAAGAGTTGCTTCATTTGGAAGGACTCTTTGGGGCCCCATATGGTGGTGAGGGAGAAGCTGTGGGTGCAAGTGGAGCATCTCCTGCGATCACAAGGGGATGATTGGTGGATATGGAGGAGTGGAGGGAGCGGACTCCGTGGAAGGCGGAGAAGGGAGGAGAGGAGAATGTGTCTGGTAGTAGAATTACACAATAGGTGATGGAAATGGCCACCTATTGTGTCCATCATCCTTATCTTATCCACACCACCCCATCAGCCTCTGTAACCAACATATCATCCTCCACTTGCCAATAGTCTTTGGCCAGTCCACCATCAACAACATCAATCATTGCAGCCCCTCCACCTCTATCTCCAGCACCTCCCCCAAACCCAACAAACTGTCCTCACACTCCACCATCCAGGTCACTGGACAGTGAAGACCTCACTGAGAGTGATGATTTTTTTTAATCCTAAAAATTTAACAGCACCTGAAAAATCAGGAAAGCCATGACAAACAATGTTGGAGGAGTGGGCAGAAAGATGGCAGATAGAGTTTAATGCTGATAAGTGTGGGGTGCTTCATTTTGGAAAGAAGAATCAAAGCAAGACATATGTGGTAAATGGGAGGGCATTGAAGAATGCAGTGGAGCAGAAAGATCTAGGAATTGTTCCCTGAAGGTAGGAGCGCATGTGAATAGGGTGGTGAAGATGGCCTTTCGTATGCTTGCCTATATAAATCAGTGCATAGAATATAGGAATTGGGAAGTAATGATGAAACTGTACAGGGCATTGGTGAGGCCAAATTTAGATTACTGTGTGCAGTTCTGGTCACCGATTTATAGGAAAGATATTAACAAGATAGAGAGAGTGCAGAGAAGATTTACAAAAATATTGCCTGGGTTTCAGCATCTGGAATACAAGGAAAAATTGAGCAAATTAGATCTTTATTCCTTGGAATGTAGAAGGCTGAGAGGGGATTTGATAGAGGTGTTTAAAATAATGAGAGGGATAGATAAAGTTGACGTGGAAAGGTTTTTCCCATTGAGAGTAGGAGAAATGGATACAAGAGGTCATGGGTTGAGAGTTGACGGGCAAAGGTTTAGGAGTAACATGAGAGGTAACTTCTTTACTCAGAGAGTGGTTACTGTGTGGAATGGGCTTCCGGGAAAGGTGGTGGAGGCAGGCGCCAAGATGCACGGTTTGAGGTGGTATCAGCCCACTGGCGGTGGTCAATGTGGCAGGCACCAAGAGATTTCTTTAGGCAGTCCTTGTACCTCTTCTTTGGTGCACCTCTGTCATGGTGGCCAGTGGAGAGCTCGCCATAAAACACAATCTTGGAGACGTGACCTACCCAGCGCAGTTGGATCTTCAACAGCGTGGGTTCGAGGGGGAGGCAGCGGCCCCGGCCTCGGTCGAGTGAGGCAGGCGGAGGCCCCGATCCGGGCAAAAGCGAGGGGGAGGCGGCGGCCCCGGCCTCGGTTGAGTGAGGCAGGTGGAGGCCCCGGTCCGGGCAGAAGCGAGGGGGAGGCGGTGGCCCCGGCCTCGGCAGAGCGAAGCAGGCGGAGGCCCCGATCCGGTCAGAAGTGAGGTGGAGGCCCCGGTCCGGGCAGAAAGAAGGAGGAGGCAGCGGCCTCGGTCCGGGCACAGGGAAAGCAGCGGCGGCCCCGGTCCGGGCAGTATGGTCCGACCTAGTAGGGGAGGCAGGCCCCTCCAGCCCGGGTAAGAAACCTGCATAGGAGAAGGCCACTCCGATATAAAACCTACGACCCAAGGACCTCGCTCACTTGCAAATGGGCATAAACTAAACATACATATCATGTATGTTCTTGAACAACAAATCTGTTCTTTGAAACTGCAATACAAACAATACCTTAATAATGACAAAATAATAAAAGGTTGGAGCAGAATTAGACAATTCGGCTCGCCAATCTGCTCAGCCATCAATTGTGGCTGATTATTTTACTCTCTCAACCTTACTTTATTGCCCTCTCCCCATAGCCATTGGCACCTTTACAAATCAAGAAAGTATCAGCTTCCCCTTCATACCTTAATGAAGAGCTCAAGCCCAAAATGTAGTTTTGTTTTTTTTTTCCTTTACTACATAAAGGATGCTGTTTGACCAGCTGAGTTTCTCCAGCATTTTGTGCTTTTACTTCAACCACGGTGTCGACAGACTTTCCTGATTTACTTTCCCTTCAATTATGTGCAGTAATATGACCTCCACAGCTGTCTGTGAGCAGAAATTCCACAGATACACATTCCTCTGGCTGAAGAAAATTCTCCTCATCCCAGTTCAAAAGGAACATTATTTTATTCTGACGCTCTGCCCTCTAGTCTTAAGAGTCTCCCATTACTGGAAGCATCTTCTCCACTTCATGTAGCTTCTTCAATATTTAGCAGGTTAAAATGAGATTTCCCTACCTCCATCCTTCTAAACTCCAGTGCTTCTCCTTTATCTATTCTGCTTGATGTTTCCTCAAGGAATTCCAACAGGTTTGTCAAGAAAACCATGCTGACCAGCCTATTTTATCATGTGCTTCTAAATATCCAGAAGCCTCATCCTTACAAATCTAGAATTTAGACTCCAGATTTAAATCTAAACGATATAATTTTCCCAGCCATTAAAATTAGGCTAAACAATCTATAATTTAATGACGTTCAAGTCTTTCTAGTGATTCTTGAAAGTTCACTACTAATATCTCTATAATCTCTTCAGCTACCACTTTCAGAATTCCGGGGTGTAACCCATCTGATCTAGATGGATTTATCCACCTTCAGACTTATTAGCTTCTCGAGCACATTTTCCTTGGCAGGGGTTTATCTACGCAAAATAGCGCCTATGGCAGGGGTGGTCAAAATAAATGACAACAAGGTCGTCTCATGAGAGCTGGCCTTGGTGGCTGCCATGTTGTATTTGGCATTGCATAATTGAGAGCGAACGGTAGGATGAGTGTCCTGAACGTGGAAGAAACAGGTATGTGTTCCTTGTATGTCCTGGGTGGTGGTGGTGGCAGCCGCACTCATGGGGGAGGGGGGGCAGGGGGCCTCTGTTCAAGTGCCCTCCATTTAAGTGCCTCCGCAGGCATGTGCCATGTCTCCTTGGTAATGATGACGACACCCACATCTGCCTCCTGACTCTCTCCAATTTCTGATACGGCAATGATGTCATCCACATTGAAGACTGATGCAAAATACTTATTCTGGCATTTCTTTGTTCTCCATTACTACCTCCACCGTCATTTTACAGCAGTCCAATATTCATTCTTGCCTCTCTTTTATTTGTTATATAGCTGAAAAAACTTGTGGTGTCCTGGTTTATATTATTAGCTATCTTATCTTCATATTTTCTTCCCTCATTACTTTTCTAGTTGCTTTCTGCTGGTATTTAAAACCTTACAAATCCTTTTGCTTTTTGCAATACTTTACATCTTCTCATTTGCTTTTTTCTGCTCTCCTTGACTATCCTTGTCAGCAACAGTTGCCTGATCCTCTCTTGAGAATGCTGCTTCTTCTTTAGGATGAAATGATTATAAGCCAGCTTCTCTCTCAGCCTCAACCATAACACCATCAATTATCCCTCTCAAAACTGCAAGGTAAATTCTATCAAGTGATTTAATTTAATTTTGAGGTGCAGCATGGTTACGGGCCTTCCCAATCCTCAAGCCCACACTGTCCAATTACAGAAATGTGACCAATCAATCCTACAAGTCTTTGGAACCTGGGAGGAAACAGAAGCATCCAGACGAACAACAGGCGGTCACGAGCAAAACTCATACAGACAGCAACAGATTAAAACCCAGATATAGCACCCACTGTGCTATAGTAGCAATGTGTTAACTGCTATGCCAACATAATTTATGATCCTTGCCTCCTAAGACTTATTTTTCTTTAAGATCCCGCATCAAATCTTGTTCATTGAACAATGCCAAAACCATAATTGCCTTTCCCAAGTGGACCCAGCTGCAACCTTCGATAAAAAAGCCACCTACTGCATGACAAATGCAGGTACATGGGACCTGCCCAGAATTCCATTATGGCTGTCATGGATGAGTTGGGCAGAAGAGCCTGTTCTATGCTGTATGATAATGATTTCAAAGATAAATGAAAATCCTGTTGAAGAGCCAAGAATTGTTGATCATTTTCCAATAGAAACTAAGATATCCAGATGTGAATGCATCATTGCTATGCCCAGATTAAGCCAATTTCCAACCAAGCAGTACTATTTTTATTTGTGTATGGGCAGAGGAATTGATCAAACTTCATGCCTGAAATAAATTGCTCTTTGAACAAATTTTATATGTTGATGTTACTCAGAGACATTTTTATGATGGATCAATTACAGCAAAATGGGACTAGCCCAGAATTGGATTTCCAGTTGCATTTTTAAATTCTTTAAAAAAAATAGCTAATAAAACATTAGTTTAAATTAAAATCATCCTTAACCTTTGCTGATACACGACATTGAGAATTAATTTGGTAAATAATTTCTTCGGCTGAACTTAAACTAAATCAGATGCCAAAATGCAAAAAAAACTGTAGATGTTGGAGTTTTTAAACAAACAGAAAATGTTGGAAGCTCAACAGGTCAAGCAGCATCTACGGAGAAAAAAACAATTAATGCTTCAAAATGGTGGCCTTGCTTCAGAATGAGTAAAGCATTTGGTTAGCCTGACCTATTTCCATAATTTTCTGTTTGTAACTTTAGTTTTCAATGTGGGGCTAGAGATGGGGTGGGGGGGGTATGTTGATGGGGATATGGGTTAATGAGTTACTGTAGAATCAGTGTAAACATGGGTACTTGATAATTGGTTTGGCCTGTTTCCATGCTGTTTCTCCCTATGGTGATCACAAAGAGCTGACTATTTCAAACCACTACAAAAAGAATCACATTTTTAATTTTGCCTCTGAATGCTTTCACAGTTGAAACATAATTTGACCCAGGATTCAGAATGTTTATTAACAACCTTAAGAAATACAATTGCCAACAGATCAGATTTTACTGTATTAATGGCATTTGCCACTTAATAGACCTGACTCCGATGAGTTCAGTTAAAAATAAAAGGTCCACAAATTTAATGAAGTTATATCTAATTATTACCTTGGAAGAAAAAGAGAGGAATTAGGTCCCGAATGGACAAAGCAACCAACAAGATATTTCATCCCATGAATAAAGTGGAAGGATTGAGAAATAAACAGAGGAACTTATCAGGTCTCGCAGCATCTATAGGAGGTAACAAAATATTACTTTTAAGGCCTGAACTCTTCTTCAAGGTATGAGTAAAAAGCAGAAAGGCACATGAATTAAAAGGGCTGAGGGAAGAGTACAGATAACAGACAAAAAGTGTTAATTGGATATGATAGGACCAGAGAGAGGAAAGGGGAGAACTGATTGGGGGTGTGGTTTGGCTCTGTGAATGCAGAGCTGGGGTGGGGGGGGAAGGAGACAGAGAGAAAAGGGAAAAGACAGAGCAAGATGAAATAAGGCATAGGGATAGATGCAGTGAGCTAATGGAAACTGGAGAAGTTGATGTTAATGCCATCCAATTGGAGGATGCCCAGACAGAATACAGGTGTTGTTTCACCAATTTGCCAATGGTCTCAGTCTGGTAGTGCATGAGGCCATGGACAGACATGTCAGCAAGGGAATAGGGGAGGAATTAAAATAGATGGCCACTGGGAGATCGTCATCATTATAGTTATCAGAGCCGAGGAGCGGAATGATGGAATATCCCAGTCCGTATCGAACCTCTCTGATGGAGAAGAAACCACAATGGGAGCAATGGATGCAGTAGATGATCCCTGCAGATTCACAAGTGAAGTGTTGCTTCATTTGGAAGGTCTGTTTGGGGCCCCAAATGGTGTGAGGGAGGGGCCGTGGGTGCAAGTGGAGCACCTGCTGCGGTCACAGAAATAGATGTGAAGGGGACGATTGCTGGGAAGGGTGATGTGGACGAGAGAGTGCCAGAGGGAGGGTTCCCTGCTGAAGGTGGAGAGGGGAGAAGTGGAAATGGTGGAGGATGATATGATGAACTCAAAACTTTTTTTTTTGTGTTTCGCTCTGGAGGAAGAACTGAGGAAAGGTGAAATTGGAGAGGTGAATTCTTTGCCAAATCAGGCAGAGAATAATATTTTCCAATGTAAAGAAAATAAATGAAGCAACAGAAAAAAGAAACAGAAATAAAAAAGGAAAAGAAAACCAGCCTTTGAAATAAATTCTTCAAAAAATTCTGATCTTCATCTTTTTAAATCATTAACATTTGGCACCAGTGAGAGTGATTAGTAGCAATGTTAACATATCAGCATTTCTAACTGCTGGACCCAAATATTTCAGGTAAAATGCTGGCTTTGTGAAGCTTACAGCAAACAATTGGATCCCACACAACTACTAGTGGAAAAATCCATTTGACCACACAATTTTCTTCTGAAAATTGGTGCAGGATTTTATACATTAACATAAGCTCAGTTACATGCAATTTTCTTCCAACTGGAAAATCTCTTCCAATAGATTCTGGAATGACTAACCTCAAGTATAATAGAGAAAAAATAAGAACTCATTAATATTGATATGAAGTTGCCAAGGGTTCTTATGTTATTATAGATAGTAGTTTATTTTCATACTGTGACCACGATTAGCATAACAGTTAGCACAATGCTGTTACAGCACCAGCGATTGGGGCGAGGGTTCGAATCCAACGCTATCTGTAAGGAATTGGGACATGCTCCGATTTTTCAAAAAAAATTACACTAATTAAACCCATTCTGGATTTAATCAATTTTAATCAGGAGTATCACACAAGGTTATACGAAAATATAAGCAAAGAAGAAGTCTGAAAGTCCGGACTGCTTGTTGATTGGGTTGGTACGGATCTTCAGATTTTCTGGATTTTCGAGCAGTGCTTTTAAAATTCCAATTTAAGGAAGAACGAAGAAGAGATGAATAGATAAACTTTGATTGTTTATTCATTAGCAAATGATCAAAATGAGAAACTTTAAAGAAAAATAAAGTCAACACTTTACAAAAATTAAAATATTTTTTCACTACAAAAAAAGCATGTAATGCTTGAAATGATTAGAATAGTATTTCTCACACCATGTTCTAATTTTTTTTAAAATTACAGTAGAACTCCAATTATCCAAAATCAGATTCTCCGAAATACTCATTTATCTGAAAAAAAAAAATTCAGATAAATGAGGATATCTCAAACAAATCAGAAATCCTCACTTATCCAATTTTATTTTGGAGCTGAACTGACCTCACAAGTTGTACAAAAAATTCTTTTGACGTGAAATTAGAATGATGACTGTCCTTGTTTCAAGTAATTCCCTCCCCTCTCTCATTCAATTTCTTCTTTACCTTCCCCTATTGACTTTTCTCTCCAACTCTCCCTTTCAAACTGCGTGCCACTGTCACCCAACCACAAGTGGTTGGAAGAATCCTTTTTCCCAGCATCAAGGAGAGCAGCCTCCAATCTGGATCAGGGATATCAGGCTCCCGGCAGCCAGGATCCTGGCTGGAGAGAGGCCTCGGTGGCGAGATGTTGGAGATTGGCAGCAGCCAGCATTTTTTTGGTGAAAATTAAACATTATTTTAATGCTTAAAAACCCTTCCCTTTTTTTTTTGTTGTTTAAACACTGTTACAAGTGATTTGCTGTTGCTACTGGACTGTTTTTTTTTAAATAACCAGTTCTCTGAAAAAAATGTTTATCCGACATAAGGCCGGTCCTGACCATTCGAGATTGTCATTCAATTTCAACATATTCTTCTTTCTCCTCACACCGCAAAGATTATCTACTTTAAGATCCATTATTATGGGTTTATAAATGGTAAATGGAAAGAGTAGAACATAAAATTATAGCATTGTCACTCTTTGCTCATTTCAAAATGACAACCACATGGTCACTTGTCACTGCGCATCTGTGAGGCTCTCTCACACACACACACACACACACACACACACACACACACACACACACACACACACACACACACACACACACACACACACACACACACACACACACACACACACACACACACACACACACACACACACACACACGCGACAGCTAAACTGAAAAATTTTGCAAGTTTTCGAGAATTCCAGATTCTCATGTGGTCTGGATTTCTCAAATTTGGATCTTTGGACTTCTACTGTAGGTGGAAGCTTGATGTTTTCTCGCTCATTGCTATTTAAAAAAAAACTTAATCTTCTATTTTATTGAGGCAGTAAATGAAAAATCAGTAAAACTGCAGATTCTGGAAATCAGAAATAAAATCAGAAAGTATAGGAAAAACTCAGCAGGTCAGGCAGTATCTGTCAAAGAAAAACAAGTTAACATTTCAAGTTTTACATCCTATTTCAGAATTGTTGTGAAGAAGGGTCTCACACCTGAACCAATTATTTCTCATCAGATGTGCTGAATCTCTCCAGTGATTTTGGGTTTTATATTTATCCTACATAATTTAGGAGTAACAAAACTATTTCAATTCATATGGTCATGTTCATTGTGGCATTTATGTACGTTACATAAATTGAGTAACTTTGTTTATGATTTTTTTTAATTGAAGAAATGCTGAAAAATATCCCTACCAACTACTAAACACTTGCTCTATTTTTATAGCAGTGAAGATTTAATTACACTAATTGTAACAAATCTTCACTTGTCACAAGAATGCAGATATAATTATGAGGTTAGAGAGGAAAGGCAAAATATTGTAATCATTCCTGGTTGGATTATCTATACTTTTTTTATATATTATAGTATGGCATGCAGAAAGTCAGCTAAATATAACCTGGACAATATCCATGCCTCAACTAACATCACTGAAACACATGGGCTCAAAAATGATCCAAGGTCATTGAAGACACTTTTTCAAAATACAGTATGTGCACTTCTTCACCTTTTAAAGACTTGATGAAGGGATCTGACCTAAAATGTTGACAATTCTTTTTCTTCTACTCAAACTGCTCAACCCACTGGGCCAATCGATCCAGCAGATAGCTTTTGCTTCTGATTCAAGCATCTCCTTTTCCCTCTTGTAATTGTAGACTTTGAAAGCACAGAAGGAAGACATTTGATTCTTAATGCCTCCCTCGGCCATCAGATTTCTGAACGGACAATGAACCCACAAACACTTCACTTTTTCCTCTTTTTGAACTTTTTAAAAAAAATCTTGTACTTTCAAAATTGTACATTATAGTAATTTTTGCACCTTGTATGCACAGTACTGCTGATGCCAAACAACAAATTTCATGACATGTTCATGACAATAAACCGGATTCTGCTTTTTGTTTAGGATTATTCATGGTTAAATACCAAACGTACAGAACTGCTGGAAGCAGGTGGATTGGTTTGAATATGAAAGATTCTCTGGACAGGTAGCTGAGAAACTGGGCTGATAAGGCAGGTGGTTGCAATTAAGCTTACAGTGACAGTTCCTACATTCATTAGGCACAACAGAAATTATAATGAGATAGGTTGACTTGAAGTATATCAAAAAATAGGGCAAGAAGGAAGCTGCTATCGTCATGGCTGTATTCTGGGTGAATTTAAAAAAAAATAGACCACTTAAAATACTGACAGTTTTATCAGTGTTGTGAAAAAAAAATACTCAGAATAAGCCATTCAACTCTCAATAAACTACCAAAGTAGTTTCTGCTATAATGCACCATTAATATCTTTAAAAGGTTGCTGTGAAGTTCCAGTGTTCAGTTCACAAAACAGGAGCTTAAATGATTCAAAGCATTCACTTCAAATTACTTTTACTTGCAGCTGGAAACACTAAGCGGCAAGACAGTGGGTGTTTCCCATGCTGGTGGTAACTTTAACATCAAAACAAATGACTTTACTGTAGTAAACCTTCAGCATAAAAAGTGTCGCATTCCTCAATGTAAAAAAAATGTTTTCTATACCAGATCACCTTCAACATAGCTTGCAATACAATCACCTATCAGAGAACAAAATTTCCCCCTGGTTTCATTATATATATTTTTTATTGCTGAGGACAATTAATTTTGTCTTCACCTTGACAGTGCAAGGAGCCGCTCAGCAGCTGACGCCAGATTTGTAACGCAGAACCAAACCAAATGCTACTGATGCTGGAAATCAAAAATGAGGCCTGATATTTCTAAAACATGTTTCTCACTCTGTCACATCAGAGGACTTTAATTTAAAATTTAAACTTACAGCACGAAAGAAAGTTGAGCAAGAACCTCATAGAAAATGACCAAAGCTTACATAGCCAGCCGGCATATTTATTGCAAAGCTCCTTTCTGATCGTTTAGACTATTGCCAGTAGTTGAGCGTCAGAGAGCACCTCCCATCAGGCTAGAGTATTGTTTTGTACATTATGTACCTCCCATCATAAGTAAAAACAGGTTTCACCCCAGTAGCCCAGAAGAGAACAGGGCAGAAGATAGAATTGACAAAGGTGATAGTCTGCAATGCACCCTTTGAGGCTCACTCCAATGGCCTCAAAGGGAATAACACGATTGAGTTAGAAAGAGCGAGGCAGAGCCAAACAATGTAGCAAACATGCCCAACCCTATGGTGTGAGGACAGAAATCATGCAGCAAGCTTTGAATTTGCCTTGACCTCGAGATTAATAAGCCTTATAGGAGCCACTGTTCATGAATATGATAGTTGAGAATTCGCCTGATGTGGACAGCTCAGAAATTCTTAGTGTGCTGGATCCAAAGAATTGGTCCTGGAATGTGGAATTCAATGAGAACAACTTGTATTGAATCAGTTTCAAAACACCATTCATTGGATACCACTGAAAAATTACAGCATTTGGAATCAGCACAAAACCCGAGGAATTTGGCCTTCACACCATATGGGCAACCCAAGGCATGGATATGGCTGAAAATCCCAACTAACAGGTGCTGTGCTCGAATTCAGCCTCCCTTCTCTTTTCCATGCAAGATTACAAAAATGATGCTGGTTCTATGGATGAAAGGAAGGGTTAAATCTTGTAGAAAACGTAGAAATTTGAACAAAGATTTAGCATTTCTTGCTTCATGTTAATTAAAGTTTGTCAGTGTCATTAATATTGGAAGCTGAACACTCCCTGGTGTCCTATAAGGCTGGCCACTAATGTTGCACTAAAATGCACATAGAAACTTAAAAATGCCCCGGCTGCTTAGTGCATGCTGGGTCATGGCTTCTATGAAATAATCAAGTTCTCATGCACTTGATAATGCGAAGAGTAATTTTGAGGGGCTACTCTATATTTCTATGGCTTTTGTAGAATATAGTTTTGCTTCTCCCCCATGTGTAGCCCCAAAGCTACAAAGTTATGGTTCAAGTTTATTTTTATCTGATGGTACATATACATCCCAATTAAATAGTGCATCTCCAGACCAGACCGGACATTCACAGAAACACAAATGATGTATATACATAATGATCCAAAATAAATATAAATAAAAATAATTTAAAGGTCTATAGAATTGTTCAACAGTCTCACTGCCTGTGGGCAGAAGCTGTTTCCCAGATTTTATGCTTCTGTACCTCTTCATTGAATGTAGAGTCTCAAAGATACTGCAGGCTGGATGGTAAGGGTCCTTGATGATTCTCTGAAGCCTCTTTAAGCATCACTCCCTGTAGTTATTATCACAGAGAAGGAAGATCCCTGTGATCTTATCAGCAGTTTTAATCACTCTCTGTACTGACTTTCCATCTGATGCTTTGCAGCTACCATACCACACTATTATGCAGCCAGCCAGAACACTCTCCATTATGCTCCTATAAAACGGAGATAGGATGATAGGCTTGCCCTCCTCAATCTCCTGAGGAAGAGTAGGGACTGCTTCATCTTCCTGACAAGTAAGGAGGTGCTGTGGGTCCAGGATAGGACATCCTTTAAATGGACTCCAAGGAACTTTGCGCTCTCTATTCTCTCTAAAATGGAGCCATTGATATGTAGTGGGGAGTGCTTCTTCATCCTCCTGAAGTCCACAATAATCTTTGCCTTGTTCACATTAAGACTCAGGTTGTGACTCTTGCACCACATTACAAGCTTTTCAATCTCCTCTCCATAAGCTGATTCATCATTATTGCCGATGTGACCAACTACCATTGTGTCATCTACAAACTTAATGATTTTATTAGACCTGAACCTGGGACTACAGATGTGAGTCGACAGTGTGAACAATAGCAGGCTGAGCACACTGACATGAGAGATGTGTTAATGCTCAGTATAATGGGGCTTGAGGTTTTGCTGCCAACCAGGACAGACTGTTGTCTTTCAATCAAGAAGTCCAGGATCCAGTTAGAGAGAGGTACTGAGTCCCAGCAAGAACAGTTTATCCACCATCCTGTGGTATTGTGCTGAAGCCAAAGAACAAAAGATTGGTGTATGGGGCATTATTCTCTAGATGGGTCAGGATGGAGAGGAGGGTCAGGACTATTGCATTATCTGTGAACCAGTTATCGATAGGCAAACTAGAGTGGGTACATTGTCGCTGGTAGGTGTGCTTTGATACGCTCCATTACCAGTCACTCAAAGCACTTCATGATCATGATGTCAGTGCCACTAGCCCAGCTAATGTTGCTCTCTTGGGCACTCAAATGATGGTGGCAGCCTTGAAGTCTGCAGGGACAATGGATTACTGGAGTGAGATGTTGAAGATGCTCATTAGGATCTTGTCAGCAGGTCCACATAGTTCCCCATTACCCATCCAGGTATGCTATCTGGTCCGATTGCTTTGAGTGTGTTTTCTTGGTGCCGTTTTGTTTTCCGCATCAAACTGCATGTACATGATGTTCAGCCTGTCAGGAAGAGATTCATCGTCATCGCTGACCTGCAAGGATGACTGATGGTCCATTATCATTTTAATACGTTGCCACAGTTGCCTTGCATCACCAGTGTCGCAGTTATCTGTGGATCTTCTGTGTGTACCTTGGTTTTGCCTTCCTGATTATCTGGGACAGTTCAGTCCTTGCTGTTCTTTGTGCCATCTTATTGCCTGACCTGAAAGCAGTATCCCGAACTCTAAGTAGTGCATGGACCTCCACAGCTAGCCATGGTTTCTGGTTCACCCTTCTTTGTAGTTACCATGACCTCCACTTCACCAGCAATGAGGCCTAGATGTATCCAATGTATTCATGAAAGAAGAAGCACCAAGGGAGATGTAGAAATTAATACGTAAAAAATAACTATTTGTTTAGTGCTTTATGACATGACTCAGAAATCAGAAGGATGCCATTGAGAATAGATAGTACGCATGGAAAACATGCATCACTCAATGAAAAGAGTAGACAGGAAGAAGGCAACAGGCCCCCCAAAAATCTAAAGATACAAACCACTCCCAGAGTGGCCAGAAGATTTCCAAAATTAGGAAGTTTGACACTTGGCATTACCTCCAACTGCCCAAGAGATCAGTAATTTATTTTTCTAGTAGTGAACCCTTGAACCCCAGATACTGATGTGAGCAACTGTGCATGAAATGCTTGAGATAATGAAAAGGAAGAATTTGGTGAGAGGCAAAAGGTAGGAGAAGTAGAAGCAGGGAATGAAAATGAAAGGAGCAAAGACTTTGGCAAGAAGAGCAGTGCTGAAACCAGGGCAGCATAAGAGTAGCTGGCAATAGTTCTCTGGTATACTGGGAAAGAGAGCAGTAGATCGTGAATTGGAGGAGCAAAGTTTCACCATCACACGCATCACAAGGGTAGATTGAATAGGCAAAGTGAAAGGTTAGTCATTTTGTTAGCTCTAAAGGAGGTGTATCAGATGTTGCTAAAGAGGAAAGCAAGTGCCAATGTGAACTAGCAGGATCAGAGAAGGGTAGGGAGGCTGTGATGGGTGGGAAACTTCTAAATGTCTTTTCTCACACTGAAACAACATCGCTGATGAGCAAAGCTGCATAGTACAATATTCAAATACATTTGATGTCCTGAAGAACCGTGAGAATTAAATTCCAGCCAATTAAAGCCATGTACACGTGCACTGAACAAATTATACAATTAAGCTGGACTTCACTATCTCCAACCAATGTAAAGGAGAAGATGCGGATGGGACATCTATCATGAAATTATTCAGAAGAAAATGAATGCACCTGGTCAATGACTATTGGGCATGTGAATCAAATGTAAAGGAATTTGTGTTACAACTTCTCAATTAGTGAGTGGGCTTCTAGAAAAATATGATCAGATATCACTTGCAAAAAATGGCTGCACAGAGGAAGTTTCAGATCAGGGTCATTGTGAAAAAGGGGTTGAATGTTTCTACGAATGCAGGGCATCTACATAGCGTTAAAAGCTTTTTCAGCTTTGGGAATATGGTTGGAAGAATGAACAACATTATTAGCAAAAGTGACAAACTCATCCCTTTAAGTCAAGTTTATTGTCATCCGATTGTAGAAGTACTACCTGACGTTCCTTCACCAGAGGCTCAAAGCATTTCATAATGGTGAAGGTCAGTGCTATGAAAGGGGGGGGGGGGGGGGGGGGGGGGGGGGGGTGGTCAGTGAGATAAGTTAGTGTCACCACCTTGTGTGGCTTCACCTTGGATGGGGTTCTCCTCAACCTTACCTGCAGATATGCAAGGGACATAGAGCTTTCTTTGGCATCATCCTGTTCTCATCAAACCATGCATAGAAGGTGTCCAGTCTGTCCAGAATCGATGTTTCATTATTCTTAACTTGCAAGGTTGAATCCCTTGCCACATGCACCTCGTCGCTGGTATCGCACAGTTGTCTGCTACAAATGTCAGCCTTTTTAAAAATATTTCTCCAGTTAAAACTTCTGTAACTTTGACTTCTTTCTATTTAAAATTAATCCAAACCCATATCTTTTATGGTAAAGTATATTTTTTTGCAGACAAATTACTTCTCAAAATCCCTCAGAGTTAATCCCAAACCCTATGTCCAGAGAATGTAGATTTTGCTGAAAACCTCTGAGGTTGTCTCATCTTTCTGTGACACTGCTATAGAAACTATTTTTACAATACAATTAAGCTAGAAAGCCCATGTTGGTACTTTTTCATCCACTCAGAATCACATCAAGTTGCTAGCATTCAAAATCTAACTCTATCTTCTCGCTTTTTTTAAAAACTGATGATACCTTTGAAACTTCCTGCAGAAGCTAAAGACCCTGTGACATCTGCCTCTGAGGCAAACACCAGAACATTCTTTAACAAGGTAAACCTTCGCAAGGCGTTCCCGGCAGGGTGCCAATCAGGGACATTTTCAAACTCTCATCATTGCAGTTGGAGGTTCCCACTGTGATAGTACAGATCTATCACCAATGTACATAGTGTATATAGTTACTGTATCTAGACTGTGCTTACAGCGATTGGCTGAGAGCTAAGCCACGCCTACTGTCTGGGCCTTAAAGGGTTGTGTCCCTAGCCAGGTTGGATCATTCCGGACTGGTCAGCCACCTGTGAAGAGCTCCTGTCTTTTGCTAATAAAAGCCTCGGTTTGGATCAACAAGTCTTTGATTCTTTCGACGAGCTCTACACCCACCTACTTCAAAAGGGCATCAATAATTCTTGTGCCCACAAGAGCACGGTTGGTACTGCGGTTAATGCAACACCTTTACAGTGCCAGCGATAAGGACCAGAGTTCCAATCCCATGCTGTAAGGAGTTTGAATGTTCTCCCCTTATCTACATGGGTTTTCCCTGGAGGCTCTGGTTTCCTCCCATCATTCTAAACATACTGGGGGGTGTAGGTTAATTGGGTGTAAATTGGGTGGCATGGACTGAAATCGCCTTTTACCATGCTGTATGTCTAAATAAATAAAAAAGACCAGTGTGAAATGCTTTGAGATTGGAGATGCCAAAATTTACTTGCATCCAAAAGAACTGCACACATACAGTTCAGCTTTTGACACTTAACAAAAGAACAAAGACCCTGCAAATAAACATGGAGGTAACATTCTTAAATAATGTGCCAAACTGCTCTCTTGCGGATTAAGCCAATTTTCAACAGTGCCCTGATGTTTTTTCCCCCTCTGAGCTTGTCTTGAGCTTTATATTTTCCTCATATGTTGCTCAGACTAGCTAGAGTAGCTAACTTGTTAATTAATAACCTTCTTGCCAAAGATGCTAAACCTGTCATGCCCATAAGTGCAATAAAATAGTGAATGTTATTTGTCATGTTGAAATTAGCACAAGCAGTAAAAGTTTGATAATCTGCCGTGCAACTATTCACAAAGCCTGAAGGTTCAGCATATACTCACCAAGGGATATTTGCTGCATTCCATTTTCACTTAACAGGGCCCTGGTTCCCACGCTCCTCTTACACTTACTGGGGTTTTGGGTCCCTTGCTCCCTTTAAATGCTCCCAGTTTACTGGAAACTTTGTTACAAGTCCAGGACCACCAATGCCCTGACGTGCCATACTATAAAGAGTTTTACTGCAGGGCATACATTTTTTTTGTATATTTTCCATTGAGCGCAGTTATCTTTTGGCATTTTAATGTTTCAATAAGAAAAAATACAAGAGTAAGGAAATGGAATTTTAAAAAAATAATCACACGCCTTAGGAGACACAGTGCTAAACAATTCATACATCCTTTTCCTTCTCCACACTGTTGTTAATGAGACTATGTTCTATCAGAAGTAAATTAAAATCGACAGGCTGAGGTCATTTCATTATCCTTTAAAAATACAAACTCAACCATGCAGAAGCTTGTAAACTTATGTAGAGACATAATTAAACCAGCATGCTCTTGAAGATGAATCAATTTTTATTATAAAAATTAAACACCCCCTCTTTGTTGATGACTCAAACTGTAATTTGAGCTCATCGTAAGGTCTGCCAGGAACCTATAGCTTTTAATCTTTGTTCCCATACGTGATTTGCTGCTTGAATGCTAACATTTTTGTAAGTTTCAAAGGTCTGTGTAATTTGATTGCAAATTAATTTCACCTTCAGAAATTCAGAATGGCATGTGCAACCTTTACAAGTCCAAGTGGAGAAATCCAAGTATACAGATTTGTCATCCCTTAGTGAACAATATCAAACAAGGAACATCAGAAGAGAAGTAAATTCTTACAAATCTGCTCATTTTATAATCAACTGTTTCTAGAATAAAACCAAATATGGTTCATTTTTCATAGAAATTATGAGAACGATCCCATCCCCAATGTACAGAAAAGCTGGATAACTAATGTTCTGTCTCATAATACCACCAGTACCGGCAGTGGAAAATAGTTAAGAAAGCAAGGAGTTAAATAATTTGGGCCTCTCTCTTGGCTGATATCCAGGATGCTGCTGAGTGATGGAAACAGGCCAGAAAAAATGAAAATATGTTTGATCATTCATCTACATCTTATGGTTTAAGCATTTTCATGCTCTTGGTTCCACTCTGTCAAATCCCAAACATTTTCCAACATTTCACATCACACACCCACTCAATATTTAGCAGCACCTGGTCTTTATTTACCAGCATTTCATTCATTCACCTGAATCTTCATGCAATTTGATGTATCCAACATGTGCCTAACCTCAGCAAATGCATTGTGTGAATCCTGATTCATTTACCAGCCTGTGAGAGAAAAGTACAAAGCACGAGGCAGAGGATGAGAAGGAGCAGACATTGAGGAATCTGGCCCACATCTACACAAACTCTGCTTGTGGATACACACAAATGTGCATCTATGAGATATGAGAATATCTTCCTTATGATGTATAATCCATTCTGGTTGCAATGATGTTGCTTTGATTACCATGTGAACAGATAATGACACCCCGAGTGAAAATTGGAATGCTCTCACATTCTGGCTACTGCCATTACAATCAAAGTTTATATAACTCACAATCCTGGCACAGAGTCTACCCGATGAGCTGCCGAAGGAAAAGACAGTCAAGTGGTGTAATTTTCATGTCGCAAGTCTTTAGCCAAGAAGAGATTGGTCAGCTAGTACTGCACAAATGCTATTTTACCAAGAAATTAAGGAATCTAAACCTACTTCTTTTCACAAGGACAGTGCTGCCTGAATGCTCCATTTCCCCCATTCATGTGCTGATGCATTAGCAGCTCTTTCTTCACGATTATGGATAATGATGGTTTATTTCTTCTGATATGTGGTTGAATACATCCTTCCAGCTTCCCATTCTGATCTTAGGAAATTGATAGGTTCCAATTTTGGAGATGTACCAATACAACAACCCCATCACCACCACTACCACCACCACCCCCCCCCCCCTCCAATTTTAACAGAACAAACTTGGACCATCGAGCATAAATTTTAATGTGTGAGGCAGACTCAACAAATCACAGCTCCTCCCCCTGCCCCTTCTTTCCTTCTCTCCTCTCCCCACCTGTCTGATTTTTGCTCACATCTTGACAAAGGGCTCAGGCCCAAAACATTGGTTATCTCCCTTTGCCCTTATAGACGCTGGGTGAGTTCCTCAGTTTCTCCAGCATTTTGTGCATTGGTGGATTTAATGTAAGCTTTTTCATAGATGGAGCATTCACATATGTAAATCCTTCATCCACTTCACTGATCACTTTCCTGAATTGTGCCAAACCTGCACTGGATGTGTTCAATTCCAAGTCACATTAAATTCAGCTAAAGAAGTTCAACATACCTCAAGGAGGAAGGAGGTTAACTGTTGTAACAAATACCCATAACCCTCAAGTAATTAAAACCCTTAGGTGAGCACATTACTTGCAGGCATCCAGATCCTTCAGCAAACAAGCTCATTACACCAAGATGCACTTGAAATCTCAAGTTTATTTATTTTTTAAACTACCTGCAGGATCCAGCATCCATACTTTGCTGTGTTTAAATATTCCTTCATGGTCAATATCAAGGCCAAATTGAAACATTTCCCAGAAAAAAACTGCAGGAAGTTCAATAAGGCCATTTCTGCAGAGCACTACAGCTGAAAAATGAATTCTACCTTGAGACCTATATCCCTAGAATAAATTATTAAAATATTTATACAATCTCTGAATTCCCCTAAAAGTTCCATCCACTGAAAAAAAATTGGAAATAAAATTCTGGAGAGCAAAACTCATCTAAGTTCCACATTATGGAGTGTCTTCACCTCTTGCCCAACTCCACCACTTACTGATTAGAAATTGTACTTAACAGGACTGTGAAACTAGGCCATTTGAGTCACTCAGTGTTAACATCACCAGTACCCAGAAGCAGACTAAAGTTATTGAGCAGAGCTGCAATCTATATTAATTTACAATTCTCTGCTCAGTAAAACATCCCTCCTGCATTGTGTGAACTTTTTTCATTTCCACACTGAATAAATACTGTTACTCATTTTAGTGGTGTTATTAGGCTACAATAAAATTTATTGAAACATCAGCAAATCATCTCAATTTTCCAGGGTTTATGCAAGATCTGAAAACTATTGGTAGAAGATTAAGTTGTCTTTCTGTGATGAACTATCAAATAAAATAATTGGGCACATTCAAATTTGGCCAAAGAGATTAGCTGCAATCTTAAACATTATACCATATCCCTTTCACACTGCCAAATAACATGGGTTGAATCTGCCAATTTAGCGGGTCCGTATTATGTAATCTGGCAGTGTAAAAGGTCCCGATTGGGCAGGCCAAGTAAAAAAAATCAACTGGGCTCTAACTCTTGGTGGAGGGGAGGGGGTAGTATCAGAGCCCAGATGAGTTAACTTGTTAATCACTATGTGGTGGTGTGAATGATCTACTTGAATTATCGGCTACCATTAGTGCTTGCATCATTCTGGTAGTATTTTAAGTAATCTTGAGATGATTTAAAGCAAAGGTACGCACTGACAGCCCCGGCAGCCGTGGTCTGACAGCCCTGCCGGCCGCACTGTGAGATATAACTGTGCAGTCAGCAGGGCTGTCGGGGCGCGGCCTGCAGGACTGTCAGCATGCAGCTGGCTGCGCTGGGAAATATAACTGAGGTCGGTGTGGCTGCCAGTGCGTACCTGTGCTTTAAATTATCTCAAGATTACTTATAATACTTACAAACTAATTTTGAGAAGGCTAATATAAAAGAAAAATATCGCAGAAGCTAACATTTTAAGAGCATGCAGTCTTGGTTTGAAGACTTCATGCCCAAGGAGGAAAGGAGTGGAGAATGAAATTTAAAAAAAAGAACATTTGTTTAGGTTGAAAGGAAGAGAGGCATGACGTGACAGTGCAGGGCCAAATAAAGGAAAACAAAATGTTGGACTAGACAACTGAAAACAACAGTATAATCAATGATGTTTCTAATGGTGCATTCAATGGTAAATCTAGGTGATGGTTCTCAACCCGAAACATCAACAATTCCTTTCCACATCCACAGATACTGCCTGACCCACCGAGTTCCTTCAGTGGCTGGTTTATTGCTCCTTCACATCTTCAACATGCATATCATTGCCAGAAAGACTTTAGGAAATCAAAAAAGGTGTAATACAATGTACCTACAATGACCTGCTGTTGCAGGCATGTTATGGCTGCTCAGCTTCAAGCCAACTGAGACCTCCAGAGTTGTGCTGGAGTTTCAATTACATCATTTACATCAGGGTCATTCTTGAACCATGTCAGGTGTCACACTGGTATGTATTAAGTGAACATCTCCAGTTACACTGAGCAAGCTGAGCAGTACAGTTGCAATTGGCAGGTTGAATAAATCCTTCCACGATTGAATGATAAAGAAAACTTTGAAGGAAAAGTGTAAACATCAGCCCCAACAGCCATCAAGTTATTCTCACACACTGCCACAAGTTTGAACAATCTATATCATCTTTTTTTTTTTAAATACTCTGCAAGCTGTACTGGTGATGAACCAAATCTCCTTCCCAAAAGCAAAGTAACTAATTTTTAGGGAAGGAGAATATATATCGACAAAGTAAAAATCATTGCTTTAGCAAGTTACAGCTGGGAAATTAATAGCAGTAATGTTCTGCAGAAGAACATTTTCATCAGAAATTCATTTCAATCATCTAATGTTGTTGCTGACTGAGGGTGAATGGTACCATTAATTTGGCTTATTTAATTCACAAAGAAAAAACATGATAGCAGAAACCAAGTCTAATTCCTCCTGGCAGAAGGGACTTGACTAATTGTTCCATTAAACATTCTGATCTTAGTAAAGCTTGAATGCAATAGAGACAGAGGTTCTTGATGAAGGGTCCCAACCTGAAATGTTGACTGACTATTTCATTCCATGAATGCTGCCTGATCTGTTGAATAGCTCCTTCTTCTATTTGTTCACTCAAGATTCCAGTAACTGCAGTTTTGTGTTTTACATTTCAGCACCAATCCAGTAGCAGATGATACATACAGAACTAGATTTTCCCAAAACAGTTGAACCCTTATTTGGCATAAACTAAAAATGGACATCCTGACCTGGACAAAAGTCATAATGTTCAGCTCACTGATCCTCTTACATACAAGCCCTGTGTGTTTTCTACTTATTCTTCACTCCAACATCTCCATAATCTGATGCTAAATGTTTTGGGACACTGGCTTGATTGCAGCCTACACCATATCCCAACAACAGCCAATTGCATTCAAAAAGGGTACAAAGTTGCATACAAAAATAATGAGATAATGGCCATTCTTTTCTGCTCGTTCTGAACAGTGGGAATATTATAGATATTTGGCTATTCATCAAAACTCTGGCCTTAGGTTCATTATATAAGGCTTCAATCCAGTTAATGAAGTTTTGTGCCAATTCAATTTCCAATAGTTTAAATAAAAAGTCCCACTCCAGACTATCAAAAGCTTTTTCTGTGTCCAAGGCAACTGCCACATTTAAGTCACCTCTTTTCCGGCCAAAGGAATACTAAGCAATCTGGTTACATTGTCAACTGATTGCCTTTTCTTAACAAATCCTGTTTGGTCCTTATTTATTAATTTTGACAAAAAATTTCCCAATCCGTTTGCGGTAAAAAATTTGAAGAGATTGAAATAAACGGATAACTCTTCCGATAACTTTAATTGGAAGAGTTAACTATTAAAATTAATATATTCCCGCATACACAAAACCTCTTCCAGACTCTTCCAATACCATTAGCACAAAATTTGAATGTTAGTTAGGAAATTTCTTTAAGGTAAATTATCCAGAGTCTCCATGGAAAAAATAACTTGGAAATACTATATATGACATTTGCAAGTCCCAAATTTTAAACATTTCTATTGGGCAGCCCAGATGAAATTTGTCACTTCCCTCTTTGACGGAAGAGACAAGCATTCATGGATGGAAATTTAACTGTAAAGAGAGAGAGAGGGAGAAAAGAGAGAAGAGAGTGTAGCAGAAGATTTTAGCTATAAATGGGATAATAAATCTATTTCAGGCGGTCAGGAAGCATCTTTAATAAAACATATTTTGAATATATGATACAAATTGAATAATTTAATTGGATCAAAAGGAAAAATATCTCCAAAAATGCCCTTGACACAAAATAGATTAAGTCCTTTAACAATGGATAATAAAATTCTACATGCATAGTCCCATAAAGGGGTCAGATATGTGGAAGGGCAACTGATGTTATTTGAACAATTAAAAAAATATTTTTAATAATACAATCTTCTGCTACTTTCAATTAAGAGCATTTTTTTTTAAAAACGAGATGAATAAGGACCAATCATGATATTACCAGAGTGCAGTGAAATAGAGATTCTGATTTGAAAGAGGAACACAAGAAAGTTTACATTTGCAATGCATTCCTTACTTCAGTCAGGCAGTCATAAGTGTGAGTTATTTAAATCAAAACAAAGATGGGAACCAGAACTGAATATTAGTATTAGTGACAAGAAATGGTCTAATTTATGCCAAAACTGCATGACAAATACATTTAACATAAATAGAGATTTGGGCAATATAATTTTTTGCATCAGCTATATCTTAACCCGCAGAAATTACAGAAATTAAATTGCAATATATCTGTTATATGTTTTAGATGTGGTGAAGAAACAGGAACACCTTTTTACATTCCACCTGGTCTTGCTCTAAAGTGAAACCCTTTTATGAAAGTTTAAGAATTTTGTTAGATCAAATTATTGGGAAACAATTACCACAAAATCCATAATTGTTTCTCCTAGGAAATGCAATCGACATAAAATTCAATATGAAACAGTCCAAGTATCAATTAGAATTTCTTAAAATTGGATTGGCAGTGACCAGGTAATGTATTGCAGTTACTTGGAAGTCTGATTCCCCTCTGGTTATAGCCTGATAAATGTGGAAATGCATTGTTGTGTTCCCCTGGAGAAAATTTCTTGCAACTTAAGGAAGAAGTATAACATGTTTTTTTTACAGGTATAGCCATTCTGCATTTGCAGAACACAGGGTTGAATATTTAGGAACAGAATAAATGTCTACGTCCTGGTTCTTTCTCCTATTAGAGATCTAGCAAAGGAATTAGACCTTATGAAATTGATACTGGAGCCCAACAGTTCCTTTTCTCTCTCTTTTTTCTTATCTTCATTCTTTTCTTTATTTCTGGCATTTGTTTGGGGGAGGGGGAAGGAGGGAGGATGGAATTGTTTGGAGATATGGACAACTTGTACCATTATTTTTTTCATTTCAATTTATGTATTTGAGTAATGATTATTTTGGATCCATTCATGTCCAATAAAATATTAGAAAACCATGCATTTAAGATGCAGTTGTAGGGTAATGATGATGGTGAGAATTTATTGTCATATACATGTGTACAATGTACCACAACATGTTAAGACAGAAAAAGAGAGTATCTATAAAAGAATAGATAAATAAATATTTAAAGTTGGTGTTTAGTGCAAGAAAAAAAGTTATATTTTAATGGTGCAGACAGATATTTTGGTGGTTCCAAAGTAGTTTACAGTTTGGGTTGGAGTAGAACAATAGTGTGCAAGAGCCCAAGAGCTGTAAAAAGTTATTGAACCTGAAGGTGCTGGACTTAAAGCTTCTGCACCTTCTCTCTAAATACAGCAGCAAGAAGAGATTGTGACCAAGGTGATGAAGTCCCTTATGGTTTTAGCCACCTTCCTGAAGCAATGTATCACACAGATGCTTCCAATAGATGGAAGGTTAATGGTCATGAAAGTGGCTACTTTCTGTAGCCTTCTGCATTCGTTTGCACTTTACTTTCCAAACCATGCTTGGATGCAACCAGTCAGTATACATTCCACAGTTCACCTAGTGTGTACTGTACTTGAATGCTATTAGAAGTTTTGTAGAAGATTTTGCAGAGACATACAGCACAGAAGCAGACCTTCAGCTCATTGAGGTCTATGCCAACCATCAAGCAACATGTACATTAATATAATTTTTATTAATTGCACATTCCTTTCATTCTCCAACTTATCCACACTGGCAAGTTGCAATGACATTTAGCCTACCAAACTGCATGTCGAAGAGATATGAGAGAAAACCATTGCATTCAGAGGAACCCAATGGGATAATTTGCAAACTTCATACAGGCAGCACCAGAGATCAGGATTGAACCCAGGTCACTGGACCCATGAAATAACAGCTCTACCAGTTGTGCCATTGTGCTGTTCATAGTGAGATGAGTCACCAACACAAATGTAAAGCAGAAAAACTACATGTTGTAATTAAAACCAATATTAGTCTGACTGAAATGTCATAAACAGGAGAGGAAGTGTAATTTTCTCTACTGAAAGAGAGATGGAGCTTGCTTGCTAAGGACAGTTAATCGCCAGGAATGCAGCAATTTCCTGTTATGGAGACTTGCTGGCTAGGATATCAATAGTTGCCTTGAGAAATATCAAGCAACTGATGGAAAGTGTAGAGGGATTAAATCCTGAGCAGGCAAGGGCACTATTCATTCCATCCTAGTGATTAGATGATGTGGTTTAGCTGCCAGCTGGTGATTATTTTAGTAAAGTTGAGTGGTTCCGGCTGAAATAAAAGGTCAGCTGGTTTTCTACAGGTCACGTGTATGAGATTCACACAGAAGCAAGGATTAATAGGGTCAGGATAAAAACTGTTTCAGCACAAAATATGTTAGACCCACCTGACCTGACTGAGGTGTCATGTGGAATCTCCTATAGTTAGGTGTGTTTTGAAGCTTATTATCACCTTGATCTTTTACCACCACCTGTTCCCACCTCTCCAACTCTCACAACACGCTAATACAACTCCTAGTACTTACTACATATTGTAGTTTATGTGCATATCTAAACATGCAAAGGATTTCTCAGCACACAATTAAAACTAGTGAACAAAATCAACAAGCTGTTTGATTATCTATACAATAACAACATCACTCAAAGAAAAATGACAATTAATTGGGAGCAATTGACAGGACAATAATAACTTCTGAGAACATTGAAGACTACTTTATGGTAGTGATATATTTATATGCCTTTTATTGTTTTATTTTGTCACCGAAAACTTTCGAAAACATCTTCAGGTGTACTGTGGAGAGCTTTCAGACTGGTCGCATCTGCTATGGAGGTACCAATGTTCAGAACAAGAAAATACCTCAGAGGGTTGTTAACTCAGCCTGCAACATCACGGCATGAGCCTTCACTCCTTCAAGGACATCTACAAGGGGTGGTGTCTTAAGAAAGCAGCCTCTATCCTCAAAGAACCTCACCACCCAGGCTATGCCCTCTTCACTCTCCTACCTTCAGTAAAAAGGCAAACACGTAGTGGCTCAATGACAGCGACTTTCACATTGTCATCAAATTTCTCATGAACAATGAACCATAGATGCTACCTTACAATGCCTTTTTCCTGCACTATTTTTATTTATTTTGTAATGTGGTTTATATAAATGTTTGCACTGAAATGCTGTTGCAAAAAAACAAATTTCATGACATGTTCATGCCAATAAATTTGGATTCTGATATAATAGGTTATATTTTTCATCATTGCATAAAAGTACAAGTAAACCACAAGTGGAACAATTGAAATTGCATAATACGACTTCACTCCAAACAGATATTTATCAATATAATATAAAAAAAAATAAGAAATTCAAAGAAAAATGATAAAAATGCAGACCAAAGGGAAACATTTAATCTCCAAGCATTTTACTAATGGTTACACATTCCACTGAATCATTGATAATGTATTTAACTTCAAGCAAAGCTGTAAGCTAGTGCTGAGTCACTGATCTGTGGGTCTCTAGTTGGTATTTCTAAAAATGTTCAATGACACCTTTATAAGATAAAATATTTTTGTAAAAAAAGCCCATTCGTCACATACCAAAGAAAAGCACGCTGTTGTTTCACATTTCATATGATATAATTATTGATAATCATGGCATATTCAGGAGTTAATAATATTTCTGTTCTTCAATAGACAGATTCTGCTGATAGTAAAAGACAAAATAAAAGTTTTTGTGAATAAAAAAATCCTGCATTGCCTTTAAAAGCAGAACAGACTGCTGTCCACAGCCGATTTTCCTTCAGCACTGTGATTTCATGTTTGATTTGTCTGAAAGTCCTTGTTACATTGTGAAGAAAACTTTCACTGTTGACATCGATATGCCTGAGGGACCCTGCAATGGAGCCTGGAAGTTGAACCCGGACAGACAAATCCAGGAAAGTGCTCATGTACACTTTCCGTCTAAGTTTATTTTCAAATTAGAAATATGCGCTCAAATTTATGGAAAATTACCCCAACAACCCATGATGGCAGACACTTTGAAACAATTAATGATATCAACTCATAATTTTAACAATTTCCTCTTCAAATTAAAATCAGAGATGCACAGAGCTGTCGGGCACCTACTTGATGGATTTGTAAAGTAACAAGCAGAAATGGACATATTAAAAAAAAACTCCTGCTCCATAATGGACAAAAACAAATATTCAATATTATATCACATCAAGGAGCAGGTAAGTACTTTATACATTTTAAAATTAACAAATATATAATGAAATGAATGACTGCGTCCAACTTACAATGTATAACAGCACAATTACATAAACAAACATTCATTTCACTCACATGTTACTGTCCTCATTCCTTGAGTTAATAGGCTGTAAATTGTTCCTAGTGACAAACCACTCAAGCCTGAGTGAACATCCCTTGCAAAGCCAGTTCAATCAAAAGGAGTAGGAAGGCCAAGATGTGTGGTGAGAAGTGAGGGACAAAGCAGTTAGTTAGCCAAATGCCCGGGTTTGGCTCGCAGTCAAACCTATCAAAAATTCTGTATGTCTTTGAATGTCACAGATCAATTTGACTCAATGTTTTATGCACATGATATGCTTCTCCTGACTGATGCTCCAGACATGAGCAGTGGTTTTAAATAGTATTTAATTCTTGATGTCATGTTATTTTTATGGAATTCACTCATGTACACAAGGCCAGTGCCAAGGCAATCGAAGTTTGCTTCTTTTAACACAGTCCACCCTGACCAGATTCATGAGTATAGATTAAATGTACAAATAGAACTTAGCATTGACTCCTAACTATATTCAACATTACTTTGAGTTTCCTTCAGGCCCACCTCCAATGAATCTTTACCCAATTCCACCCTGCACCATAGCCCATCAAGACTCGGACCTGGCACATTGCTGGCAATTACAACCACCCCCTCCTCACCTCCCCACCCCCCCGCCCAGCCCCAAACACACACAAACATCTCTACTGGAGTTTCAAGGTTTCCCTTCCTAGCAAATCTCTCCCTTATTAAATATAGTGTTGATCTTCGCAAGCCCCTACTCCATCAGTTGCCCCATCAATAGTTGTAAACATTTCAGCATACGGAGAACAAAAGGCCGATTATGTCTCCAGTTTTACATGCAATAGAATATTTCCAATGAAGAGCAAAGGGCACCCTTGTTTGAGGCACAGTATAAATTCTGAACTATATCTAAAATGAAGGGCATGGGGAACATTTCTCATGCAAGAAAATATCAGGAATGTTCAATAATGAACTAGACTGTCAAACAACACATTAAACAAAAAATCTGCAGATGGTGAAAAAGTGGAGAAGCACACAAAATGCTGAAGGAACTCAGTGGTTGAGGCAGAATTCATGGAAAGCAATAGATCATCAACTTTTCAGGTTGAAAACTCTTCATTAGGAAAATGCAAGAACTGGGCAGATACCCAAATAAAATGGTGGGGAAGGAGCACCGCCCGGCAGGAAATAGGTGAATATTGATGAGGTAAGAAAAAGGGTGGGGGGCGGGGAAGGGAACAGAGGGCTGAAAGATGGTCTCTGATAGAAGAAAGGAAGATAAAGGGCTGCCAGAGGAAGGCACAAGGGTTAGGGTGGAGGGGAAAGTGAAAGAGTTGAGCCGAAGAGTTGAATAAAAGCATGGGTGTTGGGGGCTGATGGGAGGAATATGGAAAATGTCCAGAAACAATATCATAAAACAGTTTAATAGCTTCCTTGTCCTTAATCACATTTCCAGTAAATCCCTTAGAATCTTTTCTCCAGATAGATTGCTTCACATTCTTCCATAATGTTATTGTGCATTAAATTTATAGATGAGGACTTTAAATGATATAATACTGTAAGAAAAATTAAAGAATATATTTTTAAAAAATCACAAGACTTCACAGGCCTTCCTTTAGTTGAATTTGACTTGCTTCCCATTTCCCACAAAATGGCACAGGTTGTTTTCAGGCTTCAAGACATGTGCCTTGCAACTGCTCCTCAATGATTTCATTGTCTCTGTGTTGTGATCTGAATGATAATTCACACCTCTGCACAATTCATTCACCTTAATTAATTCTGAGACCTTTTTGCAGAATGTTAAAAGAAAATAAGTGTGTCTTAGGTTTATATTTTCAGTCAGAGTTCATTTCATGATTATAGTTGCAGATAACATCAAAACTCCAGAGAAACACCAGGCAGAGGTCAAGTATTTGTCCACAAGGAGGAAATAAATCAATTGTGTTTGTGTACTCTGAAGAATGATTTTCTTTGTCAATACCAATTACCAATCACCAAAGCTATATTTCTGAAAAGTCAATCCCACCCATAGTTGTCAGACAAAAAGTATCAGATCTGGTTAAAATTATGCTCCACTGATAGCCAGAAAGGGACACGCTCCCCAAAATGTGATCAAAGCTCTTCTTTCTAGGAGTTGTGGAAACGCTGTGATGGAATGCAACCAAACAAAGACATATATATATATATATATATATATTCATGTTTGAGTAGGAAAGGGTTAACTTCACAATCCTGTTAAGAATTCAATATCCTCAAGTTATCTAGAATTGACTCCTGCATTGTGGCCATTTAGGAAATAAAAATTCAGCTTTATAGAATTCGCAAATCACTCCCAAAAACTTAACATGCAAACTAAAATTTGCTTTTGTGGCGGCGCACAGAGACACAGATGAACCGGCTGCGCAATGTTACGGCCGCAGCAGCGTTAAGATGGCGCCACTGAGGGCATCTTCTCCTGTGCTCAAACAGGCCATGCACGAGCACTTGGCACAGCACGGGGTTTTCAAAATTAAACCGTTGGAAGTGCAAGCAATTCGCAGTGTGTAGTCTTTATTTCACTTCACTCAGTAGCTCCCACTACATTGGTTACCCCAACGAGCCCAGACGATTCTGAACTCTACACCATGGATGCTGCACCAGTAAATGCAGTGGCCATGAAATTGCCTACTTTCTGGATGCTTTGCCCACATGCTTGGTTCGGGCAAGCGGAAGTACAATTTCCCCTCCTGCAGATCACCTCCAACCCGACAATGTTTTACCATGTCATCAGCTCCCTAGACCAAGAGAATGCAGCCAGGGAGGACGGCCTGATACACGACCCTCCGAAGGAAGGTAAATACCCAGCCCTCACAAAACACCTGAGTACTTTTGGCCTGTCCAGACAACAGTGTGCTGCCAGGCTCATGCACCTAGATGACAGAGTACCATCCACCCTTATGGACTGAAATGTTCACACTCACAGAGGGCCACGAGCTGTGTCTCATGATTGAGCAGGCTTTCCTGGATCAGATGCCAGATGATATACAAATGCTATTAGCAGTCAAAGATTTCTCAAACCCTTACAAGTTTGCGGCCAGAGCAGATGTGTTGTGGTGCACGCAACGTGAAAATGAGTCCGCCGTGAATCAGTTGACTCGGCCCCACCTGGGTCAGGAGACCGGACGGACCCCATTCGAATCAAGAACAACTTTGCCCCAGCAAGCCAGCAGTGGCACCGAACACTAACTGGATTTTTTTTATCACGAACGTTGGGGGACACAAGCGTGAAGATGCAGGCAGCCCTACTTTTTTTTTCAGAAAACGCCCAGGCCAGCCACTGCTAATGGCCACAGTGGCTGGCCACACCAATAGCCTATTGCACATCATCGACAAGGCTAGCGGGTGATGGTTCCTGGTCGACACGGGTGCTCAGTGACATCCCGCCAACTGTCCTAGAAACACGAACGTGCCCACGAGGCCCCAGTCTCAGAGCAGCAAACAACACCGCCATCAAGACTTTTGGCAAGTGCAACGTTCAAATACAACTCGGCAGAGAAATGTTCCATGGAATTTCACACTAGCCGTTGTGGACACATCGCTCCTCGGCGCAGACTTTCTACGAATACACAGCCTGCTGGTGGATGTGAAGGCCAAATGCCTGGTGCATGCCCAGACATTCCAAACCGTCCATCTTAAAGCAATTAACGCGCACAGCACAAGCGTGGCCGTGGTGAGCGCCCCAAAGGACGAGTACAGCCACATCCTGGACGAATTTCCTTCCATCCTCAGGCCGCAGTTTACTTCTGCCATGCCACAGCACAGCGTGCAACACCACATTCCAACCCAAGACCCACAGCTCCACGCCAAAGCTAGAAAACTTCCCCTGGATAAACTGTAGTTGGCCAAAGAAGAATTTTCTCGGATGTAGGAGTTGGGCATAGTCTGCAGTTCCGACAGTCCGTGGGTGCCCGCACTTCACATGGTCCTCAAGTCCTCAGGCGGGTGGTGACCCTGCGGAGATTACTGCCGCCTTGACAACTCCACCACACCTGACCACTACGCAATCCCACATATAAAAGACTTCAAGTCCAACCTGCACAGAGCAAAGGTTTTCTCAAAGGTTGATCTAGTGCTTGGCTATCACCAGATTCCTGCCCACCCAGACAGCATTGGAAAGACAGAAATCATCACCCCATTCAGACTCTTGAATACCTCCACATGCCGTTTGGCCTCAACAGCACAATGCAAACCTTCCAGCGCTTGATGGACGCGGTGGGCGGAGACTTGGACTTTATATTCATCTACCTGGATGACATACTCATAGCAACCAAGGGCCACAAAGAGCTCAAGGATGATCTCTGCAGTCTCTACAGATGCCTGTCTGACTTCGGCCTCATGGTCAATTTGGCAAAGTGCCAGTTCGGCAAAGACTCGATGCAATTCCTGGGCCACAATCACTGCAAAAGGGGCAACACCATCAATGGAAAAGGTTGCAGCCATACGCCAGTTCACCCACCCTAACACCCTCAAAGACCTCCAGAAATTCACCAGGATGGTTAATTTCTACAACCGCTTCATCCCAGGGGCAGCATGCCATGATGTTGGCCAAATACAGGATTCTAGCTTGGACAGAGGAGGCCAACGCGGATTTCACCACAACTAAAAAAAGCCCTGGCAACGCCACCTTGTTGGCACACTCCAGATCAGATATGCCTACGGCCCTCACCATTGATGCATCAGCAAGCGCCATCGGGAGCATCCTTGAACAGTCAATTGACAGTCAGTGGAGGTCGCTGGCCTTTTTCAGCAGCCATCTACACCCCCTGGAGCTTAAATACAGTTTGTTCGGGAGCTCCTGGCATTCTACCTGCCATTGGACATCTCTGCTACTTCCTGGAGGGCAGGCCGTTCATGGTCTTTATCGACCACAAACCCCCTCATGCACTCCTTCTCTATGGTAAAAGATCCCAGGTCAGTGCACCAGCAATGCCACCTGTCGTACACATTCGAGTTCACCATGCCATCCGGCACCTCTCCAGCAAGGACACTGTTGTGACTGACACCCTCTCTTGACCCACCATCCAAACATTGTCCTTCGGGCTGGACTACTAACTGGCGCAGGCCCAAAAAGAGGATGTGGATACTGACAGAGGGACATAGTTTACATTGTCACTGTGGACACAGCAAGCAACTCTCCCTTGCATAAAGCTGCACTACACCGCTGCCTACCTCCCGCAATCAACATTGTCGAACGCTTCCACCACCACCTGAAGTCAGCTCTCATGGCACATTTAACCAGCCCCAGCTGCCAAGACGAGCTCCCCTGGATCCTACTGGGCATCCAAACTGCACCCAAAGAGGACCTGCAAGCCTCCTCTGCGGAATTGGTGTATGATACCCCATTAATCCTGCCAGACGAATTCTTCCACTGTCCCAAGACCCAGGCACTGAGGGGAGAGAAGCATTGCAGAAACTTCGGGACAGATTAGCCTTCTTTGCACCCCCCACCCCCACCACCACCCCATAGGGACCAGCCTGCATCCATTCCTCAGGACATATTAACCACAGACTTTTTGTCTGCTGCGGACCACATTCAGCACCCCTCCAACGACCCTATGAGGGCGCATACAAAGTCCAACACTGCATGGGTAAAACCTTCACGCTGGACATTAGGGTAGGGAGGAACTGCTCACAGCCAACCGGCTGAAGCCCTCACATCTTGACCTCAGCCAGCCAGACATGGCAGCACAACCCAAGCGCCGGGGACGACCTCCCAAAGGTCCAGCCCACTACACTCGGGAGGGGGGTTGTTGTGTGACAGCGCATACTGAGACAGAGATGAACCAGCTCCGCAAGGTTACAGCCACAGCAGCAGAGCAGTCGTGTTAAGATGGCGCTGCCGAGTGCATTTTCTTCCACGCTCAAATGGGCCATGCACATGCACTTGGCTGCATCGTGACGTCATCACCCACACTTGTGGGCCACCTTATAAGACGCAGCGTAGGCTTTTCAAAAATAAACCGTTGGAAGTGCAAGAAACTTAGTGTGTAACCTTTATTTCACTTCCCTCAGTAGCTACTGCAACACTTTCATAGAATTTGTGAAGTGTCAACAAGTGAATAATTGTTTTTTAATTTGCATGCTGACGTATGTACAGATCGTGTAGTGTTGCTGCCTGGAAAATTGCCATATGAACCATTCTCTATGACGAAGCGTGCCCCTCCCCCTCTTCAAAGGGTAGGGCTCATCTAGCTTTTGTAGTGTTTATGTTGATTTCAAGATAAACTGGCCATCAAACATAATTTGAACTCAGTCTATGCAATTATTGCAGGACTTTGCACTATAGGGAGCATTTGAACAGAAAATAAAGAACTATTTCTTAGCCATTAGCTCCTTATCAAGAGATGCTTATGTTACATTATGAAGAATACTTAATCATTCAACTGTTAAATAGGTCAAGATGTTGAGTTTTATCCACAATTGAAAACCCATCAAGTGATAAAGAGTGAAGAGATGTTCTTTAGAGGCTATTGTATTGCCAAATCAAGGCCACCTGAAAACTGGAGAAGCAACAATCTGTATTCCATCTGGCAGTCTGCATACCAACAGCATCAATATCAACGTCCACTTCCCATTAACCCCTTACCCCGGTCTCTCTCTTCCCCTGCCTCTCTGTCTCCTTTCCTCCAATTCCCCACCCTGCTCTCTTCCTTTTCCTATCAGAGAACTACCCTTATCCCTGATCACTTCTCAGCTCCTTTCTCTTTTGCCCTCCCATCGGTTTCCAACTCGTAAATGTTAACCTGTGCTCCTCCCCCTCTATCTACTTCCCTCCACCTTTTTTATTCAGGTGTATACCCATTTTTCCAAATGCCCAAAGTAGAATTGTAATTCAAAACAATAATCAACTTTTACTTCCAACGGATACTGAGTTTCTCAACCATTTTTGTACATTGCAGAGATTATTTCACTCTTTGGCACAAGTTTGCTGTTCTTCCAAGATGAAAGATAAATTTTTACTCTATATATCACAGCTGCCAGGAATGTATAGGGTATCAACGATCATTTTCTTCCTTTTTTCACTAAGCTTGGTTAATCTAATTTTAATTGATATTTCTTTTCCATGAGTTTTGTTGTTAGACACATTCATGGTTTCTGCATTTTTATTTTTTGAGAGGCATGGTATTTCAAAACTCACCAGGGGAATATTTGCTACAACAATCCTATCCGTCACCTTCTTTAACTGCTATGATAAAGGACAGAACATTCAGGCAGTAGTTCCTATGAGTACGTGACACATCATCGCTGGATTGGCAATTTAATGGGTAGATGCCCCTGCAATTTAAAAGGTACTTCTAGCATCTTTGCCCCAGTAATCGCACCTGGGTCCCAGGAGGGATACTCAGGTGCTGCACTTTAAAAGAGGCTAATGATTAAAATAAAAATCTAATCCAAAGACATGCTCTCAAAAATTTAGATGAATACTTTGACACAATACTAAGGAAATGTTACAACAGATGCCATCTTTAGAATAAGGTGTGTTTTTGCCTGTATTTTTTATCCTTTGTTTAATGTTCATTAAAAATAAAGTACTGTGAATTCACTGTGCAAAAATTGACTGTCCCATTCCTACTTTACAGCTGTGTCCAAACTACAAAATTCTTCTTCAATATTTTTATTAACAATGAAATTTCACATCCAAAAATACAGAATGCATATGGATATACGTTAAAATTCAAAAAGATACTGTGACAGGTATATTATATATAAATATGTTTTTAAAGGAGATAGATTGTGTGGTAGTGTAAGTCACAAACAAACACTTCACAAAACAGATCACTTTAAAATGCAAGAGCTTTGCTGAAAGTGAGACATCGATGCACCAATGATTTTTGCAAAATCTTTGAAGAAATGCCTATGAAGACTTCACAAGTAAGTGTTAATTGGATTGATGGTGTGGAGTAATGGATTATTGTTTTGAAAGCAAAAGAAGAACAGGTACAGAAGATTGGGTCTGGAGCCTTAGAGACTGTGGTGACCTGGAAGAAGAGGTCATCATTTGGAAAACTCTGATGGGCCAAGTTTCTTCAGCAAGACACTGAAATAACTGATGGAAGTAAATCAGTTTGTCTGTATCCATATGCATTCTGTAGTTTTGGATGTGAAATCTCTCTCTCTCTCTCTCTCTCTCTCTCTCTCTCTCTCTCTCTCTCTCTCTGAAACCAACAAGAACCTTCCTGAGTGGTAACCAATTACCCTTAAACATCAGAGCTTGGTAAAAATTCATAAATGATAACTTCTGTGCACAGAATAAGAATTGCCTAATACCAGTGAGCATGGAGAAATGAGAAGTGAGATTGGACTGTGAATCAAAGAACTTTCCTGAACATATACACATGACATACACATGTGCTTAGAATTAAAAGGGGGTTAAGTTATCTAAGTTAATAGTAATAAGTTAAAGTTTGATCCTATTTTTTATGTTTAAAGAAAATTAATTTCTATTGCTGCTGGGTTTTGGGGTCCCTTGGACATTTCACTTAAATCATATTTCGTCCAAGGTACTCCACATTTTAATCAAACAGATTTTATTGTATTTATATTTTATTATAAAAAAAAGAAAATCTAAACAAACTGCCAAGAAAGAAGCTGTTTGCAAAAAAAAATGAAGACAGAATGAATACAGATTTATGTACGTTACTCTATGGGCTGGCCCGCCTCCCGAACCTGTCCAAACTCCTCCCTCAATACCTGCCTTGGAACTGGGCCAGCAACATGCAAGCTGTGCTGACACTTTAAGGTGATTAAAGCCTATTAAGCATGATTCTCTGTCTGATTATGGTCAATTTGTAGTATAATTACCTCATTAGTCAGCATTTCTACCTTAATTATAAATCAAAGAATATAAAAGTAATTCAAAAAGGTCCCCAGTGTTTGAAAATTTACATTCAAATTGGAAAATGAGCAACTAATCTTCTCTAAATTTAACATAGCATGGCATGATGTCATGTAGCCATTGAACATGATTAGACAGGTTAACATCCCTCCATCTGAACAACGTCACCCGACTAGCTATAAGAAAAATAAAAGCTAATACATGCAGCATTAAAGTATCCAACAATACCAAATAAAGCAGTTAAAATTAATTTTAAAACAAATCCCTTAAAAAGTGCAGAGAAAGTTTGAAATACTTTGTTCCAATATTTCTCAAAACTCTGGCATGTCCAAAACATATGATCCATTGTTGTATTTATCACAATGAGGAAATACATCTGCATAAAAATGAGATAGCTTGACTTTGGACATGGGAGTATAGACTTCTTTAAATTGTAGGAAAGAGTGGCGGGCACATAAAGAAGTATTAACTAATTTGAAAATTACATTCCAAGTTTCTTCAGGAATTAAAAGCTATAGATCCTGTTCCAAGTCTTTTTTTTTTATTTTATCTGAGGGAGCCTCTCTTATTCCCAACAACACATCATCAATGTTAGATTTTGAACCATTACAGAAAGGTTGTCAATTAAAAATTACATCAATTAAATTCTTATCAGTCCTCTTAGGAAATGTATGTAATTGAGATCGTAAAAAATTCTCTAATCTATAGATAACGAAAAAAAGAGTATTTGGTAGACTGCATTTTAAAAACTATAAAATTAATTGGCTTGAATATGCTTTGGGCCATAAATCAAGGACAGAAAATGTATGATGTAAATGCAGGATTTTTTCTGTGTGTAACATTTAATCAGCTACATCTTGCCAAACCATTAATTATTAACTACACGTTATATGGTAAAACCTTGACCCCATTACAACTTTAATTGGTTGCCATGCTTAATAATGCATTTTTATCATTTAACACTTTCTCTATTTCATCCCTAGTAAGTGCCATTCTTTATTTCGTTGTTTTTCCTTCAGTTAGCCTTCCCAACATTACCTGTTTTTTTTTCAAATCATATTCTGTCCCATATTTAATAATTTCAAATCATACGTCAATGACCCTCTCTTCATTAACATTACTTGGTGTTCTGCATAGTGAAAAATGTCTAAATATGTCTAAGCTAAAAGCTACATACAAAAAGATTCAGATCAGATAGAATTTAATCCATATGAGATAATGATGCATGTTCTGCATGTTCTGCATGTTCAGAAGTTAAATAGATATCTGATATATTCAGTAAATGGTAGAACACCAAGTAATGTTAATGAAGAGAGGGTCGTTGACGTACATGCCAAAACACTGGTGAAAGTGACAACCAAGCATAATAGAGATGGTGGAGATGACATATAATATGCTTGACATTATTGGTCAGGACATAGAATATAAAAGTTGGGGTGTTATGTTGCAACACAGGTTAAATCACACTTAGAGAATTCTGTGCATATTACAAAAAGAATGGGGACAGTGCAGAAGGTATCAACATGGATTAGGGGATGGGCCATGGGGAGAGATTGAATAGGATGGAACAATGGAGAGTGAGTGATGACCCGAGAGAAGTATGTAAAATTATAACAGCAATAAATTGGGTGAATAGTCATTTGCTTTTTACCATGGTAGGGTTCTCAAAACTAAGAGGACATAGATTTAGGTGAGAAGAAAGAGTTTTAAAGGAGTATTTAGGGGAAAGTTTAAAAAAAAATGAGTGGTTGAGATCTGCCGGGGAGATGATGGAGTCAGATATAATCATACATTTAAGAGAAATTTAGACAGCCACTTAAATAGGCAAGGTATAGGAGGATACAAACCATCCAATGCAAGCAAACAGGATTAGTAGGAAGATGCAGACCATATAATGCAAGCAAATGGGATTAGTGTAAATGGACAAGAAGGTCAGCATGGATGTGATGGGCAGAAGGAGCCATTTCTGGTCTATGCAAATTTTATGAGAGAAATAGATTTAACATTTCAGGTCAGAAATAATTCCAATGACCTGAATCTTTAACTCTGTTTTGTTTCCCCGCCCCTAGATGCTGCCTGATCTTGAAGTACTTTCAGCACTTTTATTATGCTTTTGTCTGAATTTAAGTTGTCAAGAAGATCCTGAAGTTGCTCATAAATACCCATGGGCCTGATAGCTGAGAGAAAGAGCTTTGAGATAATCTTGGGCAGTGATGAAGCAAAATATTTCCTTTGCAGTGCAGGATTAGCATGCAATATTATGTTTGGGGTAAAGGACAATTTGATTTATTCTAGAATGATTTAGCAATGAATAACAAAATGACTTGAGTGCTATTTTTGGTTCCCATCTGATTTAAATGAGAGACAGAAAAAGAAGATGCTTTCTTTTGTCGAAATAACCATGATTGGAGAGAGAAAAGCTTTCACGGGAACAGTAACAAAGTGGGACAGAAGGATGAATGATGAACAAACGGACAGAGGGAGGCAATGAGGAAGAACAAAGCTTAGAGAATCAAGTGTTTGAGAGTGGCTTTGTAAATGAGTTAGGGAAATATTCTTTCTAAAATGAGTTAGGGAAATATTCTTTCTAAAATGAGATGAAAGATGATCAACCTTTTGTAAGCAAGAATAGCATAGATTAACATTCAAAGTTTCACAAAACCATTGCAGCGCATTAACTATTCTGATAGGCTACCAACAAATTGTGCATTAGAACCATAACTAATACCAAAATGGGACAAATATCTACTTTTATTTCAAAATAAAAAAATATACCAAATGCTATTCCATTACAAAAGAAAACTCTTAATTATTCATATTGGTATTTTTAAAAGCATTGGATGCAGTTTTCAAGTGCAATAGATTTCAAAGCCAGCACAAGTCCATAAGACATAAGAGCAAAAATAGGCTGTTCAGCCCATCAAGTCAATTAAATTGCCCCTTTGGACTCTATGTCCAGATTTTCAGGGTCTACCAACAAGCAAATATATTCAGTGTTCCGATTTTCTGGGACTACCAACAAGCGCGTATACTCCGGGATACAGTTCTCTGGGGCAATAATCAAGCACATATGCTATGTGTCCCAGTTTTCGGGGACTTGTTATTTGCCAGCCACCAGCTGGTTCGTACTGGTGTTCATATTGTAGTTTACCAATGGCTCCAGTCAGGACCACATATTATGGAAAGTTAAAAATTGCCAGAGTCCAATGGGTTAAACTATATTGGATTTTTTCAAGGAAAAATGATTCAGTCAAATTGCTTACACAACCAATTCAGATGTTACAAGAGAGAGTGACCAACAACCCATTCATTAACAACAATGGCATTTTCTGGAAAATATTGTAAAGTACATCCTTACAGTTATTGGAAAGTGATATCTTACATTTGCATTAATATATCAAAGGACTAAAACCTCCCCACTAACCCTGTCTTTGAGAACATTTCCCTTGCTGACATCTGTGATCATGTACATTTTCTCCAAGACTGTGTTTGATGAAGTATTCATCAAAGAACACCACATTTCACAATATTTATCCTGTTGTAATCAAACCATTTTTGTTATTTTTTTTATTTCAGGTAAACAACCATGATATGGGTTGTGGTAGAAAAGTTCCAGTGATATTATAAAAGAAATGCAAATGAATCTAGAATTTTACCATCTGCAATTCTAAATGAATAAAGCATGAAATTTCAATCAAATTTCATTCAATCAATGCCTTGAAACCTCCCAAACAATGTATATGATGTCCTGGATCTGGAAATGATATAATCCAGAAAAGTTCCTCTAAAGCCAAGACTGAGGTGCAAATCCATGGGTACAGCCATTTTATTAGAAATTCGCGTAAGACTCTAATTTGTTGGTCCTTAAAAACTCAGACATTTGGATAGGAGGGGTATCGAGGGGGGATGGTCGAGGTGCAGGTCAGTGGGACAAGGCAAAGTAGTTGTTTGGCACAGACTAGAAGGTCCTGTTTCTGTGCTGAGTGCTCTGTGGTTCTATATCAGTTGTGGGCTTGCCCAAGAATAGTAGCTCCCAATTATCTTCCCCTAGCTAAACGTGCCCTCTGCCAATTTAGGAATTCTCCTCAAGGCCCAAGCTTCTCCTTATCCAGAGCAATCACTATTCCCAAAAATTCGCCCCCCCCCCCTCCCCACTTCAAAATCTGATCACCTTGTTAGGCACATATGGTTTTTCCTGGTGGGACAATCTATATTCTGTTTCAAGAAACCTTCCAAGATCCACAACAAATTCTGCTCTATCTAAACCTTTGGCACAAAGGATAGCTCATGGCCTAAATGGCATGATCTGCTATAAAATCACAAAGTCAGTGCAATAGGATACACCAAAGCTTTACTCCCAGATGAGTGCTATACATTCTACACTTGATTTTACCATCAGCACAAGGAAGAATCACTGGACACCCCATATCCCTGATGATCTTTTACTGTCCATATCCGATGATGATGATATACGGGCAGCCATCAGACTAGGTGCCACTGTGAAAGGGGCTATTGATTGTTGTTCTTAGAAATTGCCAGGCACGTCACCGTGCACTGACCTGCACCTCGACCATCCCCCCTCGATACCCCTCCTATCAACTTATCCACTTGTGGTCAGGTTCCTACACCCAGCCACTCTGATTTAAGTCATTCCCAGTAGCATGAGTTAAACTCCTCCAAGAGTGAATCTAAGGAGAACATCCAGTCCCAACAGAATACCTGGACAAGTACTGAAAACCTATGCTGACCACTGGCCAATGTTTTCATGGATATCTACAAAATCTCACTCCAGCAGGGCATTGTCCACACCTGTTTCAAACAGGCCTCAATCATGCCAGTGTCCAAGAGGAGGATGGTAACTTGCCTAAATGACCACTGACCAGCTGTACTCACATCCACAGTGGTGAAGTGCTTTGAGAGGCCAGTTTTGAAGCGTATCAGCTCCTCTCTGAGTGGTGACATGGATCCATTCTAATTTGCCTACCGCAGCCATCTTACTGGCTCTGCACAAAATCCTGAAACGCTTGGACAGTAAAGATACCTTCATCAAGATGCTCTTTATTAACTACAGCTCAACATTCAACACCAACATCCCTCAAAACTGACCAGCAAACTCCAAGACTTCAGATTTAATACCCCACTGTGCATCCTGGATTTCCTCACATCCAGACCCCAATCAATGCAAATTGTTGAGTTAAGTGTGCTGACCAGCTGCATTACGGCTTGGTAGAGGGCACCCATACCTCTGAGTGGATAGCCTTGCAAAAGACAGTGGACACAGATCAGTACATCGCAGGCAGAATTCTCCCCACCATCGCGAAAGTTTACGTGGAATGCTGTCTTTGGTCAGCAGAAGTAATCATAAAGGATCTACACCACCCAGGACACGCGCTTTTTTTCTCACTAATGCTAACAGGAAAGAGGTCTAGATGCCATAAAAATTGTACCACTGAGTTCAGGAACAGTCACTACCCCGCCACCATCAGACACCTAACAACAAACTCACAGCCTCACTTAAGGTCTCTTACTTTGCACATTATTTATCATTGAATATTTATTTTCTGTAGTGAACATTTGTTTGTTTGCACTCTCTATGTTTACATTTCTCTCTTTTGTATATGCATCTTGAGTAGTTTTTTGCCCTACTGATAAGTAGAAATTTTGCCTGCAGGAAAAGGTATCTCAGGCTTGTATGTGATGTCATGGATGTACTCTGATAATAAATTTGAACCTGAACTCAATATTTCTTAAATTAATGTCTCCTACCATGACAACCCTATTCTTTTTGCAAATTTCTATCATCTGTGAACACATCTGTTCTTCCACCTTCTGGTGATTATATGGGCAATAATATAGCACTGCCTGAATATTTCTTGTGTCTAATCTCTACCCACACTGACTCAGTCGAGTCCACTATGAGGTCCTCTCTGGGTGTAGCAGTGACACTTTATCTGATCAGCAATGCTATGTCTCTACCCCTTACACCTCCTCCTCTATCCAGTCTCAAACAACAAAACCCAGGAACAAAGAGCTGCCAATCCTGTCCCTCTTGTAGCCACGTCTCCATAATATCATAGTTCCAAGTACCATTCCTAGCCCCAAGTTTATTTGTCTCACTAACAATATTCCTTGTATTATAATAAACACACTAGCCCCTCGGTTTTGCTGTTTACATGTCCCCATCCCTTCCTGTCCTTTTTTTCAGGGTTGCAATCTGCCATGCACTCAACTTATCCACTTGTGGTCAGGTTCCTACACCCAGCCACTCTGATTTAAGTCATTCCCAGTAGCATGAGTTAAACTCCTCCAAGGGTATTGTTCCCTCTCTTGTTCAGATCCTTCTCATGAGATGTCCACTCTATTAAAGATAATCTTAGTGAAGTTGCCATCTACTGCACAACAGGCAATTTAAACTGAGCTTATAGGTCCTTTTCTACTGTTACCGACCGTGTCCCAGGAATTAACTGGTTAAGGGTTCAGCTGAAAAGGAAAACAATTAGCATGCCGGCATCAAATCACGCTGCGGATTGACAGCCTCTACCCCTACTCACATCCCGGGGAACAGCTGACACTGGCATGCTGATTAAACCAGTGGAAAAAGGACAACTTCCATCCATTCCATTTGAAGGTAGACTGTCCGATCCCTGGGGATGAGTTGTGTGCAGTGGAAGAGCAGTCAGTATCCCAGTTAAAGGTGGCCCAGCGGAAACAACACAAATGGCTTCCTATCGCGGACTCTGCACAGCCAATTAACTGGGATGCCAATGGAAAAGGGCTAATGACTCACAATACTGGCCCCACGGTGACGTGCCTGGCAATTTCTAAGAACAACAATCAATAGCCCCTTTCACAGTGACACCTAGTCTGAGTAAACAACAGCTAATACACATCAAGGGTCTAGTGTGAAAGCTCCTTAATCACCACGCAGGTGTCAAATCATGCTCGGGATGGACTTCCGAGGTAGGTAGCATCATTCCTGGGGTTGTCAGACACCTGCATGCCGATTAGCCCAGTGTGAATGGGACATGGACTATCCAGGGACAAAGTAGTGATGCATTGATGATGTTTTACAGAAATGTGAAGGAAACAAAAGATTCAAAAGTTATAAACTTGATCTTGTATTTAAACAAAATTAATCATGCCCAATTATAACATAATTAAGCATTATGTACAGTACAATACAGTATAAAACAATTTATAAAGGATGCTGGGAATGTGGTAGCGGCAATAAAACACATAACCGCACAATTTACAAAGACCGTGGGAAAGTCGGGCATGATATATATACACACACACATCGAGCGATGGCGGACCTGCCCTCCCATAATTCCATGTAGTCGAGACAAGGCTATGCACAGACCACTCATGTAGGGGTTTCTCTGCTGCATGGAATTCTGGGAGGGCAGGTCTGCCATCGCTCGATGCGTGTATTTCATCCCCGACTTTCCCACAGTCTTTATAATTTGTGCGGCTATGCATTTTATTCCACTTTCCTTATAAATTTATAAAGGTTTATTATATGTTGGCACAACAACAGGAGCTGAAGACCTCATACAGTGCTGTACATAGTGTTATAATTAAGCATGATTCATTTTGTTTAAATACAAGATCATAATTAGCAGATGAGTCACTCAGACGTCACTGGTGGAGGATGGGCACCCTTCTCCCCGGGGATGCCTGGTGGTGATTGTGAAAGGACGCAGAGAACCGGTTAACAGTGGTCCAGTGTGAACGGCAAAAACACCTTCTTTTATCAGTTCATTGAATGACCAATTTACAGGTTAGCCAGTGTGAAAAGAGCTAATGGCTAGATGCTACAATGACTAAAACTAGCAGCCGGCACAAAGATATCATTACTGAATCACAGACTGAATAGATGCTGATTAAATATACCTTATGATGTTGTGCAAACATTTGGGAGTTATCAAATTTAGTTTATTAACAATCAAGTGATGTTATGTGGAGTCACAAAAATACTGCCTTGAATTCCAATTAGAGAGGAGGAAGGCACAATAGTTCAATATTAGCTAAAAGATCGCAGTAGTTTGTAATTGTATGGTAAAGACGGCTGCTGGGAAGCTTGGGAAAAAAAGGCATGGACAATGCAAATGAAAAAAGATAAACATTACTTTTCCTTACCATCCATCATGGCCTTGGGCCAGTTAAAGTGATTTATAACTGTTGAAAACCTTAATAAATGCTGTTACTTTTGTAATGTTCAAAATACACACTCAATTTAGACAAACTAAGTTCTGACGAATATATACCAACTATCTGATAAACTGGGTTTGTGATGTTGATCCATGGTCAGGTTATCTCTGATAAATATCTTGCTCTTCAAAATGGAATCTTACACTATCTGTCTGGACAGTGGGACCTCCATTTTATATCAAATGTAAAGGAACTTCACAGTGCTGAACTGCACTGCCATTCTAGATTTCTGTTCACAAGACTCTTGAAGTGAGACTGGAATCCAAAACCTTGCATATCTAAAGGAAGAGTGCCACAATCTAATGTCGACAAGTGGACGATTCTGGAACAGATCAGGCAGGATGACTAGGGAAGTGGGTCCAATGGGCCAATAACTTGACAAGGGCCAATGGAAAGCACTTGTGTTTTGTTTAATCCATAAGCAAGGCTAAAGAGACACTTAACATATTACTGATGTTGCATCTGGTGTCAACCCATCTGTTTTGTCAGTTAAAAGTTACCCGAGTTTCTTAAAAACAAATCTCAGTAACGTTAACACTGGTACATTGTAAACGGTGTTTCTCATGAAAGATAAGCTTAAAAATGCAGGGATCCCAACAGCTTTCAATAGCAACAATTAGTTCAACATATTCACATAATCAATTCATTACCATCATTTCTAATTGAAGGACATTTCCATACAATTGTCTCAGCCAGTCTAAATGAATGAACAATTAGAATGTGCCACACTTCAAAAGCAGCGGAAAAGAGGAAGGAAAATTAATATGTATCCTGGAGCATTATTAATAATCTCAGTAATTGAAATGCCAACACTCAATCAATAGCAACTAGCAAGTTACTTTTTTTTTATTGCCTCATTTAGAGCAAGGTCTTGTATTAGAGACCTCATGATATTCTTAGCTGGAGGAATAAAAGAATGTTTTAAATGTGAAGTTCTTTCACAAATGGAAAGATGATTTATCCTGCACTGTGCTGGCACTGTTTGAAACAATTCTGCTCTGTGCAATTTGTGATTATCATGTGAACCACAATCAGAAATCCTTTCTAAATTAACCAGAGAACACAAGCAAAGGAAAGGCAGTACAAAGAAAGTGGAAACTCTGTCCCCCCAATATCTCATCTAGGTGGAAGTTCTCAGGCAGTCATTCTCAATGAGAACCATGCCACTTTGGGCAGATTTTCTCTTGGGTGACAAGGTGGATTGTAAAGCTGAGCACCGTATACCTCCAACGATCAAAGGGACATCCTGCCAGAGGAGAATAACAGGGTCAGAATTCATGGTGGTCAGCCTTCCCAAGTTAAATTGGGAATATCCTGTTGGAAGATATCTAGTTATTTTGGGTGAGTCCAGGGCAAAAGGGCATGACTTCAAGATTGACAGACTTTGTCCACTTAGAACAGAGATGTAGAGGAATTTCTTCAGCCAGAGGGTGGTAAGTCTGTGGAATATGTTGCCACAAGCTGTTGTGGAGGCCAAGTCATTGGGTGCATTAAAGACAGAGATTGAGAGGTTCTTGATAAGCCAGAGCATCAAAGGTTATGGAGAGAAGGCCAGGCAATGGGGGTGAATGAGGAAATGGATCAGCTCATGATTGAATAGTGGGGCAGACTCAACGGGTGGAACAGCCTATGTCGTATGGTCTTGTATTGTTACTCTGGTCAATTCAAGCAATACAATGATAAGTCATCTTCTCCAGAGATCTGTGACTGTATGTGGAAAGTAAAAATTCATAACAGTGACCTCAACCGTGAACTAAATCACTAATTATGCAAAAAAATGTTAAATGCTCAGGAAAAACCAACCATAGTTTGCCATTAAGCACTGGATTTGATTCAATAGCATACCATTTAATTCATGGAGGTCAATGTAAAACCCCAAGGCCACCTTTTCTATGGAAGATTAAGCATGATTTGTCTGAGAAATTGATTGCCATAACATCCAAGAGGAAAGAAATGACGACGTGGAAATTTGGGAGAAATTTCACTATTCATATCTGTTGAGTGTCATACTAATCGCAGCACTGACGGAATCAGAAGACTGTCAGAGAAAGGAAGTTTATATTCAATATCTTTCTAATTAAAACTGTCATTGGCTGGAGGATAAATTAGCAATTTAACTAAAACGTATTGTCAGTTTCACACAAAATAATCCCAATTATGTCACATTCTTGTGAAAATCAATGCCAGAAATAAAACATCATCACAGATATCATTCAAATACATCTCTGCCTAATTTTTGATTGGAAGATTTCACTTCCTCCCACACTAAGGAGGAAATCTTTTTTTTTTCAAATAACAAATTCACCCTATGAAAATAACTCCACACACACAATATATATAGATCTCTTGCACAATTCCATTTCCAATTAGATCACAATTTTAAATCGCATGCATTCCTCAGATCCAAGTACAAGTGTCATGAAATGGAACTAAAGACAAATTGCTGGAGTAACTCAATGAGTTGAAAAGCATCGGTCAGGGAACGAAATTGTCAAAGTTTTGGTTGAAAACCCTGCAATAAGACTCTAGCATCACATGGATACCTTTTAAGCATATTGAAACAGTTAATTAGCTGCATCCATAATGGTAATGTGGGGGGGCTGGTAGTCATGGTGGGGAGCTGGCTGATGGAGGACCTCAGTTTTCTTCAGGCTGACTTCCAGGCCAAACATTTTGGCAGTTTCCGCAAAGCAGGATGTCAAGCGCTGAAGAGCTGGCTCTGAATGGGCAACTAAAGCGGCATCATCTGCAAAGAGTAGTTCACGGACAAGTTTCTCTTGTGTCTTGGTGTGAGCTTGCAGGTGCCTCAGATTGAGGAGACTGCCATCCGTGCGGTACCGGATGTAAACAGCGTCTTCATTGTTGGGGTCTTTCATGGCTTGGTTCAGCATCATGCTGAAGAAGATTGAAAAGAGGGTTGGTGCGAGAACACAGCCTTGCTTCACGCCATTGTTAATGGAGAAGGGTTCAGAGAGCTCATTGCTGTATCTGACCCGACCTTGTTGGTTTTCGTGCAGTTGGATAATCATGTTGAGGAACTTTGGGGGACATCCGATGCGCTCTAGTATTTGCCAAAGCCCTTTCCTGCTCACGGTGTCGAAGGCTTTGGTGAGGTCAACAAAGGTGATGTAGAGTCCTTTGTTTTGTTCTCTGCACTTTTCTTGGAGCTGTCTGAGGGCAAAGACCATGTCAGTGGTTCCTCTGTTTGCGCGAAAGCCGCACTGTGATTCTGGGAGAATATTCTCGGCGACACTAGGTATTATTCTATTTAGTAGAATCCTAGCGAAGATTTTGCCTGCAATGGAGAGCAACGTGATTCCCCTGTAGTTTGAGCAGTCTGATTTCTCGCCTTTGTTTTTGTACGGGGTGATTATGGTGGCATCACGAAGATCCTGAGGCAGTTTACCTTGGTCCCAACAAAGCTTGAAAAACTCATGCAGTTTGGCATGCAGAGTTTTGCCGCCAGCCTTCCAGACTTCTGGGGGGATTCCATCCATACCTGCTGCTTTTCCACTTTTCAGTTGTTCGATTGCCTTATATGTCTCATCCAGGGTGGGAACCTCATCCAGCTCTAGCCTTAGGGGCTGTTGAGGGAGCTGGAGCAGGGCGGAATCTTGGACTGAGCGTTTGGCACACAAAACTCAAAACGGTCAACCAGTTTACCTATCTCGGCTGCACCATTTCATCAGATGCAAGGATCGACAATGAGATAGACAACAGACTCGCCAAGGCAAATAGCGCCTTTGGAAGACTACACAAAAGAGTCTGGAAAAACAACCAACTGAAAAACCTCACAAAGATAAGCGTATACAGAGCCGTTGTCATACCCACACTCCTGTTCGGCTCCGAATCATGGGTCATCTACCGGCACCACCTACGGCTCCTAGAACGCTTCCACCAGCGTTGTCTCCGCTCCATCCTCAACATCCATTGGAGCGCTCACACCCCTAACGTCGAAGTACTCGAGATGGCAGAGGTCGACAGCATCGAGTCCACGCTGCTGAAGATCCAGCTGCGCTGGATGGGTCACGTCTCCAGAATGGAGGACCATCGCCTTCCCAAGATCCTGTTATATGGCGAACTCTCCACTGGCCACCGTGACAGAGGTGCACCAAAGAAAAGGTACAAGGACTGCCTAAAGAAATCTCTTGGTGCCTGCCACATTGACCACCGCCAGTGGGCTGATAACGCCTCAAATCGTGCATCTTGGCGCCTCACAGTTTGGCGGGCAGCAACCTCCTTTGAAGAAGACCGCAGAGCCCACCTCACGAACAAAAGGCAAAGGAGGAAAAACCCAACACCCAACCCCAACCAACCAATTTTCCCTTGCAACCGCTGCAATCGTGTCTGCCTGTCCCGCATCGGACTTGTCAGCCACAAACGAGCCTGCAGCTGACGTGGACTTTTTACCCCCTCCATAAATCTTCGTCCGCGAAGCCAAGCCAAAGAAGATAATTGTAATGGAAAGCATTTTGTAAATGTTTGTTTGTTTCACTGTATTTGTGACTGGATATAGTTCTACAATTTTGATTTGCATGCTATATTATTGCAGAGTGCATCATTATCCCCATATTGAAAGGAGGCAGAAAAATATTTAGACTAATTTAGACCTGCACGTAAAATATAAAAAAATCATGCAAGTGAAATGAAGTTTCAGTTTTTATATATCTTCCAGAATTTTACACAAACATTTACTTTCTCACATTTTATTTTACACCACCTAAACATACCACCCACCGGGGGCTACTTAAGAAACAATTTCTAATTTCAAAGATTTTCGATATCTTTTACAATTGCTCTTAGAAACTAAATCAAAGCTCATCAATCAATTCACTTGACATTAACTCATTCAAACCTGGGGTTTTAATGAAGAAAGTGCGTGTGCATACATCTGTGTAAGCAAAGGAAAAAGGACTTTCCTGAAGCTAATGGCAGCAGGATAAGAGCCTAATCCAGTGGTTCTCGACCTTTTTCTTTCCACTCACAAACTATGTTAAATATTTCCTATGCCACAGGTGCTCTGTGATTAGTAAGGGATTGCTTAAGGTGGTACATGGGTGGAAAGAAAAAAAGTTTTGAAGTCCACTGTTTTAATTGTACATAGTTTCATCTCTTCTTTGGCTTGGCTTCGCGGACGAAGATTTATGGAGGGGTAATGTCCACATCAGCTGCAGGCTCATTTGTGACTGACAAATCCGATGCGGGACAGGCAGACACGGTTGCAGCGGTTGCAAGGGAAAATTGGTTGGTTGGGGTTGGGTGTTGGGTTTTTCCTCCTTTGTCTTTTGTCAGTGAGGTGGGCTCTGCGGTCTTCTTCAAAGGAGGTTGCTGCCCACCGAACTGTGAGGTGCCAAGATGCATGGTTTGAGGCAATATCAGCCCACTGGCGGTGGTCAATGTGGCAGGCACCAAGAGATTTCTTTAGGCAGTCCTTGTACCTCTTCTTTGGTGCACCTCTGTCACGGTGGCCAGTGGAGAGCTCGCCATATAACACGATCTTGGGAAGGTGATGGTCCTCCATTCTGGAGACGTGACCTACCCAGCGCAGTTGGATCTTCAGCAGTGTGGATTCGATGCTGTCAGCCTCTACCACCTTGAGTACTTCGATGTTAGGGATGAAGTCGCTCCAATGAATGTTGAGGATGGAGCGGAGACAACGCTGGTGGAAGCGTTCTAGGAGCCGTAGGTGATGCCAGTAGAGGACCCATGATTCAGAGCCGAACAGGAGTGTGGGTATGACAACGGCTCTGTATACGCTAATCTTTGTGCGGTTTTTCAGTTGGTTGTTTTTCCAGACTCTTTTGTGTAGTCTTCCAAAGGCGCTATTTGCCTTGGCGAGTCTGTTGTCTATCTCGTTGTCGATCCTTGCATCCGATGAAATGGTGCAGCCGAGATAGGTAAACTGGTTGACCGTTTTGAGATTTGTGTGCCCGATGGAGATGTGGGGGGGCTGGTAGTCATGGTGGGGAGCTGGCTGATGGAGGACCTCAGTTTTCTTCAGGCCGACTTCCAGGCCAAACATTTTGGCAGTTTCCGCAAAACAGGACGTCAAGCGCTGAAGAGCTGGCTCTGAATGGGCAACTAAAGCGGCATCGTCTGAAAAGAGTAGTTCACGGACAAGTTGTTCTTGTGTCTTGGTGTGAGCTTGCAGATTGAAGAGACTGCCATCCGTGCGTTATCAGATGTAAACAGCATCTTCATTGTTGAGGTCTTTCATGGCTTGTTTCAGCATCATGCTGAAGAAGATTGAAAAGAGGGTTGGTGCGAGAACGCAGCCTTGCTTCACGCCATTGTTAATGGAGAAGGGTACAGAGAGCTCATTGCTGTATCTGACCCGACCTTGTTGGTTTTCGTGCAGTTGGATAACCATGTTGAGGAACTTTGGGGGGCATCCGAGGCATTCTAGTATTTGCCAAAGCCCTTTCCTGCTCACGGTGTTGAAAGCTTTGGTGAGGTCAACAAAGGTGATGTAGAGTCCTTTGTTTTGTTCTCTGCACTTTTCTTGGAGCTGTCTGTTTCATAACTCCAAAGGAATAGGCCAATGACAATTTTTCTTAAGCAAACCATTTCAGTAACAATTGGGACTAGAGCAGTGATTCTCAACCTTCCCTTCCCACCCATATACCATCTTAAACCATCCCTTACTAATCACAGAGCACTGATAGCATAGGGATTACTTAAAGTGATATGCGAGTGTAAAGAAAAAGGTTGAGAACCACTGGTCTAATCTTTTAGAAGAATCAGGCAGCTACTTCATTCAGAAGAATGGTTTGCCGGGGGGGGGGGCGGGGGGGGGGGGGGGGTTGGTGTGGTAAGGGGGAGGTAGGAAGAGATAGGGTAATTAGAGGTTGGGAAGGGGTGTTCTTTGAGATCAAAGTTGTTGGAGGGTTGAATTAACATGTTGAGGGAGGGGCATGCAAAGATTCAGTTTAGTATTTTGTTATTCGATTAAATACCTTACTTGACTGCCAACATCCAAGCCAGCACTATCTATTAAACACATATTATCCTGGAGTGCCCAATGAATGATGCCCCCTGAAAAACATGGTCATATTCTGCAGCAAGACTATGAATTCTGGAAAGTGAGTAACTCCACTCCATACTCCCCAAAGCTTATCTACCATCTTGAAGGCACAAGTATGTAAGTTGTGTAATGGAATGCTTTCCACTTGCCTGGATGCGCCAAACTTCAACAAGAGTCAAGAACCTCAACACCTTAAAGGATATGCCAACCTGCTTGATAGGCACCCCATCAACAAACATTCACTCAATCCATACCAAGTCACACGCTAGGGTAGCATCTAGAGCAGCCATTCTTAATCTTTGCTTGGCTGGGCTTCCCCCCCTCCCCCACCTAAGGACTCAGCTCAAAGTTTATGCACCCACCCCCCCACATTCCCTGCAAAACAGTTAAGTTTTAGTTTCTTCTGTACTTCTCTACTACATAGAAAACTAAAAATGTATTTCTATTAAATTAGTTGAAAAGAAAACAAGACTTTTACTTAAATGTGTTGTTTTCCCCGTTTAGAATGGCTGATCTAGAGTAGACACAACAGCAACTCACTGAAACACTCAGTTCAAGCCCACAAGCTCCATCAGCTACATCAAAAGCATGGGAACACATTCAAAGCTGCTTCCTTCTGGTAATCTCAGTCTGCTTCCCAGTTTGTCCTTTAAGTAGGTTTTCAGTTGGTGGTATGCAAACATTGTACCGTGAGTTATTCCATATTTGTACTTCATTTGTTCAAATTATAATAAATTATTTCCCAAAAAGCAATTTTCTATTCTTTTAATCCCTTTTCCCTCCCATTCTCTAAAAGAAAGGTTATCTATTGTGAAAAGGATTAGTTGATTTTGCATCAATAATAATTTTGGTAGTTGGTAATTTGTTTTTTCTTTTCTACGTGAATCTTCTTCCAAATGTTGAGAATGAATACTTTGAATATGTGTTTATAGGCACAATGACTTGTCAGCCACAAACGAGCCTGCAGCTGACGTGGACATTTACCCCTCCATAAATCTTCGTCCGCGAAGCCAAGCCAAAGAGATCATTAAAAGATTTATAACAAACATGTACATCAAGCTGCAAGAGAAAGAAAATGATGTAATAAGCTATAAACCCAAACAAAAGTGGGAACAAGATCTAAACATAGAGATAAAAAATGAAATATGGGAAAAGCTATACTCCGGTACTATGAGAAATACAATAAAGATGAGGTTACGCATGATACAGTATAATTGGTTACACAGGCTAATATATCACACCCCAAAAGTTAAATAAATGGGATCCAACATTATCAGATAGGTGTTTTTACTGTAAGAAGGAAATGGGAACAATAGTACATGTAATTTGGGCACGTGAGAAAGTGAAAAAGATTTGGGAAGAGTTAAATCAGGTATTAAATAAAATCACAAACAACATACCAAAAAATCCAGAGATCTTTCTTCTAAGTAATATAAGTAAAGAATTAGGCCGCAAACTGGATGAAATGCAAAAAAAAATTATTATGATAGCCTTAGCTGTAGCAAAAAAATGTATAATGTCAACTTGGAAATCAGAAGAGAGTCTGAGAATACAGCAATGGTACATGGAAATGAATAAATGTATTCCATTGGAAAAAATAACATATAATTTAAAAAATAAAGTCACATTATTTGAACAAATTTTGGAACCATACATGGAACACAACAGAGAGGGCTTACCGCCGTCCTACACCCCCTAAAATGATAGAATGAGAAGACGACAAAATGAACTGACCCAGTGTGTAAAAGTAGATGACACAATTTTCTTGTTGATTTTCATTGTGTGATGGGTTTATTGTATTGTATAGGTTGAACATTTAATGGGTTTGGAGGGGGTAGGAGGGAAGGGAGGGGGAAAAGGGGAGAAACTGACACTATATTCAGAGGGAATTGTCTGTGTGTATTTTGGTTAATATGGTTCATAATGTGAAAATTTAAAAAAATTTAAAACGGGAAAAAAAAGCACGGGAACACTGCCATCTGGAAGTGGCCCTCCATGCAATGCACCATCGCAATGCCAAAATCCCAAAACTTTCTCCCCGACAATTACAGCAGTTCAAGGCTCACTGCCACCCTATCAAGTGCAATTAAGGATGGGCCACTAAATGCTGTGTCAGTCTGCAAAGTTTAAATTCATTGAATTAACAAAGAATGTGATCAGATGTGATAATTCAACAGTTTTTATTTTATAAATCAATTGCTCTTTTCAGCAACATTCTGCTGCAAAGCAAATAGATCAAAATTGAATACAAACTTTACCTTTGAGTTTGAAATTTGCAGTCTCCTTAGCTCACTTTAATATGTATCTCATGATCTAAAGTTGCATTTTACATCTTACGCAGCAGCTCTTGTACTTCATTCCCAAGAATAAAATTAGGATTGTCCTGCAGGACCAAGGTCAAGGAAAAAGTGTTGCATTCTGCCATTCGAACAAACATTTCTCCTGGGGTACTCCAATTGCAATAAAATAATTGTGCTTGAAATGCATGAAATAGTGGAAATTCATATCTATTTACAGGCGGAACACATATTGCTCATCCACAAAAGAAGCACAATTTCAAAAACTAAAACTAAAACATTGACAAGATCATCACTTTCCTCTTCTGTGTGTGGCTTAATGTCAGGATGAAAATGACTTTTTTTGATTAATTCAGTCTAATCAAAGATGTTTGCTATATTTCAAACTAAGCACCAGGTTTCACTGACAACACCATTTAATAAAAAAAATTGCCATTCCTTCAGAGACAGGTTAATAAAGCAGAGTGAGTGGACTAAGCAGGACAGATAAAGCAATATTTCTTTATTTTTGAAAATAACAAAAGGATCGAGTTCAGGGGCTATGAGGTTACGGTGCAACTCCATAAAACTGGTTAGACCACACTTGGAGTAGTGCACTCAGTTCTGGCTGCCTTATTACAGGAAAGATTGCCCTAATGCTGTCTGGATTGGAGTGTCTTATGAAGCAAGGTTGACACAGCACAGACTTTTCTCTTTGGAGCAATAGAGGATGAGAAGTGACTTAATAGAGGTATGTAAGAATATGAAGCACCTAGATTGACTGGGCAGCCAGCACCTTTACCCCGGAGCAACAACAGCAAATACCAGAGGACATCTGCTCAAGGCGAGTGGAGGAAAGTGTTTTTTTTTTTTTAATTTGCAGAGTGGTGGGAGCCTGGAATGCAATGCCAAGTTGGTGGTAGAGTCTGGTACAATACAGACATTCAAGACTCTTACATTGGTACATGAATGAAATAAAAAAAGGTTTATGAGTGCGAGGTCATGAAGGATTCGATTATTGTGAAGTTGATTCACTTAGGTCGGCACACCATCGTAGGCTAAAAGGCTTGTACTGTGCTATAATGTTCCACGACAATATTAACAGCAGGAGTTAGGACTGCAAGATATTTATGGTATATTATTTAGCACGCTTTAAGATTTCTCAATGATTTCCTGACTTGATGGAGTGAGATATTTGTGTCCAAGCCAATAATAACCCTCATTTAGAATCCCCAAAGCAAATTAAGGCTGGTAAATCAGGTTGTCAATATGATAGTGATTTATTATCTGTGAAGTCTTTTGGGATGTACAAAACATCTGATCAGTTGCCACAAATAAATTCCATTTTTTTATTCTCTTTGGCAAAATTTCCATAACAAAAATGTTTTTTTTAGCATTTGTTGCTTGGTCTTCCCTTTGAACTGACCACTATTATAATGTTTCACTCCTCCTTGCTATGTAGCTGTGAAGCACAAGAACATGGAAAGTCAAACCCTCAAAATAAGTGACTGGAACAGACATAATTTATGCCATATTTTCAATGAGCTGTAAAGCACAAAATCAAGTCCATCAGCCCATCACATCATGCTGTCCTTTTTGCTTATCTGCATCAAATCCATGTGCTCCTATTTGAATCATATCCTTCTATGCCTTGCATCTAAGTGTCTGCCTTAATATTTCTTCAACATAGTTATTGAACATGACTTAACATGACTTGATGGCAGCATATACTAAATATCATCCATTCTGTCCAAACAAAAAATTGACCCATCCGATCACCTTTAAAACTACTTCCTCTCACTTTAAACCAATGCCCTGTTGCTTTTGATACCCCCACTAATGGAAAAATCTTTAAATAAACAAGTATCTCAATCATCCATGCTCATATCCCACAGCCCTTTGGGAGAGCTTTTCCATTGTTCCAGTCATATCCATTCCCATCTAATTCCACCCAAATTTTTAATCCCAATAAGATGTTACAACTTGTAGGGATGTTCCTTTTTTGGGTGACTAAAAATAACAAAGGGAAGTAAGCAAAAGAAAGGAACAGATGAATTAAGCATAGGAGGTGAACAAAAGGGGCAAGTTTCTTTGTGGAAGCTCAGAAATTTCTAATATCCAGAGCACTGAAATTGTCAAGTTGTTCCATTACCTGACTCAATGTTGCAATAATTTTTCATTATTTGCTTTGATGTCATGCAAACTGAAATATTTCTGAATGCCATAGATATTTAAAAATTATTTATATCCACCAAAGCCACATCCCAGCTTTGTCAGCTTTCAAAGACTAAAAAGGATGTTTCATGGGCTGTTCTTCCTCGTGTGTTGCAGTGGCCACATGCAACCGGGAGTGCTACTTTTGTGGACAGACCATAAGGCACTAGAGGCACTACCTGGCTACCAGCAAAGTCACTATGCTCACTGATCAGTGACCTGTCGCATTCATGTTCAATAATACGAATATGGGTAAAATAAAGAATGACAAGATCGCGAGGTGAAGGATCGAACTCTCCACCTATAACTATGAGATAGTGTATAGGCCAGGCCCACTCAATGAGCCTCCAGATGCCCTATCCTGAGGAAGCTATGCTGCAGTACACACCAACCAGTTGTGGCCACTTCACAATGAGCTCTGCCACCCGGGCATCACCCACATGGCCCACTTCGACAAGGCACGCAACCTGCCCTTCTCCGTTGAAGACATCAGGAAGATGAGTGGGTCATGCCAGGTCTGTGCTGAGTGCAAACCGCACTTCTACTGCCCTGACAAAGAACACCTGATAAAAGCTTCCCGCCCCCTTCCAGCAACTCAGCATTGATTTCAAGGGGCTCCTACCTTCCACCAACGGAAACGTACTTCCATAACATTATCGATGAGTACTCGTGTCTTTGCTTCGCTATCCCCTATCCAGACATCAGAGCTCTTCATTTTCACCATGTTTGGGTATCCTAGCTATATTCATAGTGACCAGGGCTCACTGTTTATGAGTGAGATGCATCTCCTCGAGCAGGACGACTAGCTACAACCCCCATGGAATGGACAAGTTGAAAAGAACACAATGCTTTAGAAGGCTCTAAAATTAGCCTTCCGGTCTAAAGGCCTTCCAGACTCACGCTGGCAAGAGGCTCTGCCCATTGTACTCCACTCCATAAGATCACGTCTCTGCACTGTGATCAATCTTATTTTTCACAAACTAATGTTTGTATTCCCGAGTAAATCCACATCAGGGATCACTCTTCCAGCATGGCTAATGACACCAGGACCAGTCCTGCTATAAAAGCATGTGAGGAGAAGCAAAACGGACCCACTAGTCGAGAAAGTACACCTACTGCACACAAATATGATGTACGCCTATGTGGCACACCCGGATGGCAGGGAGGACTGTCTCAATCAGAGATCTGGCAGCTTCAGGAACTGAGGTCCTGATGCCCACAATAGGCCTGGAACCTCAAAATGTCTCGTGCAGGGTTCCGGATCATTGGATCCAGGACCACCCCCCCCCCCCCCCCCCCCCGAGTCCTCCTTTGAGTCCTACTATCCAAGAACCAGAGGAGGCACAAGACCACCAGTACTAAGGTGCTCGACCGGAAATAACCAGGACCCTTGACAGACTCAATTTGTAAATAATTGTGAAAATTTGTGTTGCTGAACGTGGTCTCAGTTTTCGCCCTCAGGTTCTCTTCTGAAGGAAGGGGTGAATGCAGTGAACTGGATTTCACTTTTCACTGTACGTATAGATCAGACAGCCAACCCCTCCTCTTGGCTCCTATTGGTCCCAATATAAACCCTGTTTTCCCGCCTTAATTCCGATTTACCTGAAGACCATTGTAGAAACCGATCGTTAATTGCAAGCTAATAAAAGCGCATTTGTGCTCCACACAAGTCTCCGAGTACTATTGATCACATTACAATGAACAAAAGGGGAAAGTTTCTTTGTGGGACCCCAGGAATCTCTCACATCCAGAGCAATGAAGTTGCCAAGTTGTTCCATTACCTGACTCAATGTTGCAATAATTTTTCATTATTTGCTTTGATGTCGTGCAAACTGAAATACCTCTGAATGTCATAGATATTTAAAACATTACTTACATCCACCAAAGCCACGTCCCAGCTTTGTCAGCTTCCAAAGGCTAAAAGGGACGTTTCATGGTCTGTTCTTCCTCATGCGTTACAAAAGGCTGAACTATGGGATTGAACCATCTCATCCAGTCCAGATGAATCCAGGTTGCAGAGAACTGAAGGAGGTGATTTCAAAGCAGGGTGTGAAGTGGTCTGAAAAATCCTAACAAGTTAGGTCTAATGAGTTCAAATCCCTCACTTAACTCATCAGGAGATTGCCCCAATTTCTCTTTGGTGTTCCTTGTATTGGGAAATCAAAACACTACTTTAAAGTATACTCATGGTCACAATTACCATAATGATTCACAATCCTTTTTTTCCTCCTACTATATTATTAAACTGAATGAGCCCAAAAAAAAAGCAAGTCATGCTGGCAGCTGAAGAACATGAAACCTTGAGCATAATGTTTATTCTATGATCTTTTTCTAAAAATAAATGCAATTAAAGTTAGTAAATTTGTTCTTAATCCAAATCCTAAATGAATGCTAAATTGCAGCTTTCAGCAATAAATGGAAAACTGGATTGTGGTTGGGAAGCAAATTGGATAGGCCCAGAAAGCAAGGCACAGCATAAGACGTACTTCCAATGCAGGTAGCAAGCCAACTTTGTGCAACCTGTTAATTAAGATCACTGCAGCATACAGCCAGAATTGGCTGTGCTCTTGAGTGGTTGTGTATTTCCTTAAGCAGCTAGCATCAGTTAAAGCTAATTAAAGGCGAACAAGAATGGGTCCATCCTGTCTGGAGCAAAACAGGCTTTATTTTACAGTTTCCTCTGTATTAAAACTTGGTTAGGGAACCAAGGATTATTGAGATATACAACATCATTTAAGCAGATAATTCTTGGAATTATCTAAAGCATCAGATTTAATACAAGATGAGAACAATGAGGGCGAGGTAAAAGGTGGCAATGTGCCCATAGTGTGAGCATAAAAAACAAACTTCCACATGTCATCTGCATGTCCACCCTCACTAATTCCTAGTCACACCATGGGAGCAGGAAGGAATTAGAAATTTGTGACAATTTTGCAGGAAATAACAAAAGTATCTCCACAACGCTGAATGATATTTACGTGGAGAGTAAATTGGCAAATTTATCCTTCATGGAACGTGGGAAAGATAAAAGCCAGAGTAGAGGAAGAGACCTTAATGTACCCAGAGAAAGTGCCTAAAATGGTATACACATCATAATGCAATTTTGCCATTAGTTTTATTTCTCTAAGGCAGGGGTCCTTCTCAAATTTCAGTGGCCAAGAATGAATTGGGATACAGAGTGAACTCTCTGCATTCATGGTCCCTTCTCAGAATAGGTCTCACTTGGCAAGAAAAGAAAAATACAACTTGCACGGAAATAGGAGAGGTAAACACCATTATGTTTTTACAGATTTTTTTTAAAATACCAAAAGTTCAAAGGCAGTTATTTAAGATTATAGTCAACACTTCCAATGCTAAGCTAAAGGACATCACATGGTCTTTAAGGCAGTTTTGAAGGAATAATACTGGCACACAGATGCAAAATGATTAAGGAAGATAATTTCAAAGTGTGGAATCAAAATTGCAAATGGTGGAATAAGGAAAAGCAAAGAACACAAAAAATGTCAGAGGAATGGAGTTCAGAGGGAACTAAGAGGTTGGAATATATGGAGATATGGATGAGGTTTCAGAATTTGCAACCAGTGCTTGTCAGATTATGGGCACTGTTGCCAATTTAATTTGCGATGAATCATTGTAAATAATAGTAACAGACGTTTCATTTACCCATTCGATTTTGTTCTTGGATTCACACAGACACTTCAAATTTGAAGGCAGCAAAGGAGAGCTTTAAAAAAAAAATCAGCCAAGAAACTGGATTGACTGCATTTATTTATTTTTTTGTTTATGCATAATATACATAAAAAAGTGGGTTTGATTTTGAAATTAAATTATATCAGCAATTATTTCCTGTTGAAACAAGGCTTTTATAAAATTATTCCATTTGCTAGCAGATTTTCAGGTATCAGAGAGCATCAAATAATACTCAATTATCCAAATCGACAAACAAATATTGAGCCACAAAGGCACAATTTTTAAAATCCTTTAAATGTCTGAGCACAATGAGAAGAACATTGATGATTTTGGCATTATTTAAAGACCTGACTGAGTTGCTTCCAAATTCGCTGCAGGCAGCTTAAAACCTTCCAAAGGTCACAGTCTGTAAAAAGCCAACTGGGAGTGCTTTCCCCAGTATTTAGCTGTTAACCTTCAGAATGCATCTCAGTGACACCACCAACAACTTTCCAGAAGCAATCTTCATGCTGAGGAATGGCAGACTCTTCAGCAATATGAGCAGCTGCCACTCAGTCACCAACACATTGCAATGAATAAATGTCCTTTCCCCAACACAGGCATGTATTTGAATATGTTCAGTGTTATTTATTACTACAAAAACTGGGATGCAAGAGAGTGTCAAGGATGCTGAAGGTTTCTTGATCATGTCAAAGGTTTGGTCTGGAGCTTGGATGCCGATGGTTCAAACTGAAATCTGTGTGGCTACGGAGGCTGCAAGAGTGCTGGAGGTGAATCCATGGACACTCAGTGACTCAGGGGTGCTGGAATCTCTGACTTCATGTAATATTACATCTGTTTTATTACATAACAAGAATCTTGAAAAAATCAATAAATCAAAAAAAGTCATATTTAGAATAGCATTTTAACACATTAATGCCTTTCCTATTTCGCAACTGTTAATTATGGTTTCAGTGTTTTGGTTCTAGATCGGAACACAATATGTAGTAGCAGTCGAACTGTCTCTTGGATTCAGAATCTAATTAGATGTCCCCAATGACCAATGATAAATGTTTTTCCTGGAGAAGGCTCGCTGCCCTGTGCCAAATTAAGTATGCTGAGGTGTACTGGTATTGGGCTGCCAGAGAAATTCCATCAAGATGTGCACTTGTAAGGGCAATATTCTGAACCTGCAGACCAGACAACCACCCCACAAATATCTCCTGGTCCTCAGACTGTTGGACCATTATCCCAAGTAATGCTGCTGAGAAATCCAGAGTAATACATGGTGTGTCCCTACTCTTCTACCTCAAGTGATCTTTATGAAGCCAAATTGGCACTCTGCATACAATAAAAAGGGTTACTGTGGTGAGTTTGCTGTGAAGATTGTCAGGGTATCAAGTGTCTGCTTTCAATTCACATAGAGATGGAACCTGTCAAGATACAACATCTCCCTGTACAGGTGAGCTAGCATCCCATGTGTAGCTCTTGGAACAGGGCTTCATGAATCTTAATTACACAGAAATTGGAAGGGGGGGGGGGGGAGAGGAGAATGTTTTATTCCATATTCCAGAATCTTCAGACTTGTCTCCCTGTGATGAGGCAGGTTTCCTCTGGAGCTCCTTTTCCCTCCTCCATCCTGGTGTATAATACACTTGACGTTCTAACTAACTGAGGCGCAGTTCAGTTTTGACTGACCAACTCAAGGAAGTGAAATCTCATTCCTGATCAAATTTAAAAAATCAAGGTAATTTTCCACAGAACCAGAGACAAAGTGGAATAGGAGAGAAAGAGAGGAACATTCACAAGGTCTGACAATGAGATAATATGTCATCATCAGAAAGATATTAAAAAGTACTAAAATCCAGACTGCTCTGAAATTGGGTTCATCCAGAATTTTGGATTTTATGGGTTCTCAGTAGTACTTTAAAATTCAAATTCAAGGAAGAAAAAAGAGATGAACAGGTAAATTTTAATAGTTTATTCATCAGCAAATACAGCATGCTTCATTTATCAAAACGAGCAGCTTCAAAGAAAAATTAAAAATAAATTTTCATGACAAAATAGCATGTAATGCTTGAGGTTTATGTTTAAAAATGAATGTTGTAAAAGCAAAATACAGTATACAGAATAATTTCTTGGTGATAAGATTATCAATATTACATATGGTCGCTTGTTGCCGCTGAGTATTTGTGGTTCTTACAAATGCATGCATGAACACAAAATCCGTTAAATTTAAAATGTTTGAGAGTATGGATTCTTAAGTGATCAAGATTTCTGGCATCCAGATGTTTGCATTTTTACTGTAATGTGTGTAACCACACATCTTTGTGAGGTTTTTCAGTTGGTTGTTTTTCCAGACTCTTTTGTGTAGTCTTCCAAAGGCGCTATTTGCCTTGGCGAGTCTGTTGTCTATCTCATTGTCGATCCTTGCATCCGATGAAATGGTGCAGCCGAGATAGGTAAACTGGTTGACCGTTTTGAGTTTTGTGTGCCCGATGGAGATGTGGGGGGGCTGGTAGTCATGGTGGGGAGCTGGCTGATGGAGGACCTGTTTTCTTCAGGCTGACTTCCAGGCCAAACATTTTGGCAGTTTCTGCAAAACAGGACGTCAAGCGCTAAAGAGCTGGCTCTGAATGGGCAACTAAAGCGGCATCGTCTGCAAAGAGTAGTTCACGATCAGGTTGTTCTTGTGTCTTGGTGTGAGCTTGCAGATTGAAGAGACTGCCATCCGTGCTGTACCGGATGTAAACAGCATCTTCATTGTTGAGGTCTTTCATGGCTTGTTTCAGCATCATGCTGAAGAAGATTGAAAAGAGGGTTGGTGCGAGAACGCAGCCTTGCTTCATGCCATTGTTAATGGAGAAGGGTTCAGAGAGCTCATTGCTGCATCTGACCCGACCTTGTTGGTTTTTGTGCAATTGGATAACCAAGTTGAGGAACTTTAGGGGGCATCCGAGGCGCTCTAGTATTTGCCAAAGTCCTTTCCTACTCACGATGTCGAAGGCTTTGGTGAGGTCAACAAAGGTGATGTAGTCCTTTGTTTTGTTCTCTGCACTTTTCTTGGAGCTGTCTGAGGGCAAAGACCATGTCAGTAGTTCCTCTGTTTGCGCAAAAGCCGCACTGTGATTCTGGGAGAACATTTTCGGCAACGCTAGATATTATTCTATTTAGGAGAATCCTAGCGAAGATTTTGCCTGCATTGGAGAGCAGCGCGATTCGTTGTCATACCCACACTCCTGTTCGGCTCCGAATCATGGGTCCTCTGCCGGCATCACCTACGGCTCTCCTAGAACGCTTCCACCAGCGTTGTCTCCGCTCCATCCTCAACATTCATTGGAGCGACTTCATCCCTAACATCGAAGTACTCGAGATGGCAGAGGCCGACAGCATCGAATCCACGCTGCTGAAGATCCAACTGCGCTGGGTAGGTCACGTCTCCAGAATGGAGGACCATCGCATTCCCAAGATCGTGCTATATGGCGAGCTCTCCACTGGCCACCGAGACAGAGGTGCACCAAAGAAGAGGTACAAGGACTGCCTAAAGAAATCTCTTGGTGCCTGCCACATTGACCACCGCCAGTGGGCTGATATCGCCTCAAACCATGCATCTTGGCGCCTCACAGTTCGGCGGGCAGCAACCTCCTTGGAAGAAGACCGCAGAGCCCACCTCACTGACAAAAGACAAAGGAGGAAAAACCCAACACCCAACCCCAACCAACCAATTTTCCCTTGCAACCGCGTCTGCCTGTCCCGCATCGGACTTGTCAGCCACAAACGAGCCTGCAGCTGACATGGACATTACCCCTCCATAAATCTTCATCCGCGAAGCCAAGCCAAAGAAAAGAAAGATCCACACAGTAATCTGCCACACATTTGGATGTAACTTGAGAACTTGTGTTGTAGGGCATGTCATGTATAGTGGCATGACATTCAACCTTCTAAAATGAAGACAAGCATGTTATCAATAGATCAGCTCAGAATATTATTTATTGTTTTGTAATAAAAACAGAAATGTAATATTGCACAAAACTGTCTTTGGTCTGCCATAAGTCATACAAAGATTTGCCATTAGCATCATTCAGCACCTTTTACGGTCAGAGGAGAATCAAAAGGGAGCTCACCCATGGTCACCAAGTGTCTGTGGAGTGACCTCCAATGTTCCCACAGCCATTGCAGCTACACAGGACTCCAGATCAGTCCAAACCATCGGCAACCCAAGCCCAGATCCAAACCTCTAACATGATGAGGAAGCCTTCAGCGCGAGGGCCCTTTGCAACTTCTCAAATTCCAGTTCCAAAACCTGGTTCTCATGAGCCATTCTCTTGCAGCCCACAGCCTGGTGGGAGTCCTTGCCCACAAGTCGCCAGTAGCCCACCACCTGTGTGTATCCTTCAGCTGCAGAGCCCCTTGCTGGTCCACCATTATGGTCACCATCTTTGGGGGATCGTCTCCTCTACTTCTCCTCCTCAAAGGTGCTCTCCCTGTTTCTGGTGCCCCATGCCAGACTGCTACTCTCCCAGAGTCTGCAAAACCTTGAGGCCGCTGCCGAACATTTGCGTCGTCATCTTGCACCCAGTCACTGCGGTCGCAGGATTTTAAATAAAAACCATTGGCTTCTTTAACAAGCTATTTGATGTCCATATGGAGCCATCATCAGTAGGACTGGAGTGTTGATCCCCACAGGGGAGTCTTGTCTCTCCACTTCCCACTCTCCCTGGGTCTGCACCAGTGGCACTGCTGCCATTAGAGCACCACCATTTTTTTAAAAAGTAGATTGTAAAGTAAAATTGTTCAAGATGATCTCATCCATCTCATAATGAGCAGTTTAAAATTGGCCAAGACCCAAATTGAAATAATTCAGCTGCTCAGAGACAGTTGGCTTAAGACTTGGTTAAAAATTAATTACCTTTATTCCAAGGCATTCACATTACAAGCCATTCTTTCCACTCGAAATACAAAGCCACTTTCAATAATCAGTAGAAGGTATTTCAATTATTCACTGCAAAAGATATTCTTTCCATCCAAGTACCACAACAGGGATTATTTAGGTATTTTTGGTCTATTGTAGAACATTTCTCCAAGTTTAATATATTTGGGAATAAATTGACCTTGCAGTCAAAAAGGCAGCGCAAGCTGACAATAATGGACATGCTGCTTAAATGAATAGCACATGTAACCCAACTGTAAAGTAAAATAAGGTACCAGATTACATCTGTTGCTGGGTTATGGACAAAAAAAACATTTAATCTATTTCTCTCTACACGTATACTGCTTGATCTGATAACTGATAGCTAGATTTTCTGCTTTTACTTCAAATTTACAGCAATTCTATTTTGCTTTTCAGGATGATCTGAAGAAAGTCTGAGAAAATATTGGTTCTGCAAATATATTTAATTCAAAAATTTAAATTTATGCAAAATCTTGCAGTATTTATGGAGTTCTGGACATCAAACAAAAATCTATTTAACACTGGTTGTACAACTGAAAGCAGATAAAAATTGTAGGGAAAAACAGGCTTCAAAACTCCTCTGATAAGAGATTTTCACCCTATACATTTCTAAGTCAACAAAAGTTTTTAAATTTTGATATATTAATAAATGTGACAGCCAGCTAATATTGGTAGTTAATCACTAAGTTCAAATCTAAGATTTGGCATTGTTTTCATTTTAATGATATCCAAAGATCTACTGCCTAAACTAGAGCCCATTTCATTTCAGGAAATAAATTTCTGCTATTCAAGATCTTATAGTATCCCTTCATGAATATGTTATATTTTTTAAAAATCAAGGAACTGAACAGGTTTGTGTTACTTCGATAATACAAACCACCTAATATTTGCAAACATACATCACATCAAAGAAACTCTCTTTCCCCAAGATAACGCAGTACAATATCTCTTTCCTCCTATATTTCCAACACCTGCCAGAATCAATATTGTGAGGTATTTGTCAAATAACGCACTGTTACATTGGAGATACAACCTATTTGATATCAATATAAGAAAATTAACTTTCATGCAGCAGAAAATACAATAATTATCAAATTTTTTTGATGGAAATTAATTCCAATAACTTTTATCTTTAAGGGTTTCAAATGTCTTTGTTTCCTATACTCTCAAGAACCATGACTTCAAAATTGCAAATTACATTGGACTTGAGTGCCACCCACAGACAGCGTAGTAATAGAATATTGGTTTTGAGTCAAACAGTCACTGATTCAAGGCCTGAAACCAGCATATAATTTGTGTTAAACTCAGGAAAAGCTACACACTCAAAGTATTCTCCTTTGGATGAGATGTTAAATTACCTACCATCTCAGGTGCAATGAAATTATCACATTTCACTCCTTAAAGAGTAAGTGTGGTGATTCATTTTGAGTCTGGCAAATATTGTCTTTAAATATTACTGAAGCTGAGGAGTCACGCGATGGAGTAGTGGCCGGACGGTGAACTCCAGCCCTCTCCAGAAAAGTCGGGAAAAACAAGAGAAAACACAAAGGCACAGAAATAAAAGTTACAGAAAAGTGAGTATAAAGGTGGAAAGAAGATGGCGACAAAAAAAGAAAAGTCGAAAGCAACGGTAAGAAGAGAGGAAGAGAAGACAAAGGAGGAAAAAGGTGAAGGCCTTACCTGTCCGAAGAGGCCCGCTGCGGAGAGAGAAACCCGCTCCCTCAGGTCGGTAAATAATGGACTACAAAAATGGCTCGCAGAGCCGAACAAAAGTGCGCAACCGCGCATGCGCGAAGTTTCGCGCATGCGCGATGCGAATGAAAAAAAACACACCGACGGGAGGGGGGACCAGCTGGGGAGTCGATCTCCACAGCCGGCAACGACAGCTGCAGAACACCTGCAGCAAGAAGAGACCACAGAAGACAATAGAAACAAGATAGAAGAGGAGGAAAGGGCAACAAAGAAACAACAGATGGTCAACCCAGAGGAAGAAGAAGAGGAAGAGTATGGTGAAATAGAAGAAGAAAAGATAGGCAAGGTAAAGGATATACTTGCTCTTATTAAAGGATACATGGAGTCATTTAAAGAATGGCAAACACAGGAATTTAAGGATTTAAGAAAAAGAATAAACAACACAGAGGAGAAAATAATTAAAATGGAGATGACCTTAACAGAAATGGGAAAAAAAATGGACAAGATGGAAGAGCGGGCAGTAGCAGCAGAAATGGAGGTAGAAGACTTAAAAAAGAAATTGGAGAAATCTAATAAAAAAACTAAAGAGACACAAGAACTACTAGCTCAAAAAATAGATACAATGGAAAACCATAACAGAAGAAATAACATAAAGATAGTGGGCCTTAAGGAAGATGAAGAAGGCAAGAATATGAGGGAGTTTATAAAAGAGTGGATCCCTAAGACCCTAGGATGTCCAGAACTACAGCATGAAATGGAAATAGAAAGGGCACATAGAGTATTGGCCTCTAAACCACAACCACAACAAAAACCAAGATCTATTGTAGTAAAATTCCTAAGATATACTACAAGAGAAAAGGTACTGGAGAAGACAATGGAAAAAGTAAGAGAGGGCAACAAACCACTGGAGTATAAAGGGCAAAAAATCTCCATTTATCCAGATATAAGTTTTGAACTCCTAAAGAAGAGAAAAGAGTTCAATACAGCAAAGGCGATTTTATGGAAGAAAGGGTATAAATTTATACTAAAGCATCCAGCGGTATTGAAAATATTTATTCCAGGACAACAAAACAGACTATTCTCGGATCCAGAAGAAGCACGAAAATTTGCAGAACAATTACAAAAATAGACTGAGGGAGGAAGACGGGTAATGAGAGTTAAAATGATCACGACTGATATGTATGTGGGTAAAGACAAAAATAGACTGAGGGATGAAGACGGGTAATGAGAGTAAAAATGATCACGATTGATATGTATGCAGGTAAAGAGGTATAAGAGTGAATAGAGACAATGAGCATACATGAATGTATCTGTACTTAGAGGAAAATATAGATAGTATAGACAAGAATTAATAAGGGAAGGTAATGGAATAGAGAGAATAAGGAGGGAATTAAAAGAGGGACCTTTGTGACATATGAAAAGTGAAATATTTTCTGGGGGAGGCGGGGTGGGGGGAAATAGCGGTCACTGCAAAATCAGTTGACGCTTGCGAGTGGATTCGCAAATCCAAATGGAGAGGGGAGATGTGGTTGTCCGACAAGGGATAAAGGACAACTCAGGAGGTGAAGGGGAGATTGGGGATAAATAAGATAGAAATAGGAGAATAAGGAAAATGTTAGATGTTGTAGGAATGTTGTCTTATAAAGAGTTGAAAATAAGAAAACAGAAATGGAAAAGGAGGAAAGGTAATGATGGAAAAACGGAAAGAGAAGATAAACAAAATATAAAAGGGCTACGCTGAACTATATGTCTTTAAATATTAATGGAACACATAACCAAATTAAAAGGAAGAAACTACCAAATTTAAATGAATAAATGTATTCCACTAGAAAAAATAACATATTGGTTAAGAAATAATATTGAAATATTCGAACAAGTATAGGAGCCTTACATTAAATACAATAGCGAAAACCTACCGGGGACAAACATTACCTAAGTTGATGGAAGGAGAAGGAAAGAAAAGAATGGACTCAGTAGAATTTCTGGTGTAATTTTGTTGAATGACAACATTGTCTGACTGGCTTAATGCAACCTAGATTGTATACCTAAAATGGATGAGGGGGGGGGTGGGGGGATGGTTTGGGAGGAAAGGGGGGGGGGGAGAAAAAGTCACTGTATATGTGTGAAAAGAAATAGTGTATATCATGGCTAATGTGATTTATGGTGTGAAAAATAAAAAAAATTTAAAAAAAAAATAAAAAATTACTGAAGCTGATTATCTGGCCAGAAATATTATGGTATCTTCACTGTGTATTTTCAGATTTTACTTCAAACAAACTGGCTGGTATATTTCCCTTTACAACAATGATTAAACTTCAAAAATGTATCACTGGCTTCAAATAAATTTGAGATATCTTGAGATCAAAATTAATACTTTACAAATAAAATAGATTATGTTTCCATTTGCAAATTGTTGAAATGTAAATGATCTAATCAAATTAAACTTTATAATTTGTTAAGTAAATATGCAAAACAATTAACTTTCTGCATTTGTGAATATTTCACTTAAAAAATAAATTGGTCAATATGTTTGGGTTGTTCCATTAATGAAACAAAATATTCAATGTTCTAGTCTCATTCTTAAAATAGTCAACCCAAGACATTGGCATGTGCATATTGTAAATTGATATACAATTTAACTAAATATATTAAACATCCTCCGAATTTTAAAAGCGTACAATAATGCGCTGTAAAATCCATAGTGAAAAATGAAAATCTCAATGATAAAACACAGGAGATAGAGCCATTCAGACCTTCATAGCTATGTCAATTTTGTTCAACTCCACTTTTCCTTCCCTGTATATGTAAAATATGACAACAATTCACAACCAATATTTTCTTCATTTCACATCACCTTTGGACTTCTGGCCATTCTCTTAAAACAGTATCCTCTAGTAACCAATCATTTGCCATTAGCAGCATTTTCTTCTTGGTCAGTAAATGAAAAACCCATCAATGATTTTGAACATCTTAATTAAGTTGCCCTTTAATCATCTATGCCATAGAGTGAATTCTATTTAACAGAAGTCTTTCGGTTCTGGTTAAATTCTAATATACTTTATCTGTACCCTTTCTACGATCTTGATATCCTTCATTAATATTGCAGAGAACTGGAAGCATTACATTCACATTGGAAACTGGGGACTAATTAAATATCACACATCTTGATTAATTAAAAACAATCAATCTAGGAAATATTAATTTGATGTAAGAATTCTTATTTGAATTCCATTTTCAATTTTTATACTTCATCTCTGATGGATCCTAATTAATTTAATGCAATTTCTAGTAGATAAGCTTCCAGACTGTACAATTCACAAACATTTCAAATGAATATCTTATTATCTAATTGCAACTGCCCTTCATAGAGCTATCTACATCCAGTGAGTTCACTGAAAGATCAGTTAGGGTCAAAGTGATCACTGTCGGCAATGATTTTCTTAAAAATGAGATTACAAATTACTGTAATATTAATTTAACTCTAGCTGGGAAAGCCTTAATGGGGTATTAATTTGTTTTCCAGAAGGTCAATGTCTGTAAGCAAAGTTTCCAGTGTGATTTAAATTAATTCAGCAACAAACTTACAAATCCAAATTTTGTTAGCACAAATTTAATTACTCCCTTGAACAAGAAAACTGAAATGATTAGTACAATAACAACATGCAAGTTCATGTATATGAATTACCTGGTGCCAATACTGAAACAGCTTCCAACAAAAGGTGGATTTAAAAATAACAGGCATATTCAGAAGACAGTCAGTTTACTGATATACTGGTGATGCAGGTAGACAGGATAATGAAGAAGGGATCTGGCATTCTTTCAGTCAGTGCATTTAATTCAGGAGCGGGGATGTCATGTTACAAATATACAAGACATTGGTGAGGCTGCACGTAAAGCACTGTATGCAGTTTTGGTTACTCAGCTTTTGGAAAGAATTTAAGATGGAAAGAGTGCAAAAAGATTCATCAGAATGTTACCAGGACTCGAAGGCTTGAATTATAAGGAAGGGCGGACCAGCTGGGACTTTACTCCCAACAGCAAAAATCAGAAGCACTTGTGTGTAAGGAGTTTATATGTTTTCCCTGTGTCTGTATGGATTTCCTCTGGGTGCTCCGGTTTCCTCACACCCTTCAAAATGTACTGGGATTGTAGGTCAGTTGGGCAGCATGGGCTCGTAGGCCAAAAGGGCTTGTTACCGTGCTGTATGTATAACTACATTTAAAATTTAAATTTAAAATAGAACATATTAAAATGTTAAATAGATAAGGTAACTAGGCAAAAAAACTTTCTCCCAGAGTTTGGGAATCTAAAACTGGAGGGCATTGATTTAAGATGAGAGGAAAGATTTAAAATGAACTTTAGAGGCATGGTGGGAATGTGGAACAAGACTGAGAAAGTGGTAGAAGAGGGGAAAATTGTGACATTCAAAATACATATATCTGTCTAAATGTTTCAAAGGTTTAAAGAGATATAGGACCAGCACAGTAGGCATGGAGAAGTTGGGCTTAAGGGCCTGTTTCTGGTGTCGAAATCTGACTTTCAAACATTTAACACCAAAATAAATTGTTTACTTGCAGTTTTCGGAAACTTTGTTGTGTTTGCTTTCAAAACAATGATGACGGTGAACAGCAAATTAATGTGGTGACTTTGTAAACTGAGTTAAAAATTGGCTTAGCCATATGATATAATGGCAGAGAGGTGTTTCTCAAACCTGAGGTCTGTGACCATTGGAGTTCTAAAGGGATTGGTGCTGGGACCTCTTAATTGTGGCATACATAAATGATTTGGTCAAAAATGTATATAGGCTGATTAATAAGTTTGTAGGCAACACAAACATTGACAGATTTGTGGACAGTGAAGGTGCTTGTCAATTTAAACAGCAAGACATAGAGCAGTATATGCATATGAAGTTTATCCCAAAAAGATCTGAGATGTGGAAGTAACAAAAATGCTGGAGAAACTTAGCAAGTTTTGCAGCATCAATAAGAAGTAAAGGGAAACCAACATTTCAGACTTAACCCCTTCATCAAGTGTGGTGTGTTGCACTTTGCGAGGTCAAATGCATGGCAATGAATGCAGTATATGCTATAACCCTCAGGGGCATTTATGTACAGAGAGATCATGGCACAAAATCCATGACTCCCTGAAAGTGGCCACACAAGTGGATAGAGTAGTGATATTGGTGGATGGCATTGGTTAGAACATTTTTTGGACTTGGTTATGTTTACCATTATTATTATTACTCCTCTACCTTGTATATTATTGTCTTTTTTGTTATCTGTTGTGTGTTTGATATACTTGGGAAGCTGCAGCAAGGAAGACTTTTGTTGCCTCAGTATATTGTATGCGAAAATTCAATTCACAACATAGTAAGTCATGTTGCAATTCTGTAAAACTATGGTTGGGCCAAATTTGGAGTATTTTGTATAATACAGAAAAGATGTGAAAGCTTAGGAGAGGGTATAGAAGAGGTTAACCAAGCCACTGCCGTCAGAAGGCAGCAGCAATCATCAAAGACCCACACCACTCAGCGTACGCTCTGTTCTCACAGCTGCCATCAGGAAAGAGGTATAGGTGCCACAAGACTCATTTAAGGACTCTTACTCGTGCACTTTATTGATTTTCCTTTGCTCTCTCTGTATTGCAGAGTTTGTTTATATTCGTTACCTGTTAACAGTTCTTTTGATTGTTTACAGTTTACTTTTTGCATGACCAATTAGTGGTAATTATGCCACACCCCCAGGAAAAATGAATCTCAGGGTTGTATGTGATGTCATATGTCTACTCTGATAACAAATCTGAATTAGAATATATTCGCTGCAGGGAGAGGTTAGACAAACTTGGATTGTTTTCTCTAGAAGTGTTAGAGGTTGAGGGTGATCTAAGTATATAAAATTATGATGGACATAAATAGGATAGATCGACAGACATTAAATGCTGGAGGCCACACTTTAGCATGAGAAGGCAACATCTAAAAAGTGGCAAGTAGGGTTTATTTATGTAAAAATACAGCGGTAGGTTCCTAGAACACGTGCCAGGACAGGGGCCAAAGCAAATGCAATTAGAGAGATTTTAAGAGACATCAACATGCAGGGACTGGAGGGATATGGATTAGGTGCAGGCAGAAGGAATAATTTTAATTTGGCACAGTTATGGTGGATTGAAGGGCATATTCCTCTACTGTACTGTTCAATGATTGTAATATCACTTGGGGTGTTCTGAGGATGCAAAAGGCTCCCTTAAAGTTGCAAGTACTTTATTTCATTACAATACCGTTAGATATATTGGAGGTAAAACACAATGAAATACTTTTCCGGTCATTCAAAAACAGTTCACTCCAAAACTTAATATATTCTTAACTTTCATCTCTAACTATACTGAAATGAAAATGGATACTGCCAATCGCACAGTAGGCTTCCTCTGTCGGTAGTTCTGAACATAGTTTCTTGAATCACAGGATATACAGTTGACTACAGTGCAAACCAAGTTAAAAGCCAGCAACAAAACCAAAACTCTGAAAATGCTAATCAAGAGTAAAGCTGCAAATATACATTGCTCTCAGTAAATGTCAAAAGTGGGTTTACGAAAGTTGCAACTGTTATAAAATAAAACACAATTAAAAATACCAAATTATCTTCAAAGACATATTCTGCATCTTACGATGAAAATTTAAGATTCAAAGCTCAGCATGAAAGAACTTAATAGAATTTTGATTTTGGTGTTCTTTCTTCTTAATTCCCCAGGATATTCTTTGTAGAGTATTGTGTACAAGCCAGCCGTTGGGTCACAAGGCAACTGACTGAACAATTACACAGCAGTAAATGAAAAAACTGTCAAACTACAGGTCACAGTAACACTGCTTTTCATCTCTGGCCAGCTATTTAAGTACTTAAAAACAGAAGGGAATCCAAATGTTCTCTTTTTGGATCTCTTTCAAGTCAGCTTTCACTTTTTTCATGAATGCTTTCAACATTGCTTCTAACAATTCCAAACATAAGCCCAAAACATTTAAGGAAAATGCTAATATGAAGTAGATTTTAAAAGGGTTGGCAAAGCTTGTATCAGTTACAAAATATGTTGTCGAAGCAATGATCGCAACAGAACAGGGCTTCACTTGGTCAAAAATAATCAATAAATAACTAACACTACTCATCAGCACCTTCAAAAGAAGCTATTAAATTCTGGTGCTTTGAGTTTCAGCTATTTGCTGATAAAAAGATAAAGCTGCACCATTGCTTATTATCAATTTTGAATAAATTTGAATGAGAGTTGAGCCAGAGTGAGCTATTAATTCAGCAATATGATATGGTTTGGGGATAAGTATTAAAAAACTTGTTCTGTATAATACCCAGCATGTTAGATAAGCCTTGAATGAGCATTACAAGCTTCCTTTCATCATCTGTATTGCACCACAGACTTGCATGTATTTTGAGGACACCAGAGAATGGGGTTTCTGTTCTTTTTCCACTGATCATATTTGTCAGCTACAATCACAAATTCTTGATATTGAGCAATAGCCACACTGCACCACCCATAACAAGGCTGTTATGAATGATTAGTAGATGAAGTAAATGTGAATCAGTTTAACTAGAAAAAAACACTCCCTTTGAAAAAGATATTTTTAAGAATTAATGAACTCTAACAGAACAAATAAATGGAAATTTAAAATATTAAATTCTATGATCTTTCAACTGAACATCTGCATTATTTAACCTTTTTTCTTCCAAATTATCTTTGTACAAAAGCATAATATTGTACATTAGTTTTAAATTTTAATGCACAACATAGTCTGATAATAACGTGCAATAAATGGTGAAAGCGATGAAAAGACATTAAACAGGTATTTCACAAGAATTTGAATATTTATGCCCATCATAAATTTAATTGAAATAACCACTTCCATCAAATGCAAGGCAAATTATCAAAAATCTTTTGACCTCTGAGCTCAGTCACAGAACAGAAATCAACAGTACAGCACAGGCTCTTCGGCCCACAGTCCTACCTGTATCCTCATTGATGGTGAAACGTCCAAGGCCACTACCATCCCGGATGGAGTACTGAATCTCTCCGTCTCTTCCTTTATCGTTATCCTTGGCCATCACCTGCACAACCCTTGTTCCAATTGCTGCATTTTCCTTCACAGATACCATCTTCGCAAACTCTGAAAATTGTGGCGCATAAAGATTTTCATTCACGTCAACTACTTCAATCTCTACAAATGACGTTGAAGATAAGGATATTGGCCGGCCTTTATCTTTAACACGAATTGTCAGGTTGTAGAACTGCTGTTTCTCAAAGTCGAGCTCTTTCGATAGACGCACAGCTCCACTGGTTCTATCAATTTCAAACTTCCCGTTATAATCATTTCCCAAAGAATAGCGTACCTGGCCACCTGAGCCAAGATCAGGATCATGAGCTTCCAACCACGTCACCACAGCACTGACAGGCACATCTTCAAGTACCTTAACAAAATAACTTGAAGGAATAAAATGGGGAGCATTGTCATTGACATCAGTAAAAATGATCTTCAGTGCCACCACAGAAGACTGCTCGTGACCACTCTCACCCTGATCACGGGCTTCTATTTTCAATGTGCAATTTGGAATTAATTCCCGATCAAGGAACCCAGTCACATAAATGATACCAGTTGAAGCATTTATAGCAAACTGGTTAGTGCTTGTTAATAGTGCATACATTATTTCACTATTACGGCCCAAATCCCTATCTGTGGCCTCAATCTGAACTACTTCTGTGCCAGGCAGCATATCTTCTGGAATGTTGACTGAATAATTCTCCTGTAGAAACTGAGGCTTGTTATCGTTAGCATCCTGAATGTGGACAGTCAGGAGTCTCCAGGCACCCTTCGGGGGAGAGCCCAAGTCATAAATAGTTATGTTCAGAATGTACTGATCAGTTAATTCACGATCTAGAGGCATAAGAATTGTTAGCCATCCAGATTCCATTTCAATATTAAAACAACTATCAATATTGCCATTTGAAATAGTGTATACAACTTTTCCGTTGAAGCTACTGTCTGCATCTGAAGCCATGATCTGAAGAACAGAACTTCCAACTGGAAGGTCTTCCTTAACATCGATTTTTGATGGAAAGGAATTATCAAACTGTGGGGTCTCTCTATTAAACGAATAGAGGTCAAGAAATAAGTCTTCCATTGTTGATTTATTATTTATTTTAGCCCTTTTAATTAGCTTTTCAGTTAATTTTTGAGCAGCTCCTGTCTCTTTGCAGATATAGTCTTTTGCAGTCAGTTTACCATGCACCAAAGAAATGTTAACGAACATTGGGTCAGCAAAGTTTTCTCCATCCGAAGCTGTTATCTGAAGTGAAAAAACTCCATCTTTTGAATTTGCACCATCCAATGCTTTTGTTAAGAAAAGTACGCCAGAGTCAGGATTTAGGTAGAAGAATCCAAGCTCATTCCCGGAAATTATTCTATACTTTACCAATTCCAGCTCATCAACATCAATTGCTGAAACAGCAGTTATTTGTTCACCAACAGGGAACTCTTGGGAAATCACTCCTCGGCAGTCCACTTTCTCAAACAGGGGCTTATTATCATTAACGTTTTCCACAAATACAGTCACATTTACTTCACTCTCACGCCTATAAGGTGATCCCCAATCGGAGGCTCGCACAAAAAACCTGTAACTCTGAGGTGAGGACTCAAAATCTAATTGATCTCTCGTGCTAATGACGCCACTAAACTGGTTTATTGTGAAAGGCAATGGATTCAGACTGCCAATGCTATATGTTACATATCCATTTTCTCCTTGATCATTGTCCATGGCAGTAACAACTAAGACACTGCTACCGATAGGCATGCTCTCATTGAGAAATGCTTCGTAGAAAGGTTGGTGAAATTCCGGGGCATGGTCATTGGCATCTTCAATCTTCACAACGACACGTACTTTGATTTCATTGAAATTGCTCATCACTTCTAAGACCAAATGTTCTCTTTCAAGGGCACTTACGTGCTGTGCCGTGGTGATCAGACCAGTCCGAGGATTAATATGGAAATAGTGAGCATCGTCAGTTACACTAAGTTTATATTCCACATTTGGTGGCTCTGGCTTGAGATTAACAACAACAACAGCTACTCCAGGAGGGGCAAATTCATTTAGTTCCACTTCATAGAGATCTTCTTCAAATGTAACTTGGATTTCATCTTCCTCCATATTTCTAATACGTACTATTTTCACTGCAGAGTATTTCTGAGGGATTCCTTTATCTTTTGCTTGTAGGGTGAGGTTACAGCCATAGGGAAAATCTTCCCAGTCTATTCTCTTTGCTTCCTTTATTCTATACTCTCTGCCTTCCGATTCAATTCTAACGAGGTGGAACTGCTCTAAAGGATCACCTGCCACGATAGATAGCGATTCAATTTCCCCATTAATTCCATCATCGAGGTCATCTACAGTCACAAATGCATAGGTAGGATCATTGTCCATCAAGGAAGGAATGTGAGTCACCACGCTGAGAGTCGGTGCATGCTCATTGATTCTATCAATGTGAATGACGAGTTTTGCAGTACTGCTGACTCCATTGTTCCCGTAAAGTTTCATTCCACGATCCACTGCTAAAACTTCCAAATCATATTGGTTTGTCTCATCATAATTTAATCTGCCACTCAAAGAAACGATTCCACTGGTTGGATGAACAGCAAAGGTATCAACTCTATCTTTAAAGTAATAATAAAATTCTCCATTGGATCCAATATCTGCATCTGTCGCTGTCACTTGTGCAATGCTGGTTCTCAGAGGTGTATTTTCAGGAATAGTTACAGAATACGTTGTTGGAGAAAACAAAGGACGCAAATCATTCATATCCAAAACTTGAATGTTCACTTTTGTCCATGCTTCCAAGGCTTCCCCTCTAATAGTGCCTTTGACAATTAGCAAATAGTGATTCTGAACTTCTCTATTTAATATGGCAGCATTTCCACCCTTTGTCCTTATCCTGAGGAAACAGAAATCCCCAACTAAAATTTCTTCTGCTTTGAAGAAGCTGTCCTCATCTCCAGAAATAATCCTGTATTTGACGTCCCAGGACGGATCAGTCATTCTTATTCCCATTTTAACTTGACTGTTGGCATAGGTTCTTGCAGCAGAATTCTCGTAAATTGTAGCATTGTATAAGGAATATGTAAACTGAAAGGTTGCAGACAACACTGGCTCTTGGAATTGGCGACCCTGATAACTGGAGCCAAACAGTTGGAATAGCAGAAGGGCGAGGTAGAGGAAGTCAAATGGCAAACCTGCCATGCAGCCCATCATGAGATCCATTCCATTATTCTTGCATTCTAACAGAGTAAAAAAAATGTTTCAGTGATGCAATAATCATTATACTAACTAGGATCTTATTTTTGCAAAGAACAATGTTCTGAGCAAGACAGCTGATGAACAATCGTTCATTTAAAATAGGTACGATTGTTCAGCTCAGGAAATATTCTTTACCCATGGGATCAATAATTGTGCAATCACAAAGCACTGCAAATTTTGAATATTTGTAAACAGAATTTCAATTGCAAACATAGTCTAAAACTCTGGACAAGAATTTACAGGGATAAGTCATACTTTGATTGATAATATAAGTAACTTTAAAAAGCATTAACAGGAGAAAATGCTTTTTTTCACCAATGTTCAAAATGAGATGATTATCAGTATTGGTAGGGATTTTGAGATTTGTGTCTTTTTTCAAATGTTTGTTGACCAATGCAATTAGTAAAGAAAGAATAGACTTGAGGAGTGTTTGCCAACCCAAGGTGACAGTCAACAGAGATCACAATGGATCCACTGCATTTTAACACAATTGAGGTTACTTAGCTAGGAAGTTCACAGAGAATTAAAACTTCAACCTACACTCAACGTGCTATGGTCCCAGGTATGGAGCTGCACACATTCCTCTCAAATATCCTGCTCCTTAATGCTACTCAGGATGCCACCTGTCACTATTTGTAGGTGGGAGGGACGAGGCAATATACTTTGCTTAGTGTGCACACCTGGAACTTCCACTGAAGAAGATTGGGAAGAATTGGCTGGAGCAATAAACAATGCAAGTAATAGTGTGAAATATACAAATAAAATGGAAAATAAGCATAATTTATATACTTCTTTTTGAGTACTTAAAGTGGTAAATCCAGTCCTATTCCATTATATCAGTTCATTAAACTGAATTATGTGCAATGAATTGTATTCACTGTTTAGTGACTGATGCATTTTATTTTTATGAAGTAACTATTTGAAAGACAACATGTGGGCATCAGTCTCATTCTTTCATTGATTAACTAACCACATTTGTTATTAATTTGTTTCTTATCAGTATACTACAATAAATGGTGTTTTCCTGTTGATGTTAAGAGGTCATATCAATCCTAGATACAGGTACTCCATTTATTTTACATCAGGAGCAAAGAGGGAGTTTATAATGGTATATCTTAAAGTGTTATTTAAAATCAATCTTTCGCAAAGTAAAATACACCTCTGTACTCCTGTTAACCCTTTGGACTCAGCCATTTTTTATATTTTATAATATACACTCCAGACTGAGTCCATGGGTAAACTACAGTATGACTACCAGTTCGAACCAGCTGGTGGTTGGGTATAAAATCAGTTTCCCAAAAATGGGAACATGGAGTATATGCACTTGTTGGTAGTTCTTGATAAGAGAGACAGAGACCAAAGGGTTAAAGTATGTTAGCATGTGAGGGTGCATGTTAAAAAATATATTTAAAAACATACAATTACTTGATAATCACTCATTTTCAATTTACATGAATCCTTAAAACACAGTTTTATTCAAAGGCCTTGTTTTAAATGGGCACACGCACAAAAGAGGTAAGTTGATAACAGCAAATCTCAAGACTTTTAAAAGTATAGATCTTCAGCCCATCAAAGCTCACCAGCATACAACTCCAGATACCTTGCCCTGTGGGCTTTGTTTCTCAAACTTAAAAACAACAAATAACCCATTTACACTAAACATTGAATATTATCCAACCACATTAAAAAATATCTAGTTTTGTTCTGTAAAAACATATTTAACAGGTAAACATTTCTTACACCACAATAAACATGGGAGTGAAGAGGGAAAAATGGAGCAGATTTCAATTACAGTAGGACTTTGACCAAGTCTGCACACATGAATTTTTTTTTCCATAGAAGAGTATTTACTTTCCTACTTCACTTCTGGGAGAGAAACATCAATACATTTCAAGCTTAAACATTCTCTTCTCACCTATTTAAAATTCCCAAGAACAAGTTTATCTAAAACGTAAGCATAAATCCAATACTTTCATTTGCTCCAACACTGCAGTCCTAATAAAGCACCTTTAACTAGTTTTCCTGCTACAGTCAACAACTGGCACAACTCCCACTGCAGTTCTTGGTTCTGGGAGATTGCCAAATGAGATCCCTCTTGCAGCTACATAGAGTTGAGGTGCTGTTGTCGTAATAGCAAGGGTCAGCATAATAGTAGCACTGATGGACAGAGTAAAATGACGCATTTCGACTTACATACGTCTGGCTATAATACACATAATTTGCAATGCCATCAGTTTTTATAAAATCTTTGAATGATACAAGACAAAATGATGTCATGCCTGGATTGGCTCTTCATTTAAGCTTTTAAATGAGTAAAATTGCACTGCACTTTTTAAAATATATTTATTATTTTTTGTGGGAGTCCCAAGGAAAACTTGCATTTTTTGCCCTTGGGAAAGAGGTGGAGAACTACCTTCTTGAATTGATTAAGCCCTTCTGGAGAAGATGACTTCCAAGTTCTGATGGGGAGGCTGTTCCTGAATTTAGATCCATCCACGATGAAAGAATGATGATATATTTTCAAGTCACGACGAGAAAGCTGCAAGTTTTGGTGTTGGCTTGCACCGGAGGTGTTGCCTTCTTGATGCCAATGGTCAGGTCTTTACAAGATGAAGTGAAGAGTCAGAGATATGAGGCATGGAAACATTTTTGCCAAATTTGTCAATGTAGCTCATTTCATATACCCACCACGCTCTGCTCAAAAAAGTTGCCTCCAGGGACCTCTTTAAATATTTTCCATTTCACTTTAAATCTATGTTATCTTGTTGAAAATTCCCCTAACCTGGGAACATGAGTGTGACTTCACCTAATCTATGCACCTCATAATTTTATGCATTTTCATAAGGTCAGCCCTCAACATCCTACACTCAAATTTGAAAAGTCCCAGCCTATCCATTCTCTCCTTTTAACCCAAGCCCTCTAATCATGGTAACATGCTTCTGAATCTTTTCTGCAGCCTTTCCAGTTTGAGGACGTCCTTTGTAGTTAGGTGACCAGAATTGCACATGGGACTCCAAGTGGTCAATTAGACTCTGATACGCAATCCAGACTCAATGAACTGGTCCTTTCCCCAATGATCAGGAAAGACCTTCCCTTCAATTAATTGCTTGGTGTATTAATGAAAATTACATGCGAATTTGCTTCCACCATTCTTTTGTGCAAACCTTGGCATGCAAAAATACTCTCATGTTTCCTCTGGTTTTTTAGCCAATTAACCAACTTCCTCTCATTTGCCCAATGATCCTTCTGTCACTGTTTCAGTTTTAATTATAACATGAAGGCCTTTCATAAATTTGAGCACCTCCATTCATGCCTAGTATTTTTTTAAATGAGGAGACAATTGAGTCACGGTCGAGGACTGAATTCTTGGCTTCAGATAGTAGATTCAACCTCACTCCATTTCAATGTGTCAGATGGGCAGTTTTGTGAACTCCCAAAACAACCCTTAAATGAATAAGTTAGCTTTGCAAGTGTCTACTATGATGGAAGCTTAATTGAACTGATTTTCAGGCAGTGGCTGTATTATAAACTGTATTTTAAATGAAGAGAGAGGAGTCCTGGTCTCACTAGCATTTGATATATGGTTTGATTTGCACTGCTTAGTAAAGTGAATATTTTAGTCAGTAATTTCATTCATATGATTATTTTCCTTTATTAATTTAATTCTTAAGATTGACAACAGGCTAATAATGCAATGTAAAACAGAATGCACTTCGAGTGTAACCCCTTACTGCACCACTGCCCATACATTTAAAATGTTCATACATAAAATGGACAATTACTTATATTGGCCAGAAAAGGGAGAGTCATGAACACTGCATTAAAATTAGTGTCAGAATTGACAACTGCAGACTTTAGTATTTTGTTTCTTCTTTGATGGAAAATTTTAAAACTCTAAGGGATCATATTTGACGTTGAAATAAGTCAACAATTAATGAGAACATCTAGATTATGGCTTCCCTAATCTCCCTGGACAAACTTTTTTTTTTATTTCCAATGACCCAGGTGAACCTATACTTTCAAGATGAACTATATCAACTTGCAAAACAAGGTGTAGGAATAGGCATCGACCATACAACCTTCTTTACCTGCTTGACCATTCAATAAGATTGTGGCAGATCCTCAACTTCATCTTCCTCCAAAATTTTTGATTTGATTGAAGTCCAAAAGCTTCAGATCTATCTTAAATATACGTAACAGCTGAGCAGCCAATTTCTTCGGTAAATACATTACTTCTCCTCCAAGTCCTAAATAGCTGATGTCTTATTCAGTGTAATGTATTCACTTTCTACTCCCTCCAGTGCCAAGGAATAATAGTACAGTTTCCTCCTTATATGTGCTGTCCAGGAATGCCTAGATAACACACAAAGCTTCTCACTGTATTTTAATATCATTAATTTATTTTTTTTAATATTTATTTAAAAATGTTTTACCAAACATAGTCAATTAAAAATACAAATATAAAAGTACATTCAATAATTACTTCATGATGGTATTAACTCAATCCCAACACCCACACTCCAAAAAGAACCCCAAATAAAAAAAATGAATGGAAGTAAGAAAAGCAAGTAAAAAGATAGCAAAGAAAGAAAAGGACAATGGAATGGACTGCTGAATTCATACTCTAATTAATTTTCTTTGGAGAAGATCAACGCTGGTCTCGAGGTTTGGAAAGAACTCATCTAAAGATTTATGCCTGAATTTTGTAATTATGGTTGCAAAATTTGTAAAAATTTCATACTTATTTCATAAGTTGCAGGTAAACCTATTCAGGAGAATACAACTATGTATCTCTGCGTTCCAACATGGCATACTGAGATGTGAATCAGACTTCCAGGCAACAGCTATATTTTTTTTGGCCAATGCCAGCGCAATTTCTGTGGTGAGAGATATAATTGCTGCAAAAATTTATATTGTACTAATCTACATCTTACATAGATCATATGAATCATACTACCCCAAAATAATTCAGACCAGACTGTTCGTCAATTCTTACATTTAAGTCTGATTCCCATCTCTGTCTAGACTTGTGAGCCCCCTGTTTGGGGGTCCCCATTTGAAGTGATACATTGTTGAAGTAAATTTCTTTGTATTTCCCTTTCAAATCAGTGTCTCTAAATCACTACAAATTGGTAAAAACATTGTTGGACCCAATTTATCCCTTAGATATCCTCTTATTTTAAAATAGCAGAAAATTGTATTTTTTAGAAATTACATTTTTTTTTTAAATTGTTCAAATGACATCAATTGTCCCTGCTCATAACAATCTTCAATATATCTAATCCCTTTACATGATATAATCCTGTAAAGAGTCAGAGGAGTTTTAGGAGACAAACCCTTGTTCCAATATCTATTTATTTTATACCAAATATTTATGAAATGTTTTAGCAAAGGAGTTTCTCTCTCATCAGTTATTAATTTCATACCCCATTTATATACAAAATCCTCTGCCATTCTCTCCCCTATTATATATAACTCTATTTTCACTCATGCAGTTTTATCTCCTTCTTCAAAAAAAATAAAATGTAAGAAATCTCATCTGTGCCGCTCGATAATAATTTTTTTAAATTAGAGAGTCGTAAACCTCCCAATTCATATTTCCATCTTAATTTTTCTATAGAGACCCTCAACATCTTACTTTTCCAAAGAAATTTTCTGACATTTATTTAACTCTTGACAGAACCTGAGATAATGGTATGGGCAATGATTTAAAGAGGTATTTTACTCTTGGAAATAGGTTCTTTTTAAATTTATTTGAGTCTTCCCAAAAATGTTATAGGGAAGGCTATCCATCTATTTAAATCTTCTTCAATCTTTTTAGTAAAAGGTAAATAATTTAGTTTGTACATATTTTTAAAATGATCATCTGTACGTATCCCGAAGTATTTTACCCCATTTGCCATTTTACCCCATTTAAATAGAATATTGAGGTGGTTGCTCATGGCAGCTCGAATGAAATGAAGCATGTCTACACAACGTGAGGGTGAATCAGTAAGTAAACTTCATTTGAATCTCTTGTGCTACTTTAAATAGATGACCCACTTCCTGTTAGGGGTATGGTGGTCTAAGGGAGTGACATCAGCGCATTGTGGAGTCACTGCCTGCCCAGTGACGTACAACCAGGAAGTGGCACATCTCCCATGCAACGTGTGTCGCCAAACACAGGCTTCTGCTGAGAAGCGAAGTAGGGCCCGCACCATCTTGTATCAACTGACTGGGGCGGCAATTCAGCCCATCTAACTGTGTTGTATCTCAGTCCGCAACAGTACCTCTTTGACACCTAGTATAATTTCCTCTTGTAAGAGGCATAATTTCGCTCATCCCAAATCATTTTATAACCAAAACTTTCCCATAGTCTTCCAATCTTGAGTACAATTTCTGTAATGATGTTACTGGCTCTGTCAAATATATCAATACATCATCAGCAAATATATTAATTTTACATTCCTCCTCTGTTAATCCTAAATCCCTTGACATCTGAATCTCGATGAATTACTTCTGCAAAAGATTCTAAAATAAATAGAGATGGAAATAACAGACATCCTTGCCTGATAGATCTTGACAGATGAAAGGGTGAAGAAATGTGAGCATAGTAACGTCTAGCTTTTGGTTCATGATTTAATGCCTTGATTCAATTTATAAAAATCCGTCCTAATTCATACCTTTCCAACACTTCAAATAAAAGTCCCACTCTACTCTATCAAATGTTTTTTCCTACATCTAATGCCACAGTGACATTAGGATCACCCCTCTTTTGAGCCAGATACTCCATACAAATTAGTCTGCTTACATTGTCCGCAGATTGATTTTTTTTCCCCACAAAGTCTGTTTGATCCAAATTTATTAGTTTCGGCAAGTATTTTCCCAATCTATTTGCCGAGGCTTCTGTAATAATCTTGTAATCTGAATTTAATAATGAAATAGGTCTATATGATGAAAGATCCCTATATTTTTTGGTAACAATAATAATTTCCATTGAAAATATTTCCAGGAGAGTGTGTATTGCAAATGCCTGATTTATATAAAGGAATCAACAAGTCTTTGAATTCTTTATAAAATACAGGAGGAACACCATCTTATCCAGGAGATTTATTGCTCTGCAACAAACTCAATGCTTCCCTGATCTCTTTCTGGTAAAAAAGAGCACTTAATTCTACTTGCTCTTCCAAATCTAACCTTGGAAGTCATATTTGTGATAAAAATTCTTCTATTTTATTACATCTCCTTGAGATTATGATTGGTATAGTTCATAACAAAATGGTATAAAGGCCTCATTAATTTTATTGTATTAATCATTCTCAAGTCCTGTTCTGCTTTCAACTGCCAAGAAAGTACTTTATGAGCTCTTTCCCCCAATTCATAGAACTTCTGTTTAGTTCTTATTATCAGTTTTTCCATTTTATATATTTGTAATGTGTTTATATTCAAGCTTTTTGTTAACAAGTTGTCTGTTTTCCACCAGTATTGCTTTTTTGGAGGCCTTTTTCCAAATTCTTGCTTTATATTCAGCTTCTATTATCCTACCTTTCAATTGAGCTGACACTAAAAATAAATCTATCCTAGAATAAGAATCATGTCTATTTGAATAAAAACAATAATCTTTCTCTTATTTGAATTCTTCTCCAAGCATCCACTAAATTCAGCTCTCCATTAGTACCAAAGTGGCTTTTGCCCTCATTACTGGTCTTGTTGACCTATCTAAAACTGGATCTAGACAAAAATTAAAATCTCCTCCTACTAAAATATTTTCAAAGGCATTTACTAGGTTAGGAAATATTTCTTGAATAAAACTCTCATCATCAATATTTGGTGCATAGATATTTATAAGGGTCCAGGATTCCAAGTATATTTGACAATGCACAATAACATAGCTACCTGCAAGATCGGTTACTACATTTTGTACACTAACTGGAAGATTTTTATCTATCAAAATTGTCACTCCATTTGCTTTTGCATTAAACGAAGAGGCAAAAATTTGTACCACCCAATCTCTTTTTAAACTTTTGATGCTCTTTCTCAATTAAATGGGTTTCAATCCTATTTATGTAAAATATGTGGAAATACTCTCTTTCAATTCATTGTTCCATTTAACCCATTAAAATAAAACCTATATATTTCACTGCATTATTCATCTCCTCAGAGGTGTTTCACAACATCTACTTATTCCCCCTTCACCTCATCCCACGTGTCTCCTCCAATAAATTACTCAAATTTTATCCTCCATGGTAGAGCAAACACCTTCCAGCACTCCAAACAGAAGAGCGTACCATTAATATAGTATACATAACACACAAAATTATACAAACTACAAGAATTCCCCCCCACCCACCCACCCCTATTAGTGTTGTTTAAAATAATACACTACCCCTCTCCATTTTACAGGTTGCAGCTAGTGCCACAAAAACACACATGACTCAACAGTCATCAGTTCTCCATTACTCCAAAAACCCCTGGATGATCACCATATATTTGTTAATCATCCTTTCATGTCAAAAAATATTATTTTAATGAACCAAAAGAAACAAAATTTTGTTAGCCATTCGGCCAATTTAACAATCGCCAGTGTTTCCTGTATCTTTTCTGTATCTTCCCCCCCCCCCCCCAACCCCCAAAGAGAGTTTTAAAACGGGGTTAAAATCTTTCCTTCACTTCAATAATTCTGGACATAGTCTGGGTAAAATAAGACTCTAGATCCTTGATAATCAAGCGGACCATTTCTTGCTTTTGCTCCTGCTGCCTCTGTCTTGATAACTCAGACATTAAATCAGTTTGGAAGTTGGATTTTGGTCTGGCAATGGTACATCATTTCTGCTCCCAAAATTTCTGGTATCCAATCTTGGAAAAAAAATTGAATCTTGGCCTTCAACATCCTCCTTGAGGCCAACAATTTTAATGTTACTTCTATTAAAGTTTTCTAATATATTCACCTTATCCTAAAGCTTTTTTTTCTTTCCTTAGTGCATGTTCATTTTCCACTTTTCCCACTCTATCCTATACATCTTCCACATTTTTGTTCCTTTCATCCATATTGTCCCATGTAACTTGCATCTTTTTCACAATAGCAAAATATTTTTTTTACTGTTTATTTCTACTTTTAAAATCTCCCCTCAGTTCTCTCAACAACTTTAACTTGCTTCTCTCTCATTTGTGTGTAGCACCAATACATCTATTTTTAGCTTCTCCCTCTCAAACTGCAGAGTGAATTCTATTTACAACTTTCCTGGACTAGTGGTCCTTTAATGTCCCACCAACATTTACTTTATACCAACATCATCCCTTAAACACAAGAATAAATGTAACAATTTCTAATTTAAAATAACCTTGTGTTCCTTTAATGTCCCACCAACATTTACCTTGTACCAATATCATCCCTGAAACACAAGAATAAATTTAACAATTTCTGATTTAAAATAGCCTTTAAACCTATTTTAACTTGTTTTATTCCCACGAGTTTCTGCTGTTAATTGATCTCATTTGCATTTCCTTCTGATTCAATTTTCTTCCTTCTTTTCTCTCCTTTTTCTGCATTGCAAAATTTGTCTCATCCAGTATGTTTTAATCATACAGATGAAAGTTTATTGATACAAATTATTAACTCCTTCTTTCTCATAGAAAGATAGAAGATAGGAGCAGGAGTAGGTCATTCGACCCTTCGAGCCTGCTCCGCCATTCAACGAGATCATGGCTGATCTTAAAGTTCAGTACCCTGTCCCCACCTTCTCTCCGTAACCTTTAATACCCTTATACTGAAGAAATATATCTAATTCCCTCTTAAATATATTTAATGAACCTGCCTCTACTGCCCTCTGTGGCAATGAATTCCACAGATTCACCACCCTCTGGGTAAAGAAATTCCTCCTCATCTCGGTCCTAAATGGTTTGCCTATTATCCTCAAACCATGGCCCCGGGTTCTGGACTCCCCCATCTTTGGCAACATCCCTTCCGCATCCATTCTATAAAGTCCTGCCAGAATTTTATATGTCTCTATGAGATCCCCTCTCAATCTTCTAAACTCCAGCGAGTACAATCCCAAATTGCACAATCTTTCCTCATAAGTTATTCCTGCCATGCCTGGTGAATCGCCTCTGCACTCCCTCCATTGCAAGAACATCCTTCCTTAGATAAGGTGACCAAAACTGCACACAATACTCCAGGTGTGGTCTCACCAAGGCCCTGACAGCTGCAGTAAGGTATCCTTGTTCCTATACTCAAACCCTCTTGATATGAAGGCCAACATACCATTTGCCTTTTTAACCGCCTGCTGTACCTGCATGCTCCATAGATGCTACCTAACCTTCTGAGTATTTCTCGCATTTTCCCTTTCTGGTTCACATTTGTATCATATGAAGAGTATGGTGTTTGCAAAAAAAAAACTTGCTCTTACGTTCACATTCACAATTGTGAAATGGGTTCAGTTCCCATGCAAACAAAAAGGAATTAAAATCATCATTAAATAAAGCTAAATTAAGCAGCTGGAATCAGTTAAGATAATTGCGAATGCAAAAGACTTGTATAAAATCTCAGTGCCATTTATGTGAGGAACCTGATTAAGCTTACTCAGTCTGGTCTAAGTGTGATTAGTGACACACACAAACGATTCCTGCTTGTTCTCCAAAACGTCCCAATAATCCACACAGTTGTAGGGCAAGCTTTCATCAGATGAATTGTATCGGATCATGAAGTCAGCTCATCTCCACGATCTCAGCAGCAATTAGAGATGGACAATAAAAACTGCTCTTCATCGGTTCCTATGAATGAATAAAAAATTACTGTTACATAGGTTAGGTAGTCACATCAGATGTATTTTCAGTCCTATACAAAAGCACTGAGGAAAACTGTAAATAGTGCAACTGACAAAATACTGAACAGTGGGAGATAATAATAGAATAGAACTTGGTTATTCCATCTTAAATCACATCACCAAACATCTTGTTCATTTGTCATTCCAAACCCAATTGCAAACTTTTTCCAACTTAGGTACATGCTTAAATCACATTGGACCTCCGACTTTTCCAATACTGATAAAGTCAGCGAGACCAGGCAACATACCTGGTTGAGTACTGAAGGACTGGGCAGACCAACTGACAGAAGTTCTTACCAGTATTTTAAAAATGTAATTACAGCATGCCATGGGTTTGAAGGCAGCCACTATCATCTGAGTAGCAGAGAGGGTGACAATAATAGACCTCATTGACTACTGCACCATGATAGCAGAGAGGGTGACAATAATAGACCTCATTGACTACTGCACCATGACACTGACCTCCACCATTATGAAATGCTTCAAGCATCTGATGATAGATTGCAATAAAGCACATTTTGCAGAGATACTGGACCCATTTCAATTTAGCTATATATAGAAGAAACTATTGTGCTATGGCCTTGTCCATCCACTCCATCCTGACCCACCTGGAGAACAACGCCAGGCTGCTGTCCATCAACTTCAGCTCAGTGTTTAATACAATAATTTCCTAAAGTAAAAGCACAATGCTGGAGAAATTCACCAAGTCAAATAGTGCCCTTTATGTAGCAAAGATAAAAATACATAACAAAGATAAAAATACATAACCAACATGAGCTTTCCATCAACGTACCATTTCCCAGAAACTGGTGGAAAAGCTGCCCTTGCTCAGACTGAACACCCCTCTCGGTAACTGTGATCTTTCCGTTATGAAGTCCAGAATCCAGTCTGTCTGGTTCAGCAACAGAACGTCAAGCACCGTCACGCTGAGCACTGGAGTACCTTCGGGCTGTGTGCTCAGCCTGCTCCTGTTTACATTACTGACTGATGATTGCAACCTCAGATCCATCTCCAACAGTCATCAAGCTTGCAGCAATTGGCATCAACAGCAACAATGATAAAGTCACACTGCAGAGGAGCAGTGGAAAATCTTGTGAGAATAAAAACCGGAGTCTCAACGTGGACAAGACAAAGGAGATGATTGTTGGCTCCAGAAGGAACAGGAATAACCAACCTCCACCACACATTAATAACTTGGTAGTGGAGAGAGTAGGGACCATCAAGTTTCTTAGATTCCACTTACGTGGTCTCTCCTAGACACACAACATCCCCTCACTTTTCAAGAAGGCACGATAGCAACTGCACTTGCTAAGAAGAATGAAGCTACCACCCACCATCATGTCAACTTTCTATCAAGAACATCCTGTTCAGCTGGATCACAGTGTGGTACGGTTTCTGTAGAGAATTGGATCAGAGTTCAATCCACAGGACCATAAGAGCAGTAGAGAGGATTTCTGGGTTCTCCATCCCCTCCACCGACGTGATCTACCGGGATCGTTGTCTGAAGAGGTTGCACAAAATCTGTGAAGACCCCTTCCACCCCACACACAGCATCTTTCAGCTACTCCCATTGGGAAAGTAATGCAGGAGTATCAGAGCCAGTATCAGTAGGCTGAGAAACAACATCTTACCACGGGCATTGAGACTGCTGAACGACTAAAAGAACTGCTCACACTAACCCTCCAAGAGTCTACAATTTATTGAAATATACACACACACATACAAATATACATACATTTTGTATATGTATCCTTGTCTGTAAGGGTGTTATATCTGGTTGTGTGTTTGCATGTTTTTGCACCGAGGACTGGAGAATGCTGTTTTGTCACGTTGTAATTGTAATGATAGATATGGTCTTTGCCCTCAGACAGCTCCAAGAAAAGTGCAGAGAACATAACAAAGGACTCTACATCACCTTTGTTGACCTCACCAAAGCCTTCGACACCGTGAGCAGGAAAGGGCTTTGGCAAATACTAGAGCGCATCGGATGTCCCCCAAAGTTCCTCAACATGATTATCCAACTGCACGAAAACCAACAAGGTCGGGTCAGATACAGCAATGAGCTCTCTGAACCCTTCTCCATTAACAATGGCGTGAAGCAAGGCTGTGTTCTCGCACCAACCCTCTTTTCAATCTTCTTCAGCATGATGCTGAACCAAGCCATGAAAGACCCCAACAATGAAGACGCTGTTTACATCCGGTACCGCACGGATGGCAGTCTCTTCAATCTGAGGCGCCTGCAAGCTCACACCAAGACACAAGAGAAACTTGTCCGTGAACTACTCTTTGCAGATGATGCCGCTTTAGTTGCCCATTCAGAGCCAGCTCTTCAGCGCTTGACGTCCTGCTTTGCGGAAACTGCCAAAATGTTTGGCCTGGAAGTCAGCCTGAAGAAAACTGAGGTCCTCCATCAGCCAGCTCCCCACCATGACTACCAGCCCCCCCACATCTCCATCGGGCACACAAAACTCAAAACGGTCAACCAGTTTACCTATCTCGGCTGCACCATTTCATCAGATGCAAGGATCGACAATGAGATAGACAACAGACTCGCCAAGGCAAGTAGCGCCTTTGGAAGACTACACAAAAGAGTCTGGAAAAACAACCAACTGAAAAACCTCACAAAGATAAGCGTATACAGAGCCGTTGTCATACCCACACTCCTGTTCGGCTCCGAATCATGGGTCCTCTACCGGCACCACCTACGGCTCCTAGAACGCTTCCACCAGCGTTGTCTCCGCTCCATCCTCAACATCCATTGGAGCGCTCACACCCCTAACGTCGAGGTACTCGAGATGGCAGAGGTCGACAGCATCGAGTCCACGCTGCTGAAGATCCAGCTGCGCTGGATGGGTCACGTCTCCAGAATGGAGGACCATCGCCTTCCCAAGATCGTATTATATGGCGAGCTCTCCACTGGCCACCGTGACAGAGGTGCACCAAAGAAAAGGTACAAGGACTGCCTAAAGAAATCTCTTGGTGCCTGCCACATTGACCACCGCCAGTGGGCTGATAACGCCTCAAACCGTGCATCTTGGCGCCTCACAGTTTGGCGGGCAGCAGCCTCCTTTGAAGAAGACTGCAGAGCCCACCTCACTGACAAAAGGCAAAGGAGGTAAAACCCAACACCCAACCCCAACCAACCAATTTTCCCTTGCAACCGCTGCAATCGTGTCTGCCTGTCCCGCATCGGACTGGTCAGCCACAAACGAGCCTGCAGCTGACGTGGACTTTTTACCCCCTCCATAAATCTTCGTCCGCGAAGCCAAGCCAAAGAAAGAAAAAAGAAAAAGATAAACTTGAACAATAGCCCTTCTTTTTTCCCCACAAGTGGTTTCTGACTTGGAACATTCTCTGCATTTTATTTTTATTTCAGATTTCTATAATATGCAATGCTTTGCATATGCAAATAATATTCACATGGATTGTTAAAAAAATGCTTGCAATGTGTTACTAATATGCAAAATACTACAAATACCTCTTATTTGGCTATTTTTGTAATCAAACAAAAAATTTGTAAAATGAACTAAACCACCTGATCGACAAAAGGACCAAAAGAGAGAATTTATTGAATGCTTTCATATTTATATATTGATCTTTGCAATTTATTGAACTTTTTGATATATTTAAATGAAGAGCTAATTTGAAAAAGAATGGAGAAAATGAATTAGTACACGAGGATGTTATAGGACTAAACGTATTTTTTTATATAGTGTAAGGTAAAACATCATGAGATGGGAATGTGTAAGGAGTTACCCTGTGCAGGGCTGTAACAAGATGTGAATGCATCCTTGTACTTACAAGATAAGAGAGACATTGATGGATTGAGAGGCAGGAAGCTAGCAGGGAAAGGATAGCAACAGTTTTAGTCATTGGACAAGTAATGATATGATGATGTTCTAAGCACGTATCCAAGGGTATAAAAAAAATCACCAATTTGCTGATAACGGCAGAATGCATTCTCCAACTAACATTGTTAGTTGCAAGTGTTACAATCCGGTAATAAAGAACAAAGAACCCTGATTTCGACTCAGTCTGGTGTTTGTCTCACTCATTCATGAACAAAGCAGACCTAACAATAGTTACTGATTTAGATGACTTTTACTTTTCAAATATTTGTAATATTTGCACATTCCTAAGTTCCAGAACAGAGGGAAAGTAAATTGGATAAAGCTGCTTTCCAATTGATTTTGCTACCACTTTCAGAGCAGCTCTGTTCATAAAAGTAGTCATGCAAAGTGAACTTGAACATGAGCAACTGAGGGTACTTCAGCTGGTATTGGGAATTTGGAACCAATTTGTTCTCTGATTTTGACAGAATTGACTCTGGGTAAACAGCAGGAATGAGAGAAACATGTTATAGAGCTAATCACTGAAACCGACTCTGAACTAAATGTCAGTGTCATCAGACGGTCCCCTGAGAAGTAAACAGATGGGCAGGTTCAAGACACTGATGTCCTGCCTCACCCACTACAGCCTCCCCAGGTGGCCGTGCCCCACAGTGTCACCCCATACTGGACCAGAACAGTAATCCAGTGCAAGAACAACTCATTTGTCTTCAAGGGCAACTTCAAAAGTGGTAGATGAAATGGAGCAACCTTTCAGTAAGCAGAGCAGAGCCATAATGCATGTAGCGCGAGGATGCGAAATAGTGAACAATGAAAACCTTAAAGGACTCAACGAGTGAGGGAGCAACCTGATGGGGAATTGAGGAGTCAGCGTTTTGCTTGAACCATATGACGAAAAGGAACAAAATACAGAGTGGCATGGTTGGCATAGCAGTGAGTGCCTGGGTTCGAATCTCATGCTGTTCTCCCTGTGTCTGCATGGATTTTCTCCAGGGGCTCTGGTTTCCTCCCATCCTTCAAAAATGTACCGGGGTGTAGGTTAATGCGGTGCAAAATGGGCAGTACAGACTCGTAGGGTGTTAGGTCTGCTTTGTTCATGAATGAGTGAGTCAGACACCAGACTGAGTCGAAATCAAGGTTCTTTGTTCTTTATTGCCGGATTGTAACACTTGCAACTAACAGTGTTAGTTGGAGAAGGCGCATTCTGCCGTTATCAGCAAGTGGTGTTTTTTATATACCTTAGGATACGTACTTAGTAAATTATCATACCATGACATTGTCCAATGAATAAACTGTTGCTATCCTTCTCTGCTAGTTTCCTGCACATCAATTTGTCATCCCCCCTCTTATCTTGAGAGTACAAGGTCACAACTGCATCTTGTTACGGCCCAGCACTGGGTGACTCCTTCTACATTCCCAGCTCATGATGTTTTTACCTAACAAGGGCCAAGTTGGCCTGTTAGAGTGCTGTATGACCAACTTAATTGAAATTTTATAATCAGGCCAAAATGTATTGATTTTCAAGTTAGTGTTATTATAGAAGGTTCTGAACGTAGTAACCCTGTATATTTAACGCCAATCACATCCTTCTTTATGCAAAGCTATGTGACACTTGTGCGGAAGCTGCCGGCTACCATTCCTCACCTGCAGTTGCTAACTGCATGCTGCAAGCAAAACCACCATTATGGCAGCCTTTGAATCGATCATTCAGCAGCTAGAGAAAGCCCTCTCCATAAGGTACAGCAGTATGACAAAAATGACCGAGTACTGTGTTTATACTTTATGGTTCTGAGATTTTCACAAAGGTTATCGAGTGGAACGAATGAGCATCATCCATTTCCACGAGGGAAACAAGTGATGCCGCTTTAATAGTGACTCATTGGCTAAGCAACTGATGCCAGTAAAACTGAAAGGATGCGGACATGAATAGCAGTGCCAGGAAGTGCTCAGTCCACTTTTGTTTTTGAAATGATTTCACCTAGATAAATCATGAGTACATTATGCAAAATAGATTTAATACAATGTGCACATAAAAAGGGTATTACTTCATCCAATTTCTTGCCTTAATTTTCCACGCAGCATTCATAGATTTTGCCCATTACTCAAATATTGGGGAATTTATTAAAAGGAGAAAATTGGTGTCATGGGAAATATCTCAAATATAAAATGAATAGGTTTCATGGCAGGAAGCAAGGGGCACATCAAATCATGGGACAGATAAAATCAAATAAAATGAGATTTACAAATCTAAATCAAATTTGATGTAAATTCACAACTTTCCGCGAGCTCGTGTGGTCTAGCATAATTAAGGACAAGCCTGAGGAAACCAGCTGAAGTGCCTGAACATACTCTTATACCTTTCTTCCCTGTCGGACCAGGCACCAACCCACCATCCAAATGTTGTAAAGCATCACTTTGCTTCTCAGTGCATCTACCTTTATTCAATTCAATGTGGAACAGAGGCTTTGATGCCCAAACATTTTGAATCAATCGCTGGAGAAATCTACAGCTTCAGAAGCCAATGAACAATTAGCTGCTATGGGATTTGGAAAAATGAATTTTTAAGTGGCGAATCGTTAAAATAAATAAATAGATAGAACATTAGATTATCAGTGTTCCAAAAAACAGAAGGCTGGAAACATGTCTGAAAACAATTTGATTGGCAACTTTATTTCACAGGTATACCTTAATTAATAGATCATTCAGATGCATCAATCATTAGTAAGCATCAAGTTTGAGTAATTTTCAGTCCTTCTGAAAATAACCGACATTATTAAATTCACACCCACAATTTTCAGAAGGGATTTGACCACTGACTCCTGCCATCAGGAAGCTTAGGCAATCTGACACCACTGGCAGAAGCACAGACATGGAAATGAACAGCCTCCAGATCCTTAGAGCAAGGAGGGAACACCCAGAAATAGATCCATTAAAACACTAGAAGACTGAAATGATGCAGCTTGGGAAGGCATGGCCCAAAGTAATGCTTCAAGGTCTGGTCCAATGTTGCAAGATGCTTAATAACATTCACTGTACAGAAGGAGAATCAGTGAAAGAGCAACAAAATTCCTTTTACCAACAAATACTGAATTACATTTTCACATTTATCACTCTGCCAGCATTCACAGACACACTCATCTTGCTCTTTAGCCAATACAGTTATCCCACACACATTGCCTCTCCCTCATTAATCCTCATCCTCATGTAAAGGTTACACCCAAAAGCAATATGGAAAAGCAGACTTATGGGAGATGTAGCAGGAGCTTGAAGTAAATCATGGGAGCAGTTGTTGCAAGAGATCGAGGTCCTAGCTGTTAAATTTACCCTGCGTCACTGATCATAGAAAATTGAGGACATGTTCATATTTATCTTCTGACTTCTTCCACCTTATTTTCTCACCTTGCAGATGATGTAAATGTGCAACAAATGTGCAAAAATGTACTTCCCTCGTTAACTCAAGGTGCCTTGATCATGTTAGATACCCAAGAAGTGTCATTTGATCTGTCAGTCATACATCAGCTCAGATTATGGCGCTCAACTGGGTGTGAAAGTACTTCAGGGATAGGAGCGGCATGTTTGGCCACCAAGTAGGAGTGGACAGGAGCCAGCCAGCTACAGAGTGGAAAAAGTGGAGTGGGAGGGCAAGCTCTGTGTCATTCCCCAAACAGATAAGGTCATACAAAGCTGCCCTTCTGAGGAGAGACAAAGGCGAAACAATCCAACTGATCAACAGACATAGCCTAATATTTGGTATGCCAGCCCGAAAGTCTTTGAGAAATATCGAAAATCACGAAGGAAGCAGTTCAGGCTACATGGGGCCCAGAGGCCATCATTACCAAAACAGGGGTGATGGCTATTTTTCTGCCTATTATCCTACTACTGGCAATAGCATTGAGGCATTTGAGCAAGTTTGCCAGTCGATCACTGGGCCAGGGAGTTTCATTGTCTCTGCAAGACAAGTCGGTCAATCTTCTTTCTCAGGACCTATTGCCTTTGTGCTTTGACTCTGTCACTCTTGCATTACCATTGCAGTTTACCATCAGTCAACTATCCCAGATAGTTGTGCATCATGCAAGAGGGCACATGCATCTACAACCTTCTTCACTTCAAGGGAGCAACCAACCACCAGGTGGATTGGAGCCATGGTAAATATTACAGGGAACCAGAAAATATGCAAATGAATGGAAAACAGGCACTAAAACGATGCCCAAACATGATATGCCAATGACTCTTGACTGGACATAGAAAATAGCTTTGCACATTAATTTATTTGCTTCAGACTTTTGTGATGAGTGCCACAAGTGGAACACCACTACACAGTAATATAGGGAAGACAATATGTATCTATGCATGTTTAATTTTCGCTTTGCTTGATTCAAGAACATACTCAAACCTTAGCTGAAGAAATGCTACATTCCAATGGATTCCCAGAAAGTGGAGTGGGAGAATTTGGGATGGTATTGTGAGTGAGCCTGGAAGCCATGCATTGGGAGCCCACAGAAGCTGTCAAACTACCTGTCCCATTCTAGGGAAACCTAAAGTTCACACACAGGTCTAGCACAAAACCACTGTAGAAACAAGTGATCCTTGATCCCAAGCAACAGCCGAAAGAGGAAGAAAACACTTCATAAAGATTTGGTGGGTGCTTTTGATATTCATTGTGAGGAGTTGTTATTAGCCTTTGCAGATTGTAAAAACTGATCTGCTTTTTATGGCCACTGAATCTTTCTTGTCTTGTGGAGGATGGAGGAAAGAGTTTGAAAAAAAGAAAGGAAGATAGATGTGTGAGAGTGCAATCATGAGTGAGTTCTATTCTTCCCGTCACAGTGAATTCCTGGTTTATGGTGATCTACAGAAGATTGGTGGTGGGAGAATGAGTTTTATTATTGCAATTGAACATTAGGGTAAAATGATGAAACTTCCACTCAATGCAACTGGTCACTGCCAGACATCGGTCTGGTAATTTGTCACTTGTCATTACAAGAGCACATACATTCAAGTGTCAATGTAACTAATGAAATATGCTTCACTTCTGAGCCTGAATCTAAACCCATCGGAGTAAGGTTTTTGTTGGCAATATATTTGGGGATGAGGGGGCTGTGGAAGGGGAGGAAGAAGATGGATGTTTTCTCCCTCACTTTTTGAACACCTAGGACTGTGTATGCATGATTGCCAGATTACAGACAACAGGATGATAAAACACAATGGCCTCTTCAGAGATCACTGCAGGATATTTCCAAAGCTCCAAACAGAATCTTGATGGTCCAATTGCACCCTGCACTAATGCTCAGATTGTGATTGCAGTATGTGTCATTACCAGGTGTTTGAACACAAGACCAAACAACATAGCCTTCATCCCTCCCTTTAAACAGAGAGATTTTGAATGCTCCATACCCAGTGTGCAACAAATTGGCACCTGGATTGATCTCAAGCCAAAGTAATTCAGGTCAAAGGTAACTTCCATCTTTACAGACAGAGAAGCCTGGGTGTGAGTACATGTCTGGTGCTCAGCTGCAGAGATAAACTACTGTTGGACTGACATTGAAAACCTTACTCAACTTACACAGGTGGGTGGGAGGGTGACCCCGAGATGACACTTGGCAAATAAACTATCCTGACCCAGACCCATTTCTTTCACTGTTTCCTCATTTCCATCAGGTTGTTTGGTTTTTATCTCTCCCTCTTGCTCCTATCCATGCTGAAAGCCCAGAAGTGCTACTTCCAAGGCTCCCACATTCCAAATAAGAGACAAGATTACACTCCACAGAAAACCTAAATAAGGGAACAATTTTAATTTCTTCATTGGTATCTGATCAACAGTAAATTCAAATTCACAATTAAATTACAACAATAACTTGAAATATTATTCAGATTTTTTGTCAAAGGAAGAGCACTACTTTGATAAAAACTTAACATAAACCCAAAAGGAAGCCAAGAAGAACATTCATTATTTGTTGTTTGACTGAAACCCATAGGTAACTGTACACCTGCAAGCAATGTTATCCCTTGTGCTCAAGTGCAAAGAAAACCAGCTGAATATTGGACAAGTTGTAGGTTTGGGAGGAGTGACAGGAGAATACAAATGAGAAAGATGCTGTTTATATTTTGCAGGAACAATTTTGGAATGGAAAAGTCATCAGAAATACCAAAAAGGTGAATCAAAAATGACATTCCCATATTGCAAGAATAAGTTAAAATCAGTAATTCACCTCAACACTGAACTGCATGCACATTTACCAATGACTCATCAGCAAGGTCTCTAAACTATTTCAACATTCATCAAAGTCATAAAGAGAACAGTTACATTACGTCTTTCTAAGTTCCTAGATTTACAAAGAACACTCCATCAGTATCCTGAGCACAGGATGAATGGGAACTTTCATCAGTCATTTCATTTTAAAATCATTACACTGACTGCAGCAATTTCACATCATCTGAAAACATATATAATGCTAAATCATTAACAGACAAGCTTGCTAAGGTACATCTAAACACAGCAATAAATCAAAACATTGACATCAAAATCTAAATATAGCTGCCCTAATATGTCAAAGACACTCATGGATTTTCATCAAAATCTGAATTTTATTGTCATAAATCATGAAATTTGGTGTTTTGCTGCAGCATCATAGCGTAAACATTCATATTATAACCATCATACGCCATTACGATAAAAAATAAAAATAATAGTGCACAAAAAGTAAGGCAACTTCTTTGGTTCATTGAATATTCAGGAATCTAATGGCAGTGGGGAAGAAGTTGTCTTTGTGCCACTGAGTGCTCGTGTTTAGGCTCCTGTACCTTTCCCACCCCCCCCCCCACCCCCCGATGGTAGCAGAGCGAAGAGGGCATGGCCTGGGTAGTGGCAATCTTTGATTGTAGAGTCTGCTTTTTTACCACACTATCTTATGTAGATGTCCTCGATGGAGTGAAGTCTGGAGCCTGCGATGTCTCAGGCCAAGTTAACAACCTTCTGAAAGTTGGCACCTCTATACCAGGCAATGATGCAACCAGACAGAATGTTCTCTGCTGTACACCTGTGGAAGTTTTTTGAGTTTTCGGTGACATAATGAATATCCTCAGACACCTCACAAAGTATAGCCGCTGGTGAGCTGGTGATGCATCAATGTGGAGGCTCCAGGACAGATCCTTGGAAATGTTGGAACCCACAACTTTGAAGATCTTAACTCTCTCTACTATAGAGCCCTCAATGAGGAATGGGTCATGTTCCCCTGACTTCCTCCTGAAGTCTACAATCATCTGCTAGGTTTTGCTGATGTTGAACACAAGGTTGTTGTCGTTACACCATTCCACGAGCTGATCCATCTCCCTCCTGTACACTTCCTTACTGCCGTTTATGATTCTGGCGGACAACTGTGGAGTCATCGACAAACTTGTAGGTAACATTGGAATTGTGCCTAGCCACACAGTCGTGGGTATATAATGAGTAAAGCAGTGGGCTAAGCACGCATCCTTTGGGTGCCCGTGTTGATGATCAGTGAGAAGGAGATGTTCTTTCTAATTTATATTGACTGTGGTCTTCTGATGAGAAAGTCTTTCTTTTTCAATCTTTTTATTAATCATATTATTAAACAATACATGAGGAGAATAGTACATAATCAAGAAAGAAAAAAAATCACTATATGACATCATATAGCATATTCCATTATACCACAATTAACGAATATATTCTCATCTCCTCAAAGTGAAATCTTCAAATAAAAAAGAAAAAAATTATATAAAACCCCCACGTAATCCAAGAAAAAAAAACAAAGACTGGGCAGCCTATCCTAAGAATTTATTAATAAAAATTAATGGTCTGGTCTTCACCAACAAAGAGAAAGGAAATAAAATTAAATTTAGTATGAAAGGACAAATAATGATACTAACTAATTCATGTGGAAATAATTTATAAAAGGGTCACCAAGTCGCTTCAAATTTAACAGAAATATCAAATACACAACTCTTAACTTTCTCTAACCTTAAACATAATTTGAGAGAACCATTGAGTCAAACAAAGTAGGTGGATTAGACTATTTCCATTTAAACAAGATAGTTCTTCAAGCCAATCTTGAAATATAATTCCAAAAATTGCAGACAATCAGCTCGGTTGCAATCTGATATCCAGTATAGCTGATAATCTTAAAAATCTGTCCAATACCTCCCAAAATAAGACCCGACCAAAACATACAAGTTAGAGAAGAGACTCTTTTGATTTACATCTATCACAAATAGGACTAACCTTGGGAAAATAATACGGGTCAATTTGTCTTTTGACATACGAGTGCCAATATGGAAAAAGCTCTAACACCTGTGATGGCACTTTCAGGGAATTATGTATCTGTATTCCCTGGTCCCTCTGTTCTACCACACTCCTCAGTGCCCTACCATTTACCATGCATGTCTTTTCTTGGTTTGTCCTTCCAAAAATGCAACACCTCACACTTGTCTCCATTAAATACCATCTGCCATTTTTAATCCCATTTTTCCAGATGATCAAGATCCCTCTACAAGCTTTGAAAACCTTCTTCCCTGTCCACAATACCTCAAATCTTAGTGTCATCTGCAAACTTGCTGCTCCAATTTACCACAGTATCATCCAGATCATTGATATAGATGACAAACAATAATCGTCTCAGCACTGATCCCTGAGGCACACTACTAATCACAAGCCTCCAGTCTGAGAAGCAATCATCCACCACTACTCTTTGCCTTCACCAGTCCAACCATCATCGAAACCAATTCACTACTTCACCATGAATCCCGAGCATCTGAACCTTCCTGACTAACCTCCCACATGGGACCTTGTCAAAGGCCTTACAAAAGTCCACAGCCTTTCCTTTGTCAACTTTCCTGCTAAGTGCCTTGGAAACTTGAAGATTAATTAAAGATGATCTACCTTGCACAAAGCCATGTTGATTATCCCTAATCAGTTCCAGACGATCCAAATAATTGTATATCTGATCTGTTAGAACACCTCCAATAATTTACCTACACTGACATCAGGCTCACCCATCTAAAATTTCCAGGATTACTTTTAGAGCCTTTTTTAAACAATGAAACGAGGTAAGCTAACCTCCAACCCTCTAGCCACACACCCCTCACTAAGGATATTTTCAATATTTCTGCCAGAGCCCCTGCAATTTCTACACTAGCCTCCCTCAAGGTCTGAGAGAATATCTTGTGAGCCCCTTGGGATTTATCCACCATCATTTGATTTAAGACAGCAAGCACCTCCTCTTCTTTAATTTGTATATGTTCTGTGACCTCACTGCTTATTTTCCTTACTTTCAAAACTTCAAACATCTATATTGGGCTTCACAAACCATTTCATAAAATCAAGCTTTCAACCTTCTTGGTAATTGTGCACACTTCAGTCCAGAAGAACATTTCAACTACAACCTGCAATTGCAAGCCAAACCTCATCAACATCTTCAAACTACCTGAAAAGTAGATGAGTATTACTCAGACAATCATCTGACTTGCTCACATCCTTTTCTTTCTTATGTTCAAGGTTCTGTAATTTTGAAAACCAAATCAACAACATTTTTTTGTAAAATCGTTTAAAATCTATTTATTTATTTAATTTAAAATACAGCACTATAACAGGCCAATTCAGCCCTACAGGTCAATTTATACCCCATTTATCTACCCCCCAGGTATGTTTTTGAAGGGTGGGAGGAAACCGGAGCCCCCGGAGAAAACCCACACAGACACGACAAAATGCCACAGACATTGTGGGATTTGAAACAAGGTCCAGTCCCAGTCACTGGCACTTTTTAGGGGTTATGCTAACTGCTACACCAACCATGGCGCAAGTGAAATAATTAATAAAAAGCCAACTCTACCCAACCTCAGCAACATGGCCCTCTATTTTTCTTACATCCATGTGCTTATCTAGGAATATTTTAAAAGTGCCAATTGTACCAACCTCTTCCACCCTTATTTAGGTGGATACCATCAAAATGAGAAAATATGGTCAAGTGAACTATACAGTCTCAGAGCTCATAACCAAGTTTCAAAGATGCAAGTAGCAGTCAAACAAAATTTTTTGAGACCCTACATAAAAGGTGAGGGGGTGTGTTCATGACATACACTATATATTTCATATTCTCACTTGTAAATCAAAGTTAAAGAAACTTTGATCTTCAATAGGAACCAAATCACTGTGATGAAGACCCAACTTCACAACAGGTTTAAAGATGAATGTGCCAGCAGAAAAAAAAACTACAATACATGTATAAACCACAGGCCCATAGATTCTAAAAGTAGGGACTCCTAACAAAATAGGGGACAATGGAAATCTAGACAAGAAATTGTTGCAAAGATATCAAAATCTATTATTAAAAGGTTGACTTCTGAAAAGTGAATCAAGTTTCTTCTCATTGGATTAACAAACAGGTTAGCATTGCGGATCATGCAATGCTATTACAGTGTCAGCAAACCAGTTTGAATCTGACAACGTCTGTAAGGAGTTTGTACGTTCTCCCCATGTCTGGGTGCGTTTCCTATGTGTGCTCTGGTTTACTGCCACCTTCAAAAACATACGGGGATTGTAGGTGAATTGGTGTTTATTGGGGGCATGGGCTTGTGGGCTGGAAGGGCATGATACCATGCTGTATGTCTAAATTTAAATAATTTGAGTATAAAAGGACAAAAATGTACTTTTCCTGGTCTGAGGTAATTTTTGAGTGTGAATTCAAAATAAAACAAAGAAAAGCACAGAATGGTTGAAAATTATTTTAATTGCTTGTGTAGAGGTGTTAAAACAGAATGCTTCTTTAAGATGAAGTAGATAAAGATTTGAAATGAAAATACTGTATTAATGCAATTAAAAGGTTCAATAAAAGTTTGGATGAATGGAACAACACATTTCTTCATGATAATATGAGATAGAAGAGAGGCACCATCCAGGCAGAAAAAAATTATGATGCAAAGCTACAGCCGTTGTTAACCGTTGCTTTTTCTGTAAGGGATATTTTCTAGACACTGCCTGTGGGAGCAGTAATCTAAACTATATTCTGAGTTGGTAGTGTGGCAACCACATGTGCATGCCTTGACAACTACTACCATCTTTGGGGAATGACTTGATTATTAAGGTCAGAGAAAGCAACAATCAACTGCCATTCTTTCAGTTTTATAGTGTTGACTCTTTGAACCTTCGAAGAAATGGCCAATGCAATGTCTGATTGCTTCATGATCAGGAAATCCACAGGAGGCAGTTCTCAGTGAAATCAAATATTGATAGGTGACCCAAGAACACACCAAAAATGAATGTCATAACATCTTTGGATGATTGCAACCAATCTGACCTGATGTGGCAGACAATACTGCAAGCACAAACATCAGACTACACAGCCTGTTTTAAAAAGGCAATCCCCAAGCACTGAACGCTAATCTCATGAGGAATTACATTTATTAACACTTCAGCAGAAAATATGAATAATCTTCAAATCAAGCAAAGTAAAATGCACAAAATTAATATTAACAAGCAAAGTCAGACCTTATCTGGCCTTGGAAGAAAAAATAAGCTTCCTAAACAAAACCAAAAGGATTTGAGTAACATATTTTAACTCATATAACATGCACACAAATAAAGTGCACACACATATAACACGTAGAATATCTTAAACTATGTAAAATATTCTCATATATTGCACGCACATATACTGTGGAGGTGTAGTATTCTACATTCCAACTCACAAGAGCAATTTGCATTGACTTGGGACAGGGGACAATATACAGTCCCATATCCCACTCTCTGCCACAGTTAATCTCCCGCAATTTACAACCCATTCAACTTCCCCCAGAGGTGTCAATCGCACATTATATAGATGATATCCTCCTGAAGGGTCCATCTGACACTGTTGTCTCAGAGGTACTTGATAGGTTAATATCCTCCCTCAGGGGATGGGTCTGGGTAATTAAGGTGCAGTGCCCTAGCTAGAATATCCTGTTTCTCAGAATACCAATCACTCAAGCCAAAGTGATATTCTTGACACTGCCAAGATCAAAATTTTGAATTTTGCCATTTTGTATGTACCCAATGTTCACATTAATCTGTAAATTGCTTGCATGTGTTTCATTTCCACTATTACTTTCCCCACACCCTCTATAAATTGTGTGCATTGTTTATTGCTGGTGCAACTTTCCCATGTCCACTAAAAATTGTGTGAATTGTTTCAACATATAAAAAAATCTTGTATAATGCGGTGGGCTACCCAGTTTGTTAAATAATGCATATTGCACATATGTAATATGCACAAAGTTATGATCATGGTGAAACCATTAAGCATAAAGTGCAGGATAATGAAAGGGGCTAAACCAAGTGACCACAGCAGTTAATATTTTGCAAATATTTTCTCATACATATAATAAGTCAAAATGAGATGAGAAGTTTAAAGAATTCTAATAGGAATGGACAAAAATCAACAAAATACACCCAATATAATCAAGTTCCTCGGCCTGGATTCTGCAAATATATCCATGAAGCAAATGTGAGTAAAATATCATGGCAATGGAAAGAATATTGGGTACAAAACTCATCTGAAGATCTAACTAGTGGTTAAGGTTGTGATCAATTATTTGTAAGCTTAAGAATGTGTTGACAAGAAAACAAGGGCTCAGCAATTGTCGGTAAAGATTTAGATCTTTTATCAGGGAATGGGTTTTCTCTTTCTGATTTTGAGATGGAAAAAGTTGGACTGATTTTCAGATTTATTGTCAGAATACACGCATGACGTTACATACAACCCTGAGATTCCCTTTTCCTGAGGGCATGGCAGAATTACCACTGATAGTGCAAAAAATAAACTGTACACAGCGTAAACGAGAACTGTAAACAGATAAATATAAACAAACTGTGCAATACAGAGGGAACAAAAAGAAAATCAATAAGGTGCACAAGAGTGCGAAAATAAGTCTCTGATGGATTTTGTTGTTGAAGAGTCTGATGGTCGAGGGGTAGCAGTTGTTCCTGAACCTGGTAGTGAGAGTCTTGTGGCACCTATACTTCTTTCCTAATGGCAGTAGCGAGAACAGAGCATGTGCTGGGTGGTGAGGGTCTTTGATGATTGCTGCTGCTCTCCAACTGCAGCGTTCCCTGTAGATGTACTCAATAGTGGGGAAGGATTTGCCTGTGATGTGCTAGGCTGTGTTCACTGCCTTTGGGAGGGCTTTACACTCTGGGGTATTGGTGTTCTGATACAAGGCCAGGATGCAGCTGGTCAGCACACTCCACCACACCACTGTAAAATTTACCAGGGTTTCTGGAGTTATAACAAACTCACACAAACTCCAAAGTAGAGGCGCTGTCTTCACAATGGCATTCGTGTTGGTTCCAGGAACGATCTTCTGAGAAAGTGACTCCCAAGAACTTAAATTTGTTCACCCTCTCCTCCTCTGTCCCTCAGTGATCACTGGATTGTATACCTCTGGCTTTCATTACTTGGTCAACAATCAATTCCTTAGTTTTGGTGACACTGAAGGCAAGGTTATTGTTGGTGCACATTCAGCCAAGTTTTCAATCTCCAACCTGTATGCTGACTCATTCCCTTCCATTAATACTGTTATAGACCATAGACTGTGGATTGTCATCAGAGGATGGAATTCTGCTGGAAACTCTGACATGTGGTGCAGCTGGCTCAAGCTGTGCAGACAGAGAGAATGGAACGTTCAAAACAGAAGTTGGAGTAGTAGGACTGTAGTTGGAGCGGCAGAGACCAACTGGAGAGCTGTGTCAAAGGCACATGCCTCATAAAAACCACAAATTCAGAACAGAGTGAAGTCATCTAAGGAGGCCTTAAAAAGGATTCATAAGCTGACGGCAACGCAACATCAGTCATTTATCTCTCCAACGGCATCCTTTGGCTATTCAGTTAAAGAAATGAATTTGGACATTGAGCTTAGAGATGGAATTCTGTAGACTTTTTTTTGGATTGATTTACTTGACTGACTGACCTGGGATTTTGGAGGAATTTTTCTCTTTTTGAATATTGGGCACAGACTGGAATGATCTGGAGTTCTTTTTTTTTAAATCTTACACACTGTTTATAAAGATATGAGTATTTGTTATAGATGCTTATAGTGAGGTTAATTGGGTTAAGACATTATATTGTTAATAGTCATTAATAAATTTAGAGTTAAAATTTAACCTTTTTGAATTGCGTCTTCTGTTGTTGCTGGTTTGAGGTATAACAATAGAACACACCACTGTGGTATATTCTGCAAATTTGTAGATGGTGTTATTATCACACCAAGCACACAGTCTTAGGTGTAAAGTGAGTAGACCTAGGGGCTATAAACAGCCTGTAGTGTTCCGATACTGATGGAGATTGCGGAGAAGCTTTATCGCGGAAATCTCTCACCAAACCAATTAATGAGCTAAGGGAATAGAAGAAAGGAAGAGCTCAGTGTTTATACATTCAAAATGTAAATACTGACCCTCTGCATGCAGATGATTTAACCACAATTTTGAGGGTCATCAAGAGTAGAGGAGAGATGAGATTATTCCACTATATTTAGAACATTGCCAACCAAGGGGATCACATGAACAATGAGGAGAAAATATTTAAGGAGATTAGGATTATCAGAAGTGTCACAGAGGAAAGTTCTTCAATGATCAAAATAAAATGCTTATGTTTTTGTCCAAGGCAGAAGTCAGATTGAAGGGAGCCATAGGGCATTTGGAAGCACTTGGAGGGTGTATGAAGTTAGTAGGAAAAGATCCATTCAAAGACTTGGGAGCAGAAGAGTTAAGAGCAAGAATGAAATAATGAAGGTTTTTTGGACTCATGTGGGAGGTGGATCATTCTGATGACTTTGAAGAGGACAGGAGCAATGCCTTAAGAGACCAGCAAATGCACAATTTCCAAGAAACTGATCTAAACTCTGTTGGGGATGAGAGGCGGTTAAAATTGTCACGTTGTTGGAAAATTCCATTCAACCCTATCAAGGAGCTTTTTCAGCATCTAATGATACTACCATTGGTAGGTTGGGTTGCTGACGTGAAGCATTGATCAATGAATCCACTCTAAGATTATCCGAAGGATACCTATCTTTAATAAAACCAGCCTGGTCAGAATGTACTAATTGTAGTAAATATTTTGCTAATCTATTTGCTAATAATGTCACTATTATTTATAATCCACATTTAATAAAGAAATTGGTCAATAAGAAGAAACCTTCAACGGGTCTCTGTCTTTTTTTGGTATAACTGTCATTATCGCACTCAAACACGAGTCTGGTTAAGCTTGTTCCTGAGTAATCTGATTAAGAACATCCATGAATACAGAGGACAGATCATCATAAAAAAAATTATAAAATTCAGCAGTAAACCCATCATCTCCTGGTGACTTCCCATTAGGCATTTGTTGAATAACATCCTTTATTTCTAAATCTGTAAAAGGAGAATCCTCCTCCTTGAATATTGGTAAATTTAATTCTGACAAAAACACTTCAATAGAACCATCATCTCGCACTCCCTCAGAAGCATATAATTTCTGATAAAATGACAAAAATTGGTCATTAATTTCCTGAGGTTTAAAAGTAACTGAATTGTCCTTCCTCACAGCATTAATAATCCTTGAAGCTTGTTCAATTTTCAGTTGCCATGCCAAGACTTTATGTGCTCTGTCCCCTAACTCGTAATAATGTTGATTAGATCTTTGAATCAAATGTTCAAATTGGTCAGTTTGCAATATATATTTTAGCTTCAATTTTGTCGAAAAAGCCTTATTATCTTCTGTAGAGTTCCTCTGAAATTCCTTTCCAACTCTGCTATTTGTTTTTCAAACAACTGAGAATCTACCATAAATTTCTTCTTTTCCTTTGATGCAGAATTGCCTTTAAAGCATCCCATACAATAAAATTACTCTTGACTGTATTCTTATTCAAATCTAAATGAATAGCCATTTGATCCTTAAATTTTACAAATTCTGTTTTTTTTTCAATAACATATTAATCCTCCAGCGAAAAATTGATCAACTTCCAGCCCACACAAGAAAAAAAATAGCAAAGAATGGTCAGAAATTATCCTACTCTTATATTTAGCTTGAGTGAAACGTGCTTGCAAATGTACTGATGCTAAAAAGTCAATCCTAGAAAATGAATCATGACGTGAAGAATAAAATGAAAAATCTTTCTCAGTAGGATTTAATCTTCTCCAGACCTCTATCAAATTCAGATCTTTCATCAAGGAAATCAATTGAACTGGTGCTTTCAATTTTTTCACAACTTTCGTACATTTATCCAATAATAGATCTAACACACAATTGAAGTCTCCCCCAATCAAAATATTCTCCTTAGCTTGACCTAAAGTTAAGATAGCTTCAGACACAAACTGTTCATCATGAACATTAGGTGCATACACATTCAATAAAGACCATGGCTCAGCAAACAATTTACAATTAATCATTAAAATATGACCAACCGATTCCAACAAAGAAACAAGTTCAAATGGTATTTTCTTATGAATCAAAATTGCCACTCCTCTTGCTTTTGAATTAAAGGAAGATGAAAATTCATGTCCAACCCAGTCCCTCTTCAATTTCAGACTTTTTTTTTGTTAAATGAGTCTCCTGAAAAAAAGCAATGTCAACTTTCATCTTTTTTATATAAGCTAAAACACGTTTTCTCTTAATCGGATTATTTAAACCCTGAACATTAAACGCTGCAAAGTTTATATTAGACATTATTATCAAAGTAAAACTCAAACAATACCAAAATACCCTTAAATTAAACTCTTTATATCTCCTAATAATTTCTTGACTCAGATCTGGATAGAAAAAAAAATTACCAGTACCATCAACGGGGATTGATATCTATGTGCATTCTGAACTGCTAATCTCAAAATAGTTTCTCTATCTTGATATTTTAGACAGCGAATCAAAACAGCTCGTGGTGGTTGTCCTGGATATGGTCTACTCCTTAAAGCCCTATTCAACTCCAAACCTTCTGAAAAAAAAACTCCAATCCCAATACCTCAGGAATCCATTTTTTTTTCAAATTTATTGAATCTGAACCCTCAATTCCTTCAGGAATTCCAACTATTTTAACATTATTTCGACCATTTTCCAGAGATTCCATCTTTTTCAATAAAACTTTCTTCTGAATCTCCCATCCAATGAAAAAATCTTCCACTTTCTCCATTTTGTTTATTACATTCCACTTGGTCCTTACAAACTTAAAAGGCACCTTCCATTTTCTTACAATTATCTTGAACTTGTCCCCCAAATTCAAACCATTAACAGCAAAAATGACCTTTTTAAGAGAAGAAATTTCATCAGAAATATTATTTATTTTTTCAGTTATATTCATAAATCAATGTTCCATCTGAGTAGATATTTGCATTGACACATTGCCCATTTGATGTGATTTTTTATTTTAAGTTTTGGAGAAATATAAATTTGGACCCTTATTTATTGGTTGGGTGAAGGCATTATATAATAATCCTGTAGCAAGGGTGGAGACAAATGGTCAAACTTCTTCCTTTTTAAAATTAACACGTTCAACTCATCAAGGTTGTCCTTTAATCGCCAGCCCTATTTACGTTGGTCATTGAACCATTAGCTCAGGCTATCAGGCAGAATGAGAATATTACAGGTATAAGGATTAGACAGGATGAATATAAGATTAATTTGCTGTTGATGTTTTGATATATTTAACTAATCCGGATCAATCTTTAATTTATTTGTAAAATTGTTTAGAATTATATGGTAAATTATCTGGATATAAAGTGAATTGGGATAAAAGTGAAATACTACCAATTTCTGAAAGAAATTACGATCAATCTAGACAAATTAGTAAATTTCGATGGACTGATAAAATTAAGTATTTAGGGATAAAGATTGATGTAAATTTTCAATCATTGTATAATTTAAATTATGTATCATTAATGAGAAAGATTAAAGTGGATTTGATTAAATGGAAAGATTTACCTTTAACTTTAATAGGTCGAGTAAATTGTATAAAGATGAATATTTTTCCACAAATTCAATATTTGTTTGAATCGATTCCTTGTTCTCTTCCAAAATCCTTTTTTCAAGATTTAAATAAAATAGTTCAAGAATTTTTATGGAAAGGAAAATTTGCAAGAGTAGCAATGCATAAATTGACCTGGCAGTATGCTTTGGGAAGTTTGCAATCACCTAATTTTTTTTAAATTATTATGAAGCAGCTCAATTAAGATTTATTAATTGTATGTTAGATATTTCGAACCCTCCTAGTTGGGCAAGGGTGGAATTGGCTGCGATATTGGAACCTTGTCCCCATCAGTTTATATTTAAATGGAATACGGTCTTATTACAGAAATTTAAATGTACCAATTTTGAAACATTTATTAGAAATTTGGACTAAAAGGAATTTATTAATAGGATCAAAGGTAGTTTATCAGTTCAAACCCCAATATATCACAACAAATTGATTCCTTTTTCATTGAATAATAATTTTAAAAGATTGGTGTATTAAATGAATAAAAAGATTGCAAGATTGTTTTGAATAAGGTAATTTTTTTATCATTTAATCAACTTAAAGAGACATTTAGGATTTTAGAAAATTCTCTGTTTATTATCAAATTAGGGTATTAATGAAAAATAATTCTGGAAGAGAAATGAAAATTTCAAAGTTAACTAAATTTGAATTTATGGTTTCATATTTTTCAGATAAAAGTTTTATATCAGAAATGAATGAATTACAAGATACAATGGTTAAAATTTTTTTGATACATCTAGGATTAAATGGGAGCATGATTTAAGTTGTGAGATTAGTCATGTGGATTGGGAAAATGTGTTATAGATAGGTTGACTAAATTAATTAATGCAAGATATAGTATGGTTAATTAAAATTTTTGCATCAGTTATATTTAACCCCTGAAAAATTGAAAAACTATGCATTTAGTAATTCAGATCTGTGTTTTAGGTGTAGATGATGTGTTGGAACATCATTCTACATTTTGTTTGGTTTTGTGATAAAGTTCATCCTTTTCTGGTTTAAAATTAGGATTTTTCTTCAAAAATTGTTTAAAATTCAATTTTCTTTAGATCCAAAAATTTTTTTGTTGGGCTATTTTACTCCGTTAGTGGACTTGGGGTTGGGTAAGTTTCAGACAGCGTTTATTTGTTTAACATTGACAGCTGGTTGTAAATGTATTGCCATGTCTTGGAAAGATGAAGTGGAGTTAAATGTAGTTCAATGGCATAATGAGTTGAAGTCATGTATCTATATGGAGAAAATTACATAATTTACATAATAATTGATTGTTTTTGTTAAGATGTGGACACCATATAAGAATATGAATTTAGTAATATTGTAAATTACTGAATGTTTTTGTTTATTTTTAATGCTTCCCTTTAGGGATCTGTTCTGGGAGGGAGATGGGTTTGTTTTGCTGTTTTATTATTAGATTACTTATTCTGTAAAAGTCTGTTTATTTTTATTGAAAAAGTACTAAATAAAGTGTTTTAAAAAGTTGTTGGAAAATTCATAAATTACCCAAGGTTAAAAAAAAGTGGAAAATTAAATTCAAAACATTTAATTTTTTTTTTTAAATTAAAACAGTACGTTTTGAAAGGTGGGAGAAAACCGGAGCCTGCCAAGGAAAACCCACACAAACACAGAGAGAATGTAAACGGCTTACAGTCAGCACTGGATTCGAACCCAAGCACTGCAACAGTTTTGCTCTAACTGCTCTACTAACCATCTGTGCCACCATTTAGGTTGAAAAAAAAAGGTGTCACCATTGAATAAAATTATAGAAGAAGCAGAGAAGCGGGTGAGAGTAGATCTGACTTGCTATAATGCAGACAGGATTTCTTCCAAGGCAAACCCTTAGTTGATAACAGCCTTTTGCCAATCCAGTTCTGTGGGTGTGAAATAGTTGGAGGTCAATATGAGGTGCAGGTGTGGTGGAAGATTTGGACCTTTTAGATGATCTAGAAAGTCAGAGGAAATGACAGCATGAGAAGAAATTATTTCATGCCTTCAGAGATTTAAAGCAGAATACAAAATGCAAAATGGAGTGAAATAAGAGGCATAAAGATGAAAGAACCTGAAGAAGCATACAAAGATTATTACAAATGAGCTTTGTATATTGTACCAAATAAAATGAATGACTGTAGCTGATGCTAATTAGAAATATTAATACTGTTTGGTTTTCTATGCCTAGTTTCAGAAAGATAGTGGTTTTGAATGTGCAATTAGCCCTGGAGATGAATTATTATAAATTTCTCATGTCACTTGCAGCAAAAAGGTTGGTGAGCAAAGAGATCAAGCTGAATTTGTAACTTTATATTGATATAAAAAGTTAAATGATGGTATATTATTGTTTTTTTTTGTTATAGTTTTCATGGGTGGTAATATTTAGGAGAAACAATGTATGTTTATCACCACAAGTGTACCTTTAACAGTGGCATGTAGCAAGATTTTTGTTACATTACAACATCAGACATTGCTGTTAGCTCAAAGTTTATGGCCTTCACTGAAGGCTGGTGGGTTAATTGCTCTTAATGTTTATAATAAATAAAGCATCGACTGTTCAAATCATGAAGAACAAATACAATGATTTTTTTTATATAATAAAAAATATTGTTAAAATTGCAGTGATTTTATCAACCTCAGGTTTTGTATCAAGAGAGGATCACTCAACGGTCTTCTCCTTGAGCAACAGTTAAATGTCTGGGATGTTGGGAAACAGAGACTAATGCAAGGGAGGAGCTGAAAGAAATCAGTATCTCTAAGGACATGGTCTTGGGGAAATTGAAGGGATTGAAGGCCGATAAATCCCAGGGGCCTGATAATCTACATCCTAGGGTACTTAAGGAAGTGGCCATTCAGATAGCAGATTAAGAATTATTTTCCAGAACTCGATAGACTCAGGATCAGTCCCCATGGATTGGAGGGCAGCTAACGTTACACCACTATTTAAAAAGGGGGGTAGAGAAAAAGCAGGGAATTATAGGCCGGTGGTATAGTAATGGGCAAAATGATGGAATCCGTTATTAAGGATGTAATAACAGAGCATATGACTTGCAGAGAAAGGACCGGACAGAATCAACATGGATTTACTAAAGGTAAATCATGCTTGACAAACCTATTGGAATTCTTTGAGATGGTGACAGGTAAAATAGATGGGGGAGAGCCAGTGGATGTGGTGTACCTGGACTTCCAAAAGGCCTTCGATAAAGTCCCACATAAATGACTGGCATGCAAAATCAAGGCTCATGGGATTGGGGGCAAGGTATTGATGTGGATTGAGAACTGGCTGGCAGATAGAAGACAGAGTTGGGATAAATGGCTCATTTTCTGAGTGGCAGGCGGTGACCAGTGGGGTGCCACACGAATCTGGACTGGGACCCCAGCTTTTCACAATTTACATTAATGATCTAGATGAGGGGATTGGATGTAATATCTCCAAATTTGCAGACGACACTAAGCTAGGAGGGGTTGTGTGCACTGAAGAGGGGGGTCAGGAAGCTTCAGTGTGATTTGGATAAATTGGGGGACTGGGCAGATACATGGCAAATGCACTACAATGTGGATAAATGTGAAGTTATCCAATTAGGTAATACAAACCGGAGGGTAGATAACTATTTGAATGGCAATAGATTGGGAGATGGGGAAGTGCAGAGAGACCTAGGGGTTCTTGTGCACCAGTCACTGAAGGCGAGCATGCAGGTACAGCAGGCGGTTAAAAAGGCAAATGGTATGTTGGCCTTCATAGCAAGAGGATTTGAGTATAGGAATAAGGATACCTTACTGCAGCTGTACAGGGCCTTGGTGAGACCACACCTGGAGTATTGTGTGCAGTTTTGGTTGCCTTATCTGAGGAAGGATGTTCTTGCAATGGAGGGAGTGCAAAGGCGATTTACCAGGCTGATACCTGGAATGGCAGGAATAACTTATGAGGAAAGATTGCCAAATTTTGGATTGTACTTGCTGGAGTTTAGAAAGATTGAGAGGGGATCTCATAGAGACATAAAATTCTGGCAGGACTGGATAGAATGGATGCGGAAGGGATGTTGCCAAAGATGGGGAAGTTCAGAACCTGGGGCCATGGTTCGAGGATAATAGGCAAACCATTTAGAGCTGAGATGAGGAGGAATTTCTTTACCCAGAGGGTGATGAATCTGTGGAATTCATTGCCACAGAGAGCAGTAGAGGCAGGTTCATTGAATATATTTAAGAAGGAATTAGATATATTTCTTCAGTATAAGGGAATTAGGGGTTACAGAGAGAAAGCGGGGACGGGGTACTGAACTTTAAGATCAGCCATGATCTCATTGAATGGCAGAGCAGGCTCAAAGGGCCGAATGACCTACTCCTGCTCCTATCTTCTATGTTTCTATGTTTACATTTCTCTGTTGGCAAGGAAAGCTGCAAATTGCCAAGAGACCTCATAACCTTGGGCTGTAGCCTGTCCAATATCCTCACCGTTTCTTTCAGCTGGTCTCTGGTTTAGAACCCAATGGAGTTCATTGCCCTCGTCAGAAAAATTAAACGGGGAAAATAGGTATTCTTTTCTAAGAACACTTCGGACACAAGTTCCCATTTAAATTTAAGACCTTGCATGCAGGAATATCAGCAGGCAATAATGTGGAACC